>NC_083095.1:108905405-109639167 GCF_949774975.1 Lagenorhynchus albirostris | reverse complement strand
TACCACAAATTCTTTATTCATTTTTCGCTTTCTGTGATATTGAACTTGTACCATAAACGAGGTTCTTGTAAACAGAGCCGTCCCAAACTTTGGGGTGGCTGTGTCTTTTTGATTTGAATTTCCCTAAGCTATAGGAGCATAAGTGGAAGTGCCCTAGGCTCTGTTGCTTTGTTTTTTAGATGTTTCAGGAAACACCATACACTTCTCCAGAGTGGCTGTTGGCAATTTACATCCCGCCCATCAGCATAACAAGGCTCCCAGTTCTCCATGGCCTGTCCTGCCTTTCTGGATTTTACACTTTTTTCAGATGGCCCTTTTGCCCGGGGGGCAGTGAGACTTCATTGTAGTGCAGATTTCCTTTGCAAGCTTGCTTGGTTGGCCAAAAAGGGCGTATGCGTTTTTTCCTGAATATATTCAGGAAAAAACGCATACGCCCTTTTTGGCCAAGTGCATCATTGTGGACGTTCTGCCTCTTTTCCTATGCTTTTCATGCAATTCCAGTCTACCTCCTGAAATCGGTTTCCTGCAATTCTGCCCCGCTTTCAAGTCCTCTTGGCAGCCTTACTTCAATATATTTTTGGACGATAGCTGTCATTTATAACTCTGCAGGTTTGTGAATGACAGTGCCCCTGAGCTCCTTTGTTCAACTCGCTTTCTTGTGAGATGGCCGCAACACCGCAAGATTGCTTCAGGCCCTAGTGTGGTTCCGGCACGGCCAGCTGAGCCTTTGGTTAATTCCTCTTCCTGGTGGGAAATGAGAGTTAAATTTGCCCGTCCAGACACCTCCAGCTAGTCTCTCATTGGTTCTCCCTATTCCTGTTCATTTCCCGCAGAAATTGCAAACTGGGCCAAACAGGAGGTTAAAGGCACTGACTCTCCAAGTGGGGAGAGTGTTAGTAAAGCGTCTGGAATGTTGCACCCGAGTACCAGGGGACTTAAACTGAGACATATTTGAACACGTTTCCCGATCACACGGTGGATCATACTCTGGGTTCCACATGCATGTTTTAGCTGAAGGAAGAATCCCTTAAACCTGGAGAGTTGAGACCCATGGAATGGGTACCATGCAATATGACTTCAAAGGGTCTGCATTTGCTCACCGAAACTCACCAATCCTATCACTGCTGCGTTTATGCTGCTGTACACACGCTTGATTCCTTTTCGGAGACATATAAATCCATAGGTTTTAAGATTCTTACTATTCAGGTATATTTTTAGGCGTTTAATATGGGGTGTAGAGTCCACTTCGTTGAGCAAGGAGTAGCTCTTGTCTATTACATATTTGGCTTATGGAACGGTATCTGTGCTAATTTCAATCTCTTGTTTTATGCAGCACCCCAACTCACCTTTCCCCTTAAGCAAGCATAAGTTGGTTTTCTACATTTGAGACCCTGTTCTGTTTTGTCATTCAGTTCCTGGGTAGCCAAGTTTTCATTCCGTGTATTAGTGATACCTTATGATATTTCTTTTTCTGTGTGACTTATTTCTCTTAGAATCATCGTACCTGAGTCCACTCATTATGCTGCTACGGGCCTGATGACATAGATTTCATTGCTGAGTGATATTGCATTGTACGTAAGTACCACAAATTCTTTATTCATTTTTCGCTTTCTGTGATATTGAACTTGTACCATAAACGAGGTTCTTGTAAACAGAGCCGTCCCAAACTTTGGGGTGGCTGTGTCTTTTTGATTTGAATTTCCCTAAGCTATAGGAGCATAAGTGGAAGTGCCCTAGGCTCTGTTGCTTTGTTTTTTAGATGTTTCAGGAAACACCATACACTTCTCCAGAGTGGCTGTTGGCAATTTACATCCCGCCCATCAGCATAACAAGGCTCCCAGTTCTCCATGGCCTGTCCTGCCTTTCTGGATTTTACACTTTTTTCAGATGGCCCTTTTGCCCGGGGGGCAGTGAGACTTCATTGTAGTGCAGATTTCCTTTGCAAGCTTGCTTGGTTGGCCAAAAAGGGCGTATGCGTTTTTTCCTGAATATATTCAGGAAAAAACGCATACGCCCTTTTTGGCCAAGTGCATCATTGTGGACGTTCTGCCTCTTTTCCTATGCTTTTCATGCAATTCCAGTCTACCTCCTGAAATCGGTTTCCTGCAATTCTGCCCCGCTTTCAAGTGCTCTTGGCAGCCTTACTTCAATATATTTTTGGACGATAGCTGTCATTTATAACTCTGCAGGTTTGTGAATGACAGTGCCCCTGAGCTCCTTTGTTCAACTCGCTTTCTTGTGAGATGGCCGCAACACCGCAAGATTGCTTCAGGCCCTAGTGTGGTTCCGGCACGGCCAGCTGAGCCTTTGGTTAATTCCTCTTCCTGGTGGGAAATGAGAGTTAAATTTGCCCGTCCAGACACCTCCAGCTAGTCTCTCATTGGTTCTCCCTATTCCTGTTCATTTCCCGCAGAAATTGCAAACTGGGCCAAACAGGAGGTTAAAGGCACTGACTCTCCAAGTGGGGAGAGTGTTAGGAAAGCGTCTGGAATGTTGCACCCGAGTACCAGGGGACTTAAACTGAGACATATTTGAACACGTTTCCCGATCACACGGTGGATCATACTCTGGGTTCCACATGCATGTTTTAGCTGAAGGAAGAATCCCTTAAACCTGGAGAGTTGAGACCCATGGAATGGGTACCATGCAATATGACTTCAAAGGGTCTGCATTTGCTCACCGAAACTCACCAATCCTATCACTGCTGTGTTTATGCTGCTGTACACACGCTTGATTCCTTTTCGGAGACATATAAATCCATAGGTTTTAAGATTCTTACTATTCAGGTATATTTTTAGGCGTTTAATATGGGGTGTAGAGTCCACTTCGTTGAGCAAGGAGTAGCTCTTGTCTATTACATATTTGGCTTATGGAACGGTATCTGTGCTAATTTCAATCTCTTGTTTTATGCAGCACCCCAACTCACCTTTCCCCTTAAGCAAGCATAAGTTGGTTTTCTACATTTGAGACCCTGTTCTGTTTTGTCATTCAGTTCCTGGGTAGCCAAGTTTTCATTCCGTGTATTAGTGATACCTTATGATATTTCTTTTTCTGTGTGACTTATTTCTCTTAGAATCATCGTACCTGAGTCCACTCATTATGCTGCTATGGGCCTGATGACATAGATTTCATTGCTGAGTGATATTGCATTGTACGTAAGTACCACAAATTCTTTATTCATTTTTCGCTTTCTGTGATATTGAACTTGTACCATAAACGAGGTTCTTGTAAACAGAGCCGTCCCAAACTTTGGGGTGGCTGTGTCTTTTTGATTTGAATTTCCCTAAGCTATAGGAGCATAAGTGGAAGTGCCCTAGGCTCTGTTGCTTTGTTTTTTAGATGTTTCAGGAAACACCATACACTTCTCCAGAGTGGCTGTTGGCAATTTACATCCCGCCGATCAGCATAACAAGGCTCCCAGTTCTCCATGGCCTGTCCTGCCTTTCTGGATTTTACACTTTTTTCAGATGGCCCTTTTGCCCGGGGGGCAGTGAGACTTCATTGTAGTGCAGATTTCCTTTGCAAGCTTGCTTGGTTGGCCAAAAAGGGCGTATGCGTTTTTTCCTGAATATATTCAGGAAAAAACGCATACGCCCTTTTTGGCCAAGTGCATCATTGTGGACGTTCTGCCTCTTTTCCTATGCTTTTCATGCAATTCCAGTCTACCTCCTGAAATCGGTTTCCTGCAATTCTGCCCCCGCTTTCAAGTCCTCTTGGCAGCCTTACTTCAATATATTTTTGGACGATAGCTGTCATTTATAACTCTGCAGGTTTGTGAATGACAGTGCCCCTGAGCTCCTTTGTTCAACTCGCTTTCTTGTGAGATGGCCGCAACACCGCAAGATTGCTTCAGGCCCTAGTGTGGTTCCGGCACGGCCAGCTGAGCCTTTGGTTAATTCCTCTTCCTGGTGGGAAATGAGAGTTAAATTTGCCCGTCCAGACACCTCCAGCTAGTCTCTCATTGGTTCTCCCTATTCCTGTTCATTTCCCGCAGAAATTGCAAACTGGGCCAAACAGGAGGTTAAAGGCACTGACTCTCCAAGTGGGGAGAGTGTTAGTAAAGCGTCTGGAATGTTGCACCTGAGTACCAGGGGACTTAAACTGAGACATATTTGAACACGTTTCCCGATCACACGGTGGATCATACTCTGGGTTCCACATGCATGTTTTAGCTGAAGGAAGAATCCCTTAAACCTGGAGAGTTGAGACCCATGGAATGGGTACCATGCAATATGACTTCAAAGGGTCTGCATTTGCTCACCGAAACTCACCAATCCTATCACTGCTGCGTTTATGCTGCTGTACACACGCTTGATTCCTTTTCGGAGACATATAAATCCATAGGTTTTAAGATTCTTACTAGTCAGGTATATTCTTAGGCGTTTAATATGGGGTGTAGAGTCCACTTCGTTGAGCAAGGAGTAGCTCTTGTCTATTACATATTTGGCTTATGGAACGGTATCTGTGCTAATTTCAATCTCTTGTTTTATGCAGCACCCCAACTCACCTTTCCCCTTAAGCAAGCATAAGTTGGTTTTCTACATTTGAGACCCTGTTCTGTTTTGTCATTCAGTTCCTGGGTAGCCAAGTTTTCATTCCGTGTATTAGTGATACCTTATGATATTTCTTTTTCTGTGTGACTTATTTCTCTTAGAATCATCGTACCTGAGTCCACTCATTATGCTGCTACGGGCCTGATGACATAGATTTCATTGCTGAGTGATATTGCATTGTACGTAAGTACCACAAATTCTTTATTCATTTTTCGCTTTCTGTGATATTGAACTTGTACCATAAACGAGGTTCTTGTAAACAGAGCCGTCCCAAACTTTGGGGTGGCTGTGTCTTTTTGATTTGAATTTCCCTAAGCTATAGGAGCATAAGTGGAAGTGCCCTAGGCTCTGTTGCTTTGTTTTTTAGATGTTTCAGGAAACACCATACACTTCTCCAGAGTGGCTGTTGGCAATTTACATCCCGCCCATCAGCATAACAAGGCTCCCAGTTCTCCATGGCCTGTCCTGCCTTTCTGGATTTTACACTTTTTTCAGATGGCCCTTTTGCCCGGGGGGCAGTGAGACTTCATTGTAGTGCAGATTTCCTTTGCAAGCTTGCTTGGTTGGCCAAAAAGGGCGTATGCGTTTTTTCCTGAATATATTCAGGAAAAAACGCATACGCCCTTTTTGGCCAAGTGCATCATTGTGGACGTTCTGCCTCTTTTCCTATGCTTTTCATGCAATTCCAGTCTACCTCCTGAAATCGGTTTCCTGCAATTCTGCCCCGCTTTCAAGTCCTCTTGGCAGCCTTACTTCAATATATTTTTGGACGATAGCTGTCATTTATAACTCTGCAGGTTTGTGAATGACAGTGCCCCTGAGCTCCTTTGTTCAACTCGCTTTCTTGTGAGATGGCCGCAACACCGCAAGATTGCTTCAGGCCCTAGTGTGGTTCCGGCACGGCCAGCTGAGCCTTTGGTTAATTCCTCTTCCTGGTGGGAAATGAGAGTTAAATTTGCCCGTCCAGACACCTCCAGCTAGTCTCTCATTGGTTCTCCCTATTCCTGTTCATTTCCCGCAGAAATTGCAAACTGGGCCAAACAGGAGGTTAAAGGCACTGACTCTCCAAGTGGGGAGAGTGTTAGTAAAGCGTCTGGAATGTTGCACCCGAGTACCAGGGGACTTAAACTGAGACATATTTGAACACGTTTCCCGATCACACGGTGGATCATACTCTGGGTTCCACATGCATGTTTTAGCTGAAGGAAGAATCCCTTAAACCTGGAGAGTTGAGACCCATGGAATGGGTACCATGCAATATGACTTCAAAGGGTCTGCATTTGCTCACCGAAACTCACCAATCCTATCACTGCTGTGTTTATGCTGCTGTACACACGCTTGATTCCTTTTCGGAGACATATAAATCCATAGGTTTTAAGATTCTTACTATTCAGGTATATTTTTAGGCGTTTAATATGGGGTGTAGAGTCCACTTCGTTGAGCAAGGAGTAGCTCTTGTCTATTACATATTTGGCTTATGGAACGGTATCTGTGCTAATTTCAATCTCTTGTTTTATGCAGCACCCCAACTCACCTTTCCCCTTAAGCAAGCATAAGTTGGTTTTCTACATTTGAGACCCTGTTCTGTTTTGTCATTCAGTTCCTGGGTAGCCAAGTTTTCATTCCGTGTATTAGTGATACCTTATGATATTTCTTTTTCTGTGTGACTTATTTCTCTTAGAATCATCGTACCTGAGTCCACTCATTATGCTGCTATGGGCCTGATGACATAGATTTCATTGCTGAGTGATATTGCATTGTACGTAAGTACCACAAATTCTTTATTCATTTTTCGCTTTCTGTGATATTGAACTTGTACCATAAACGAGGTTCTTGTAAACAGAGCCGTCCCAAACTTTGGGGTGGCTGTGTCTTTTTGATTTGAATTTCCCTAAGCTATAGGAGCATAAGTGGAAGTGCCCTAGGCTCTGTTGCTTTGTTTTTTAGATGTTTCAGGAAACACCATACACTTCTCCAGAGTGGCTGTTGGCAATTTACATCCCGCCCATCAGCATAACAAGGCTCCCAGTTCTCCATGGCCTGTCCTGCCTTTCTGGATTTTACACTTTTTTCAGATGGCCCTTTTGCCCGGGGGGCAGTGAGACTTCATTGTAGTGCAGATTTCCTTTGCAAGCTTGCTTGGTTGGCCAAAAAGGGCGTATGCGTTTTTTCCTGAATATATTCAGGAAAAAACGCATACGCCCTTTTTGGCCAAGTGCATCATTGTGGACGTTCTGCCTCTTTTCCTATGCTTTTCATGCAATTCCAGTCTACCTCCTGAAATCGGTTTCCTGCAATTCTGCCCCGCTTTCAAGTCCTCTTGGCAGCCTTACTTCAATATATTTTTGGACGATAGCTGTCATTTATAACTCTGCAGGTTTGTGAATGACAGTGCCCCTGAGCTCCTTTGTTCAACTCGCTTTCTTGTGAGATGGCCGCAACACCGCAAGATTGCTTCAGGCCCTAGTGTGGTTCCGGCACGGCCAGCTGAGCCTTTGGTTAATTCCTCTTCCTGGTGGGAAATGAGAGTTAAATTTGCCCGTCCAGACACCTCCAGCTAGTCTCTCATTGGTTCTCCCTATTCCTGTTCATTTCCCGCAGAAATTGCAAACTGGGCCAAACAGGAGGTTAAAGGCACTGACTCTCCAAGTGGGGAGAGTGTTAGTAAAGCGTCTGGAATGTTGCACCCGAGTACCAGGGGATGATAACTGAGACATATTTGAACACGTTTCCCGATCACACAGTGGATCATACTCTGGGTTCCACATGCATGTTTTAGCTGAAGGAAGAATCCCTTAAACCTGGAGAGTTGAGACCCATGGAATGGGTACCATGCAATATGACTTCAAAGGGTCTGCATTTGCTCACCGAACCTCACCAATCCTATCACTGCTGCGTTTATGCTGCTGTACACACGCTTGATTCTCTTTCGGAGACATGTAAATCCATAGGTTTTAAGATTCTTACTAGTCAGGTATATTCTTAGGCGTTTAATATGGGGTGTTGAGTCCACTTCGTTGAGCAAGGAGTAGCTCTTGTCTATTACATATTTGGCTTATGGAACGGTATCTGTGCTAATTTCAATCTCTGGTTTTATGCAGCACCCCAACTCACCTTTCCCCTTAAGCAAGCATAAGTTGGTTTTCTACATTTGAGACCCTGTTCTGTTTTGTCATTCAGTTCCTGGGTAGCCAAGTTTTCATTCCGTGTATTAGTGATACCTTATGATATTTCTTTTTCTGTGTGACTTATTTCTCTTAGAATCATCGTACCTGAGTCCACTCATTATGCTGCTACGGGCCTGATGACATAGATTTCATTGCTGAGTGATATTGCATTGTACGTAAGTACCACAAATTCTTTATTCATTTTTCGCTTTCTGTGATATTGAACTTGTACCATAAACGAGGTTCTTGTAAACAGAGCCGTCCCAAACTTTGGGGTGGCTGTGTCTTTTTGATTTGAATTTCCCTAAGCTATAGGAGCATAAGTGGAAGTGCCCTAGGCTCTGTTGCTTTGTTTTTTAGATGTTTCAGGAAACACCATACACTTCTCCAGAGTGGCTGTTGGCAATTTACATCCCGCCCATCAGCATAACAAGGCTCCCAGTTCTCCATGGCCTGTCCTGCCTTTCTGGATTTTACACTTTTTTCAGATGGCCCTTTTGCCCGGGGGGCAGTGAGACTTCATTGTAGTGCAGATTTCCTTTGCAAGCTTGCTTGGTTGGCCAAAAAGGGCGTATGCGTTTTTTCCTGAATATATTCAGGAAAAAACGCATACTCCCTTTTTGGCCAAGTGCATCATTGTGGACGTTCTGCCTCTTTTCCTATGCTTTTCATGCAATTCCAGTCTACCTCCTGAAATCGGTTTCCTGCAATTCTGCCCCGCTTTCAAGTCCTCTTGGCAGCCTTACTTCAATATATTTTTGGACGATAGCTGTCATTTATAACTCTGCAGGTTTGTGAATGACAGTGCCCCTGAGCTCCTTTGTTCAACTCGCTTTCTTGTGAGATGGCCGCAACACCGCAAGATTGCTTCAGGCCCTAGTGTGGTTCCGGCACGGCCAGCTGAGCCTTTGGTTAATTCCTCTTCCTGGTGGGAAATGAGAGTTAAATTTGCCCGTCCAGACACCTCCAGCTAGTCTCTCATTGGTTCTCCCTATTCCTGTTCATTTCCCGCAGAAATTGCAAACTGGGCCAAACAGGAGTTTAAAGGCACTGACTCTCCAAGTGGGGAGAGTGTTAGTAAAGCGTCTGGAATGTTGCACCCGAGTACCAGGGGACTTAAACTGAGACATATTTGAACACGTTTCCCGATCACACGGTGGATCATACTCTGGGTTCCACATGCATGTTTTAGCTGAAGGAAGAATCCCTTAAACCTGGAGAGTTGAGACCCATGGAATGGGTACCATGCAATATGACTTCAAAGGGTCTGCATTTGCTCACCAAAACTCACCAATCCTATCACTGCTGCGTTTATGCTGCTGTACACACGCTTGATTCCTTTTCAGAGACATATAAATCCATAGGTTTTAAGATTCTTACTATTCAGGTATATTTTTAGGCGTTTAATATGGGGTGTAGAGTCCACTTCGTTGAGCAAGGAGTAGCTCTTGTCTATTACATATTTGGCTTATGGAACGGTATCTGTGCTAATTTCAATCTCTTGTTTTATGCAGCACCCCAACTCACCTTTCCCCTTAAGCAAGCATAAGTTGGTTTTCTACATTTGAGACCCTGTTCTGTTTTGTAATTCAGTTCCTGGGTAGCCAAGTTTTCATTCCGTGTATTAGTGATACCTTATGATATTTCTTTTTCTGTGTGACTTATTTCTCTTAGAATCATCCTACCTGAGTCCACTCATTATGCTGCTACGGGCCTGATGACATAGATTTCATTGCTGAGTGATATTGCATTGTACGTAAGTACCACAAATTCTTTATTCATTTTTCGCTTTCTGTGATATTGAACTTGTACCATAAACGAGGTTCTTGTAAACAGAGCCGTCCCAAACTTTGGGGTGGCTGTGTCTTTTTGATTTGAATTTCCCTAAGCTATAGGAGCATAAGTGGAAGTGCCCTAGGCTCTGT
This sequence comes from Lagenorhynchus albirostris, assembly GCF_949774975.1. Taxonomy (NCBI): domain Eukaryota; kingdom Metazoa; phylum Chordata; class Mammalia; order Artiodactyla; family Delphinidae; genus Lagenorhynchus; species Lagenorhynchus albirostris. Next base: position 109,629,522 of record NC_083095.1, on the reverse strand, counting down.
TGCTTTGTTTTTTAGATGTTTCAGGAAACACCATACACTTCTCCAGAGTGGCTGTTGGCAATTTACATCCCGCCCATCAGCATAACAAGGCTCCCAGTTCTCCATGGCCTGTCCTGCCTTTCTGGATTTTACACTTTTTTCAGATGGCCCTTTTGCCCGTGGGGCAGTGAGACTTCATTGTAGTGCAGATTTCCTTTGCAAGCTTGCTTGGTTGGCCAAAAAGGGCGTATGCGTTTTTTCCTGAATATATTCAGGAAAAAACGCATACGCCCTTTTTGGCCAAGTGCATCATTGTGGACGTTCTGCCTCTTTTCCTATGCTTTTCATGCAATTCCAGTCTACCTCCTGAAATCGGTTTCCTGCAATTCTGCCCCGCTTTCAAGTCCTCTTGGCAGCCTTACTTCAATATATTTTTGGACGATAACTGTCATTTATAACTCTGCAGGTTTGTGAATGACAGTGCCCCTGAGCTCCTTTGTTCAACTCGCTTTCTTGTGAGATGGCCGCAACACCGCAAGATTGCTTCAGGCCCTAGTGTGGTTCCGGCACGGCCAGCTGAGCCTTTGGTTAATTCCTCTTCCTGGTGGGAAATGAGAGTTAAATTTGCCCGTCCAGACACCTCCAGCTAGTCTCTCATTGGTTCTCCCTATTCCTGTTCATTTCCCGCAGAAATTGCAAACTGGGCCAAACAGGAGGTTAAAGGCACTGACTCTCCAAGTGGGGAGAGTGTTAGTAAAGCGTCTGGAATGTTGCACCCGAGTACCAGGGGACTTAAACTGAGACATATTTGAACACGTTTCCCGATCACACGGTGGATCATACTCTGGGTTCCACATGCATGTTTTAGCTGAAGGAAGAATCCCTTAAACCTGGAGAGTTGAGACCCATGGAATGGGTACCATGCAATATGACTTCAAAGGGTCTGCATTTGCTCACCGAAACTCACCAATCCTATCACTGCTGCGTTTATGCTGCTGTACACACGCTTGATTCCTTTTCGGAGACATATAAATCCATAGGTTTTAAGATTCTTACTATTCAGGTATATTTTTAGGCGTTTAATATGGGGTGTAGAGTCCACTTCGTTGAGCAAGGAGTAGCTCTTGTCTATTACATATTTGGCTTATGGAACGGTATCTGTGCTAATTTCAATCTCTTGTTTTATGCAGCACCCCAACTCACCTTTCCCCTTAAGCAAGCATAAGTTGGTTTTCTACATTTGAGACCCTGTTCTGTTTTGTAATTCAGTTCCTGGGTAGCCAAGTTTTCATTCCGTGTATTAGTGATACCTTATGATATTTCTTTTTCTGTGTGACTTATTTCTCTTAGAATCATCGTACCTGAGTCCACTCATTATGCTGCTACGGGCCTGATGACATAGATTTCATTGCTGAGTGATATTGCATTGTACGTAAGTACCACAAATTCTTTATTCATTTTTCGCTTTCTGTGATATTGAACTTGTACCATAAACGAGGTTCTTGTAAACAGAGCCGTCCCAAACTTTGGGGTGGCTGTGTCTTTTTGATTTGAATTTCCCTAAGCTATAGGAGCATAAGTGGAAGTGCCCTAGGCTCTGTTGCTTTGTTTTTTAGATGTTTCAGGAAACACCATACACTTCTCCAGAGTGGCTGTTGGCAATTTACATCCCGCCCATCAGCATAACAAGGCTCCCAGTTCTCCATGGCCTGTCCTGCCTTTCTGGATTTTACACTTTTTTCAGATGGCCCTTTTGCCCGGGGGGCAGTGAGACTTCATTGTAGTGCAGATTTCCTTTGCAAGCTTGCTTGGTTGGCCAAAAAGGGCGTATGCGTTTTTTCCTGAATATATTCAGGAAAAAACGCATACGCCCTTTTTGGCCAAGTGCATCATTGTGGACGTTCTGCCTCTTTTCCTATGCTTTTCATGCAATTCCAGTCTACCTCCTGAAATCGGTTTCCTGCAATTCTGCCCCGCTTTCAAGTCCTCTTGGCAGCCTTACTTCAATATATTTTTGGACGATAGCTGTCATTTATAACTCTGCAGGTTTGTGAATGACAGTGCCCCTGAGCTCCTTTGTTCAACTCGCTTTCTTGTGAGATGGCCGCAACACCGCAAGATTGCTTCAGGCCCTAGTGTGGTTCCGGCACGGCCAGCTGAGCCTTTGGTTAATTCCTCTTCCTGGTGGGAAATGAGAGTTAAATTTGCCCGTCCAGACACCTCCAGCTAGTCTCTCATTGGTTCTCCCTATTCCTGTTCATTTCCCGCAGAAATTGCAAACTGGGCCAAACAGGAGGTTAAAGGCACTGACTCTCCAAGTGGGGAGAGTGTTAGTAAAGCGTCTGGAATGTTGCACCCGAGTACCAGGGGACTTAAACTGAGACATATTTGAACACGTTTCCCGATCACACGGTGGATCATACTCTGGGTTCCACATGCATGTTTTAGCTGAAGGAAGAATCCCTTAAACCTGGAGAGTTGAGACCCATGGAATGGGTACCATGCAATATGACTTCAAAGGGTCTGCATTTGCTCACCGAAACTCACCAATCCTATCACTGCTGCGTTTATGCTGCTGTACACACGCTTGATTCCTTTTCGGAGACATATAAATCCATAGGTTTTAAGATTCTTACTATTCAGGTATATTTTTAGGCGTTTAATATGGGGTGTAGAGTCCACTTCGTTGAGCAAGGAGTAGCTCTTGTCTATTACATATTTGGCTTATGGAACGGTATCTGTGCTAATTTCAATCTCTTGTTTTATGCAGCACCCCAACTCACCTTTCCCCTTAAGCAAGCATAAGTTGGTTTTCTACATTTGAGACCCTGTTCTGTTTTGTAATTCAGTTCCTGGGTAGCCAAGTTTTCATTCCGTGTATTAGTGATACCTTATGATATTTCTTTTTCTGTGTGACTTATTTCTCTTAGAATCATCGTACCTGAGTCCACTCATTATGCTGCTACAGGCCTGATGACATAGATTTCATTGCTGAGTGATATTGCATTGTACGTAAGTACCACAAATTCTTTATTCATTTTTCGCTTTCTGTGATATTGAACTTGTACCATAAACGAGGTTCTTGTAAACAGAGCCGTCCCAAACTTTGGGGTGGCTGTGTCTTTTTGATTTGAATTTCCCTAAGCTATAGGAGCATAAGTGGAAGTGCCCTAGGCTCTGATGCTGTGTTTTTTAGATGTTTCAGGAAACACCATACACTTCTCCAGAGTGGCTGTTGGCAATTTACATTCCGCCCATCAGCATAACAAGGCTCCCAGTTCTCCATGGCCTGTCCTGCCTTTCTGGATTTTACACTTTTTTCAGATGGCCCTTTTGCCCGGGGGGCAGTGAGACTTCATTGTAGTGCAGATTTCCTTTGCAAGCTTGCTTGGTTGGCCAAAAAGGGCGTATGCGTTTTTTCCTGAATATATTCAGGAAAAAACGCATACGCCCTTTTTGGCCAAGTGCATCATTGTGGATGTTCTGCCTCTTTTCCTATGCTTTTCATGCAATTCCAGTCTACCTCCTGAAATCGGTTTCCAGCAATTCTGCCCCGCTTTCAAGTCCTCTTGGCAGCCTTACTTCAATATATTTTTGGACGATAGCTGTCATTTATAACTCTGCAGGTTTGTGAATGACAGTGCCCCTGAGCTCCTTTGTTCAACTCGCTTTCTTGTGAGATGGCCGCAACACCGCAAGATTGCTTCAGGCCCTAGGGTGGTTCCGGCACGGCCAGCTGAGCCTTTGGTTAATTCCTCTTCCTGGTGGGAAATGAGAGTTAAATTTGCCCGTCCAGACACCTCCAGCTAGTCTCTCATTGGTTCTCCCTATTCCTGTTCATTTCCCACAGAAATTGCAAACTGGGCCAAACAGGACGTTAAAGGCACTGACTCTCCAAGTGGGGAGAGTGTTAGTAAAGCGTCTGGAATGTTGCACCCGAGTACCAGGGGACTTAAACTGAGACATATTTGAACACGTTTCCCGATCACACGGTGGATCATACTCTGGGTTCCACATGCATGTTTTAGCTGAAGGAAGAATCCCTTAAACCTGGAGAGTTGAGACCCATGGAATGGGTACCATGCAATATGACTTCAAAGGGTCTGCATTTGCTCACCGAAACTCACCAATCCTATCACTGCTGCGTTTATGCTGCTGTACACACGCTTGATTCCTTTTCGGAGACATATAAATCCATAGGTTTTAAGATTCTTACTATTCAGGTATATTTTTAGGCGTTTAATATGGGGTGTAGAGTCCACTTCGTTGAGCAAGGAGTAGCTCTTGTCTATTACATATTTGGCTTATGGAACGGTATCTGTGCTAATTTCAATCTCTTGTTTTATGCAGCACCCCAACTCACCTTTCCCCTTAAGCAAGCATAAGTTGATTTTCTACATTTGAGATCCTGTTCTGTTTTGTAATTCAGTTCCTGGGTAGCCAAGTTTACATTCCGTGTATTAGTGATATCTTATGATGTTTCTTTTTCTGTGTGACTTATTTCACTTAGAATCATCGTATCTGAATCCACTCATTATGGTGGTACGGGCCTGATGACATAGATTTCATTGCTGAGTGATATTGCATTGTACGTAAATACCACAAATTCTTTATTCATTTTTCGCTTTCTGTGATATTGAACTTGTACCATAAACGAGGATCTTGTAAACAGAGCCGTCCCAAACTTTGGGGTGGCTGTGTCTTTTTGATTTGAATTTCCCTAAGCTATAGGAGCATAAGTGGAAGTGCCCTAGGCTCTGTTGCTTTGTTTTTTAGATGTTTCAGGAAACACCATACACTTCTCCAGAGTGGCTGTTGGCAATTTACATCCCGCCCATCAGCATAACAGGGCTCCCAGTTCTCCATGGCCTGTCCTGCCTTTCTGGATTTTACACTTTTTTCAGATGGCCCTTTTGCCCGGGGGGCAGTGAGACTTCATTGTAGTGCAGATTTCCTTTGCAAGCTTGCTTGGTTGGCCAAAAAGGGCGTATGCGTTTTTTCCTGAATATATTCAGGAAAAAACGCATACGCCCTTTTTGGCCAAGTGCATCATTGTGGACGTTCTGCCTCTTTTCCTATGCTTTTCATGCAATTCCAGTCTACCTCCTGAAATCGGTTTCCTGCAATTCTGCCCCGCTTTCAAGTGCTCTTGGCAGCCTTACTTCAATATATTTTTGGACGATAGCTGTCATTTATAACTCTGCAGGTTTGTGAATAAGAGTGCCCCTGAGCTCCTTTGTTCAATTCGCTTTCTTGTGAGCTGGCCACAACACCGCAAGATTGCTTCAGGCCCTAGTGTGGTTCCGGAACGGCAAGCTGAGCCTTTGGTTAATTCCTCTTCCTGGTGGGAAATGAGAGTTAAATTTGCACGTCCAGACACCTCCAGCTAATCTCTCATTGGTTCTCCCTATTCCTGTTCATTTCCCGCAGAAATTGCAAACTGGGCCAAACAGGAGGTTAAAGGCACTGACTCTCCAAGTGGGGAGAGTGTTAGTAAAGCGTCTGGAATGTTGCACCCGAGTACCAGGGGACTTAAACTGAGACATATTTGAACACGTTTCCCGATCACACGGTGGATCATACTCTGGGTTCCACATGCATGTTTTAGCTGAAGGAGGAATCCCTTAAACCTGGAGAGTTGAGACCCATGGAATGGGTACCATGCAATATGACTTCAAAGGGTCTGCATTTGCTCACCGAAACTCACCAATCCTATCACTGCTGCGTTTATGCTGCTGTACACACGCTTGATTCTCTTTCGGAGACATGTAAATCCATAGGTTTTAAGATTCTTACTAGTCAGGTATATTCTTAGGCGTTTAATATGGGGTGTTGAGTCCACTTCGTTGAGCAAGGAGTAGCTCTTGTCTATTACATATTTGGCTTATGGAACGGTATCTGTGCTAATTTCAATCTCTGGTTTTATGCAGCACCCCAACTCACCTTTCCCCTTAAGCAAGCATAAGTTGGTTTTCTACATTTGAGACCCTGTTCTTTTTTGTAATTCAGTTCCTGGGTAGCCAAGTTTACATTACATGTATTAGTGATACCTTATGATATTTCTTTTTCTGTGTGACTTATTTCTCTTAGAATCATCGTACCTGAGTCCACTCATTATGCTGCTACGGGCCTGATGACATAGATTTCATTGATGAGTGATATTGCATTGTACGTAAGTACCACAAATTCTTTATTCATTTTTCGCTTTCTGTGATATTGAACTTGTACTATAAACGAGGTTCTTGTAAACAGAGCCGTCCCAAACTTTGGGGTGGCTGTGTCTTTTTGATTTTAATTTCCCTAAGCTATAGGAGCATAAGTGGAAGTGCCCTAGGCTCTGTTGCTTTGTTTTTTAGATGTTTCAGGAAACACCATACACTTCTCCAGAGTGGCTGTTGGCAATTTACATCCCGCCCATCAGCATAACAAGGCTCCCAGTTCTCCATGGCCTGTCCTGCCTTTCTGGATTTTACACTTTTTTCAGATGGCCCTTTTGCCCGGGGGGCAGTGAGACTTCATTGTAGTGCAGATTTCCTTTGCAAGCTTGCTTGGTTGGCCAAAAAGGGCGTATGCGTTTTTTCCTGAATATATTCAGGAAAAAACGCATACGCCCTTTTTGGCCAAGTGCATCATTGTGGACGTTCTGCCTCTTTTCCTATGCTTTTCATGCAATTCCAGTCTACCTCCTGAAATCGGTTTCCTGCAATTCTGCCCCGCTTTCAAGTGCTCTTGGCAGCCTTACTTCAATATATTTTTGGACGATAGCTGTCATTTATAACTCTGCAGGTTTGTGAATAAGAGTGCCCCTGAGCTCCTTTGTTCAATTCGCTTTCTTGTGAGCTGGCCACAACACCACAAGATTGCTTCAGGCCCTAGTGTGGTTCCGGAACGGCAAGCTGAGCCTTTGGTTAATTCCTCTTCCTGGTGGGAAATGAGAGTTAAATTTGCACGTCCAGACACCTCCAGCTAATCTCTCATTGGTTCTCCCTATTCCTGTTCATTTCCCGCAGAAATTGCAAACTGGGCCAAACACGACGTTAAAGGCACTGACTCTCCAAGTGGGGAGAGTGTTAGTAAAGCGTCTGGAATGTTGCACCCGAGTACCAGGGGACTTAAACTGAGACATATTTGAACACGTTTCCCGATCACACGGTGGATCATACTCTGGGTTCCACATGCATGTTTTAGCTGAAGGAGGAATCCCTTAAACCTGGAGAGTTGAGACCCATGGAATGGGTACCATGCAATATGACTTCAAAGGGTCTGCATTTGCTCACCGAAACTCACCAATCCTATCACTGCTGCGTTTATGCTGCTGTACACACGCTTGATTCTCTTTCGGAGACATGTAAATCCATAGGTTTTAAGATTCTTACTAGTCAGGTATATTCTTAGGCGTTTAATATGGGGTGTTGAGTCCACTTCGTTGAGCAAGGAGTAGCTCTTGTCTATTACATATTTGGCTTATGGAACGGTATCTGTGCTAATTTCAATCTCTGGTTTTATGCAGCACCCCAACTCACCTTTCCCCTTAAGCAAGCATAAGTTGGTTTTCTACATTTGAGACCCTGTTCTTTTTTGTAATTCAGTTCCTGGGTAGCCAAGTTTACATTCCATGTATTAGTGATACCTTATGATATTTCTTTTTCTGTGTGACTTATTTCTCTTAGAATCATCGTACCTGAGTCCACTCATTATGCTGCTACGGGCCTGATGACATAGATTTCATTGCTGAGTGATATTGCATTGTACGTAAGTACCACAAATTCTTTATTCATTTTTCGCTTTCTGTGATATTGAACTTGTACTATAAACGAGGTTCTTGTAAACAGAGCCGTCCCAAACTTTGGGGTGGCTGTGTCTTTTTGATTTTAATTTCCCTAAGCTATAGGAGCATAAGTGGAAGTGCCCTAGGCTCTGTTGCTTTGTTTTTTAGATGTTTCAGGAAACACCATACACTTCTCCAGAGTGGCTGTTGGCAATTTACATCCCGCCCATCAGCATAACAAGGCTCCCAGTTCTCCATGGCCTGTCCTGCCTTTCTGGATTTTACACTTTTTTCAGATGGCCCTTTTGCCCGGGGGGCAGTGAGACTTCATTGTAGTGCAGATTTCCTTTGCAAGCTTGCTTGGTTGGCCAAAAAGGGTGTATGCGTTTTTTCCTGAATATATTCAGGAAAAAACGCATACGCCCTTTTTGGCCAAGTGCATCATTGTGGACGTTCTGCCTCTTTTCCTATGCTTTTCATGCAATTCCAGTCTACCTCCTGAAATCGGTTTCCTGCAATTCGGCCCCGCTTTCAAGTCCTCTTGGCAGCCTTACTTCAATATATTTTTGGACGATAGCTGTCATTTATAACTCTGCAGGTTTGTGAATGAGAGTGCCCCTGAGCTCCTTTGTTCAATTCGCTTTCTTGTGAGCTGGCCGCAACACCGCAAGATTGCTTCAGGCCCTAGTGTGGTTCCGGAACGGCAAGCTGAGCCTTTGGTTAATTCCTCTTCCTGGTGGGAAATGAGAGTTAAATTTGCCCGTCCAGACACCTCCAGCTAGTCTCTCATTGGTTCTCCTTATTCCTGTTCATTTCCCGCAGAAATTGCAAACTGGGCCAAACATGACGTTAAAGGCACTGACTCTCCAAGTGGGGAGAGTGTTAGTAAAGCGTCTGGAATGTTGCACCCAAGTACCAGGGGACGAAAACTGAGACACATTTGAACACGTTTCCCGATCTCAGGTAGATCATACTCTGGGTTCCACATGCATGTTTTAGCTGAAGGAAGAATCCCTTAAACCTGGAGAGTTGAGACCCATGGAATGGGTACCATGCTATATGACTTCAAAGGGTCTGCATTTGCTCACCGAACCTCACCAATCCTATCACTGCTGAGTTTATGCTGCTGTACACAGGCTTGATTCTCTTTCAGAGACATGTAAATCCATAGGTTTTAAGATTCTTACTAGTCAGGTATATTCTTAGGCGTTTAATATGGGGTGTTGAGTCCACTTCATTGAGCAAGGAGTAGCTCTTGTCTATTACATATTTGGCTTATGGAACGGTATCTGTGCTAATTTCAATCTCTGGTTTTATGCAGCACCCCAACTCACCTTTCCCTTAAGCAAGCATAAGTTGGTTTTCTACATTTGAGACCCTGTTCTGTTTTGTAATTCAGTTCCTCTGTAGCCAAGTTTACATTCCGTGTATTAGTGATACCTTATGATATTTCTTTTTCTGTGTGACATATTTTACTTAGAATCATCGTATCTGAATCCACTCATTATGGTGCTACGGGCCTGATGACATAGATTTCATTGCTGAGTGATATTGCATTGTACGTAAATACCACAAATTCTTTATTCATTTTTCGCTTTCTGTGATATTGAACTTGTACCATAAACGAGGATCTTGTCAACAGAGCCGTCCCAAACTTTGGGGTGGCTGTGTCTTTTTGATTTGAATTTCCCTAAGCTATAGGAGCATAAGTGGAAGTGCCCTAGGCTCTGTTGCTTTGTTTTTTAGATGTTTCAGGAAACACCATACACTTCTCCAGAGTGGCTGTTGGCAATTTACATCCCGCCCATCAGCATAACAAGGCTCCCAGTTCTCCATGGCCTGTCCTGCCTTTCTGGATTTTACACTTTTTTCAGATGGCCCTTTTGACTGGGGGGCAGTGAGACTTCATTGTAGTGCAGATTTCCTTTGCAAGCTTGCTTGGTTGGCCAAAAAGGGCGTATGCGTTTTTTCCTGAATATATTCAGGAAAAAACGCATACGCCCTTTTTGGCCAAGTGCATCATTGTGGACGTTCTGCCTCTTTTCCTATGCTTTTCATGCAATTCCAGTCTACCTCCTGAAATCGGTTTCCTGCAATTCTGCCCCGATTTCAAGTCCTCTTGGCAGCCTTACTTCAATATATTTTTGGACGATAGCTGTCATTTATAACTCTGCAGGTTTGTGAATGACAGTGCCCCTGAGCTCCTTTCTTCAACTCGCTTTCTTGTGAGCTGGCCGCAACACTGCAAGACTGATTCAGGCCCTAGTGTGGTTCCGGCATGGCAAGCTGAGCCTTTGGTTAATTCCTCTTCCTGGTGGGAAATGAGAGTTAAATTTGCACGTCCAACACCTCCAGCTAGTCTCTCATTGGTTCTCCCTATTCCTGTTCATTTCCCGCAGAAATTGCAAACTGGGCCAAACACGACGTTAAAGGCACTGACTCTCCAAGTGGGGAGAGTGTTAGTAAAGCGTCTGGAATGTTGCACCCGAGTACCAGGGGACTTAAACTGAGACATATTTGAACACGTTTCCCGATCACACGGTGGATCATACTCTGGGTTCCACATGCATGTTTTAGCTGAAGGAAGAATCCCTTAAACCTGGAGAGTTGAGAACCATGGAATGGGTACCATGCAATATGACTTCAAAGGGTCTGCATTTGCTCACCGAAACTCACCAATCCTATCACTGCTGCGTTTATGCTGCTGTACACATGCTTGATTCCTTTTCGGAGACATATAAATCCATAGGTTTTAAGATTCTTACTATTCAGGTATATTTTTAGGCGTTTAATATGTGGTGTTGAGTCCACTTCGTTGAGGAAGGAGTAGCTCTTGTCTATTATATATTTGGCTTATGGAACGGTATCTGTGCTAATTTCAATCTCTGGTTTTATGCAGCACCCCAACTCACCTTTCCCCTTAAGCAAGCATAAGTTGGTTTTCTACATTTGAGACCCTGTTCTGTTTTGTAATTCAGTTCCTGGGTAGCCAAGTTTACATTCCGTGTATTAGTGATACCTTATGATATTTCTTTTTCTGTGTGACATATTTCACTTAGAAGCATCGTACCTGAATCCACTCATTATGCTGCTACGGGCCTGATGACATAGATTTCATTGCTGAGTGATATTGCATTGTACGTAAGTACCACAAATTCTTTATTCATTTTTCGCTTTCTGTGATAATGAACTTGTACCATAAACGAGGTTCTTTTAAACAGAGCCATCCCAAATTTTGGGGTGGCTGTGTCTTTTTGATTTTAATTTCCCTAAGGTATAGGAGCATAAGTGGAAGTGCCCTAGGCTCTGTTGCTTTGTTTTTTAGATGTTTCAGGAAACACCATACACTTCTCCAGAGTGGCTGTTGGCAATTTACATCCCGCCCATCAGCATAACAAGGCTCCCAGTTCTCCATGGCCTGTCCTGCCTTTCTGGATTTTACACTTTTTTCAGATGGCCCTTTTGCCCGGGGGGCAGTGAGACTTCATTGTAGTGCAGATTTCCTTTGCAAGCTTGCTTGGTTGGCCAAAAAGGGCGTATGCGTTTTTTCCTGAATATATTCAGGAAAAAACGCATACGCCCTTTTTGGACAAGTGCATCATTGTGGACGTTCAGCCTGTTTTCATATGCTGTAAATGCAATTCCAGTCTACCTCCTGAAATCGGTTTCCTGCAATTCTGCCCCACTTTCAAGTCCTCTTGGTAGCCTTACTTCAATATATTTTTGGACGATAGCTGTCATTTATACCTCTGCAGTTTTGTGAATGACAGTGCCCCTGAGCTCCTTTCTTCAACTCGCTTTCTTGTGAGCTGGCCGCAACACCGCAGGATTGCTTCAGGCCCTAGTGTGGTTCTGGCACGAGAAGCTGAGCCTTTGGTTAAATCCTCTTCCTGGTGGGAAATCAGAGTTAAATTTCCCCGTCCAGACACCTCCAGCTAGTCTCTCATTGGTTCTCCTTATTCCTGTTTATCTTACGCAGAAATTGCAAACTGGCCAAACAGGAGGTTAAAGGCACTGACTCTCCAAGTGGGGAGAGTGTTAGTAAAGTGTCTGGAATGTTGCACCCGAGTACCAGGGGAAGAAAATTGAGACACATTTGAACACGTTTCCCAATCACACGGTGGATCATACTCTGGGTTCCACATGCATGTTTTAGCTGAAGGAAGAATCCCTTAAACCTGGAGAGTTGAGACCCATGTTACGGGTACCATGCAATATGATTTCAAAGGGTCTGCACTTCCTCACCGAACCTCACCAATCCTATCACTGCTGTGCTTATGCCATTGTACACACGCTTGATTCCCTTTCGGAGACATATAAATCCATAGGTTTTAAGATTCTTACCAGTCAGGTATATTCTTAGGCGTTTAATATGGCGTCTTGAGTCCACTTCGTTGAGCAAGGGGTAGCTCTGGTCTATTACATATTTGGCTTATGGAACGGTATCTGTGCCAATTTCAATCTCTGGTTTCATGCAGCACCCCAACTCAGCATTCCCCTTAAGCAAGCATAATTTGGTTTTCTACCTTTGAGACCCTGTTCTGTTTTGTAATTCAGTTCCTGTGTAGCCAAGTTTACATTCCGTGTAGTAGTGATATCTTATGATGTTTCTTTTTCTGTGTGACATTTCACTTAGAATCAGCGTATCTGAATCCACTCATTATGCTGCTACAGGCCTGATGACATATTTTTCATTGCTGAGTGATATTGCATTGTATGTAAGTACCACAACTTCTTTATACATTTTTCACTTTCAGCGATATTGAACTTGTACCGTAAACGAGGTTCTTGTAAACAGAGCTGTCCCAAACTTTGGGCTGGCTGTGTCTTTTTATTTTAATTTCCCTAAGCTATAGGACCATAAGTGGAAGTGCCCTAAGCTCTGTTGCTTTGTTTTTTGGATATTTCAGGAAACACCATACAGTTCTCCAGAATGGTGTTTGCAATTTACATCCCGCCCATCAGCATAACAAGGCTCCCAGTTCTTCATGGCCTGTCCTACCTTTCTGGATTTTACACTTTTTTCAGATGGCCCTTTTGACTGGGGGGCAGTGAGACTTCATTGTAGTGCAGATTTCCTTTGCAAGCTTGCTTGGTTGGCCAAAAAGGGCGTATGCGTTTTTTCCTGAATATATTCAGGAAAAAACGCATACGCCCCTTTTGGCCAAGTGCATCATTGTTGACATTCTGAGTCTTTTCATATGTTTTCAATGCAGTTCCAGTCTACCTCCTGAAATCGGTTTCCTGCAATTCTTCCTTGCTGTCAGTGCCTCTTCATAGCCTTACCTCAATATACTTTTGGAAAATAGTTGGCCTTTATAACTCTGCAGGTTTTTGAATTGCAGTGGCCCTTAGCTCTATTTTTCAGCTCTTATTTTTGTGATCTTGCCTCATATCCACAGAATTTCTTCAGGCCCTATTCTTCTTCTGGGGCGCCTTGCTCGGCCTTTGGTTAATTCTTCTTCCTGATGTGAAATTAGAGTGACATGTGCCCATTGAAACCGCTACATCTATTTTCTCACTGGTTCCCCCTATTTCTATTCATCCTCCACACTAACTGCAGACTGTGCGATACCAGAACTTAAAGGCATTGACTCTCCATGTGGAGATGTTGTTAGTAAAGTGGCTGGAATGTTGATCCGGAGCCCCAGGAGAGGAAAATGAGGTGCGTTTTAGAAACCTTTCCCAATCATATGGTATACCATCCGCTGGATTTCCCATGCATGGTTTAGCTGTAGGAAGATTCCCTTCAACCTGGAGTGTTGGGACCCTTGGAATGAGTAGCATGAAGTATTGCATTAAACTTTCGGCAGTTGCTCACCAAAGCTCACCAATCCTCTCAGCCCCAAGTGTCCAGCCTTATGTCTTATCCAGCTGTGGGTTTATATGTGGTCATTCCAGGTTGCATCACAGCCCCTGAGTGAATTTTGTAAGAATTTTTCTCTCTTTCATTGTTTCTGCGTTTTGGTTTTAAAATTTATTTCTATAATGGGGTTTAGCTCATTTTCACTGCTGTGTTTGTGCCGCTCTGCGCACACTTGATTCCCTTATGGAGATATATCAATACATGGGTTTTAAGATTCTTATTACTCAGATATATTTCTCTGTGATGTATAGGGTGTGTTGAGGCCAGTTCATTGAGCAAGGTGTAGATCTTGTCTAATACCTATTTGGTTTATTGAACGGTATCTGTGCTAATTTCAAACTCTGGTTTTATGCATCACCCCACCTCTCCTTTCCCCTTAAGCTGACATAAGTGTGTTTTCTAAATGTGAGACACTGTTCTGTTTTGTAATTCATTTTTTGTGCAGCCATATTTATCCTCCCTCTATAAGTGATATCTTATGATATGTTTCTTTTTCTGTTTGACTTATTTCAAGTAGTATTATCGGAGCTAAATCCACTCTTTATCCTTCTACTAGCCTTATTACATTGATTTCATGGTGAAGAGATATTCCATTGTACATAAGTACCACATTTTCTTTATCCATTGTTCTCTTTCCTGGGATATTTAAGGTGTACTGAAGTTGAGGTTCTTGTAAACAGAGTAGCCCTAAACTGTGGTGTGCTTGTGTCTTGTTGATTTTTAGACTTCCCTAGATATACTTCCATGATTGGAAGTGCCCTATGCTCTGTAGCTCTGTTTTTTAGATGATTTAGGAACCACCATACACTTCTCCAGAGTGGCTCTCGGCAGTTCACACACTGTCCATCAGCATATAAAGGCTCCCTGTTCTCCATGGCCTGTCCTGCATTTCTGGTTTTTACAATTTTTTCGGATGGCCCTTTTGACCGGTGGGAAATGAGACTTCTTTGTTGTGCACATTTGCATTGCTTGCTTGCTTGGTTGCCCATAAAGTGCGTATGCGTTTTTTCCTGGATATATTCAGGAAAAAACGCATATTCCCTTTTGGGCCAACTGCATCATTGTCGAAATTCTGCCGCTTTTCATGTGCTTTAAAGACAAGTCCAATCTATCTCTTGAAATCTGTTTCTTGCAATTCTGTCTTGCATTCAGATCCTCTTCTTTGCCTTACCTCAACATATTTTTGGACGTTAGTTTTCATTTATAACTCTGCAGGTTTGTGAATTGCAGTGACCCTGAGCTCCATTTTTTAAGTTGCTCTTTTGTGAGCTGGCCTCAAAACCGCAGGATTGCTTCAGGCCCTATTTTGGCTCTGGCGAGGCAGGCTGAGCCTTCTTTTAATTCTTATTCTTAATGGGAAATTAGAGTGACATGTGCCCGTCCAAACCCCTACAACTATTCTCTCATTGGTTCCCCCTCTTCCCGTTCATCCTCCTCACAATTTGCAAAATGTGTGAAACAGAAGTTTAAATGTGCTGATTCTCTAAGTGGGGAGATTCTAAGTAACGTGGCTGGAATGATGAACAGGAGCACCAGGAGAGGATAAATGAGGTGCATTTTAGACACATCTCCCGATCACATGGTGTACAGTCCTCTGGGTTTTCCATGCATGTTTTAGCTGTAGGAAGATTCCTTGAACCTGCAGATTTGGGACCCATTGAATGGGTACCAGGTAGTATTACTTTAAAGGGTGTGCATTTCCTCACCCAACCTCACATTTCTCTTAGCGCGAACAGTTTCCAGTCCTGCATTTCTGGTGTTTACACTTTATGACGATGGCTCTTCTGACTGATGCGAAGTGATATCTTTTGTAGTATTGATTTCCAGTGCCCACCTGTTTGGTTGGCTAAAAAAGTGTATGCCCTTTTCTTGAATATATACAGAAAAAAAACGCATACAGCCTTTTTGGCCAACTGCAATGTTGGCAATGTTCAGCCCTTTTTCTTGTGCTTAATGGCGAGTCCTTTCTACCTCCTCAAATCCCTTTCCTGACATTCTCCCTTGCTTACCAATCCTTTTCTCTGACTTTCCTCAAGACATTTTTCAGTGATAGATATTTTCAACTCTGCAGTTTTGTGAATTTTACTGCCCCTGAGTTCCATTGTTCAACTTGTGTTTATGGGAACTGGCCACAAAGCAGTGGGATTTCCTCAAGCCCTATACTGTTTCCATGGGCAACCCTAGCCTTTGGTCAATTCGTCTTCCTGATTGGAAATTAGAGTGACATGTGCCTGTCTGAACACCTAGGACTTGTCTCTCATTGTTCCTCATCCTTCCGCTTCATCCTCTGGACAAATTCCAAACTGTACGCAACAGGATGTTGGCAGTGCTGACATCTCCAAGTGGGGAGACTGTTAGTAAAGACGCTGGAGGGGTGAACCCAAGCACCAGGAGATGAGGAGATGAGATGCCTTTTCCAAACTCTTCCCGATCAGATGGTATACCATCCTCTGGATGTGACAGACATGTTTTAGCAGTAGGAAGAGTCCCATTAATGTAAGGAGAACACCAGGGCTTTTTCAAAATCAGTGTCTCCCCGAAACCCAAACTGGGGAATTTTTTAAGCTACGGCTACACATATGTTCATTAAGGACCTTGGGAAGTAGGCAGAGTCCAAACTTTAGATGATTGAAGTCTTCAGGGTCAGAAGCACTCACCACCGGCTTCCCTTAGGTTACACTTTAACTGTCATTGATAGATGATGTCAATAAAAATATCTATTCTTTTTCCGATTATTTCCCCTTATAGGTTATTGCAAAATATTGAGTGTAGTTCCCTGTGCTATACAGTAGTTCCTTGTTGATGATCTATTTTATACATAGCAGTGTGTATGTGTTAATTCCAAACTGTTAATTTATCCCTCCTCCCACCTTTCCCCTTTGGTAATAATAAATTATAAGATTTTATACTTCCCAGAAATGGGGGAGCTGAAAGAGAGGTATCATTTTCAATGGAAAAGCATTTAAAACAAGATTGAAGCTTTAACCAAGATTATTAGATGTACATCCTTGGAAAGAAATCACTTCATTTCTCTAATATTGACCTGACAAATAAGACAAACCTTTTCACTGAACTTGCTTATAATAAAGTGATGGAAATATCAAATGGAAGTGTTAGAAACATCTTATTTTACCCGAGCCTTATAAACTGTTCTATGTTAACGACAGTTTGGCTCACACATCTGTTCATTGAAGTTACAATAGTCTCAATTTCTGTTACTGATCCTCCAGAGTGGACCCCAACAAGTGTCCCCCTGCCCAGTGTCATTGGGGCCAACAGATCGAGACTGAGTTTGGTTCACAAGCAAAGGAAACTTTATATTTTGATCAGAGAATGGAGAGGTGAGAGCATGCACTACCCCGTGGGCTGTGGGCTGGGCTGCTGTGTAGAGATCCTGTCAGAGTCAGTGGGAGGGAGGGGGCGGAGCTCTCGAGGGCCGGGTTGGCTGCAGCTCAGGCTCTATATCTCGGAGTCTGCACTGGGCCCCAGGAGCTGAGGTGTCGACCCAGCCATTCTGCACTAGGAAATCTGGTCTGAAGTGCCGGGTGTGGAACCTCTGCATGCGGGACCCTAGGAGCACGTGAAATTAGACAAAGCACAAAGGATCAAAAAGGTCAGACTTGACTTTATTGCCCAGATTCTATTTTTATCTCCCAGGGATTTTTAATGGGCTTTGCTGGGGACAAACCCCTCCTCTGCCTTTTGTCCCGTTCCTCATTCTTGGAGTGCTGAGGGTGCAGACCCTTCTTCTGTAACTGCTGAGTGCTGAGTTGGGAGCCCTCATACCAGGGGACGAGGGTCAGAACTTCTCCCCAGCAGCCTCCAGGTGACGTTGATTGGCCCCAGGACCCCTGCCTCCCTGCTCGTCCGCCTGAGCACCAGCATTGGAAGTGTTATAGACTCTAATGACCTTTAAGGGTCCAGGAAAGAGATGTGCAGAGACGCTGTGGGGGCCGGTTTCACCCCGCCCCACATTTGTTCGGCCACCTTAGGCTGACCGTTTCTGCCAGCCTAGATGCTCTGACCAGTAGTCTGCTCTTTCTTCAATTAGGCCCCTGAATTAACGTAAAAACAGCACCAGGTGTCAGAGCCCTGCCCGCTCGACTCCCAGACAGTCCAGGGTCAGTGGTGATCAAGGACCATGATGGCCACTGAGTCAACAGCCTTTTGAAGTAAACAGGAGTCCAGCCGGTCTTATTGGCCACCATCATCACGGTGTCTGTAGGCTTTTCTATGGTGACAGTGTGATATACGGTTCCCCCGCCAAGTTTATTAGCTCCCCTCCGGGTGCAGTAAGTCCTGCGAGCAGTAGTCTACTCCTTCGGGACACACTATTGTTGTTTTATGAGAGAAACTCCAGGTCAAGTGATGTTCACACGAGTCGTCATGGTGCCCTGTTGCCCCCGGTTATCTCTCTGGATGTTGGAGTTGGAGGGCCTCCTCACTCGAGGTCGGTGTGCCCACGGAGCGAACCCTGCAACTTCAGGGCATGGTTGGTGATTAGGATCACCACGTGGGGTCCTTTTCCCTTAGGAGGGAGGTGGCCTTTTGGGCTGCTGATTTCCAGGTTTTTAGATACCGCCAGTATCTTGGCCAGATGTGGCAGTGGGCCAAGCCCCTTGGTGACTGTAGTTTATCCTACTTGGATGGCATTCTTGCATTGTTCCATTTCAAGTGGTCCCAGTTTTTGCACTAATTCTGCAATGGCGATTCACCTTTCACCGGGAATGTAAAGGTCAAAGGGTTTAGCTCAATTAGGGAGTTCCAGGGCAAGGGTCTGAATTGACTGCTCTTTCCATTCTTGAAAGGCCACTTCTGGATTCTGTTCAAAAGGATCATCATCTTTTCCTTTCAGTGTTTCATATAGAGGCCCAGCTAGTAGACTCTAGTTAGGGATCCAGAAGCAGCAAACCCTGGCCTCCCCAGGAACACCTAAGCTGTCTTCTCGTTTTAGAAAGGGGTAAGGCTGCAAATGGTTTCTTCCTTTTCCTGGGATGGGATTCTCTGACCTTGTGTGAGAATGAAGCCCAGGCAGGTCACCGCAGTCTGTGATATTTGAGCTTTTTCTTGGACAACTTCTATCCTTTATTGGCTTGGTAGTTCAGAGGTCTCCTTAGTAGGGCTGGCGATCAGAATGTCGTCTGCATATTGAAGGAGGGTTTCCTTTTCCAGAGGTAGAACTTTTCGGTCTTTAGCTAAGCTTTCCCCAAAGATGGTGTGGGAATTTTTGAGCCCTTGGGGCAAGACGGCCCGGAAGTATTGTTTTAGTTGTATGTTGAGTCCTGCCACTCACAAGCCAAAATTTCTTGTGACTCTGGGACTAATGGAATACAAAAGAAGGCATCATTGAAGACTAATACAGAATACCATGTCCTGGTGGTTGGTAGAATGACCAGCAGGGTGTAGGAATCAGGAGCAACTGGAGGTATATCCTCGGTGGCTTCACTGACTGTCCTGACATCCTTTACCAGGTCCCCAGCAGCCCATGGGGCTCTCGTGGTCAGGTCAATCCCAGGATATGGAGCTCTCCTGGGCAGGTACCCCACCCCCAACCCAGCCCACGGGGCTCTCATGGTCAGACCCCTCCCAGGATACAGAGCTACCCTTGCAGGTACCGTGGCAGGGCTGGGCACACAGGAACCGTGCACATAGCCCTCATTGAAGAGCACCCCCAGCTCACCTGTCGCTCAGAGCTGACACAGAGCACCTCAGAGCAGGACTTGAACTAACAAACAGCAGCTCCGACAGGTCTGTGACCCTGGGCATCACTCTGTGTGGCCTCCCTCCACCTGGTCTTCCAGAGACTTCCACTGCACCCGGGGCACCAGGCCTCTGTCTCCAACCACCACCCACCCCTCCTCTCCCTGACTCCTGGGTTCCTCTCATTAGGAGAGGGTTTTCTTGAAGTTGTCTCCCACTCATGGGCCAGATAAAATGATTAGAAAACAAGCCAAAGCTGCAGCCCCTTGTCTATCCTGACTCTCAGGAGCCCACACCTGTTCCTTGGACCTGGCCGGTTCAGCAAGTTCCATTTTCTGCAACTGTGAGTCCCTGAGAGGTGATGATTGGCTGACCTGGGCAGGCTTACCGTGCCGGCCAGCCCTCCCCAGGTGTGCCTGGGTTGAGATCAATATAAATACCACTCCAGGCAGCAAAAGCCCCTGCAGCTGTACCTGACGCCATTTTCTCTGCCCTGTCAGCAGTCTCGGGGCTGGGCTGGTGGGAGGGAGTGAGAGGCCACGGCTTTGTGGGTGGTCCAGTGTGAGTGGGGCTCTGCTGGACTTTCTGCAGCAGTTGCCAGGCTGCCACCTGCTAAAGAAGAGGATGTGTCACCCATACCTGCTGCTGGAATTTCTCCCTGGGCAGAGGTGAGGAAGGAAAAAAGCAGTGGGGGCAGGGACAGGACGGGTATCTCAGGCAGGGAAATGGAAATCTTCCAGAAGAGCACCCAGGGCCAGGACCATCCTGGCTGGCCTGCAGGCACCAAGTCAGCTGGCATGCTGTCACTCGTGTGGCTCCATGGCCCTTTCTCTAGGCTTTCAAGTCCTTGTATATATTCAGGTGTTTTACCTGGGAAGGGTGGGAACAGTTCAGCAGCAACTGGCCTGGGGCTCAGCTCACGTTTACTCACAGATGCCTCGGCACGGCGCCCCAGCTTTGCAATGAGGACGCTTGTTGTGTGGGGGCTGCTGGCTGAATGGGAGACGATTCCCCACCACTGACCAACTTCAGAATTGTTTACAACTGGAGCAAGTGCCCTGCTACGGTTTTCCTCTGAGTAACTGGTGGGTTCTGTTTTTTTTTTTTCTCTTTTTCGTTTTTGGTTCAAGGTAGATTTTATTCCTCTTTTTTGTATTTACAGATATAAGCATGGAAATAATTTATTCATATAAATACATGTATGTGAAGGGAATAATTGTTTTTTCTGTTTTATTTTTTAAATTTTATTTCTTTTTAATTTTGAATTTTATTTTATATTTTTATACAGCAGGTTCTTATTGGTTATCTATTTTATACATATAAATGTTTACATGCCAATCCCAATCTCTCAACTCCTCCCACCACCACCCCTCCAAGAGCTTTCCCCCCTTGTTGTCCATACGATTGTTGTCTACATCTGTTGCTCTATTTATGCCTTGCAAAACGGTTAATCTGTACAGTTTTTCTAGGTTCCACATAGATGCATGAATATACAAGATTTGTTTTTCTCTTTCTGACTTACTTCACTCTGTATGACAGTCTCTAGATCCATCGACGTCTCTACAAATGACCCAATTTCATTCCTTTCATGGCTTAGTAATATTCCATTTTATATATGTACCACATCTTTATGCATTCGTCTGTCTGTGGGCATTTAGGTTGCTTCCATTACCTCGATACTGTAAATAGTGATGCAATGAACATTGCGGTGAATGTCTCTTTTTGATTTATGGTTTTGTCTGGGTATATGTCCAGTACTGGGATTGCTGTATCATATGGTAATTCTATTATTAGTTTCTTAAGAAACTCCATATTGTTCTCCATAGTGACTGTATCAATTTATATTCCCAACAATAGTGGAAGAGGCTTCCTTTTCTCCACACCCTGTCCAGCATTTGTTGTTTGTAGATTTTCAGATGATGCCCATTCTAACAGGTGTGAGGTGATACCTCATTGTTGAGTCCATTTCGTTGAGCAAGGGGTAGGTCTAGTCTATTACATATTTGGCTTATGGAACGGTATCTGTGCTAATTTCAATCTCTGGTTTTATGCAGCACCCCAACTCACCTTTCCCCTTAAGCAAGCATAAGTTGGTTTTCTAAACTTGAGACCCTGTTCTGTTTTGTAATTCAGTTCATGTGTAGCCAAGTTTACATTCCGTGCATTAGTGATACCTTATGATGTTTATTTTTCTGTGTGACTTATTACACTTAGAATCATCATGCCTCAATCCACTCATTATGCTGGTACAGGCCTGGTGACACAGATTTCATTGCTGAGTGGTATTCTGTTGTACGTAAGTACCGCAACTTCTTTATCAATTATTTGTTCTCTAGGATATTTAACTTGTACCGTAGAAGAGGTTCCTGTAAACAGAGCCGTCCCAAATTTTGGGGTGGCTGTGTCTTTTTGATTGTAATTTCCCTAAGCTATAGGACCATAAGTAGAAATGCCCTAGACTCTGTTGTTTTGTTTTTCAGATGTATCAGGAAACACCATAGGCTTCTCCAGAGTGGCTGTTGGCAATTTACATCCCGCCCATCAGCATAACAAGGCTCCTTTTTCCCCATGGCCTATCTTGCCTTTCTGGATTTTACACTTTTTTCAGATGGCCCTTTAGACAGGGGGGAAGTGGCACTTCATAGTAGTTCGGATTTCCATTGCAAGCTTGCTTGGTTTGCCAAAAAGGGCGTATGTGTTTTTTCCTGAATATATTCAGGAACAAACTCATACGCCCTTTTTTGCCAAGTGCATCATTGTCGATGTTCTGCCTCTTTTCCTATGCTTTAAATGCAAATCCAGTCTACCTCCTGAAATCGGTTTCCTGCAATTCTGCCCCGCTTTCAAGTCCTCTTGGCAGCCTTACTTCAATATATTTTTGGACGTTATCTGTCATTTATAACTCTGCAGGTTTGTGAATTACAGGGCCCCTGAGCTCCTTTCTTCAACTCACTTTCTTGTGAGCTGGCCGCAAACCCGCAAGACTGCTTCAGGCCCTAATCTGCTTCTGACATGGCACACTGAGCCTTTGGTTAATTCCTCTTCCTGGTGGGAAATGAGTGTTAAATATGCCCGTCCAGACACCTACCTCACTCTCAACCCCTTGGTGATGTGGGTCCTCTGGTTTGTGGCCACCTTTGCTGGGTTCCTCACCTTTCGATAACGTAGCTCCACTAGTGTGAGGACACTCCTGCCTGGTTCTCATCCACGTGGTTATGTGAACCCCCTGGTGAGAGTCTGTTTTTGGCTGTGTTCCTCACCCTTCTGTGAGGGAGACCCTCTGCTGATAGGTCACTCCTGCATGGCTGGCACACATTGCCTTGGTGAAGTCAGCCGTGTGGTGGCAGTTGGAGCATGCTGGGAATCTCCTCCCACCGGTGATGAGGGCCCTCTTGCGTCAGGCCCTAACTGCTGGGCTCACCAACTTTTCTTAGTGAGCCCAATGATGCTTGGGCACTCCTCTTAGGATCCCATCTCCATGGGGATGTGGGCCTTCTGCTCTGAGGTTCCAACGGCTGGGTTGTTCACATTTTCATGATGTGGGCTCTCTGGTGATAGTTCACAGAGGCCTGGATCCCATAGCCTCTGTGCTCTTGGCCGCCTGCTGGGAGGTTCCAACTGCTGGATTCCTCACTTTTTTAAATTTTTTGGGCCCTCTATTGTGAGGATCCTCCTGCCTGCCTCACTCCCAGCCCCTTCGTGATGTATGTCCTCTGGTTTGAGGCCACATGTGCTGGGTTCCTCACCTTTCGATGATGTGGGACCAATGGTCTTAGGAGACTCCTGCCTGGTTCACATCCCCTTGGTGATGTGGGCCCTCTGTTGAGAGTCTGATCCTGGCTGGGTTCCTCACCCATCTGTGAGGTGGGCCGTCTGCTGTGAGGTCACTCCTGCCTGGCATGCTCACCTCGCCTTGTGGACATGAGCCCTCTGGTGGCACTTGGAGCCTGCTGGGAGCCTCCTCCCCTCGGTGATGAGGGCCCTCTGGCATCAGGCCCTAACTGCTGGGCTCCCCACATTTTGTGATGTGCGACCAGTGGTGCGAGGACACTCCAGCCAGGTTCACATCCCCATTGGGATGTGGGCCTTCTGCTCTGAGGTCCCAACGGCTGGGTTGTTCACAGTTTCATGATGTGGGCTCTCTGCTCTTAGTTCACTCTGGCCTGGATGCCATAGCCTCTGTGCTCTGGGCCGCCTGCTGGGAGGTTCCAACTGCTCGATTCCTCAACTTTTGTATTCTATGGGTCCTGTGTTGTGATGCTCCTCCTGCCTGCCTCACTCGCAACCCCTTCGTGATGTGGGTCCTCTGGTTTGAGGCCACATGTGCTGGGTTCCGCAACTTTCAATGATGTGACCCCACTGGTCTGAGGACACTCCTGCCTGGTTGCCTTCCCCTTGGTGATGTGGGCCTTCTGGTGACAGTCTTATCCTGGCTGGGTTCCTCACTCTTCTGTGAGGTAGGCCCTCTGCTGTGAGGTCAATCCTGCCTGACTTGCACACATCACCTTGGCGACGTGGGCCCTCTGTTGGCACATGGAACCTGCTGGGAGCATCCTGCCCTCGGTGATGACGGCCCTCTAGCATCAGGCCCTAACTGCTGGGCTCCCCACGTTTTCTGATGTGAGCCCAGTGATGCCAGGACACTCCTGTCAGGTTCCCATCCCCATGGGGATGTGGGCTTTCTGCTCTGAGGTCCCAACGCCTGGGTTGCTCACAGTTTCATGATGTGGGCTCTCTGCTGTTAGTTCACTCCTGCCTGCATCCCATAACTTCTGTGCTCTCGGCCGCCTGCTGGGAGGTTCCAAATGCTGGATTCCTCACCTTTTTTATTCTTTGGGCCCTCTGTTTTTAGGCTACTCCTACCTGCCTCACTCCCATCCCCTTTGTAATGTATGTCCTCTGATCTGAGGCCGCATGTGCTGGGTTCCTCACCTTTCGATGATGTGGCCCCACTGGTGGGAGGACAGTCCTGACTGGTTCCCATCCCCTTGGTGTTGTGGGCCCTCTGGCGAGAGTCTCATCCTGCCTCGGTTCCTCACCCTTCTGTGAGATAGGCCCTCTGCTGTGAGGTCACTACTGCCTGGCTGGCGCATGCCACCTTGTAGACGTGGGCCCTCTGTTGGCAGTTTGAACCTGCTGGGAGTCTCCTCCCCTCAGTTATGAGGGCCCCCTGGCGTCAGGCCCTAACTGTTGGGCTCCTAACATTTTCTGATATGTGCTAAGTGGTGCAAGGCCACTCCTGCCAGGTTCCCATCCCAAAGGGGATGTGGGCCTTCTGTTCTGAGGTCCCAACGGCTGGGCTGCTCACAGGTTCATGATGTGGGCCCTCTGCTGTGAGTTCACTGCGGCCTGGATCCCATAGTCTTGGTGCTCTGGGCCACTTGCTGGGAGGTTCCAACTGCTGGATTCCTCAACTTTTATATTCTATGGACCCTGTGTTGTGAGGCCAGTCCTGCCAGCCTAATTCTGAACCCCTTGGTGATGTGGTTCCTCTGGTTTGAGGCTACATGTGCTGGGATCCTCACCTTTCGATGATGTTGTCCCACTGGTGTGGGGACACTCCTGCCTGGTTCCCATCCCCTTGTTGATGTGGGCCCTCTGGTGCGAGTCTGATCCTGACTGGGTTCGTCACACTTCTCTGAGGTGGGCCCTCTGCTGTGAGGTCATTCGTGCCTGGTTGGCACACATCGCCTTGGCGACGTCAGCCCTCTGGTGGCAGTTGGAGCCTGCTGGGAGCCTCCTTCCCTTGGTGATGAGGGTCCTCTGGCATCAGGCCCTAACTGCTGGTCTCCCAAAATTTTCTGATACGTTCTCAGTGGTGCGAGGACACTCCTACCAGATTTCCATCCCCATGGGGATGTGGGCCTCCTGCTCTGAGGTCCCAATGGCTGGGTTGGTCAGTTTCATGACATGGGCCCTCTTCTGTGAGTTCACTGTGGCCTGGATCCCATAGCCTCGGTGCTCTGGGCCGCCTGCTGGGAGGTTCCAACTGCTGGATTCCTCACTTTTTTATTCTATGGGCCCAGTGTTGTGAGGCTACTCCTGCCTGCCTCACTCCGAGGCCTTTGGTGATGTGGGTCCTCTGGTTTGAGGACACATGTGCTGAGTACCTCACCTTTCGATGATGTGGCCCCACTGG
Source organism: Lagenorhynchus albirostris (assembly GCF_949774975.1). Lineage (NCBI taxonomy): Eukaryota > Metazoa > Chordata > Mammalia > Artiodactyla > Delphinidae > Lagenorhynchus > Lagenorhynchus albirostris. The sequence continues at coordinate 109,604,070 of NC_083095.1, read as the reverse complement.
TGTGAAGACACTCCTGCCTGGTTCCCATCCCCTTGGTGATGTGGGCCCTCTGGTGAGAGTCTGAAGTTGGCTGGGTTTCTCACCATTCTGTGAGGTGGGACCTCTGCTGTGAGGTAACTCCTGCCTGGCTTGCTCAAGTTGCCTTGGCAACTTGAGCCCTCAGGTGGCAGTTGGAGCCTGCCGGTAATCTCCTGCCCTCAGTTATGAGAGATCTGGATAAAACATATATGCCATTTTTTGCCAAGTGCATTATTTTCCAAGTTCTGTCTCTTTTCCTATGCTTTAAGAGCGACTCCCGTGTACCTTTTGAAATCGGTTTCCTGCAATTCTGCCCCGCTTTCAAGTCCTCTTGGCAGCCTTACTTCAATATATTTTTGGACGATAGCTGTCATTTATAACTCTGCAGGTTTGTGAATGACAGTGCCCCTGAGCTCCTTTGTTCAACTCGCTTTCTTGTGAGCTGGCCGCAACACCGCAAGATTGCTTCAGGCCCTAGTGTGGTTCCGGCACGGCAAGCTGAGCCTTTGGTTAATTCCTCTTCCTGGTGGGAAATGAGAGTTAAATTTGCCCGTCCAGACACCTCCAGCTAGTCTCTCATTGGTTCTCCCTATTCCTGTTCATTTCCCGCAGAAATTGCAAACTGGGCCAAACAGGAGGTTAAAGGCACTGACTCTCCAAGTGGGGAGAGTGTTAGTAAAGCGTCTGGAATGTTGCACCCGAGTACCAGGGGACTTAAACTGAGACATATTTGAACACGTTTCCCGATCACACGGTGGATCATACTCTGGGTTCCACATGCATGTTTTAGCTGAAGGAAGAATCCCTTAAACCTGGAGAGTTGAGAACCATGGAATGGGTACCATGCAATATGACTTCAAAGGGTCTGCATTTGCTCACCGAAACTCACCAATCCTATCACTGCTGCGTTTATGCTGCTGTACACACGCTTGATTCCTTTTCGGAGACATATAAATCCATAGGTTTTAAGATTCTTACTATTCAGGTATATTTTTAGGCGTTTAATATGGGGTGTTGAGTCCACTTCGTTGAGCAAGGAGTAGCTCTTGTCTATTATATATTTGGCTTATGGAACGGTATCTGTGCTAATTTCAATCTCTGGTTTTATGCAGCACCCCAACTCACCTTTCCCCTTAAGCAAGCATAAGTTGGTTTTCTACATTTGAGACCCTGTTCTGTTTTGTAATTCAGTTCCTGGGTAGCCAAGTTTACATTCCGTGTATTAGTGATACCTTATGATATTTCTTTTTCTGTGTGACATATTTCACTTAGAAGCATCGTACCTGAATCCACTCATTATGCTGCTACGGGCCTGATGACATAGATTTCATTGCTGAGTGATATTGCATTGTACGTAAGTACCACAAATTCTTTATTCATTTTTCGCTTTCTGTGATAATGAACTTGTACCATAAACGAGGTTCTTTTAAACAGAGCCATCCCAAATTTTGGGGTGGCTGTGTCTTTTTGATTTTAATTTCCCTAAGCTATAGGAGCATAAGTGGAAGTGCCCTAGGCTCTGATGCTGTGTTTTTTAGATGTTTCAGGAAACACCATACACTTCTCCAGAGTGGCTGTTGGCAATTTACATCCCGCCCATCAGCATAACAAGGCTCCCAGTTCTCCATGGCCTGTCCTGCCTTTCTGGATTTTACACTTTTTTCAGATGGCCCTTTTGCCCGGGGGGCAGTGAGACTTCATTGTAGTGCAGATTTCCTTTGCAAGCTTGCTTGGTTGGCCAAAAAGGGCGTATGCGTTTTTTCCTGAATATATTCAGGAAAAAACGCATACGCCCTTTTTGGCCAAGTGCATCATTGTGGACGTTCTGCCTCTTTTCCTATGCTTTTCATGCAATTCCAGTCTACCTCCTGAAATCGGTTTCCTGCAATTCTGCCCCGCTTTCAAGTCCTCTTGGCAGCCTTACTTCAATATATTTTTGTACGATAGCTGTCATTTATAACTCTGCAGGTTTGTGAATGACAGTGCCCCTGAGCTCCTTTGTTCAACTCGCTTTCTTGTGAGCTGGCCGCAACACCGCAAGATTGCTTCAGGCCCTAGTGTGGTTCCGGCACGGCAAGCTGAGCCTTTGGTTAATTCCTCTTCCTGGTGGGAAATGAGAGTTAAATTTGCCCGTCCAGACACCTCCAGCTAGTCTCTCATTGGTTCTCCCTATTCCTGTTCATTTCCCGCAGAAATTGCAAACTGGGCCAAACAGGAGGTTAAAGGCACTGACTCTCCAAGTGGGGAGAGTGTTAGTAAAGCGTCTGGAATGTTGCACCCGAGTACCAGGGGACGAAAACTGACACACATTTGAACACGTTTCCCGATCACACGGTGGATCATACTCTGGGTTCCACATGCATGTTTTAGCTGAAGGAAGAATCCCTTAAACCTGGAGAGTTGAGACCCATGGAATGGGTACCATGCAATATGACTTCAAAGGGTCTGCATTTGCTCACCGAACCTCACGAATCCTATCACTGCTGCGTTTATGCTGCTGTACACACGCTTGATTCCTTTTCGGAGACATATAAATCCATAGGTTTTAAGATTCTTACTATTCAGGTATATTTTTAGGCGTTTAATATGGGGTGTTGAGTCCACTTCGTTGAGGAAGGAGTAGCTCTTGTCTATTACATATTTGGCTTATGGAACGGTATCTGTGCTAATTTCAATCTCTTGTTTTATGCAGCACCCCAACTCACCTTTCCCCTTAAGCAAGCATAAGTTGGTTTTCTACATTTGAGACCCTGTTCTGTTTTGTAATTCAGTTCCTGGGTAGCCAAGTTTACATTCCGTGTATTAGTGATATCTTATGATGTTTCTTTTTCTGTGTGACTTATTTCACTTAGAATCATCGTATCTGAATCCACTCATTATGGTGCTACGGGCCTGATGACATAGATTTCATTGCTGAGTGATATTGCATTGTACGTAAATACCACAAATTCTTTATTCATTTTTCGCTTTCTGTGATATTGAACTTGTACCATAAACGAGGATCTTGTAAACAGAGCCGTCCCAAACTTTGGGGTGGCTGTGTCTTTTTGATTTGAATTTCCCTAAGCTATAGGAGCATAAGTGGAAGTGCCCTAGGCTCTGTTGCTTTGTTTTTTAGATGTTTCAGGAAACACCATACACTTCTCCAGAGTGGCTGTTGGCAATTTACATCCCGCCCATCATCATAACAAGGCTCCCAGTTCTCCATGGCCTGTCCTGCCTTTCTGGATTTTACACTTTTTTCAGATGGCCCTTTTGCCCGGGGGGCAGTGAGACTTCATTGTAGTGCAGATTTCCTTTGCAAGCTTGCTTGGTTGGCCAAAAAGGGCGTATGCGTTTTTTCCTGAATATATTCAGGAAAAAACGCATACGCCCTTTTTGGCCAAGTGCATCATTGTGGACGTTCTGCCTCTTTTCCTATGCTTTTCATGCAATTCCAGTCTACCTCCTGAAATCGGTTTCCTGCAATTCTGCCCCGCTTTCAAGTGCTCTTGGCAGCCTTACTTCAATATATTTTTGGACGATAGCTGTCATTTATAACTCTGCAGGTTTGTGAATGACAGTGCCCCTGAGCTCCTTTCTTCAACTCGCTTTCTTGTGAGCTGGCCGCAACACTGCAAGACTGATTCAGGCCCTAGTGTGGTTCCGGCATGGCAAGCTGAGCCTTTGGTTAATTCCTCTTCCTGGTGGGAAATGAGAGTTAAATTTGCCCGTCCAGACACCTCCAGCTAGTCTCTCATTGGTTCTCCCTATTCCTGTTCATTTCCCGCAGAAATTGCAAACTGGGCCAAACACGACGTTAAAGGCACTGACTCTCCAAGTGGGGAGAGTGTTAGTAAAGCGTCTGGAATGTTGCACCCGAGTACCAGGGGACTTAAACTGAGACATATTTGAACACATTTCCCGATCACACGGTGGATCATACTCTGGGTTCCACATGCATGTTTTAGCTGAAGGAAGAATCCCTTAAACCTGGAGAGTTGAGAACCATGGAATGGGTACCATGCAATATGACTTCAAAGGGTCTGCATTTGCTCACCGAAACTCACCAATCCTATCACTGCTGCGTTTATGCTGCTGTACACATGCTTGATTCCTTTTCGGAGACATATAAATCCATAGGTTTTAAGATTCTTACTATTCAGGTATATTTTTAGGCGTTTAATATGGGGTGTTGAGTCCACTTCGTTGAGGAAGGAGTAGCTCTTTTCTATTACATATTTGTCTTATGGAACGGTATCTGTGCTAATTTCAATCTCTTGTTTTATGCAGCACCCCAACTCACCTTTCCCTTTAAGCAAGCATAAGTTGGTTTTCTACATTTGAGACCCTGTTCTGTTTTGTAATTCAGTTCCTGGGTAGCCAAGTTTACATTCCGTGTATTAGTGATACCTTATGATATTTCTTTTTCTGTGTGAGTTATTTCTCTTAGAATCATCGTACCTGAGTCCACTCATTATGCTGCTACGGGCCTGATGACATAGATTTCATTGCTGAGTGATATTGCATTGTACGTAAGTACCACAAATTCTTTATTCATTTTTCGCTTTCTGTGATATTGAACTTGTACCATAAACGAGGTTCTTGTAAACAGAGCCGTCCCAAACTTTGGGGTGGCTGTGTCTTTTTGATTTTAATTTCCCTAAGCTATAGGAGCATAAGTGGAAGTGCCCTAGGCTCTGTTGCTTTGTTTTTTAGATGTTTCAGGAAACACCATACACTTCTCCAGAGTGGCTGTTGGCAATTTACATCCCGCCCATCAGCATAACAAGGCTCCCAGTTCTCCATGGCCTGTCCTGCCTTTCTGGATTTTACACTTTTTTCAGATGGCCCTTTTGCCCGGGGGGCAGTGAGACTTCATTGTAGTGCAGATTTCCTTTGCAAGCTTGCTTGGTTGGCCAAAAAGGGCGTATGCGTTTTTTCCTGAATATATTCAGGAAAAAACGCATACGCCCTTTTTGGCCAAGTGCATCATTGTGGACGTTCTGCCTCTTTTCCTATGCTTTTCATGCAATTCCAGTCTACCTCCTGAAATCGGTTTCCTGCAATTCTGCCCCGCTTTCAAGTGCTCTTGGCAGCCTTCCTTCAATATATTTTTGGACGATAGCTGTCATTTATAACTCTGCAGGTTTGTGAATGACAGTGCCCCTGAGCTCCTTTCTTCAACTCTCTTTATTGTGAGCTGGCCGCAACACCGCAGGATTGCTTCAGGCCTTAGTGTGGTTCCGGCATGGCAAGCTGAGCCTTTGGTTAATTCCTCTTCCTGGTGGGAAATGAGAGTTAAATTTGCCCGTCCAGACACCTCCAGCTAGTCTCTCATTGGTTCTCCCTATTCCTGTTCATTTCCCGCAGAAATTGCAAACTGGGCCAAACAGGAGGTTAAAGGCACTGACTCTCCAAGTGGGGAGAGTGTTAGTAAAGCGTCTGGAATGTTGCACCCGAGTACCAGGGGACGAAAACTGAGACACATTTGAACACGTTTCCCGATCACACGGTGGATCATACTCTGGGTTCCACATGCATGTTTTAGCTGAAGGAAGAATCCCTTAAACCTGGAGAGTTGAGACCCATGGAATGGGTACCATGCAATATGACTTCAAAGGGTCTGCATTTGCTCACCGAACCTCAACAATCCTATCACTGCTGCGTTTATGCTGCTGTACACACGCTTGATTCTCTTTCGGAGACATGTAAATCCATAGGTTTTAAGATTCTTACTAGTCAGGTATATTCTTAGGCGTTTAATATGGGGTGTTGAGTCCACTTCGTTGAGGAAGGAGTAGCTCTTGTCTATTACATATTTGGCTTATGGAACGGTATCTGTGCTAATTTCAATCTCTTGTTTTATGCAGCACCCCAACTCACCTTTCCCCTTAAGCAAGCATAAGTTGGTTTTCTACATTTGAGACCCTGTTCTGATTTGTAATTCAGTTCCTGGGTAGCCAAGTTTTCATTCCGTGTATTAGTGATACCTTATGATATTTCTTTTTCTGTGTGACTTATTTCTCTTAGAATCATCGTACCTGAGTCCACTCATTATGCTGCTATGGGCCTGATGACATAGATTTCATTGCTGAGTGATATTGCCTTGTACGTAAGTACCACAAATTCTTTATTCATTTTTCGCTTTCTGTGATATTGAACTTGTACCATAAACGAGGTTCTTGTAAACAGAGCCGTCCCAAACTTTGGGGTGGCTGTGTCTTTTTGATTTTAATTTCCCTAAGCTATAGGAGCATAAGTGGAAGTGCCCTAGGCTCTGTTGCTTTGTTTTTTAGATGTTTCAGGAAACACCATACACTTCTCCAGAGTGGCTGTTGGCAATTTACATCCCGCCCATCAGCATAACAAGGCTCCCAGTTCTCCATGGCCTGTCCTGCCTTTCTGGATTTTACACTTTTTTCAGATGGCCCTTTTGCCCGGGGGGCAGTGAGACTTCATTGTAGTGCAGATTTCCTTTGCAATCTTGCTTGGTTGGCCAAAAAGGGCGTATGCGTTTTTTCCTGAATATATTCAGGAAAAAACACATACGCCCTTTTTGGCCAAGTGCATCATTGTGGACGTTCTGCCTCTTTTCCTATGCTTTTCATGCAATTCCAGTCTACCTCCTGAAATCGGTTTCCTGCGATTCTGCCCCGCTTTCAAGTGCTCTTGGCAGCCTTACTTCAATATATTTTTGGACGATAGCTGTCATTTATAACTCTGCAGGTTTGTGAATGACAGTGCCCCTGAGGTCCTTTCTTCAACTCTCTTTATTGTGAGCTGGCCGCAACACCGAAGGATTGCTTCATGCCCTAGGGTGGTTCCAGCACGGCAAGCTGAGCCTTTGGTTAATTCCTCTTCCTGGTGGGAAATGAGAGTTAAATTTGCCCGTCCAGACACCTCCAGCTAGTCTCTCATTGGTTCTCCCTATTCCTGTTCATTTCCCGCAGAAATTGCAAACTGGGCCAAACACGACGTTAAAGGCACTGACTCTCCAAGTGGGGAGAGTGTTAGTAAAGCGTCTGGAATGTTGCACCCGAGTACCAGGGGACCAAAACTGAGACACATTTGAACACGTTTCCCGATCACACGGTGGATCATACTCTGGGTTCCACATGCATGTTTTAGCTGAAGGAAGAATCCCTTAAACCTGGAGAGTTGAGACCCATGGAATGGGTACCATGCAATATGACTTCAAAGGGTCTGCATTTGCTCACCGAACCTCAACAATCCTATCACTGCTGCATTTATGCTGCTGTACACATGCTTGATTCTCTTTCAGAGACATGTAAATCCATAGGTTTTAAGATTCTTACTAGTCAGGTATATTCTTAGGCGTTTAATATGGGGTGTTGAGTCCACTTCGTTGAGGAAGGAGTAGCTCTTTTCTATTACATATTTGGCTTATGGAACGGTATCTGTTCTAATTTCAATCTCTGGTTTTATGCAGCACCCCAACTCACCTTTCCCTTAAGCAAGCATAAGTTGGTTTTCTACATTTGAGACCCTGTTCTGTTTTGTAATTCAGTTCCTGGGTAGCCAAGTTTTCATTCCGTGTATTAGTGATACCTTATGATATTTCTTTTTCTGTGTGACTTATTTCTCTTAGAATCATCCTACCTGAGTCCACTCATTATGCTGCTACGGGCCTGATGACATAGATTTCATTGCTGAGTGATATTGCATTGTACGTAAGTACCACAAATTCTTTATTCATTTTTCGCTTTCTGTGATATTGAACTTGTACCATAAACGAGGTTCTTGTAAACAGAGCCGTCCCAAACTTTGGGGTGGCTGTGTCTTTTTGATTTTAATTTCCCTAAGCTATAGGAGCATAAGTGGAAGTGCCCTAGGCTCTGTTGCTTTGTTTTTTAGATGTTTCAGGAAACACCATACACTTCTCCAGAGTGGCTGTTGGCAATTTACATCCCGCCCATCAGCATAACAAGGCTCCCAGTTCTCCATGGCCTGTCCTGCCTTTCTGGATTTTACACTTTTTTCAGATGGCCCTTTTGCCCGGGGGGCAGTGAGACTTCATTGTAGTGCAGATTTCCTTTGCAAGCTTGCTTGGTTGGCCAAAAAGGGCGTATGCGTTTTTTCCTGAATATATTCAGGAAAAAACGCATACGCCCTTTTTGGCCAAGTGCATCATTGTGGACGTTCTGCCTCTTTTCCTATGCTTTTCATGCAATTCCAGTCTACCTCCTGAAATCGGTTTCCTGCGATTCTGCCCCGCTTTCAAGTCCTCTTGGCAGCCTTACTTCAATATATTTTTGGACGATAGCTGTCATTTATAACTCTGCATGTTTGTGAATGACAGTGCCCCTGAGCTCCTTTCTTCAACTCTCTTTCTTGTGAGCTGACCGCAACACCACAGGATTGCTTCATGCCCTAGGGTGGTTCCGGCACGGCAAGCTGAGCCTTTGGTTAATTCCTCTTCCTGGTGGGAAATGAGAGTTAAATTTGCCCGTCCAGACACCTCCAGCTAGTCTCTCATTGGTTCTCCCTATTCCTGTTCATTTCCCGCAGAAATTGCAAACTGGGCCAAACAGGAGGTTAAAGGCACTGACTCTCCAAGTGGGGAGAGTGTTAGTAAAGCGTCTGGAATGTTGCACCCGAGTACCAGGGGACGAAAACTGAGACACATTTGAACACGTTTCCCGATCACACGGTGGATCATACTCTGGGTTCCACATGCATGTTTTAGCTGAAGGAAGAATCCCTTAAACCTGGAGAGTTGTGACCCATGGAATGGGTACCATGCAATATGACTTCAAAGGGTCTGCATTTGCTCACCGAACCTCAACAATCCTATCACTGCTGCGTTTATGCTGCTGTACACACGCTTGATTCTCTTTCGGAGACATGTAAATCCATAGGTTTTAATATTCTTACTAGTCAGATATATTCTCAGGCGTTTAATATGGGGTGTTGAGTCCACTTCGTTGAGGAAGGAGTAGCTCTTGTCTATTACATATTTGGCTTATGGAACGGTATCTGTGCTAATTTCAATCTCTGGTTTTATGCAGCACCCCAACTCACCTTTCCCCCTAAGCAAGCATAAGTTGGTTTTCTACATTTGAGACCCTGTTCTGTTTTGTAATTCAGTTCCTGGGTAGCCAAGTTTACATTCCGTGTATTAGTGATACCTTATGATATTTCTTTTTCTGTGTGACTTATTTCTCTTAGAATCATCGTACCTGAGTCCACTCATTATGCTGCTACAGGCCTGATGACATAGATTTCATTGCTGAGTGATATTGCATTGTACGTAAGTACCACAAATTCTTTATTCATTTATCGCTTTCTGTGATATTGAACTTGTACGATAAACGAGGTTGTTGTAAACAGAGCCGTCCCAAACTTTGGGGTGGCTGTGTCTTTTTGATTTTAATTTCCCTAAGCTATAGGAGCATAAGTGGAAGTGCCCTAGGCTCTGTTGCTTTGTTTTTTAGATGTTTCAGGAAACACCATACACTTCTCCAGAGTGGCTGTTGGCAATTTACATCCCGCCCATCAGCATAACAAGGCTCCCAGTTCTCCATGGCCTGTCCTGCCTTTCTGGATTTTACACTTTTTTCAGATGGCCCTTTTGCCCGGGGGGCAGTGAGACTTCATTGTAGTGCAGATTTCCTTTGAAGCTTGCTTGGTTGGCCAAAAAGGGCGTATGCGTTTTTTCCTGAATATATTCAGGAAAAAAACGCATACGCCCTTTTTGGCCAAGTGCATCATTGTGGACGTTCTGCCTCTTTTCCTATGCTTTTCATGCAATTCCAGTCTACCTCCTGAAATCGGTTTCCTGCAATTCTGCCCCGCTTTCAAGTCCTCTTGGCAGCCTTACTTCAATATATTTTTAGACGATAGCTGTCATTTATAACTCTGCATGTTTGTGAATGACAGTGCCCCTGAGCTCCTTTCTTCAACTCTCTTTATTGTGAGCTGGCCGCAACAGCGCAGGATTGCTTCAGGCCCTAGTGTGGTTTTGGCATGGCAAGCTGAGCCTTTGGTTAATTCCTCTTCCTGGTGGGAAATGAGAGTTAAATTTGCCCGTCCAGACACCTCCAGCTAGTCTCTCATTGGTTCTCCCTATTCCTGTTCATTTCCCGCAGAAATTGCAAACTGGGCCAAACAGGAGGTTAAAGGCACTGACTCTCCAAGTGGGGAGAGTGTTAGTAAAGCGTCTGGAATGTTGCACCCGAGTACCAGGGGACGAAAACTGAGACACATTTGAACACGTTTCCCGATCACACGGTGGATCATACTCTGGGTTCCACATGCATGTTTTAGCTGAAGGAAGAATCCCTTAAACCTGGAGAGTTGAGACCCATGGAATGGGTACCATGCAATATGACTTCAAAGGGTCTGCATTTGCTCACCGAACCTCAACAATCCTATCACTGCTGCGTTTATGCTGCTGTACACACGCTTGATTCTCTTTTGGAGACATGTAAATCCATAGGTTTTAAGATTCTTACTAGTCAGCTATATTCTTAGGCGTTTAATATGGGGTGTTGAGTCCACTTCGTTGAGCAAGGAGTAGCTCTTGTCTATTACATATTTGGCTTATGGAACGGTATCTGTGCTAATTTCAATCTCTGGTTTCATGCAGCAACCCAACTCACCTTTCCCCTTAAGCAAGCATAAGTTGGTTTTCTACATTTGAGACCCTGTTCTGTTTTGTAATTCAGTTCCTGGGTAGCCAAGTTTACATTCCGTGTATTAGTGATACCTTATGATATTTCTTTTTCTGTGTGACTTATTTCTCTTAGAATCATCGTACCTGAGTCCACTCATTATGCTGCTACAGGCCTGATGACATAGATTTCATTGCTGAGTGATATTGCATTGTACGTAAGTACCACAAATTCTTTATTCATTTTTCGCTTTCTGTGATATTGAACTTGTACGATAAACGAGGTTCTTGTAAACAGAGCCGTCCCAAACTTTGGGGTGGCTGTGTCTTTTTGATTTGAATTTCCCTAAGCTATAGGAGCATAAGTGGAAGTGCCCTAGGCTCTGTTGCTTTGTTTTTTAGATGTTTCAGGAAACACCATACACTTCTCCAGAGTGGCTGTTGGCAATTTACATCCCGCCCATCAGCATAACAAGGCTCCCAGTTCTCCATGGCCTGTCCTGCCTTTCTGGATTTTACACTTTTTTCAGATGGCCCTTTTGCCCGGGGGGCAGTGAGACTTCATTGTAGTGCAGATTTCCTTTGAAGCTTGCTTGGTTGGCCAAAAAGGGCGTATGCGTTTTTTCCTGAATATATTCAGGAAAAAAACGCATACGCCCTTTTTGGCCAAGTGCATCATTGTGGACGTTCTGCCTCTTTTCCTATGCTTTTCATGCAATTCCAGTCTACCTCCTGAAATCGGTTTCCTGCAATTCTGCCCCGCTTTCAAGTCCTCTTGGCAGCCTTACTTCAATATATTTTTAGACGATAGCTGTCATTTATAACTCTGCATGTTTGTGAATGACAGTGCCCCTGAGCTCCTTTCTTCAACTCTCTTTATTGTGAGCTGGCCGCAACAGCGCAGGATTGCTTCAGGCCCTAGTGTGGTTTTGGCATGGCAAGCTGAGCCTTTGGTTAATTCCTCTTCCTGGTGGGAAATGAGAGTTAAATTTGCCCGTCCAGACACCTCCAGCTAGTCTCTCATTGGTTCTCCCTATTCCTGTTCATTTCCCGCAGAAATTGCAAACTGGGCCAAACAGGAGGTTAAAGGCACTGACTCTCCAAGTGGGGAGAGTGTTAGTAAAGCGTCTGGAATGTTGCACCCGAGTACCAGGGGACGAAAACTGAGACACATTTGAACACGTTTCCCGATCACACGGTGGATCATACTCTGGGTTCCACATGCATGTTTTAGCTGAAGGAAGAATCCCTTAAACCTGGAGAGTTGAGACCCATGGAATGGGTACCATGCAATATGACTTCAAAGGGTCTGCATTTGCTCACCGAACCTCAACAATCCTATCACTGCTGCGTTTATGCTGCTGTACACACGCTTGATTCTCTTTTGGAGACATGTAAATCCATAGGTTTTAAGATTCTTACTAGTCAGCTATATTCTTAGGCGTTTAATATGGGGTGTTGAGTCCACTTCGTTGAGCAAGGAGTAGCTCTTGTCTATTACATATTTGGCTTATGGAACGGTATCTGTGCTAATTTCAATCTCTGGTTTCATGCAGCAACCCAACTCACCTTTCCCCTTAAGCAAGCATAAGTTGGTTTTCTACATTTGAGACCCTGTTCTGTTTTGTAATTCAGTTCCTGGGTAGCCAAGTTTACATTCCGTGTATTAGTGATACCTTATGATATTTCTTTTTCTGTGTGACTTATTTCTCTTAGAATCATCGTACCTGAGTCCACTCATTATGCTGCTACAGGCCTGATGACATAGATTTCATTGCTGAGTGATATTGCATTGTACGTAAGTACCACAAATTCTTTATTCATTTTTCGCTTTCTGTGATATTGAACTTGTACGATAAACGAGGTTCTTGTAAACAGAGCCGTCCCAAACTTTGGGGTGGCTGTGTCTTTTTGATTTTAATTTCCCTAAGCTATAGGAGCATAAGTGGAAGTGCCCTAGGCTCTGTTGCTTTGTTTTTTAGATGTTTCAGGAAACACCATACACTTCTCCAGAGTGGCTGTTGGCAATTTACATCCCGCCCATCAGCATAACAAGGCTCCCAGTTCTCCATGGCCTGTCCTGCCTTTCTGGATTTTACACTTTTTTCAGATGGCCCTTTTGCCCGGGGGGCAGTGAGACTTCATTGTAGTGCAGATTTCCTTTGCAAGCTTGCTTGGTTGGCCAAAAAGGGCGTATGCGTTTTTTCCTGAATATATTCAGGAAAAAAACGCATACGCCCTTTTTGGCCAAGTGCATCATTGTGGACGTTCTGCCTCTTTTCCTATGCTTTTCATGCAATTCCAGTCTACCTCCTGAAATCGGTGTCCTGCAATTCTGCCCCGCTTTCAAGTGCTCTTGGCAGCTTTACTTCAATATATTTTTGGACGATAGCTGTCATTTATAACTCTGCATGTTTGTGAATGACAGTGCCCCTGAGCTCCTTTCTTCAACTCTCTTTATTGTGAGCTGGCCGCAACACCGCAGGATTGCTTCAGGCCCTAGTGTGGTTTTGGCATGGCAAGCTGAGCCTTTGGTTAATTCCTCTTCCTGGTGGGAAATGAGAGTTAAATTTGCCCGTCCAGACACCTCCAGCTAGTCTCTCATTGGTTCTCCCTATTCCTGTTCATTTCCCGCAGAAATTGCAAACTGGGCCAAACAGGAGGTTAAAGGCACTGACTCTCCAAGTGGGGAGAGTGTTAGTAAAGCGTCTGGAATGTTGCACCCAAGTACCAGGGGACGAAAACTGAGACACATTTGAAAACGTTTCCCGATCACACGGTGGATCATACTCTGGGTTCCACATGCATGTTTTAGCTGAAGGAAGAATCCCTTAAACCTGGAGAGTTGAGACCCATGGAATGGGTACCATGCAATATGACTTCAAAGGGTCTGCATTTGCTCACCGAACCTCACTAATCCTATCACTGCTGCGTTTATGCTGCTGTACACACGCTTGATTCTCTTTCGGAAACATGTAAATCCATAGATTTTAAGATTCTTACTAGTCAGGTATATTCTTAGGCGTTTAATATGGGGTGCTGCGTCCACTTCGTTGAGCAAGGAGTAGCTCTTGTCTATTACATATTTGGCTTATGGAACGGTATCTGTGCTAATTTCAATCTCTGGTTTCATGCAGCAACCCAACTCACTTTTCCCCTTAAGCAAGCATAAGTTGGTTTTCTACATTTGAGACCCTGTTCTGTTTTGTAATTCAGTTCCTGGGTAGCCAAGTTTACATTACGTGTATTAGTGATACCTTATGATATTTCTTTTTCTGTGTGACTTATTTCTCTTAGAATCATCGTACCTGAGTCCACTAATTATGCTGCTACGGACCTGATGACATAGATTTCATTGCTGACTGATATTGCATTGTACATAAGTACCACAAATTCTTTATTCATTTTTCGCTTTCTGTGATATTGAACTTGTACCATAAACGAGGTTCTTGTAAACAGAGCCGTCCCAAACTTTCGGGTGGCTGTGTCTTTTTTATTTTAATTTCCCTAAGCTATAGGAGCATAAGTGGAAGTGCCCTAGGCTCTGTTGCTTTGTTTTTTAGATGTTTCAGGAAACACCATACACTTCTCCAGAGTGGCTGTTGGCAATTTACATCCCGCCCATCAGCATAACAAGGCTCCCAGTTCTCCATGGCCTGTCCTGCCTTTCTGGATTTTACACTTTATTCAGATGGCCCTTTTGCCTGTGGGGCAGTGAGACTTCATTGTAGTGCAGATTTCCTTTGCAAGCTTGCTTGGTTGGCCAAAAAGGGCGTATGCGTTTTTTCCTGAATATATTCAGGAAAAAACGCATACGCCCTTTTTGGCCAAGTGCATCATTGTGGACGTTCTGCCTCTTTTCCTATGCTTTTCATGCAATTCCAGTCTACCTCCTGAAATCGGTTTCCTGCAATTCTGCCCCGCTTTCAAGTGCTCTTGGCAGCCTTACTTCAATATATTTTTGGACGATAGCTGTCATTTATAACTCTGCAGGTTTGTGAATGACAGTGCCCCTGAGCTCCTTTGTTCAACTCGCTTTCTTGTGAGCTGGCCGCAACACCGCAGGATTGCTTCAGGCCCTAGTGTGGTTCCGGCACGGCAAGCTGAGCCTTTGGTTAATTCCTCTTCCTGGTGGGAAATGAGAGTTAAATTTGCCCGTCCAGACACCTCCAGCTAGTCTCTCATTGGTTCTCCCTATTCCTGTTCATTTCCCGCAGAAATTGCAAACTGGGCCAAACACGACGTTAAAGGCACTGACTCTCCAAGTGGGGAGAGTGTTAGTAAAGCGTCTGGAATGTTGCACCCGAGTACCAGGGGACGAAAACTGAGACACATTTGAACACGTTTCCCGATCACAGGGTGGATCATACTCTGGGTTCCATATGCATGTTTTAGCTGAAGGAAGAATCCCTTAAGCCTGGAGAGTTGAGACCCATGGAATGGGTACCATGCAATATGACTTCAAAGGGTCTGCATTTGCTCACCGAACCTCACCAATCCTATCACTGCTGCGTTTATGCTGCTGTACACACACTTTTTTCTCTTTCAGAGACATGTAAATCCATAGGTTTTAAGATTCTTACTAGTCAGGTATATTCTTAGGCGTTTAATATGGGGTGCTGCGTCCACTTCGTTGAGCAAGGAGTAGCTCTTGTCTATTACATATTTGGCTTATGGAACGGTATCTGTGCTAATTTCAATCTCTGGTTTTATGCAGCACCCCAACTCACCTTTCCCTTAAGCAAGCATAAGTTGGTTTTCAACATTTGAGACCCTGTTCTGTTTTGTAATTCAGTTCCTGTGTAGCCAAGTTTACATTCCGTGTATTAGTGATACCTTATGATATTTCTTTTTCTGTGTGACATATTTCACTTAGAATCATCGTATCTGAATCCACTCATTATGCTGCTACGGGCCTGATGACATAGATTTCATTGCTGAGTGATATTGCATTGTACGTAAGTATCACAAATTCTTTATTCATTTTTCGCTTTCTGTGATATTGAACTTGTACCATAAACGAGGTTCTTGTAAACAGAGCCGTCCCAAACTTTGCGGTGGCTGTGTCTTTTTGATTTGAATTTCCCTAAGCTATAGGAGCATAAGTGGAAGTGCCCTAGGCTCTGTTGCTTTGTTTTTTAGATGTTTCAGGAAACACCATACACTTCTCCAGAGTGGCTGTTGGCAATTTACATCCCGCCCATCAGCATAACAAGGCTCCCAGTTCTCCATGGCCTGTCCTGCCTTTCTGGATTTTACACTTTTTTCAGATGGCCCTTTTGCCCGGGGGGCAGTGAGACTTCATTGTAGTGCAGATATCCTTTGCAAGCTTGCTTGGTTGGCCAAAAAGTGCGTATGCGTTTTTTCCTGAATATATTCAGGAAAAAACGCATACACCCTTTTTGGCCAAGTGCATCATTGTGGACGTTCTGCCTCTTTTCCTATGCTTTTCATGCAATTCCAGTCTACCTCCTGAAATCGGTGTCCTGCAATTCTGCCCCGCTTTCAAGTGCTCTTGGCAGCCTTACTTCAATATATTTTTGGACGATAGCTGTCATTTATAACTCTGCAGGTTTGTGAATGACAGTGCCCCTGAGGTCCTTTCTTCAACTCTCTTTATTGTGAGCTGGCCGCAACACCGCAGGATTGCTTCAGGTCCTAGTGTGGTTCCGGCATGGCAAGCTGAGCCTTTGGTTAATTCCTCTTCCTGGTGGGAAATGAGAGTTAAATTTGCCCGTCCAGACACCTCCAGCTAGTCTCTCATTGGTTCTCCCTATTCCTGTTCATTTCCCGCAGAAATTGCAAACTGGGCAAAACACGACGTTAAAGGCACTGACTCTCCAAGTGGGGAGAGTGTTAGTAAAGCGTCTGGAATGTTGCACCCGAGTACCAGGGGACGAAAACTGAGACACATTTGAACACGTTTCCCGATCACACGGTGGATCATACTCTGGGTTCCACATGCATGTTTTAGCTGAAGGAAGAATCCCTTAAACCTGGAGAGTTGTGACCCATGGAATGGGTACCATGCAATATGACTTCAAAGGGTCTGCATTTGCTCACCGAACCTCAACAATCCTATCACTGCTGCGTTTATGCTGCTGTACACACGCTTGATTCTCTTTCGGAGACATGTAAATCCATAGGTTTTAATATTCTTACTAGTCAGATATATTCTCAGGCGTTTAATATGGGGTGTTGAGTCCACTTCGTTGAGGAAGGAGTAGCTCTTGTCTATTACATATTTGGCTTATGGAACGGTATCTGTGCTAATTTCAATCTCTGGTTTTATGCAGCACCCCAACTCACCTTTCCCCCTAAGCAAGCATAAGTTGGTTTTCTACATTTGAGACCCTGTTCTGTTTTGTAATTCAGTTCCTGGGTAGCCAAGTTTACATTCCGTGTATTAGTGATACCTTATGATATTTCTTTTTCTGTGTGACTTATTTCTCTTAGAATCATCGTACCTGAGTCCACTCATTATGCTGCTACAGGCCTGATGACATAGATTTCATTGCTGAGTGATATTGCATTGTACGTAAGTACCACAAATTCTTTATTCATTTATCGCTTTCTGTGATATTGAACTTGTACGATAAACGAGGTTGTTGTAAACAGAGCCGTCCCAAACTTTGGGGTGGCTGTGTCTTTTTGATTTGAATTTCCCTAAGCTATAGGAGCATAAGTGGAAGTGCCCTAGGCTCTGTTGCTTTGTTTTTTAGATGTTTCAGGAAACACCATACACTTCTCCAGAGTGGCTGTTGGCAATTTACATCCCGCCCATCAGCATAACAAGGCTCCCAGTTCTCCATGGCCTGTCCTGCCTTTCTGGATTTTACACTTTTTTCAGATGGCCCTTTTGCCCGGGGGGCAGTGAGACTTCATTGTAGTGCAGATTTCCTTTGAAGCTTGCTTGGTTGGCCAAAAAGGGCGTATGCGTTTTTTCCTGAATATATTCAGGAAAAAAACGCATACGCCCTTTTTGGCCAAGTGCATCATTGTGGACGTTCTGCCTCTTTTCCTATGCTTTTCATGCAATTCCAGTCTACCTCCTGAAATCGGTTTCCTGCAATTCTGCCCCGCTTTCAAGTCCTCTTGGCAGCCTTACTTCAATATATTTTTAGACGATAGCTGTCATTTATAACTCTGCATGTTTGTGAATGACAGTGCCCCTGAGCTCCTTTCTTCAACTCTCTTTATTGTGAGCTGGCCGCAACAGCGCAGGATTGCTTCAGGCCCTAGTGTGGTTTTGGCATGGCAAGCTGAGCCTTTGGTTAATTCCTCTTCCTGGTGGGAAATGAGAGTTAAATTTGCCCGTCCAGACACCTCCAGCTAGTCTCTCATTGGTTCTCCCTATTCCTGTTCATTTCCCGCAGAAATTGCAAACTGGGCCAAACAGGAGGTTAAAGGCACTGACTCTCCAAGTGGGGAGAGTGTTAGTAAAGCGTCTGGAATGTTGCACCCGAGTACCAGGGGACGAAAACTGAGACACATTTGAACACGTTTCCCGATCACACGGTGGATCATACTCTGGGTTCCACATGCATGTTTTAGCTGAAGGAAGAATCCCTTAAACCTGGAGAGTTGAGACCCATGGAATGGGTACCATGCAATATGACTTCAAAGGGTCTGCATTTGCTCACCGAACCTCAACAATCCTATCACTGCTGCGTTTATGCTGCTGTACACACGCTTGATTCTCTTTTGGAGACATGTAAATCCATAGGTTTTAAGATTCTTACTAGTCAGCTATATTCTTAGGCGTTTAATATGGGGTGTTGAGTCCACTTCGTTGAGCAAGGAGTAGCTCTTGTCTATTACATATTTGGCTTATGGAACGGTATCTGTGCTAATTTCAATCTCTGGTTTCATGCAGCAACCCAACTCACCTTTCCCCTTAAGCAAGCATAAGTTGGTTTTCTACATTTGAGACCCTGTTCTGTTTTGTAATTCAGTTCCTGGGTAGCCAAGTTTACATTCCGTGTATTAGTGATACCTTATGATATTTCTTTTTCTGTGTGACTTATTTCTCTTAGAATCATCGTACCTGAGTCCACTCATTATGCTGCTACAGGCCTGATGACATAGATTTCATTGCTGAGTGATATTGCATTGTACGTAAGTACCACAAATTCTTTATTCATTTTTCGCTTTCTGTGATATTGAACTTGTACGATAAACGAGGTTCTTGTAAACAGAGCCGTCCCAAACTTTGGGGTGGCTGTGTCTTTTTGATTTGAATTTCCCTAAGCTATAGGAGCATAAGTGGAAGTGCCCTAGGCTCTGTTGCTTTGTTTTTTAGATGTTTCAGGAAACACCATACACTTCTCCAGAGTGGCTGTTGGCAATTTACATCCCGCCCATCAGCATAACAAGGCTCCCAGTTCTCCATGGCCTGTCCTGCCTTTCTGGATTTTACACTTTTTTCAGATGGCCCTTTTGCCCGGGGGGCAGTGAGACTTCATTGTAGTGCAGATTTCCTTTGAAGCTTGCTTGGTTGGCCAAAAAGGGCGTATGCGTTTTTTCCTGAATATATTCAGGAAAAAAACGCATACGCCCTTTTTGGCCAAGTGCATCATTGTGGACGTTCTGCCTCTTTTCCTATGCTTTTCATGCAATTCCAGTCTACCTCCTGAAATCGGTTTCCTGCAATTCTGCCCCGCTTTCAAGTCCTCTTGGCAGCCTTACTTCAATATATTTTTAGACGATAGCTGTCATTTATAACTCTGCATGTTTGTGAATGACAGTGCCCCTGAGCTCCTTTCTTCAACTCTCTTTATTGTGAGCTGGCCGCAACAGCGCAGGATTGCTTCAGGCCCTAGTGTGGTTTTGGCATGGCAAGCTGAGCCTTTGGTTAATTCCTCTTCCTGGTGGGAAATGAGAGTTAAATTTGCCCGTCCAGACACCTCCAGCTAGTCTCTCATTGGTTCTCCCTATTCCTGTTCATTTCCCGCAGAAATTGCAAACTGGGCCAAACAGGAGGTTAAAGGCACTGACTCTCCAAGTGGGGAGAGTGTTAGTAAAGCGTCTGGAATGTTGCACCCGAGTACCAGGGGACGAAAACTGAGACACATTTGAACACGTTTCCCGATCACACGGTGGATCATACTCTGGGTTCCACATGCATGTTTTAGCTGAAGGAAGAATCCCTTAAACCTGGAGAGTTGAGACCCATGGAATGGGTACCATGCAATATGACTTCAAAGGGTCTGCATTTGCTCACCGAACCTCAACAATCCTATCACTGCTGCGTTTATGCTGCTGTACACACGCTTGATTCTCTTTTGGAGACATGTAAATCCATAGGTTTTAAGATTCTTACTAGTCAGCTATATTCTTAGGCGTTTAATATGGGGTGTTGAGTCCACTTCGTTGAGCAAGGAGTAGCTCTTGTCTATTACATATTTGGCTTATGGAACGGTATCTGTGCTAATTTCAATCTCTGGTTTCATGCAGCAACCCAACTCACCTTTCCCCTTAAGCAAGCATAAGTTGGTTTTCTACATTTGAGACCCTGTTCTGTTTTGTAATTCAGTTCCTGGGTAGCCAAGTTTACATTCCGTGTATTAGTGATACCTTATGATATTTCTTTTTCTGTGTGACTTATTTCTCTTAGAATCATCGTACCTGAGTCCACTCATTATGCTGCTACAGGCCTGATGACATAGATTTCATTGCTGAGTGATATTGCATTGTACGTAAGTACCACAAATTCTTTATTCATTTTTCGCTTTCTGTGATATTGAACTTGTACGATAAACGAGGTTCTTGTAAACAGAGCCGTCCCAAACTTTGGGGTGGCTGTGTCTTTTTGATTTTAATTTCCCTAAGCTATAGGAGCATAAGTGGAAGTGCCCTAGGCTCTGTTGCTTTGTTTTTTAGATGTTTCAGGAAACACCATACACTTCTCCAGAGTGGCTGTTGGCAATTTACATCCCGCCCATCAGCATAACAAGGCTCCCAGTTCTCCATGGCCTGTCCTGCCTTTCTGGATTTTACACTTTTTTCAGATGGCCCTTTTGCCCGGGGGGCAGTGAGACTTCATTGTAGTGCAGATTTCCTTTGCAAGCTTGCTTGGTTGGCCAAAAAGGGCGTATGCGTTTTTTCCTGAATATATTCAGGAAAAAAACGCATACGCCCTTTTTGGCCAAGTGCATCATTGTGGACGTTCTGCCTCTTTTCCTATGCTTTTCATGCAATTCCAGTCTACCTCCTGAAATCGGTGTCCTGCAATTCTGCCCCGCTTTCAAGTGCTCTTGGCAGCTTTACTTCAATATATTTTTGGACGATAGCTGTCATTTATAACTCTGCATGTTTGTGAATGACAGTGCCCCTGAGCTCCTTTCTTCAACTCTCTTTATTGTGAGCTGGCCGCAACACCGCAGGATTGCTTCAGGCCCTAGTGTGGTTTTGGCATGGCAAGCTGAGCCTTTGGTTAATTCCTCTTCCTGGTGGGAAATGAGAGTTAAATTTGCCCGTCCAGACACCTCCAGCTAGTCTCTCATTGGTTCTCCCTATTCCTGTTCATTTCCCGCAGAAATTGCAAACTGGGCCAAACAGGAGGTTAAAGGCACTGACTCTCCAAGTGGGGAGAGTGTTAGTAAAGCGTCTGGAATGTTGCACCCAAGTACCAGGGGACGAAAACTGAGACACATTTGAAAACGTTTCCCGATCACACGGTGGATCATACTCTGGGTTCCACATGCATGTTTTAGCTGAAGGAAGAATCCCTTAAACCTGGAGAGTTGAGACCCATGGAATGGGTACCATGCAATATGACTTCAAAGGGTCTGCATTTGCTCACCGAACCTCACTAATCCTATCACTGCTGCGTTTATGCTGCTGTACACACGCTTGATTCTCTTTCGGAAACATGTAAATCCATAGATTTTAAGATTCTTACTAGTCAGGTATATTCTTAGGCGTTTAATATGGGGTGCTGCGTCCACTTCGTTGAGCAAGGAGTAGCTCTTGTCTATTACATATTTGGCTTATGGAACGGTATCTGTGCTAATTTCAATCTCTGGTTTCATGCAGCAACCCAACTCACTTTTCCCCTTAAGCAAGCATAAGTTGGTTTTCTACATTTGAGACCCTGTTCTGTTTTGTAATTCAGTTCCTGGGTAGCCAAGTTTACATTACGTGTATTAGTGATACCTTATGATATTTCTTTTTCTGTGTGACTTATTTCTCTTAGAATCATCGTACCTGAGTCCACTAATTATGCTGCTACGGACCTGATGACATAGATTTCATTGCTGACTGATATTGCATTGTACATAAGTACCACAAATTCTTTATTCATTTTTCGCTTTCTGTGATATTGAACTTGTACCATAAACGAGGTTCTTGTAAACAGAGCCGTCCCAAACTTTCGGGTGGCTGTGTCTTTTTTATTTTAATTTCCCTAAGCTATAGGAGCATAAGTGGAAGTGCCCTAGGCTCTGTTGCTTTGTTTTTTAGATGTTTCAGGAAACACCATACACTTCTCCAGAGTGGCTGTTGGCAATTTACATCCCGCCCATCAGCATAACAAGGCTCCCAGTTCTCCATGGCCTGTCCTGCCTTTCTGGATTTTACACTTTATTCAGATGGCCCTTTTGCCTGTGGGGCAGTGAGACTTCATTGTAGTGCAGATTTCCTTTGCAAGCTTGCTTGGTTGGCCAAAAAGGGCGTATGCGTTTTTTCCTGAATATATTCAGGAAAAAACGCATACGCCCTTTTTGGCCAAGTGCATCATTGTGGACGTTCTGCCTCTTTTCCTATGCTTTTCATGCAATTCCAGTCTACCTCCTGAAATCGGTTTCCTGCAATTCTGCCCCGCTTTCAAGTGCTCTTGGCAGCCTTACTTCAATATATTTTTGGACGATAGCTGTCATTTATAACTCTGCAGGTTTGTGAATGACAGTGCCCCTGAGCTCCTTTGTTCAACTCGCTTTCTTGTGAGCTGGCCGCAACACCGCAGGATTGCTTCAGGCCCTAGTGTGGTTCCGGCACGGCAAGCTGAGCCTTTGGTTAATTCCTCTTCCTGGTGGGAAATGAGAGTTAAATTTGCCCGTCCAGACACCTCCAGCTAGTCTCTCATTGGTTCTCCCTATTCCTGTTCATTTCCCGCAGAAATTGCAAACTGGGCCAAACACGACGTTAAAGGCACTGACTCTCCAAGTGGGGAGAGTGTTAGTAAAGCGTCTGGAATGTTGCACCCGAGTACCAGGGGACGAAAACTGAGACACATTTGAACACGTTTCCCGATCACAGGGTGGATCATACTCTGGGTTCCATATGCATGTTTTAGCTGAAGGAAGAATCCCTTAAGCCTGGAGAGTTGAGACCCATGGAATGGGTACCATGCAATATGACTTCAAAGGGTCTGCATTTGCTCACCGAACCTCACCAATCCTATCACTGCTGCGTTTATGCTGCTGTACACACACTTTTTTCTCTTTCAGAGACATGTAAATCCATAGGTTTTAAGATTCTTACTAGTCAGGTATATTCTTAGGCGTTTAATATGGGGTGCTGCGTCCACTTCGTTGAGCAAGGAGTAGCTCTTGTCTATTACATATTTGGCTTATGGAACGGTATCTGTGCTAATTTCAATCTCTGGTTTTATGCAGCACCCCAACTCACCTTTCCCTTAAGCAAGCATAAGTTGGTTTTCAACATTTGAGACCCTGTTCTGTTTTGTAATTCAGTTCCTGTGTAGCCAAGTTTACATTCCGTGTATTAGTGATACCTTATGATATTTCTTTTTCTGTGTGACATATTTCACTTAGAATCATCGTATCTGAATCCACTCATTATGCTGCTACGGGCCTGATGACATAGATTTCATTGCTGAGTGATATTGCATTGTACGTAAGTATCACAAATTCTTTATTCATTTTTCGCTTTCTGTGATATTGAACTTGTACCATAAACGAGGTTCTTGTAAACAGAGCCGTCCCAAACTTTGCGGTGGCTGTGTCTTTTTGATTTGAATTTCCCTAAGCTATAGGAGCATAAGTGGAAGTGCCCTAGGCTCTGTTGCTTTGTTTTTTAGATGTTTCAGGAAACACCATACACTTCTCCAGAGTGGCTGTTGGCAATTTACATCCCGCCCATCAGCATAACAAGGCTCCCAGTTCTCCATGGCCTGTCCTGCCTTTCTGGATTTTACACTTTTTTCAGATGGCCCTTTTGCCCGGGGGGCAGTGAGACTTCATTGTAGTGCAGATATCCTTTGCAAGCTTGCTTGGTTGGCCAAAAAGTGCGTATGCGTTTTTTCCTGAATATATTCAGGAAAAAACGCATACACCCTTTTTGGCCAAGTGCATCATTGTGGACGTTCTGCCTCTTTTCCTATGCTTTTCATGCAATTCCAGTCTACCTCCTGAAATCGGTGTCCTGCAATTCTGCCCCGCTTTCAAGTGCTCTTGGCAGCCTTACTTCAATATATTTTTGGACGATAGCTGTCATTTATAACTCTGCAGGTTTGTGAATGACAGTGCCCCTGAGGTCCTTTCTTCAACTCTCTTTATTGTGAGCTGGCCGCAACACCGCAGGATTGCTTCAGGTCCTAGTGTGGTTCCGGCATGGCAAGCTGAGCCTTTGGTTAATTCCTCTTCCTGGTGGGAAATGAGAGTTAAATTTGCCCGTCCAGACACCTCCAGCTAGTCTCTCATTGGTTCTCCCTATTCCTGTTCATTTCCCGCAGAAATTGCAAACTGGGCAAAACACGACGTTAAAGGCACTGACTCTCCAAGTGGGGAGAGTGTTAGTAAAGCGTCTGGAATGTTGCACCCGAGTACCAGGGGACGAAAACTGAGACACATTTGAACACGTTTCCCGATCACACGGTGGATCATACTCTGGGTTCCACATGCATGTTTTAGCTGAAGGAAGAATCCCTTAAACCTGGAGAGTTGAGACCCATGGAATGGGTACCATGCAATATGACTTCAAAGGGTCTGCATTTGCTCACCGAACCTCAACAATCCTATCACTGCTGCGTTTATGCTGCTGTACACATGCTTGATTCTCTTTCGGAGACATGTAAATCCATAGGTTTTAAGATTCTTACTAGTCAGCTATATTGTTAGGCGTTTAATATGGGGTGTTGAGTGCACTTCGTTGAGCAAGGAGTAGCTCTTGTCTATTACATATTTGGCTTATGGAACGGTATCTGTGCTAATTTCAATCTCTGGTTTTATGCAGCACCCCAACTCACCTTTCCCCTTAAGCAAGCATAAGTTGGTTTTCTACATTTGAGACCCTGTTCTGTTTTGTAATTCAGTTCCTGGGTAGCCAAGTTTACATTCCGTGTATTAGTGATACCTTATGATATTTCTTTTTCTGTGTGAGTTATTTCTCTTAGAATCATCGTACCTGAGTCCACTCATTATGCTGCTACGGGCCTGATGACATAGATTTCATTGCTGAGTGATATTGCATTGTACGTAAGTACCACAAATTCTTTATTCATTTTTCGCTTTCTGTGATAATGAACTTGTACCATAAACGAGGTTCTTGTAAACAGAGCCGTCCCAAACTTTGGGGTGGCTGTGTCTTTTTGATTTTAATTTCCCTAAGCTATAGGAGCATAAGTGGAAGTGCCCTAGGCTCTGTTGCTTTGTTTTTTAGATGTTTCAGGAAACACCATACACTTCTCCAGAGTGGCTGTTGGCAATTTACATACCGCCCATCAGCATAACAAGGCTCCCAGTTCTCCATGGCCTGTCCTGCCTTTCTGGATTTTACACTTTTTTCAAATGGCCCTTTTGCCCGTGGGGCAGTGAGACTTCATTGTAGTGCAGATTTCCTTTGCAAGCTTGCTTGGTTGGCCAAAAAGGGCGTATGCGTTTTTTCCTGAATATATTCAGGAAAAAATGCATACGCCCTTTTTGGCCAAGTGCATCATTGTGGACGTTCTGCCTCATTTCCTATGCTTTTCATGCTATTCCAGTCTACCTCCTGAAATCGGTTTCCTGCAATTCTGCCCCGCTTTCAAGTGCTCTTAGCAGCCTTACTTCAATATATTTTTGGACGATAGCTGTCATTTATAACTCTGCAGGTTTGTGAATGACAGTGCCCCTGAGCTCCTTTGTTCAACTCGCTTTCTTGTGAGCTGGCCGCAACACCGCAAGATTGCTTCAGGCCCTAGTGTGGTTCCGGCATGGCAAGCTGAGCCTTTGGTTAATTCCTCTTCCTGGTGGGAAATGAGAGTTAAATTTGCCCGTCCAGACACCTCCAGCTAGTCTCTCATTGGTTCTCCCTATTCCTGTTCATTTCCCGCAGAAATTGCAAACTGGGCCAAACAGGAGGTTAAAGGCACTGACTCTCCAAGTGGGGAGAGTGTTAGTAAAGCGTCTGGTATGTTGCACCCGAGTACCAGGGGACTTAAACTGAGACATATTTGAACACGTTTCCCGATCACACGGTGGATCATACTCTGGGTTCCACATGCATGTTTTAGCTGAAGGAAGAATCCCTTAAACCTGGAGAGTTGAGACCCATGGAATGGGTACCATGCAATATGACTTCAAAGGGTCTGCATTTGCTCACCGAACCTCACTAATCCTATCACTGCTGCGTTTATGCTGCTGTACACACGCTTGATTCTCTTTTGGAGACATGTAAATCCATAGGTTTTAAGATTCTTACTAGTCAGGTATATTCTTAGGCGTTTAATATGGGGTGCTGCGTCCACTTCGTTGAGGAAGGAGTAGCTCTTGTCTATTACATATTTGGCTTATGGAACGGTATCTGTGCTAATTTCAATCTCTGGTTTTATGCAGCACCCCAACTCACCTTTCCCCTTAAGCAAGCATAAGTTGGTTTTCTACATTTGAGACCCTGTTCTGTTTTGTAATTCAGTTCCTGGGTAGCCAAGTTTACATTCCGTGTATTAGTGATACCTTATGATATTTCTTTTTCTGTGTGACTTATTTCTCTTAGAATCATCGTACCTGAGTCCACTCATTATGCTGCTACGGGCCTGATGACATAGATTTCATTGCTGAGTGATATTGCATTGTACGTAAGTACCACAAATTCTTTATTCATTTTTCGCTTTCTGTGATAATGAACTTGTACCATAAACGAGGTTCTTGTAAACAGAGCCGTCCCAAACTTTGGGGTGGCTGTGTCTTTTTGATTTGAATTTCCCTAAGCTATAGGAGCATAAGTGGAAGTGCCCTAGGCTCTGTTGCTTTGTTTTTTAGATGTTTCAGGAAACACCATACACTTCTCCAGAGTGGCTGTTGGCAATTTACATACCGCCCATCAGCATAACAAGGCTCCCAGTTCTCCATGGCCTGTCCTGCCTTTCTGGATTTTAAACTTTTTTCAGATGGCCCTTTTGCCCGGGGGGCAGTGAGACTTCATTGTAGTGCAGATTTCCTTTGCAAGCTTGCTTGGTTGGCCAAAAAGAGCGTATGCGTTTTTTCCTGAATATATTCAGGAAAAAATGCATACGCCCTTTTTGGCCAAGTGCATCATTGTGGACGTTCTGTCTCATTTCCTATGCTTTTCATGCTATTCCAGTCTACCTCCTGAAATCGGTTTCCTGCAATTCTGCCCCGCTTTCAAGTGCTCTTAGCAGCCTTACTTCAATATATTTTTGGACGATAGCTGTCATTTATAACTCTGCAGGTTTGTGAATGACAGTGCCCCTGAGCTCCTTTGTTCAACTCGCTTTCTTGTGAGCTGGCCGCAACACCGCAAGATTGCTTCAGGCCCTAGTGTGGTTCCGGCATGGCAAGCTGAGCCTTTGGTTAATTCCTCTTCCTGGTGGGAAATGAGAGTTAAATTTGCCCGTCCAGACACCTCCAGCTAGTCTCTCATTGGTTCTCCCTATTCCTGTTCATTTCCCGCAGAAATTGCAAACTGGGCCAAACAGGAGGTTAAAGGCACTGACTCTCCAAGTGGGGAGAGTGTTAGTAAAGCGTCTGGAATGTTGCACCCGAGTACCAGGGGACGAAAACTGAGACACATTTGAACACGTTTCCCGATCACACGGTGGATCATACTCTGGGTTCCACATGCATGTTTTAGCTGAAGGAAGAATCCCTTAAACCTGGAGAGTTGAGACCCATGGAATGGGTACCATGCAATATGACTTCAAAGGGTCTGCATTTGCTCACCGAAACTCACCAATCCTATCACTGCTGCGTTTATGCTTCTCTACACACACTTGATTCTCTTTTGGAGACATGTAAATCCATAGGTTTTAAGATTCTTACTAGTCAGGTATATTCTTAGGCGTTTAATATGGGGTGTTGAGTCCACTTCGTTGAGCAAGGAGTAGCTCTTGTCTATTACATACTTGGCTTATGGAACGGTATCTGTGCTAATTTCAATCTCTGGTTTTATGCAGCACCCCAACTCACCTTTCCCCTTAAGCAAGCATAAGTTGGTTTTCTACATTTGAGACCCTGTTCTGTTTTGTAATTCTGTTCCTGGGTAGCCAAGTTTACATTCCGTGTATTAGTGATACCTTATGATATTTCTTTTTCTGTGTGACTTATTTCTCTTAGAATCATCGTACCTGAGTCCACTCATTATGCTGCTACGGGCCTGATGACATAGATTTCATTGCTGAGTGATATTGCATTGTACGTAAGTTCCACAAATTCTTTATTCATTTTTCGCTTTCTGTGATATTGAACTTGTACCATAAACGAGGTTCTTGTAAACAGAGCCGTCCCAAACTTTGGGGTGGCTGTGTCTTTTTGATTTTAATTTCCCTAAGCTATAGGAGCATAAGTGGAAGTGCCCTAGGCTCTGTTGCTTTGTTTTTTAGATGTTTCAGGAAACACCATACACTTCTCCAGAGTGGCTGTTGGCAATTTACATCCCGCCCATCAGCATAACAAGGCTCCCAGTTCTCCATGGCCTGTCCTGCCTTTCTGGATTTTACACTTTTTTCAGATGGCCCTTTTGCCCCGGGGGCAGTGAGACTTCATTGTAGTGCAGATTTCCTTTGCAAGCTTGCTTGGTTGGCCAAAAAGGGCGTATGCGTTTTTTCCTGAATATATTCAGGAAAAAACGCATACGCCCTTTTTGGCCAAGTGCATCATTGTGGACGTTCTGCCTCTTTTCCTATGCTTTTCATGCAATTCCAGTCTACCTCCTGAAATCGGTTTCCTGCAATTCTGCCCCGCATTCAAGTGCTCTTGGCAGCCTTACTTCAATATATTTTTGGACGATAGCTGTCATTTATAACTCTGCAGGTTTGTGAATGACAGTGCCCCTGAGCTCCTTTGTTCAACTCGCTTTCTTGTGAGCAGGCTGCAACACAGCAAGATTGCTTCAGGCCCTAGTGTGGTTCCGGCACGGCAAGCTGAGCCTTTGGTTAATTCCTCTTCCTGGTGGGAAATGAGAGTTAAATTTGCCCGTCCAGACACCTCCAGTTAGTCTCTCATTGGTTCTCCCTATTCCTGTTCATTTCCCGCAGAAATTGCAAACTGGGCCAAACAGGAGGTTAAAGGCACTGACTCTCCAAGTGGGGAGAGTGTTAGTAAAGCGTCTGGAATGTTGCACCCGAGTACCAGGGGACAAAAACTGAGACACATTTGAACACGTTTCCCGATCACACGGTGGATCATACTCTGGGTTCCACATGCATGTTTTAGCTGAAGGAAGAATCCCTTAAACCTGGAGAGTTGAGGCCCATGGAATGGGTACCATGCAATATGACTTCAAAGGGTCTGCATTTGCTCACCGAACCTCACTAATCCTATCACTGCTGCGTTTATGCTGCTGTACACACGCTTGATTCTCTTTCGGAGACATGTAAATCCATAGGTTTTAAGATTCTTACTAGTCAGGTATATTCTTACGCGTTTAATATGGGGTGTTGAGTCCACTTCGTTGAGGAAGGAGTAGCTCTTGTCTATTATATATTTGGCTTATGGAACGGTATCTGTGCTAATTTCAATCTCGGGTTTTATGCAGCACCCCAACTCACCTTTCCCCTTAAGCAAGCATAAGTTGGTTTTCTACATTTGAGACCCTGTTCTGTTTTGTAATTCAGTTCCTGGGTAGCCAAGTTTACATTCGGTGTATTAGTGATACCTTATGATATTTCTTTTTCTGTGTGACTTATTTCTCTTAGAATCATCGTACCTGAGTCCACTCATTATGCTGCTACGGGCCTGATGACATAGATTTCATTGCTGAGTGATATTGCATTGTACGTAAGTACCACAAATTCTTTATTCATCTTTCACTTTCTGTGATATTGAACTTGTACCATAAACGAGGTTCTTGTAAACAGAGCCGTCCCAAACTTTGGGGTGGCTGTGTCTTTTTGATTTGAATTTCCCTAAGCTATAGGAGCATAAGTGGAAGTGCCCTAGGCTCTGTTGCTTTGTTTTTTAGATGTTTCAAGAAACACCATATACTTCTCCAGAGTGGCTGTTGGCAATTTACATCCCGCCCATCAGCATAACAAGGCTCCCAGTTCTCCATGGCCTGTCCTGCCTTTCTGGATTTTACACTTTTTTCAGATGGCCCTTTTGCCCGGGGGGCAGTGAGACTTCATTGTAGTGCAGATTTCCTTTGCAAGCTTGCTTGGTTGGCCAAAAAGGGCGTATGCGTTTTTTCCTGAATATATTCAGGAAAAAACGCATACGCCCTTTTTGGCCAAGTGCATCATTGTGGACGTTCTGCCTCTTTTCCTATGCTTTTCATGCAATTCCAGTCTACCTCCTGAAATCGGTGTCCTGCAATTCTGCCCCGCTTTCAAGTCCTCTTGGCAGCCTTACTTCAATATATTTTTGGACGATAGCTGTCATTTATAACTCTGCAGGTTTGTGAATGACAGTGCCCCTGAGCTCCTTTGTTCAACTCGTTTTCTTTTGAGCAGGCCGCAACACCGCAAGATTGTTTCAGGCCCTAGTGTGGTTCCGGCATGGCAAGCTGAGCCTTTGGTTAATTCCTCTTCCTGGTGGGAAATGAGAGTTAAATTTGCCCGTCCAGACACCTCCAGCTAGTCTCTCATTGGTTCTCCCTATTCCTGTTCATTTCCCGCAGAAATTGCAAACTGGGCCAAACACGACGTTAAAGGCACTGACTCTCCAAGTGGGGAGAGTGTTAGTAAAGCGTCTGGAATGTTGCACCCGAGTACCAGGGGACTTAAACTGAGACATATTTGAACACGTTTACCGATCACACGGTGGATCATACTCTGGGTTCCACATGCATGTTTTAGCTGAAGGAAGAATCCCTTAAACCTGGAGAGTTGAGACCCATGGAATGGGTACCATGCAATATGACTTCAAAGGGTCTGCATTTGCTCACCGAACCTCAACAATCCTATCACTGCTGCGTTTATGCTGCTGTACACACGCTTGATTCCCTTTCGGAGACATGTAAATCCATAGGTTTTAAGATTCTTACTAGTCAGGTATATTCTTAGGCGTTTAATATGGGGTGTTGAGTCCACTTCGTTGAGGAAGGAGTAGCTCTTGTCTATTACATACTTGGCTTATGGAACGGTATTTGTGCTAATTTCAATCTGTGGTTTTATGCAGCACCCCAACTCACCTTTCCCCTTAAGCAAGCATAAGTTGGTTTTCTACATTTGAGACCCTGTTCTGTTTTGTAATTCAGTTCCTGGGTAGCCAAGTTTACATTCGGTGTATTAGTGATACCTTATGATATTTCTTTTTCTGTGTGACTTATTTCTCTTAGAATCATCGTACCTGAGTCCACTCATTATGCTGCTACGGGCCTGATGACATAGATTTCATTGCTGAGTGATATTGCATTGTACGTAAGTACCACAAATTCTTTATTCATTTTTCGCTTTCTGTGATATTGAACTTGTACCATAAACGAGGTTCTTGTAAACAGAGCCGTCCCAAACTTTGGGGTGGCTGTGTCTTTTTGATTTTAATTTCCCTAAGCTATAGGAGCATAAGTGGAAGTGCCCTAGGCTCTGTTGCTTTGTTTTTTAGATGTTTCAGGAAACACCATACACTGCTCCAGAGTGGCTGTTGGCAATTTACATCCCGCCCATCAGCATAACAAGGCTCCCAGTTCTCCATGGCCTGTCCTGCCTTTCTGGATTTTACACTTTTTTCAGATGGCCCTTTTGCCTGTGGGGCAGTGAGACTTCATTGTAGTGCAGATTTCCTTTGCAAGCTTGCTTGGTTGGCCAAAAAGGGCGTATGCGTTTTTTCCTGAATATATTCAGGAAAAAACGCATACGCCCTTTTTGGCCAAGTGCATCATTGTGGACGTTCTGCCTCTTTTCCTATGCTTTTCATGCAATACCAGTCTACCTCCTGAAATCGGTTTCCTGCAATTCTGCCCCGCTTTCAAGTGCTCTTGGCAGCCTTACTTCAATATATTTTTGGACGATAGCTGTCATTTATAACTCTGCAGGTTTGTGAATGACAGTGCCCCTGAGCTCCTTCGTTCAACTCGCTTTCTTGTGAGCTGGCCGCAACACCGCAAGATTGCTTCAGGCCCTAGTGTGGTTCTGGCACGGCAAGCTGAGCCTTTGGTTAACTCCTCTTCGTGGTGGGAAATGAGAGTTAAATTTGCCCGTCCAGACACCTCCAGCTAGTCTCTCATTGGTTCTCCCTATTCCTGTTCATTTCCCGCAGAAATTGCAAACTGGGGCAAACAGGACGTTAAAGGCACTGACTCTTCAAGAGGGGAGAGTGTTAGTAAAGCGTCTGGAATGTTGCACCCGAGTACCAGGGGACGAAAACTGAGACACATTTGAACACGTTTCCCGATCACACGGTGGATCATACTCTGGGTTCCACATGCATGTTTTAGCTGAAGGAAGAATCCCTTAAACCTGGAGAGTTGAGACCCATGGAATGGGTACCATGCAATATGACTTCAAAGGGTCTGCATTTGCTCACCGAACCTCACTAATCCTATCACTGCTGCGTTTATGCTGCTGTACACACGCTTGATTCTCTTTCGGAGACATGTAAATCCATAGGTTTTAAGATTCTTACTAGTCAGGTATATTCTTACGCGTTTAATATGGGGTGTTGAGTCCACTTCGTTGAGGAAGGAGTAGCTCTTGTCTATTATATATTTGGCTTATGGAACGGTATCTGTGCTAATTTCAATCTCGGGTTTTATGCAGCACCCCAACTCACCTTTCCCCTTAAGCAAGCATAAGTTGGTTTTCTACATTTGAGACCCTGTTCTGTTTTGTAATTCAGTTCCTGGGTAGCCAAGTTTACATTCGGTGTATTAGTGATACCTTATGATATTTCTTTTTCTGTGTGACTTATTTCTCTTAGAATCATCGTACCTGAGTCCACTCATTATGCTGCTACGGGCCTGATGACATAGATTTCATTGCTGAGTGATATTGCATTGTACGTAAGTACCACAAATTCTTTATTCATCTTTCACTTTCTGTGATATTGAACTTGTACCATAAACGAGGTTCTTGTAAACAGAGCCGTCCCAAACTTTGGGGTGGCTGTGTCTTTTTGATTTGAATTTCCCTAAGCTATAGGAGCATAAGTGGAAGTGCCCTAGGCTCTGTTGCTTTGTTTTTTAGATGTTTCAAGAAACACCATATACTTCTCCAGAGTGGCTGTTGGCAATTTACATCCCGCCCATCAGCATAACAAGGCTCCCAGTTCTCCATGGCCTGTCCTGCCTTTCTGGATTTTACACTTTTTTCAGATGGCCCTTTTGCCCGGGGGGCAGTGAGACTTCATTGTAGTGCAGATTTCCTTTGCAAGCTTGCTTGGTTGGCCAAAAAGGGCGTATGCGTTTTTTCCTGAATATATTCAGGAAAAAACGCATACGCCCTTTTTGGCCAAGTGCATCATTGTGGACGTTCTGCCTCTTTTCCTATGCTTTTCATGCAATTCCAGTCTACCTCCTGAAATCGGTGTCCTGCAATTCTGCCCCGCTTTCAAGTCCTCTTGGCAGCCTTACTTCAATATATTTTTGGACGATAGCTGTCATTTATAACTCTGCAGGTTTGTGAATGACAGTGCCCCTGAGCTCCTTTGTTCAACTCGTTTTCTTTTGAGCAGGCCGCAACACCGCAAGATTGTTTCAGGCCCTAGTGTGGTTCCGGCATGGCAAGCTGAGCCTTTGGTTAATTCCTCTTCCTGGTGGGAAATGAGAGTTAAATTTGCCCGTCCAGACACCTCCAGCTAGTCTCTCATTGGTTCTCCCTATTCCTGTTCATTTCCCGCAGAAATTGCAAACTGGGCCAAACACGACGTTAAAGGCACTGACTCTCCAAGTGGGGAGAGTGTTAGTAAAGCGTCTGGAATGTTGCACCCGAGTACCAGGGGACTTAAACTGAGACATATTTGAACACGTTTACCGATCACACGGTGGATCATACTCTGGGTTCCACATGCATGTTTTAGCTGAAGGAAGAATCCCTTAAACCTGGAGAGTTGAGACCCATGGAATGGGTACCATGCAATATGACTTCAAAGGGTCTGCATTTGCTCACCGAACCTCAACAATCCTATCACTGCTGCGTTTATGCTGCTGTACACACGCTTGATTCCCTTTCGGAGACATGTAAATCCATAGGTTTTAAGATTCTTACTAGTCAGGTATATTCTTAGGCGTTTAATATGGGGTGTTGAGTCCACTTCGTTGAGGAAGGAGTAGCTCTTGTCTATTACATACTTGGCTTATGGAACGGTATTTGTGCTAATTTCAATCTGTGGTTTTATGCAGCACCCCAACTCACCTTTCCCCTTAAGCAAGCATAAGTTGGTTTTCTACATTTGAGACCCTGTTCTGTTTTGTAATTCAGTTCCTGGGTAGCCAAGTTTACATTCGGTGTATTAGTGATACCTTATGATATTTCTTTTTCTGTGTGACTTATTTCTCTTAGAATCATCGTACCTGAGTCCACTCATTATGCTGCTACGGGCCTGATGACATAGATTTCATTGCTGAGTGATATTGCATTGTACGTAAGTACCACAAATTCTTTATTCATTTTTCGCTTTCTGTGATATTGAACTTGTACCATAAACGAGGTTCTTGTAAACAGAGCCGTCCCAAACTTTGGGGTGGCTGTGTCTTTTTGATTTTAATTTCCCTAAGCTATAGGAGCATAAGTGGAAGTGCCCTAGGCTCTGTTGCTTTGTTTTTTAGATGTTTCAGGAAACACCATACACTGCTCCAGAGTGGCTGTTGGCAATTTACATCCCGCCCATCAGCATAACAAGGCTCCCAGTTCTCCATGGCCTGTCCTGCCTTTCTGGATTTTACACTTTTTTCAGATGGCCCTTTTGCCTGTGGGGCAGTGAGACTTCATTGTAGTGCAGATTTCCTTTGCAAGCTTGCTTGGTTGGCCAAAAAGGGCGTATGCGTTTTTTCCTGAATATATTCAGGAAAAAACGCATACGCCCTTTTTGGCCAAGTGCATCATTGTGGACGTTCTGCCTCTTTTCCTATGCTTTTCATGCAATACCAGTCTACCTCCTGAAATCGGTTTCCTGCAATTCTGCCCCGCTTTCAAGTGCTCTTGGCAGCCTTACTTCAATATATTTTTGGACGATAGCTGTCATTTATAACTCTGCAGGTTTGTGAATGACAGTGCCCCTGAGCTCCTTCGTTCAACTCGCTTTCTTGTGAGCTGGCCGCAACACCGCAAGATTGCTTCAGGCCCTAGTGTGGTTCTGGCACGGCAAGCTGAGCCTTTGGTTAACTCCTCTTCGTGGTGGGAAATGAGAGTTAAATTTGCCCGTCCAGACACCTCCAGCTAGTCTCTCATTGGTTCTCCCTATTCCTGTTCATTTCCCGCAGAAATTGCAAACTGGGGCAAACAGGACGTTAAAGGCACTGACTCTTCAAGAGGGGAGAGTGTTAGTAAAGCGTCTGGAATGTTGCACCCGAGTACCAGGGGACGAAAACTGAGACACATTTGAACACGTTTCCCGATCACACGGTGGATCATACTCTGGGTTCCACATGCATGTTTTAGCTGAAGGAAGAATCCCTTAAACCTGGAGAGTTGAGACCCATGGAATGGGTACCATGCAATATGACTTCAAAGGGTCTGCATTTGCTCACCGAACCTCACCAATCCTATCACTGCTGCGTTTATGCTGCTGTACACACGCTTGATTCTCTTTTGGAGACATGTAAATCCATAGGTTTTAAGATTCTTACTAGTCAGCTATATTCTTAGGCGTTTAATATGGGGTGTTGAGTCCACTTCGTTGAGCAAGGAGTAGCTCTTGTCTATTACATATTTGGCTTATGGAACGGTATCTGTGCTAATTTCAATCTGTGGTTTTATGCAGCACCCCAACTCACCTTTCCCCTTAAGCAAGCATAAGTTGGTTTTCTACATCTGAGACCCTGTTCTGTTTTGTAATTCAATTCCTGTGTAGCCAAGTTTACATTCCGTGTATTAGTGATACCTTATGATATTTCTTTTTCTGTGTGACTTATTTCTCTTAGAATCATCGTACCTGAGTCCACTCATTATGCTGCTACGGGCCTGATGACATAGATTTCATTGCTGAGTTATATTGCATTGTACGTAAGTACCACAAATTCTTTATTCATTTTTCGCTTTCTGTGATATTGAACTTGTACCATAAACGAGGTTCTTGTAAACAGAGCCGTCCCAAACTTTGGGGTGGCTGTGTCTTTTTGATTTGAATTTCCCTAAGCTATAGGAGCATAAGTGGAAGTGCCCTAGGCTCTGTTGCTTTGTTTTTTAGATGTTTCAGGAAACACCATACACTTCTCCAGGGTGGCTGTTGGCAATTTACATCCCGCCCATCAGCATAACAAGGCTCCCAGTTCTCCATGGCCTGTCCTGACTTTCTGGATTTTACACTTTTTTTCAGATGGCCCTTTTGCCCGTGGGGCAGTGAGACTTCATTGTAGTGCAGATTTCCTTTGCAAGCTTGCTTGGTTGGCCAAAAAGGGCGTATGCGTTTTTTCCTGAATATATTCAGGAAAAAACGCATACGCCCTTTTTGGCCAAGTGCATCATTGTGGACGTTCTGCCTCTTTTCCTATGCTTTTCATGCAATTCCAGTCTACGTCCTGAAATCGGTGTCCTGCAATTCTGCCCCGCTTTCAAGTGCTCTTGGCAGCCTTACTTCAATATATTTTTGGACGATAGCTGTCATTTATAACTCTGCAGGTTTGTGAATGACAGTGCCCCTGAGGTCCTTTCTTCAACTCTCTTTATTGTGAGCTGGCCGCAACACCGCAGGATTGCTTCATGCCCTAGGGTGGTTCCGGCACGGCAAGCTGAGCCTTTGGTTAATTCCTCTTCCTGGTGGGAAATGAGAGTTAAATTTGCCCGTCCAGACACCTCCAGCTAGTCTCTCATTGGTTCTCCCTATTCCTGTTCATTTCCCGCAGAAATTGCAAACTGGGCAAAACACGACGTTAAAGGCACTGACTCTCCAAGTGGGGAGAGTGTTAGTAAAGCGTCAGGAATGTTGCACCCGAGTACTAGGGGACCAAAACTGAGACACATTTGAACACGTTTCCCGATCACACGGTGGATCATACTCTGGGTTCCACATGCATGTTTTAGCTGAAGGAAGAATCCCTTAAACCTGGAGAGTTGAGACCCATGGAATGGGTACCATGCAATATGACTTCAAAGGGTCTGCATTTGCTCACCGAACCTCACCAATCCTATCACTGCTGCGTTTATGCTGCTGTACACACGCTTGATTCTCTTTTGGAGACATGTAAATCCATAGGTTTTAAGATTCTTACTAGTCAGCTATATTCTTAGGCGTTTAATATGGGGTGTTGAGTGCACTTCGTTGAGCAAGGAGTAGCTCTTGTCTATTACATATTTGGCTTATGGAACGGTATCTGTGCTAATTTCAATCTCTGGTTTTATGCAGCACCCCAACTCACCTTTCCCCTTAAGCAAGCATAAGTTGGTTTTCTACATTTGAGACCCTGTTCTGTTTTGTAATTCAGTTCCTGGGTAGCCAAGTTTACATTCCGTGTATTAGTGATACCTTATGATATTTCTTTTTCTGTGTGACTTATTTCTCTTAGAATCATCGTACCTGAGTCCACTCATTATGCTGCTACAGGCCTGATGACATAGATTTCATTGCTGAGTGATATTGCATTGTACGTAAGTACCACAAATTCTTTATTCATTTTTCGCTTTCTGTGATATTGAACTTGTACCATAAACGAGGTTCTTGTAAACAGAGCCGTCCCAAACTTTGGGGTGGCTGTGTCTTTTTGATTTGAATTTCCCTAAGCTATAGGAGCATAAGTGGAAGTGCCCTAGGCTCTGTTGCTTTGTTTTTTAGATGTTTCAGGAAACACCATACACTTCTCCAGAGTGGCTGTTGGCAATTTACATCCCGCCCATCAGCATAACAAGGCTCCCAGTTCTCCATGGCCTGTCCTGCCTTTCTGGATTTTACACTTTTTTCAGATGGCCCTTTTGCCCGTGGGGCAGTGAGACTTCATTGTAGTGCAGATTTCCTTTGCAAGCTTGCTTGGTTGGCCAAAAAGGGCGTATGCGTTTTTTCCTGAATATATTCAGGAAAAAACGCATACGCCCTTTTTGGCCAAGTGCATCATTGTGGACGTTCTGCCTCTTTTCCTATGCTTTTCATGCAATTCCAGTCTACCTCCTGAAATCGGTGTCCTGCAATTCTGCCCCGCTTTCAAGTGCTCTTGGCAGCCTTACTTCAATATATTTTTGGACGATAGCTGTCATTTATAACTCTGCAGGTTTGTGAATGACAGTGCCCCTGAGGTCCTTTCTTCAACTCTCTTTATTGTGAGCTGGCCGCAACACCGCAGGATTGCTTCAGGTCCTAGTGTGGTTCCGGCATGGCAAGCTGAGCCTTTGGTTAATTCCTCTTCCTGGTGGGAAATGAGAGTTAAATTTGCCCGTCCAGACACCTCCAGCTAGTCTCTCATTGGTTCTCCCTATTCCTGTTCATTTCCCGCAGAAATTGCAAACTGGGCCAAACAGGAGGTTAAAGGCACTGACTCTCCAATTGGGGAGAGCGTTAGTAAAGCTTCTGGAATGTTGCACCCGAGTACCAGGGGACGAAAACTGAGACACATTTGAACACGTTTCCCGATCACACGGTGGATCATACTCTGGGTTCCATATGGATGTTTTAGCTGAAGGAAGAATCCCTTAAACCTGGAGAGTTGAGACCCATGGAATGGGTACCATGCAATATGTCTTCAAAGGGTCTGCATTTGCTCACCGAACCTAACCAATCCAATCACTGCTGCGTTTATGCTGCTGTACACACGCTTGATTCTCTTTCGGAGACATGTAAATCCATAGGTTTTAAGATTCTTACTAGTCAGGTATATCCTTAGGCGTTTATTATGGGGTGCTGCGTCCACTTCG
Source organism: Lagenorhynchus albirostris (assembly GCF_949774975.1). Classification (NCBI taxonomy): domain Eukaryota; kingdom Metazoa; phylum Chordata; class Mammalia; order Artiodactyla; family Delphinidae; genus Lagenorhynchus; species Lagenorhynchus albirostris. The sequence goes on along the minus strand of NC_083095.1, from coordinate 109,565,104 downwards.
TTGAGCAAGGAGTAGCTCTTGTCTATTACATATTTGGCTTATGGAACGGTATCTGTGCTAATTTCAATCTCTGGTTTTATGCAGCACCCCAACTCACCTTTCCCTTAAGCAAGCATAAGTTGGTTTTCAACATTTGAGACCCTGTTCTGTTTTGTAATTCAGTTCCTGTGTAGCCAAGTTTACATTCCGTGTATTAGTGATACCTTATGATATTTCTTTTTCTGTGTGACATATTTCTCTTAGAATCATCGTATCTGAATCCACTCATTATGCTGCTACGGGCCTGATGACATAGATTTCATTGCTGAGTGGTATTGCATTGTACGTAAGTACCACAAATTCTTTATTCATTTTTCGCTTTCTGTGATATTGAACTTGTACCATAAACGAGGTTCTTGTAAACAGAGCCGTCCCAAACTTTGGGGTGGCTGTGTCTTTTTGATTTTAATTTCCCTAAGCTATAGGAGCATAAGTGGAAGTGCCCTAGGCTCTGTTGCTTTGTTTTTTAGATGTTTCAGGAAACACCATACACTGCTCCAGAGTGGCTGTTGGCAATTTACATCCCGCCCATCAGCATAACAAGGCTCACAGTTCTCCATGGCCTGTCCTGCCTTTCTGGATTTTACACTTTTTTCAGATGGCCCTTTTGCCTGTGGGGCAGTGAGACTTCATTGTAGTGCAGATTTCCTTTGCAAGCTTGCTTGGTTGGCCAAAAAGGGCGTATGCGTTTTTTCCTGAATATATTCAGGAAAAAACGCATACGCCCTTTTTGGCCAAGTGCATCATTGTGGACGTTCTGCCTCTTTTCCTATGCTTTTCATGCAATTCCAGTCTACCTCCTGAAATCGGTTTCCTGCAATTCTGCCCCGCTTTCAAGTCCTCTTGGCAGCCTTACTTCAATATATTTTTGGACGAGAGCTGTCATTTATAACTCTGCAGGTTTGTGAATGACAGTGCCCCTGAGCTCCTTTGTTCAACTCGCTTTCTTGTGAGCTGGCCGCAACACCGCAGGATTGCTTCAGGCCCTAGTGTGGTTCCGGCACGGCAAGCTGAGCCTTTGGTTAATTCCTCTTCCTGGTGGGAAATGAGAGTTAAATTTGCCCGTCCAGACACCTCCAGCTAGTCTCTCATTGGTTCTCCCTATTCCTGTTCATTTCCCGCAGAAATTGCAAACTGGGCCAAACAGGAGGTTAAAGGCACTGACTCTCCAAGTGGGGAGAGTGTTAGTAAAGCGTCTGGAATGTTGCACCCGAGTACCAGGGGACTTAAACTGAGACATATTTGAACACGTTTCCCGATCACACGGTGGATCATACTCTGGGTTCCACATGCATGTTTTAGCTGAAGGAAGAATCCCTTAAACCTGGAGAGATGAGAGACATGGAATGGGTACCATGCAATATGACTTCAAAGTGTCTGCATTTGCTCACCGAACCTCACCAATCCTATCACTGCTGCGTTTATGCTGCTGTACACACGCTTGATTCTCTTTCGGAGACATGTAAATCCATAGGTTTTAAGATTCTTACTAGTCAGGTATATTCTTAGGCGTTTAATATGTGGTGTTGAGTCCACTTCGTTGAGGAAGCAGTAGCTCTTGTCTATTATATATTTGGCTTTTGGAACGGTATCTGTGCTAATTTCAATCTCTGGTTTTATGCAGCACCCCAACTCACCTTTCCCCTTAAGCAAGCATAAGTTGGTTTTCTACATTTGAGACCCTGTTCTGTTTTGTAATTCTGTTCCTGGGTAGCCAAGTTTACATTCCGTGTATTAGTGATACCTTATGATATTTCTTTTTCTGTGTGACTTATTTCTCTTAGAATCATCGTACCTGAGTCCACTCATTATGCTGCTATGGGCCTGATGACATAGATTTCATTGCTGAGTGATATTGCATTGTACGTAAGTACCACAAATTCTTTATTCATTTTTCGCTTTCTGTGATATTGAACTTGTACCATAAACGAGGATCTTGTAAACAGAGCCGTCCCAAACTTTGGGGTGGCTGTGTCTTTTTGATTTTACTTTCCCTAAGCTATAGGAGCATAAGTGGAAGTGCCCTAGGCTCTGTTGCTTTGTTTTTTAGATGTTTCAGGAAACACCATACACTTCTCCAGAGTGGCTGTTGGCAATTTACATCCCGCCCATCAGCATAACAAGGCTCCCAGTTCTCCATGGCCTGTCCTGCCTTTCTGGATTTTACACTTTTTTCAGATGGCCCTTTTGCCCGTGGGGCAGTGAGACTTCATTGTAGTGCAGATTTCCTTTGCAAGCTTGCTTGGTTGACCAAAAAGGGCGTATGCGTTTTTTCCTGAATATATTCAGGAAAAAACGCATACACCCTTCTTGGCCAAGTGCATCATTGTGGACGTTCTGCCTCTTTTCCTATGCTTTTCATGCAATTCCAGTCTACCTCCTGAAATCGGTGTCCTGCAATTCTGCCCCGCTTTCAAGTGCTCTTGGCAGCCTTACTTCAATATATTTTTGGACGATAGCTGTCATTTATTACTCTGCAGGTTTGTGAATGACAGTGCCCCTGAGCTCCTTTCTTCAGCTCTCTTTCTTGTGAGCTGGCCGCAACACCGCAGGATTGCTTCAGGCCCTAGTGTGGTTCCGGCATGGCAAGCTGAGCCTTTGGTTAATTCCTCTTCCTGGTGGGAAATGAGAGTTAAATTTCCCGTCCAGACACCTCCAGCTAGTCTCTCATTGGTTCTCCCTATTCCTGTTCATTTCCCGCAGAAATTGCAAACTGGGCCAAAGAGGAGGTTAAAGGCACTGACTCTCCAAGTGGGGAGAGTGTTAGTAAAGCATCTGGAATGTTGCACCCGAGTACCAGGGGACGAAAACTGAGACACATTTGAACACGTTTCCCGATCACACGGTGGATCATACTCTGGGTTCCACATGCATGTTTTAGCTGAAGGAAGAATCCCTTAAACCTGCAGAGTTGTGACCCATGGAATGGGTACCATGCAATATGACTTCAAAGGGTCTGCATTTGCTCACCGAACCTCACCAATCCTATCACTGCTGCGTTTATGCTGCTGTACACATGCTTGATTCCCTTTCGGAGACATGTAAATCCATAGGTTTTAAGATTCTTACTAGTCAGGTATATTCTTAGGCGTTTAATATGTGGTGTTGAGTCCACTTCGTTGAGGAAGCAGTAGCTCTTCTCTATTACATATTTGGCTTATGGAACGGTATCTGTGCTAATTTCAATCTCTGGTTTTATGCAGCATCCCAACTCACCTTTCCCCTTAAGCAAGCATAAGTTGGTTTTCTACATTTGAGACCCTGTTCTGTTTTGTAATTCAGTTCCTGGGTAGCCAAGTTTACATTCCGTGTATTAGTGATACCTTATGATATTTCTTTTTCTGTGTGACTTATTTCTCTTAGAATCATCGTACCTGAGTCCACTCATTATGCTGCTATGGGCCTGATGACATAGATTTCATTGCTGAGTGATATTGCATTGTACGTAAGTACCACAAATTCTTTATTCATTTTTCGCTTTCTGTGATATTGAACTTGTACCATAAACGAGGTTCTTGTAAACAGAGCCGTCCCAAACTTTGGGGTGGCTGTGTCTTTTTGATTTTAATTTCCCTAAGCTATAGGAGCATAAGTGGAAGTGCCCTAGGCTCTGTTGCTTTGTTTTTTAGATGTTTCAGGAAACACCATACACTTCTCCAGAGTGGCTGTTGGCAATTTACATCCCGCCCATCAGCATAACAAGGCTCACAGTTCTCCATGGCCTGTCCTGCCTTTCTGGATTTTACACTTTTTTCAGATGGCCCTTTTGCCCGGGGGGCAGTGAGACTTCATTGTAGTGCAGATTTCCTTTGCAAGCTTGCTTGGTTGGCCAAAAAGGGCGTATGCGTTTTTTCCTGAATATATTCAGGAAAAAACGCATACGCCCTTTTTGGCCAAGTGCATCATTGTGGACGTTCTGCCTCTTTTCCTATGCTTTTCATGCAATTCCAGTCTACCTCCTGAAATCGGTGTCCTGCAATTCTGCCCCGCTTTCAAGTGCTCTTGGCAGCCTTACTTCAATATATTTTTGGACGATAGCTGTCATTTATAACTCTGCAGGTTTGTGAATGACAGTGCCCCTGAGCTCCTTTCTTCAGCTCTCTTTATTGTGAGCTGGCCGCAACACTGCAGGATTGCTTCAGGCCCTAGTGTGGTTCCGGCACGGCAAGCTGAGCCTTTGGTTAATTCCTCTTCCTGGTGGGAAATGAGAGTTAAATTTGCCCGTCCAGACACCTCCAGCTAGTCTCTCATTGGTTCTCCCTATTCCTGTTCATTTCCCGCAGAAATTGCAAACTGGGCCAAACAGGAGGTTAAAGGCACTGACTCTCCAAGTGGGGAGAGTGTTAGTAAAGCGTCTGGAATGTTGCACCCGAGTACCAGGGGACGAAAACTGAGACACATTTGAACACGTTTCCCGATCACACGGTGGATCATACTCTGGGTTCCACATGCATGTTTTAGCTGAAGGAGGAATCCCTTAAACCTGCAGAGTTGTGACCCATGGAATGGGTACCATGCAATATGACTTCAAAGGGTCTGCATTTGCTCACCGAACCTCACCAATCCTATCACTGCTGCGTTTATGCTGCTGTACACATGCTTGATTCCCTTTCGGAGACATGTAAATCCATAGGTTTTAAGATTCTTACTAGTCAGGTATATTCTTAGGCGTTTAATATGGGGTGTTGAGTCCACTTCGTTGAGGAAGGAGTAGCTCTTGTCTATTACATATTTGGCTTATGGAACGGTATCTGTGCTAATTTCAAACTCTGGTTTTATGCAGCACCCCAACTCACCTTTCCCCTTAAGCAAGCATAAGTTGGTTTTCTACATTTGAGACCCTGTTCTGTTTTGTAATTCAGTTCCTGGGTAGCCAAGTTTACATTCCGTGTATTAGTGATACCTTATGATATTTCTTTTTCTGTGTGACTTATTTCTCTTAGAATCATCGTACCTGAGTCCACTCATTATGCTGCTATGGGCCTGATGACATAGATTTCATTGCTGAGTGATATTGCATTGTACGTAAGTACCACAAATTCTTTATTCATTTTTCGCTTTCTGTGATATTGAACTTGTACCATAAACGAGGTTCTTGTAAACAGAGCCGTCCCAAACTTTGGGGTGGCTGTGTCTTTTTGATTTGAATTTCCCTAAGCTATAGGAGCATAAGTGGAAGTGCCCTAGGCTCTGTTGCTTTGTTTTTTAGATGTTTCAGGAAACACCATACACTTCTCCAGAGTGGCTGTTGGCAATTTACATCCCGCCCATCAGCATAACAAGGCTCCCAGTTCTCCATGGCCTGTCCTGCCTTTCTGGATTTTACACTTTTTTCAGATGGCCCTTTTGCCCGGGGGGCAGTGAGACTTCATTGTAGTGCAGATTTCCTTTGCAAGCTTGCTTGGTTGGCCAAAAAGGGCGTATGCGTTTTTTCCTGAATATATTCAGGAAAAAACGCATACGCCCTTTTTGGCCAAGTGCATCATTGTGGACGTTCTGCCTCTTTTCCTATGCTTTTCATGCAATTCCAGTCTACCTCCTGAAATCGGTGTCCTGCAATTCTGCCCCGCTTTCAAGTGCTCTTGGCAGCCTTACTTCAATATATTTTTGGACGATAGCTGTCATTTATAACTCTGCAGGTTTGTGAATGACAGTGCCCCTGAGCTCCTTTCTTCAGCTCTCTTTATTGTGAGCTGGCCGCAACACTGCAGGATTGCTTCAGGCCCTAGTGTGGTTCCGGCACGGCAAGCTGAGCCTTTGGTTAATTCCTCTTCCTGGTGGGAAATGAGAGTTAAATTTGCCCGTCCAGACACCTCCAGCTAGTCTCTCATTGGTTCTCCCTATTCCTGTTCATTTCCCGCAGAAATTGCAAACTGGGCCAAACAGGAGGTTAAAGGCACTGACTCTCCAAGTGGGGAGAGTGTTAGTAAAGCGTCTGGAATGTTGCACCCGAGTACCAGGGGACGAAAACTGAGACACATTTGAACACGTTTCCCGATCACACGGTGGATCATACTCTGGGTTCCACATGCATGTTTTAGCTGAAGGAGGAATCCCTTAAACCTGCAGAGTTGTGACCCATGGAATGGGTACCATGCAATATGACTTCAAAGGGTCTGCATTTGCTCACCGAACCTCACCAATCCTATCACTGCTGCGTTTATGCTGCTGTACACATGCTTGATTCCCTTTCGGAGACATGTAAATCCATAGGTTTTAAGATTCTTACTAGTCAGGTATATTCTTAGGCGTTTAATATGGGGTGTTGAGTCCACTTCGTTGAGGAAGGAGTAGCTCTTGTCTATTACATATTTGGCTTATGGAACGGTATCTGTGCTAATTTCAAACTCTGGTTTTATGCAGCACCCCAACTCACCTTTCCCCTTAAGCAAGCATAAGTTGGTTTTCTACATTTGAGACCCTGTTCTGTTTTGTAATTCAGTTCCTGGGTAGCCAAGTTTACATTCCGTGTATTAGTGATACCTTATGATATTTCTTTTTCTGTGTGACTTATTTCTCTTAGAATCATCGTACCTGAGTCCACTCATTATGCTGCTATGGGCCTGATGACATAGATTTCATTGCTGAGTGATATTGCATTGTACGTAAGTACCACAAATTCTTTATTCATTTTTCGCTTTCTGTGATATTGAACTTGTACCATAAACGAGGTTCTTGTAAACAGAGCCGTCCCAAACTTTGGGGTGGCTGTGTCTTTTTGATTTTAATTTCCCTAAGCTATAGGAGCATAAGTGGAAGTGCCCTAGGCTCTGTTGCTTTGTTTTTTAGATGTTTCAGGAAACACCATACACTTCTCCAGAGTGGCTGTTGGCAATTTACATCCCGCCCATCAGCATAACAAGGCTCCCAGTTCTCCATGGCCTGTCCTGCCTTTCTGGATTTTACACTTTTTTCAGATGGCCCTTTTGCCCGGGGGGCAGTGAGACTTCATTGTAGTGCAGATTTCCTTTGCAAGCTTGCTTGGTTGGCCAAAAAGGGCGTATGCGTTTTTTCCTGAATATATTCAGGAAAAAACGCATACGCCCTTTTTGGCCAAGTGCATCATTGTGGACGTTCTGCCTCTTTTCCTATGCTTTTCATGCAATTCCAGTCTACCTCCTGAAATCGGTGTCCTGCAATTCTGCCCCGCTTTCAAGTGCTCTTGGCAGCCTTACTTCAATATATTTTTGGACGATAGCTGTCATTTATAACTCTGCAGGTTTGTGAATGACAGTTCCCCTGAGCTCCTTTGTTCAACTCGCTTTCTTGTGAGCTGGCCGCAACACCGCAAGATTGCTTCAGGCCCTAGTGTGGTTCCGGCACGGCAAGCTGAGCCTTTGGTTAATTCCTCTTCCTGGTGGGAAATGAGAGTTAAATTTGCCCGTCCAGACACCTCCAGCTAGTCTCTCATTGGTTCTCCCTATTCCTGTTCATTTCCCGCAGAAATTGCAAACTGGGCCAAACAGGAGGTTAAAGGCACTGACTCTCCAAGTGGGGAGAGTGTTAGTAAAGCGTCTGGAATGTTGCACCCGAGTACCAGGGGACTTAAACTGAGACATATTTGAACACGTTTCTCGATCACACGGTGGATCATACTCTGGGTTCCACATGCATGTTTTAGCTGAAGGAAGAATCCCTTAAACCTGGAGAGATGAGACCCATGGAATGGGTACCATGCAATATGACTTCAAAGTGTCTGCATTTGCTCACCGAACCTCACCAATCCTATCACTGCTGCGTTTATGCTGCTGTACACACGCTTGATTCTCTTTTGGAGACATGAAAATCCATAGGTTTTTAGTTTCTTACTAGTCAGGTATATTCTTAGGCGTTTAATATGGGGTGTTGAGTCCACTTCGTTGAGGAAGGAGTAGCTCTTGTCTATTATATATTTGGCTTATGGAATGGTATCTGTGCTAATTTCAATCTCTGGTTTTATGCAGCACCCCAACTCACCTTTCCCCTTAAGCAAGCATAAGTTGGTTTTCTACATTTGAGACCCTGTTCTGTTTTGTAATTCTGTTCCTGGGTAGCCAAGTTTACATTCCGTGTATTAGTGATACCTTATGATATTTCTTTTTCTGTGTGACTTATTTCTCTTAGAATCATCGTACCTGAGTCCACTCATTATGCTGCTATGGGCCTGATGACATAGATTTCATTGCTGAGTGATATTGCATTGTACGTAAGTACCACAAATTCTTTATTCATTTTTCGCTTTCTGTGATATTGAACTTGTACCATAAACGAGGTTCTTGTAAACAGAGCCGTCCCAAACTTTGGGGTGGCTGTGTCTTTTTGATTTTAATTTCCCTAAGCTATAGGAGCATAAGTGGAAGTGCCCTAGGCTCTGTTGCTTTGTTTTTTAGATGTTTCAGGAAACACCATACACTTCTCCAGAGTGGCTGTTGGCAATTTACATCCCGCCCATCAGCATAACAAGGCTCCCAGTTCTCCATGGCCTGTCCTGCCTTTCTGGATTTTACACTTTTTTCAGATGGCCCTTTTGCCCGGGGGGCAGTGAGACTTCATTGTAGTGCAGATTTCCTTTGCAAGCTTGCTTGGTTGGCCAAAAAGGGCGTATGCGTTTTTTCCTGAATATATTCAGGAAAAAACGCATACGCCCTTTTTGGCCAAGTGCATCATTGTGGACGTTCTGCCTCTTTTCCTATGCTTTTCATGCAATTCCAGTCTACCTCCTGAAATCGGTGTCCTGCAATTCTGCCCCGCTTTCAAGTGCTCTTGGCAGCCTTACTTCAATATATTTTTGGACGATAGCTGTCATTTATAACTCTGCAGGTTTGTGAATGACAGTGCCCCTGAGCTCCTTTCTTCAGCTCTCTTTATTGTGAGCTGGCCGCAACACTGCAGGATTGCTTCAGGCCCTAGTGTGGTTCCGGCACGGCAAGCTGAGCCTTTGGTTAATTCCTCTTCCTGGTGGGAAATGAGAGTTAAATTTGCCCGTCCAGACACCTCCAGCTAGTCTCTCATTGGTTCTCCCTATTCCTGTTCATTTCCCGCAGAAATTGCAAACTGGGCCAAACAGGAGGTTAAAGGCACTGACTCTCCAAGTGGGGAGAGTGTTAGTAAAGCGTCTGGAATGTTGCACCCGAGTACCAGGGGACGAAAACTGAGACACATTTGAACACGTTTCCCGATCACACGGTGGATCATACTCTGGGTTCCACATGCATGTTTTAGCTGAAGGAGGAATCCCTTAAACCTGCAGAGTTGTGACCCATGGAATGGGTACCATGCAATATGACTTCAAAGGGTCTGCATTTGCTCACCGAACCTCACCAATCCTATCACTGCTGCGTTTATGCTGCTGTACACATGCTTGATTCCCTTTCGGAGACATGTAAATCCATAGGTTTTAAGATTCTTACTAGTCAGGTATATTCTTAGGCGTTTAATATGGGGTGTTGAGTCCACTTCGTTGAGGAAGGAGTAGCTCTTGTCTATTACATATTTGGCTTATGGAACGGTATCTGTGCTAATTTCAAACTCTGGTTTTATGCAGCACCCCAACTCACCTTTCCCCTTAAGCAAGCATAAGTTGGTTTTCTACATTTGAGACCCTGTTCTGTTTTGTAATTCAGTTCCTGGGTAGCCAAGTTTACATTCCGTGTATTAGTGATACCTTATGATATTTCTTTTTCTGTGTGACTTATTTCTCTTAGAATCATCGTACCTGAGTCCACTCATTATGCTGCTATGGGCCTGATGACATAGATTTCATTGCTGAGTGATATTGCATTGTACGTAAGTACCACAAATTCTTTATTCATTTTTCGCTTTCTGTGATATTGAACTTGTACCATAAACGAGGTTCTTGTAAACAGAGCCGTCCCAAACTTTGGGGTGGCTGTGTCTTTTTGATTTGAATTTCCCTAAGCTATAGGAGCATAAGTGGAAGTGCCCTAGGCTCTGTTGCTTTGTTTTTTAGATGTTTCAGGAAACACCATACACTTCTCCAGAGTGGCTGTTGGCAATTTACATCCCGCCCATCAGCATAACAAGGCTCCCAGTTCTCCATGGCCTGTCCTGCCTTTCTGGATTTTACACTTTTTTCAGATGGCCCTTTTGCCCGGGGGGCAGTGAGACTTCATTGTAGTGCAGATTTCCTTTGCAAGCTTGCTTGGTTGGCCAAAAAGGGCGTATGCGTTTTTTCCTGAATATATTCAGGAAAAAACGCATACGCCCTTTTTGGCCAAGTGCATCATTGTGGACGTTCTGCCTCTTTTCCTATGCTTTTCATGCAATTCCAGTCTACCTCCTGAAATCGGTGTCCTGCAATTCTGCCCCGCTTTCAAGTGCTCTTGGCAGCCTTACTTCAATATATTTTTGGACGATAGCTGTCATTTATAACTCTGCAGGTTTGTGAATGACAGTTCCCCTGAGCTCCTTTGTTCAACTCGCTTTCTTGTGAGCTGGCCGCAACACCGCAAGATTGCTTCAGGCCCTAGTGTGGTTCCGGCACGGCAAGCTGAGCCTTTGGTTAATTCCTCTTCCTGGTGGGAAATGAGAGTTAAATTTGCCCGTCCAGACACCTCCAGCTAGTCTCTCATTGGTTCTCCCTATTCCTGTTCATTTCCCGCAGAAATTGCAAACTGGGCCAAACAGGAGGTTAAAGGCACTGACTCTCCAAGTGGGGAGAGTGTTAGTAAAGCGTCTGGAATGTTGCACCCGAGTACCAGGGGACGAAAACTGAGACACATTTGAACACGTTTCCCGATCACACGGTGGATCATACTCTGGGTTCCACATGCATGTTTTAGCTGAAGGAGGAATCCCTTAAACCTGCAGAGTTGTGACCCATGGAATGGGTACCATGCAATATGACTTCAAAGGGTCTGCATTTGCTCACCGAACCTCACCAATCCTATCACTGCTGCGTTTATGCTGCTGTACACATGCTTGATTCCCTTTCGGAGACATGTAAATCCATAGGTTTTAAGATTCTTACTAGTCAGGTATATTCTTAGGCGTTTAATATGGGGTGTTGAGTCCACTTCGTTGAGGAAGGAGTAGCTCTTGTCTATTACATATTTGGCTTATGGAACGGTATCTGTGCTAATTTCAAACTCTGGTTTTATGCAGCACCCCAACTCACCTTTCCCCTTAAGCAAGCATAAGTTGGTTTTCTACATTTGAGACCCTGTTCTGTTTTGTAATTCAGTTCCTGGGTAGCCAAGTTTACATTCCGTGTATTAGTGATACCTTATGATATTTCTTTTTCTGTGTGACTTATTTCTCTTAGAATCATCGTACCTGAGTCCACTCATTATGCTGCTATGGGCCTGATGACATAGATTTCATTGCTGAGTGATATTGCATTGTACGTAAGTACCACAAATTCTTTATTCATTTTTCGCTTTCTGTGATATTGAACTTGTACCATAAACGAGGTTCTTGTAAACAGAGCCGTCCCAAACTTTGGGGTGGCTGTGTCTTTTTGATTTGAATTTCCCTAAGCTATAGGAGCATAAGTGGAAGTGCCCTAGGCTCTGTTGCTTTGTTTTTTAGATGTTTCAGGAAACACCATACACTTCTCCAGAGTGGCTGTTGGCAATTTACATCCCGCCCATCAGCATAACAAGGCTCACAGTTCTCCATGGCCTGTCCTGCCTTTCTGGATTTTACACTTTTTTCAGATGGCCCTTTTGCCCGGGGGGCAGTGAGACTTCATTGTAGTGCAGATTTCCTTTGCAAGCTTGCTTGGTTGGCCAAAAAGGGCGTATGCGTTTTTTCCTGAATATATTCAGGAAAAAACGCATACGCCCTTTTTGGCCAAGTGCATCATTGTGGACGTTCTGCCTCTTTTCCTATGCTTTTCATGCAATTCCAGTCTACCTCCTGAAATCGGTGTCCTGCAATTCTGCCCCGCTTTCAAGTGCTCTTGGCAGCCTTACTTCAATATATTTTTGGACGATAGCTGTCATTTATAACTCTGCAGGTTTGTGAATGACAGTTCCCCTGAGCTCCTTTGTTCAACTCGCTTTCTTGTGAGCTGGCCGCAACACCGCAAGATTGCTTCAGGCCCTAGTGTGGTTCCGGCACGGCAAGCTGAGCCTTTGGTTAATTCCTCTTCCTGGTGGGAAATGAGAGTTAAATTTGCCCGTCCAGACACCTCCAGCTAGTCTCTCATTGGTTCTCCCTATTCCTGTTCATTTCCCGCAGAAATTGCAAACTGGGCCAAACAGGAGGTTAAAGGCACTGACTCTCCAAGTGGGGAGAGTGTTAGTAAAGCGTCTGGAATGTTGCACCCGAGTACCAGGGGACTTAAACTGAGACATATTTGAACACGTTTCTCGATCACACGGTGGATCATACTCTGGGTTCCACATGCATGTTTTAGCTGAAGGAAGAATCCCTTAAACCTGGAGAGATGAGACCCATGGAATGGGTACCATGCAATATGACTTCAAAGTGTCTGCATTTGCTCACCGAACCTCACCAATCCTATCACTGCTGCGTTTATGCTGCTGTACACACGCTTGATTCTCTTTTGGAGACATGAAAATCCATAGGTTTTTAGATTCTTACTAGTCAGGTATATTCTTAGGCGTTTAATATGGGGTGTTGAGTCCACTTCGTTGAGGAAGGAGTAGCTCTTGTCTATTATATATTTGGCTTATGGAATGGTATCTGTGCTAATTTCAATCTCTGGTTTTATGCAGCACCCCAACTCACCTTTCCCCTTAAGCAAGCATAAGTTGGTTTTCTACATTTGAGACCCTGTTCTGTTTTGTAATTCTGTTCCTGGGTAGCCAAGTTTACATTCCATGTATTAGTGATACCTTATGATATTTCTTTTTCTGTGTGACTTATTTCTCTTAGAATCATCGTACCTGAGTCCACTCATTATGCTGCTATGGGCCTGATGACATAGATTTCATTGCTGAGTGATATTGCATTGTACGTAAGTACCACAAATTCTTTATTCATTTTTCGCTTTCTGTGATATTGAACTTGTACCATAAACGAGGTTCTTGTAAACAGAGCCGTCCCAAACTTTGGGGTGGCTGTGTCTTTTTGATTTGAATTTCCCTAAGCTATAGGAGCATAAGTGGAAGTGCCCTAGGCTCTGTTGCTTTGTTTTTTAGATGTTTCAGGAAACACCATACACTTCTCCAGAGTGGCTGTTGGCAATTTACATCCCGCCCATCAGCATAACAAGGCTCCCAGTTCTCCATGGCCTGTCCTGCCTTTCTGGATTTTACACTTTTTTCAGATGGCCCTTTTGCCCGGGGGGCAGTGAGACTTCATTGTAGTGCAGATTTCCTTTGCAAGCTTGCTTGGTTGGCCAAAAAGGGCGTATGCGTTTTTTCCTGAATATATTCAGGAAAAAACGCATACGCCCTTTTTGGCCAAGTGCATCATTGTGGACGTTCTGCCTCTTTTCCTATGCTTTTCATGCAATTCCAGTCTACCTCCTGAAATCGGTGTCCTGCAATTCTGCCCCGCTTTCAAGTGCTCTTGGCAGCCTTACTTCAATATATTTTTGGACGATAGCTGTCATTTATAACTCTGCAGGTTTGTGAATGACAGTGCCCCTGAGCTCCTTTCTTCAGCTCTCTTTATTGTGAGCTGGCCGCAACACTGCAGGATTGCTTCAGGCCCTAGTGTGGTTCCGGCACGGCAAGCTGAGCCTTTGGTTAATTCCTCTTCCTGGTGGGAAATGAGAGTTAAATTTGCCCGTCCAGACACCTCCAGCTAGTCTCTCATTGGTTCTCCCTATTCCTGTTCATTTCCCGCAGAAATTGCAAACTGGGCCAAACAGGAGGTTAAAGGCACTGACTCTCCAAGTGGGGAGAGTGTTAGTAAAGCGTCTGGAATGTTGCACCCGAGTACCAGGGGACGAAAACTGAGACACATTTGAACACGTTTCCCGATCACACGGTGGATCATACTCTGGGTTCCACATGCATGTTTTAGCTGAAGGAGGAATCCCTTAAACCTGCAGAGTTGTGACCCATGGAATGGGTACCATGCAATATGACTTCAAAGGGTCTGCATTTGCTCACCGAACCTCACCAATCCTATCACTGCTGCGTTTATGCTGCTGTACACATGCTTGATTCCCTTTCGGAGACATGTAAATCCATAGGTTTTAAGATTCTTACTAGTCAGGTATATTCTTAGGCGTTTAATATGGGGTGTTGAGTCCACTTCGTTGAGGAAGGAGTAGCTCTTGTCTATTACATATTTGGCTTATGGAACGGTATCTGTGCTAATTTCAAACTCTGGTTTTATGCAGCACCCCAACTCACCTTTCCCCTTAAGCAAGCATAAGTTGGTTTTCTACATTTGAGACCCTGTTCTGTTTTGTAATTCAGTTCCTGGGTAGCCAAGTTTACATTCCGTGTATTAGTGATACCTTATGATATTTCTTTTTCTGTGTGACTTATTTCTCTTAGAATCATCGTACCTGAGTCCACTCATTATGCTGCTATGGGCCTGATGACATAGATTTCATTGCTGAGTGATATTGCATTGTACGTAAGTACCACAAATTCTTTATTCATTTTTCGCTTTCTGTGATATTGAACTTGTACCATAAACGAGGTTCTTGTAAACAGAGCCGTCCCAAACTTTGGGGTGGCTGTGTCTTTTTGATTTGAATTTCCCTAAGCTATAGGAGCATAAGTGGAAGTGCCCTAGGCTCTGTTGCTTTGTTTTTTAGATGTTTCAGGAAACACCATACACTTCTCCAGAGTGGCTGTTGGCAATTTACATCCCGCCCATCAGCATAACAAGGCTCACAGTTCTCCATGGCCTGTCCTGCCTTTCTGGATTTTACACTTTTTTCAGATGGCCCTTTTGCCCGGGGGGCAGTGAGACTTCATTGTAGTGCAGATTTCCTTTGCAAGCTTGCTTGGTTGGCCAAAAAGGGCGTATGCGTTTTTTCCTGAATATATTCAGGAAAAAACGCATACGCCCTTTTTGGCCAAGTGCATCATTGTGGACGTTCTGCCTCTTTTCCTATGCTTTTCATGCAATTCCAGTCTACCTCCTGAAATCGGTGTCCTGCAATTCTGCCCCGCTTTCAAGTGCTCTTGGCAGCCTTACTTCAATATATTTTTGGACGATAGCTGTCATTTATAACTCTGCAGGTTTGTGAATGACAGTTCCCCTGAGCTCCTTTGTTCAAATCGCTTTCTTGTGAGCTGGCCGCAACACCGCAAGATTGCTTCAGGCCCTAGTGTGGTTCCGGCACGGCAAGCTGAGCCTTTGGTTAATTCCTCTTCCTGGTGGGAAATGAGAGTTAAATTTGCCCGTCCAGACACCTCCAGCTAGTCTCTCATTGGTTCTCCCTATTCCTGTTCATTTCCCGCAGAAATTGCAAACTGGGCCAAACAGGAGGTTAAAGGCACTGACTCTCCAAGTGGGGAGAGTGTTAGTAAAGCGTCTGGAATGTTGCACCCGAGTACCAGGGGACTTAAACTGAGACATATTTGAACACGTTTCCCGATCACACGGTGGATCATACTCTGGGTTCCACATGCATGTTTTAGCTGAAGGAAGAATCCCTTAAACCTGGAGAGATGAGACCCATGGAATGGGTACCATGCAATATGACTTCAAAGTGTCTGCATTTGCTCACCGAACCTCACCAATCCTATCACTGCTGCATTTATGCTGCTGTACACACGCTTGATTCTCTTTTGGAGACATGAAAATCCATAGATTTTTAGATTCTTACTAGTCAGGTATATTCTTAGGCGTTTAATATGGGTTGTTGAGTCCACTTCGTTGAGGAAGGAGTAGCTCTTGTCTATTATATATTTGGCTTATGGAATGGTATCTGTGCTAATTTCAATCTCTGGTTTTATGCAGCACCCCAACTCACCTTTCCCCTTTAGCAAGCATAAGTTGGTTTTCTACATTTGAGACCCTGTTCTGTTTTGTAATTCTGTTCCTGGGTAGCCAAGTTTACATTCCATGTATTAGTGATACCTTATGATATTTCTTTTTCTGTGTGACTTATTTCTCTTAGAATCATCGTACCTGAGTCCACTCATTATGCTGCTATGGGCCTGATGACATAGATTTCATTGCTGAGTGATATTGCATTGTACGTAAGTACCACAAATTCTTTATTCATTTTTCGCTTTCTGTGATATTGAACTTGTACCATAAACGAGGTTCTTGTAAACAGAGCCGTCCCAAACTTTGGGGTGGCTGTGTCTTTTTGATTTTAATTTCCCTAAGCTATAGGAGCATAAGTGGAAGTGCCCTAGGCTCTGTTGCTTTGTTTTTTAGATGTTTCAGGAAACACCATACACTTCTCCAGAGTGGCTGTTGGCAATTTACATCCCGCCCATCAGCATAACAAGGCTCCCAGTTCTCCATGGCCTGTCCTGCCTTTCTGGATTTTACACTTTTTTCAGATGGCCCTTTTGCCCGTGGGGCAGTGAGACTTCATTGTAGTGCAGATTTCCTTTGCAAGCTTGCTTGGTTGGCCAAAAAGGGCGTATGCGTTTTTTCCTGAATATATTCAGGAAAAAACGCATACGCCCTTTTTGGCCAAGTGCATCATTGTGGACGTTCTGCCTCTTTTCCTATGCTTTTCATGCAATTCCAGTCTACCTCCTGAAATCGGTTTCCTGCAATTCTGCCCCGCTTTCAAGTGCTCTTGGCAGCCTTACTTCAATATATTTTTGGACGATAGCTGTCATTTATAACTCTGCAGGTTTGTGAATTAAAGTGCCCCTGAGCTCCTTTCTTCAACTCGCTTTCTTGTGAGCTGGCCGCCACACCGCAAGATTGCTTCAGGCCCTAGTGTGGTTCTGGCACGGCAAGCTGAGCCTTTGGTTAATTCCTCTTCCTGGTGGGAAATGAGAGTTAAATTTGCCCGTCCAGACACCTCCAGCTAGTCTCTCATTGGTTCTCCCTATTCCTGTTCATTTCCCGCAGAAATTGCAAACTGGGCCAAACAGGAGGTTAAAGGCACTGACTCTCCAAGTGGGGAGAGTGTTAGTAAAGCGTCTGGAATGTTGCACCCGAGTACCAGGGGACGAAAACTGAGACACATTTGAACACGTTTCCCGATCACACGGTGGATCATACTCTGGGTTCCACATGCATGTTTTAGCTGAAGGAGGAATCCCTTTAACCTGCAGAGTTGTGACCCATGGAATGGGTACCATGCAATATGACTTCAAAGGGTCTGCATTTGCTCACCGAACCTCACCAATACTATCACTGCTGCGTTTATGCTGCTGTACACATGCTTGATTCCCTTTCGGAGACATGTAAATCCATAGGTTTTAAGATTCTTACTAGTCAGGTATATTCTTAGGCGTTTAATATGGGGTGTTGAGTCCACTTCGTTGAGGAAGGAGTAGCTCTTGTCTATTACATATTTGGCTTATGGAACGGTATCTGTGCTAATTTCAATCTCTGGTTTTATGCAGCACCCCAACTCACCTTTCCCCTTAAGCAAGCATAAGTTGGTTTTCTACATTTGAGACCCTGTTCTGTTTTGTAATTCAGTTCCTGGGTAGCCAAGTTTACATTCCGTGTATTAGTGATACCTTATGATATTTCTTTTTCTGTGTGACATATTTCACTTAGAATCATCGTACCTGAATCCACTCATTATGCTGCTACGGGCCTGATGACATAGATTTCATTGCTGAGTGATATTGCATTGTACGTAAGTACCACAAATTCTTTATTCATTTTTCGATTTCTGTGATAATGAACTTGTACCATAAACGAGGTTCTTGTAAACAGAGCCGTCCCAAACTTTGGGGTGGCTGTGTCTTTTTGATTTTAATTTCGCTAAGCTATAGGAGCATAAGTGGAAGTGCCCTAGGCTCTGTTGCTTTGTTTTTTAGATGTTTCAGGAAACACCATACACTTCTTCAGAGTGGCTGTTGGCAATTTACATCCCGCCCATCAGCATAACAAGGCTCCCAGTTCTCCATGGCCTGTCCTGCCTTTCTGGATTTTACACTTTTTTCAGATGGCCCTTTTGCCCGTGGGGCAGTGAGACTTCATTGTAGTGCAGATTTCCTTTGCAAGCTTGCTTGGTTGGCCAAAAAGGGCGTATGCGTTTTTTCCTGAATATATTCAGGAAAAAACGCATACGCCCTTTTTGGCCAAGTGCATCATTGTGGACGTTCTGCCTCTTTTCCTATGCTTTTCATGCAATTCCAGTCTACCTCCTGAAATCGGTTTCCTGCAATTCTGCCCCGCTTTCAAGTGCTCTTGGCAGCCTTACTTCAATATATTTTTGGACGATAGCTGTCATTTATAACTCTGCAGGTTTGTGAATTAAAGTGCCCCTGAGCTCCTTTCTTCAACTCGCTTTCTTGTGAGCTGGCCGCAACACCGCAAGATTGCTTCAGGCCCTAGTGTGGTTCTGGCACGGCAAGCTGAGCCTTTGGTTAATTCCTCTTCCTGGTGGGAAATGAGAGTTAAATTTGCCCGTCCAGACACCTCCAGCTAGTCTCTCATTGGTTCTCCCTATTCCTGTTCATTTCCCGCAGAAATTGCAAACTGGGCCAAACAGGAGGTTAAAGGCACTGACTCTCCAAGTGGGGAGAGTGTTAGTAAAGCGTCTGGAATGTTGCACCCGAGTACCAGGGGACGAAAACTGAGACACATTTGAACACGTTTCCCGATCACACGGTGGATCATACTCTGGGTTCCACATGCATGTTTTAGCTGAAGGAGGAATCCCTTAAACCTGCAGAGTTGTGACCCATGGAATGGGTACCATGCAATATGACTTCAAAGGGTCTGCATTTGCTCACCGAACCTCACCAATACTATCACTGCTGCGTTTATGCTGCTGTACACATGCTTGATTCCCTTTCGGAGACATGTAAATCCATAGGTTTTAAGATTCTTACTAGTCAGGTATATTCTTAGGCGTTTAATATGGGGTGTTGAGTCCACTTCGTTGAGCAAGGAGTAGCTCTTGTCTATTACATATTTGGCTTATGGAACGGTATCTGTGCTAATTTCAATCTCTGGTTTTATGCAGCACCCCAACTCACCTTTCCCCTTAAGCAAGCATAAGTTGGTTTTCTACATTTGAGACCCTGTTCTGTTTTGTAATTCAGTTCCTGGGTAGCCAAGTTTACATTCCGTGTATTAGTGATACCTTATGATATTTCTTTTTCTGTGTGACATATTTCACTTAGAATCATCGTACCTGAATCCACTCATTATGCTGCTACGGGCCTGATGACATAGATTTCATTGCTGAGTGATATTGCATTGTACGTAAGTACCACAAATTCTTTATTCATTTTTCGATTTCTGTGATAATGAACTTGTACCATAAACGAGGTTCTTGTAAACAGAGCCGTCCCAAACTTTGGGGTGGCTGTGTCTTTTTGATTTTAATTTCGCTAAGCTATAGGAGCATAAGTGGAAGTGCCCTAGGCTCTGTTGCTTTGTTTTTTAGATGTTTCAGGAAACACCATACACTTCTTCAGAGTGGCTGTTGGCAATTTACATCCCGCCCATCAGCATAACAAGGCTCCCAGTTCTCCATGGCCTGTCCTGCCTTTCTGGATTTTACACTTTTTTCAGATGGCCCTTTTGCCCGTGGGGCAGTGAGACTTCATTGTAGTGCAGATTTCCTTTGCAAGCTTGCTTGGTTGGCCAAAAAGGGCGTATGCGTTTTTTCCTGAATATATTCAGGAAAAAACGCATACGCCCTTTTTGGCCAAGTGCATCATTGTGGACGTTCTGCCTCTTTTCCTATGCTTTTCATGCAATTCCAGTCTACCTCCTGAAATCGGTTTCCTGCAATTCTGCCCCGCTTTCAAGTGCTCTTGGCAGCCTTACTTCAATATATTTTTGGACGATAGCTGTCATTTATAACTCTGCAGGTTTGTGAATTAAAGTGCCCCTGAGCTCCTTTCTTCAACTCGCTTTCTTGTGAGCTGGCCGCAACACCGCAAGATTGCTTCAGGCCCTAGTGTGGTTCTGGCACGGCAAGCTGAGCCTTTGGTTAATTCCTCTTCCTGGTGGGAAATGAGAGTTAAATTTGCCCGTCCAGACACCTCCAGCTAGTCTCTCATTGGTTCTCCCTATTCCTGTTCATTTCCCGCAGAAATTGCAAACTGGGCCAAACAGGAGGTTAAAGGCACTGACTCTCCAAGTGGGGAGAGTGTTAGTAAAGCGTCTGGAATGTTGCACCCGAGTACCAGGGGACGAAAACTGAGACACATTTGAACACGTTTCCCGATCACACGGTGGATCATACTCTGGGTTCCACATGCATGTTTTAGCTGAAGGAGGAATCCCTTAAACCTGCAGAGTTGTGACCCATGGAATGGGTACCATGCAATATGACTTCAAAGGGTCTGCATTTGCTCACCGAACCTCACCAATACTATCACTGCTGCGTTTATGCTGCTGTACACATGCTTGATTCCCTTTCGGAGACATGTAAATCCATAGGTTTTAAGATTCTTACTAGTCAGGTATATTCTTAGGCGTTTAATATGGGGTGTTGAGTCCACTTCGTTGAGCAAGGAGTAGCTCTTGTCTATTACATATTTGGCTTATGGAACGGTATCTGTGCTAATTTCAATCTCTGGTTTTATGCAGCACCCCAACTCACCTTTCCCCTTAAGCAAGCATAAGTTGGTTTTCTACATTTGAGACCCTGTTCTGTTTTGTAATTCAGTTCCTGGGTAGCCAAGTTTACATTCCGTGTATTAGTGATACCTTATGATATTTCTTTTTCTGTGTGACTTATTTCTCTTAGAATCATCGTACCTGAGTCCACTCATTATGCTGCTATGGGCCTGATGACACAGATTTCATTGCTGAGTGATATTGCATTGTACGTAAGTACCACAAATTCTTTATTCATTTTTCGCTTTCTGTGATATTGAACTTGTACCATAAACGAGGTTCTTGTAAACAGAGCCGTCCCAAACTTTGGGGTGGCTGTGTCTTTTTGATTTTAATTTCCCTAAGCTATAGGAGCATAAGTGGAAGTGCCCTAGGCTCTGTTGCTTTGTTTTTTAGATGTTTCAGGAAACACCATACACTTCTCCAGAGTGGCTGTTGGCAATTTACATCCCGCCCATCAGCATAACAAGGCTCCCAGTTCTCCATGGCCTGTCCTGCCTTTCTGGATTTTACACTTTTTTCAGATGGCCCTTTTGCCCGGGGGGCAGTGAGACTTCATTGTAGTGCAGATTTCCTTTGCAAGCTTGCTTGGTTGGCCAAAAAGGGCGTATGCGTTTTTTCCTGAATATATTCAGGGAAAAACGCATATGCCCTTTTTGGCCAAGTGCATCATTGTGGACGTTCTGCCTCTTTTCCTATGCTTTTCATGCAATTCCAGTCTACCTCCTGAAATCGGTTTCCTGCAATTCTGCCCCGCTTTCAAGTGCTCTTGGCAGCCTTACTTCAATATATTTTTGGACGATAGCTGTCATTTATAACTCTGCAGGTTTGTGAATCACAGTGCCCCTGAGCTCCTTTCTTCAACTCGCTTTCTTGTGAGCTGGCCGCAACACCCCAAGATTGCTTCAGGCCCTAGTGTGGTTCCGGCACGGCAAGCTGAGCCTTTGGTTAATTCCTCTTCCTGGTGGGAAATGAGAGTTAAATTTGCCCGTCCAGACACCTCCAGCTAGTCTCTCATTGGTTCTCCCTATTCCTGTTCATTTCCCGCAGAAATTGCAAACTCGGCAAAACACGACGTTAAAGGCACTGACTCTCCAAGTGGGGAGAGTGTTAGTAAAGCGTCTGGAATGTTGCACCCGAGTACCAGGGGACTTAAACTGAGACATATTTGAACACGTTTCCCGATCACACGGTGGATCATACTCTGGGTTCCACATGCATGTTTTAGCTGAAGGAAGAATCCCTTAAACCTGGAGAGTTGAGACCCATGGAATGGGTACCATGCAATATGATTTCAAAGGGCCTGCATTTGCTCACCGAACCTCACCAATACTATCACTGCTGCGTTTATGCTGCTGTACACACGCTTGATTCTCTTTCAGAAACATATAAATCCATAGGTTTTAAGATTCTTACTAGTCAGGTATATTCTTAGGCGTTTAATATGGGGTGTTGAGTCCACTTCGTTGAGGAAGGAGTAGCTCTTGTCTATTACATATTTGGCTTATGGAACGGTATCTGTGCTAATTTCAATCTCTGGTTTTATGCAGCACCCCAACTCACCTTTCCCCTTAAGCAAGCATAAGTTGGTTTTCTACATTTGAGACCCTGTTCTGTTTTGTAATTCAGTTCCTGGGTAGCCAAGTTTACATTCCGTGTATTAGTGATACCTTATGATATTTCTTTTTCTGTGTGACATATTTCACTTAGAATCATCGTACCTGAATCCACTCATTATGCTGCTACGGGCCTGATGACATAGATTTCATTGCTGAGTGATATTGCATTGTACGTAAGTACCACAAATTCTTTATTCATTTTTCGCTTTCTGTGATATTGAACTTGTACCATAAACGAGGTTCTTTTAAACAGAGCCGTCCCAAACTTTGGGGTGGCTGTGTCTTTTTGATTTGAATTTCCCTAAGCTATAGGAGCATAAGTGGAAGTGCCCTAGGCTCTGTTGCTTTGTTTTTTAGATGTTTCAGGAAACACCATACACTTCTCCAGAGTGGCTGTTGGCAATTTACATCCCGCCCATCAGCATAACAAGGCTCCCAGTTCTCCATGGCCTGTCCTGCCTTTCTGGATTTTACACTTTTTTCAGATGGCCCTTTTGCCCGGGGGGCAGTGAGACTTCATTGTAGTGCAGATTTCCTTTGCAAGCTTGCTTGGTTGGCCAAAAAGGGCGTATGCGTTTTTTCCTGAATATATTCAGGAAAAAACGCATACGCCCTTTTTGGCCAAGTGCATCATTGTGGACGTTCTGCCTCTTTTCCTATGCTTTTCATGCAATTCCAGTCTACCTCCTGAAATTGGTTTCCTGCAATTCTGCCCCGCTTTCAAGTGCTCTTGGCAGCCTTACTTCAATATATTTTTGGACGATAGCTGTCATTTATAACTCTGCAGGTTTGTGAATGACAGTGCCCCTGAGCTCCTTTCTTCAACTCGCATTCTTGTGAGCTGGCCGCAACACCCGAAGATTGCTTCAGGCCCTAGTGTGGTTCCGGCACGGCAAGATGAGCCTTTGGTTAATTCCTCTTCCTGGTGGGAAATGAGAGTTAAATTTGCCCGTCCAGACACCTCCAGCTAGTCTCTCATTGGTTCTCCCTATTCCTGTTCATTTCCCGCAGAAATTGCAAACTCGGCAAAACACGACGTTAAAGGCACTGACTCTCCAAGTGGGGAGAGTGTTAGTAAAGCGTCTGGAATGTTGCACCCGAGTACCAGGGGACTTAAACTGAGACATATTTGAACACGTTTCCCGATCACACGGTGGATCATACTCTGGGTTCCACATGCATGTTTTAGCTGAAGGAAGAATCCCTTAAACCTGGAGAGTTGAGACCCATGGAATGGGTACCATGCAATATGACTTCAAAGGGTCTGCATTTGCTCACCGAACCTCAACAATCCTATCACTGCTGCATTTATGCTGCTGTACACATGCTTGATTCTCTTTCAGAGACATGTAAATCCATAGGTTTTAAGATTCTTACTAGTCAGGTATATTCTTAGGCGTTTAATATGGGGTGTTGAGTCCACTTCGTTGAGGAAGGAGTAGCTCTTGTCTATTACATATTTGGCTTATGGAACGGTATCTGTGCTAATTTCAATCTCTGGTTTTATGCAGCACCCCAACTCACCTTTCCCCTTAAGCAAGCATAAGTTGGTTTTCTACATTTGAGACCCTGTTCTGTTTTGTAATTCAGTTCCTGGGTAGCCAAGTTTACATTCCGTGTATTAGTGATACCTTATGATATTTCTTTTTCTGTGTGACTTATTTCTCTTAGAATCATCGTACCTGAGTCCACTCATTATGCTGCTATGGGCCTGATGACATAGATTTCATTGCTGAGTGATATTGCATTGTACGTAAGTACCACAAATTCTTTATTCATTTTTCGCTTTCTGTGATATTGAA
The DNA here is from genome assembly GCF_949774975.1 of Lagenorhynchus albirostris. Taxonomy (NCBI): domain Eukaryota; kingdom Metazoa; phylum Chordata; class Mammalia; order Artiodactyla; family Delphinidae; genus Lagenorhynchus; species Lagenorhynchus albirostris. The sequence goes on along the minus strand of NC_083095.1, from coordinate 109,541,031 downwards.
CTTGTACCATAAACGAGGTTCTTGTAAACAGAGCCGTCCCAAATTTTGGGGTGGCTGTGTCTTTTTGATTTTAATTTCCCTAAGCTATAGGAGCATAAGTGGAAGTGCCCTAGGCTCTGTTGCTTTGTTTTTTAGATGTTTCAGGAAACACCATACACTTCTCCAGAGTGGCTGTTGGCAATTTACATCCCGCCCATCAGCATAACAAGGCTCCCAGTTCTCCATGGCCTGTCCTGCCTTTCTGGATTTTACACTTTTTTCAGATGGCCCTTTTGCCCGGGGGGCAGTGAGACTTCATTGTAGTGCAGATTTCCTTTGCAAGCTTGCTTGGTTGGCCAAAAAGGGCGTATGCGTTTTTTCCTGAATATATTCAGGAAAAAACGCATACGCCCTTTTTGGCCAAGTGCATCATTGTGGACGTTCTGCCTCTTTTCCTATGCTTTTCATGCAATTCCAGTCTACCTCCTGAAATCGGTGTCCTGCAATTCTGCCCCGCTTTCAAGTGCTCTTGGCAGCCTTACTTCAATATATTTTTGGACGATAGCTGTCATTTATAACTCTGCAGGTTTGTGAATGACAGTTCCCCTGAGCTCCTTTGTTCAACTCGCTTTCTTGTGAGCTGGCCGCAACACCGCAAGATTGCTTCAGGCCCTAGTGTGGTTCCGGCACGGCAAGCTGAGCCTTTGGTTAATTCCTCTTCCTGGTGGGAAATGAGAGTTAAATTTGCCCGTCCAGACACCTCCAGCTAGTCTCTCATTGGTTCTCCCTATTCCTGTTCATTTCCCGCAGAAATTGCAAACTGGGCCAAACAGGAGGTTAAAGGCACTGACTCTCCAAGTGGGGAGAGTGTTAGTAAAGCGTCTGGAATGTTGCACCCGAGTACCAGGGGACTTAAACTGAGACATATTTGAACACGTTTCTCGATCACACGGTGGATCATACTCTGGGTTCCACATGCATGTTTTAGCTGAAGGAAGAATCCCTTAAACCTGGAGAGATGAGACCCATGGAATGGGTACCATGCAATATGACTTCAAAGTGTCTGCATTTGCTCACCGAACCTCACCAATCCTATCACTGCTGCGTTTATGCTGCTGTACACACGCTTGATTCTCTTTTGGAGACATGAAAATCCATAGGTTTTTAGATTCTTACTAGTCAGGTATATTCTTAGGCGTTTAATATGGGGTGTTGAGTCCACTTCGTTGAGGAAGGAGTAGCTCTTGTCTATTATATATTTGGCTTATGGAATGGTATCTGTGCTAATTTCAATCTCTGGTTTTATGCAGCACCCCAACTCACCTTTCCCCTTAAGCAAGCATAAGTTGGTTTTCTACATTTGAGACCCTGTTCTGTTTTGTAATTCTGTTCCTGGGTAGCCAAGTTTACATTCCATGTATTAGTGATACCTTATGATATTTCTTTTTCTGTGTGACTTATTTCTCTTAGAATCATCGTACCTGAGTCCACTCATTATGCTGCTATGGGCCTGATGACATAGATTTCATTGCTGAGTGATATTGCATTGTACGTAAGTACCACAAATTCTTTATTCATTTTTCGCTTTCTGTGATATTGAACTTGTACCATAAACGAGGTTCTTGTAAACAGAGCCGTCCCAAACTTTGGGGTGGCTGTGTCTTTTTGATTTTAATTTCCCTAAGCTATAGGAGCATAAGTGGAAGTGCCCTAGGCTCTGTTGCTTTGTTTTTTAGATGTTTCAGGAAACACCATACACTTCTCCAGAGTGGCTGTTGGCAATTTACATCCCGCCCATCAGCATAACAAGGCTCCCAGTTCTCCATGGCCTGTCCTGCCTTTCTGGATTTTACACTTTTTTCAGATGGCCCTTTTGCCCGGGGGGCAGTGAGACTTCATTGTAGTGCAGATTTCCTTTGCAAGCTTGCTTGGTTGGCCAAAAAGGGCGTATGCGTTTTTTCCTGAATATATTCAGGAAAAAACGCATACGCCCTTTTTGGCCAAGTGCATCATTGTGGACGTTCTGCCTCTTTTCCTATGCTTTTCATGCAATTCCAGTCTACCTCCTGAAATCGGTGTCCTGCAATTCTGCCCCGCTTTCAAGTGCTCTTGGCAGCCTTACTTCAATATATTTTTGGACGATAGCTGTCATTTATAACTCTGCAGGTTTGTGAATGACAGTGCCCCTGAGCTCCTTTCTTCAGCTCTCTTTATTGTGAGCTGGCCGCAACACTGCAGGATTGCTTCAGGCCCTAGTGTGGTTCCGGCACGGCAAGCTGAGCCTTTGGTTAATTCCTCTTCCTGGTGGGAAATGAGAGTTAAATTTGCCCGTCCAGACACCTCCAGCTAGTCTCTCATTGGTTCTCCCTATTCCTGTTCATTTCCCGCAGAAATTGCAAACTGGGCCAAACAGGAGGTTAAAGGCACTGACTCTCCAAGTGGGGAGAGTGTTAGTAAAGCGTCTGGAATGTTGCACCCGAGTACCAGGGGACGAAAACTGAGACACATTTGAACACGTTTCCCGATCACACGGTGGATCATACTCTGGGTTCCACATGCATGTTTTAGCTGAAGGAGGAATCCCTTAAACCTGCAGAGTTGTGACCCATGGAATGGGTACCATGCAATATGACTTCAAAGGGTCTGCATTTGCTCACCGAACCTCACCAATACTATCACTGCTGCGTTTATGCTGCTGTACACATGCTTGATTCCCTTTCGGAGACATGTAAATCCATAGGTTTTAAGATTCTTACTAGTCAGGTATATTCTTAGGCGTTTAATATGGGGTGTTGAGTCCACTTCGTTGAGCAAGGAGTAGCTCTTGTCTATTACATATTTGGCTTATGGAACGGTATCTGTGCTAATTTCAATCTCTGGTTTTATGCAGCACCCCAACTCACCTTTCCCCTTAAGCAAGCATAAGTTGGTTTTCTACATTTGAGACCCTGTTCTGTTTTGTAATTCAGTTCCTGGGTAGCCAAGTTTACATTCCGTGTATTAGTGATACCTTATGATATTTCTTTTTCTGTGTGACTTATTTCTCTTAGAATCATCGTACCTGAGTCCACTCATTATGCTGCTATGGGCCTGATGACACAGATTTCATTGCTGAGTGATATTGCATTGTACGTAAGTACCACAAATTCTTTATTCATTTTTCGCTTTCTGTGATATTGAACTTGTACCATAAACGAGGTTCTTGTAAACAGAGCCGTCCCAAACTTTGGGGTGGCTGTGTCTTTTTGATTTTAATTTCCCTAAGCTATAGGAGCATAAGTGGAAGTGCCCTAGGCTCTGTTGCTTTGTTTTTTAGATGTTTCAGGAAACACCATACACTTCTCCAGAGTGGCTGTTGGCAATTTACATCCCGCCCATCAGCATAACAAGGCTCCCAGTTCTCCATGGCCTGTCCTGCCTTTCTGGATTTTACACTTTTTTCAGATGGCCCTTTTGCCCGGGGGGCAGTGAGACTTCATTGTAGTGCAGATTTCCTTTGCAAGCTTGCTTGGTTGGCCAAAAAGGGCGTATGCGTTTTTTCCTGAATATATTCAGGGAAAAACGCATATGCCCTTTTTGGCCAAGTGCATCATTGTGGACGTTCTGCCTCTTTTCCTATGCTTTTCATGCAATTCCAGTCTACCTCCTGAAATCGGTTTCCTGCAATTCTGCCCCGCTTTCAAGTGCTCTTGGCAGCCTTACTTCAATATATTTTTGGACGATAGCTGTCATTTATAACTCTGCAGGTTTGTGAATCACAGTGCCCCTGAGCTCCTTTCTTCAACTCGCTTTCTTGTGAGCTGGCCGCAACACCCCAAGATTGCTTCAGGCCCTAGTGTGGTTCCGGCACGGCAAGCTGAGCCTTTGGTTAATTCCTCTTCCTGGTGGGAAATGAGAGTTAAATTTGCCCGTCCAGACACCTCCAGCTAGTCTCTCATTGGTTCTCCCTATTCCTGTTCATTTCCCGCAGAAATTGCAAACTCGGCAAAACACGACGTTAAAGGCACTGACTCTCCAAGTGGGGAGAGTGTTAGTAAAGCGTCTGGAATGTTGCACCCGAGTACCAGGGGACTTAAACTGAGACATATTTGAACACGTTTCCCGATCACACGGTGGATCATACTCTGGGTTCCACATGCATGTTTTAGCTGAAGGAAGAATCCCTTAAACCTGGAGAGTTGAGACCCATGGAATGGGTACCATGCAATATGATTTCAAAGGGCCTGCATTTGCTCACCGAACCTCACCAATACTATCACTGCTGCGTTTATGCTGCTGTACACACGCTTGATTCTCTTTCAGAAACATATAAATCCATAGGTTTTAAGATTCTTACTAGTCAGGTATATTCTTAGGCGTTTAATATGGGGTGTTGAGTCCACTTCGTTGAGGAAGGAGTAGCTCTTGTCTATTACATATTTGGCTTATGGAACGGTATCTGTGCTAATTTCAATCTCTGGTTTTATGCAGCACCCCAACTCACCTTTCCCCTTAAGCAAGCATAAGTTGGTTTTCTACATTTGAGACCCTGTTCTGTTTTGTAATTCAGTTCCTGGGTAGCCAAGTTTACATTCCGTGTATTAGTGATACCTTATGATATTTCTTTTTCTGTGTGACATATTTCACTTAGAATCATCGTACCTGAATCCACTCATTATGCTGCTACGGGCCTGATGACATAGATTTCATTGCTGAGTGATATTGCATTGTACGTAAGTACCACAAATTCTTTATTCATTTTTCGCTTTCTGTGATATTGAACTTGTACCATAAACGAGGTTCTTGTAAACAGAGCCGTCCCAAACTTTGGGGTGGCTGTGTCTTTTTGATTTGAATTTCCCTAAGCTATAGGAGCATAAGTGGAAGTGCCCTAGGCTCTGTTGCTTTGTTTTTTAGATGTTTCAGGAAACACCATACACTTCTCCAGAGTGGCTGTTGGCAATTTACATCCCGCCCATCAGCATAACAAGGCTCCCAGTTCTCCATGGCCTGTCCTGCCTTTCTGGATTTTACACTTTTTTCAGATGGCCCTTTTGCCCGGGGGGCAGTGAGACTTCATTGTAGTGCAGATTTCCTTTGCAAGCTTGCTTGGTTGGCCAAAAAGGGCGTATGCGTTTTTTCCTGAATATATTCAGGAAAAAACGCATACGCCCTTTTTGGCCAAGTGCATCATTGTGGACGTTCTGCCTCTTTTCCTATGCTTTTCATGCAATTCCAGTCTACCTCCTGAAATTGGTTTCCTGCAATTCTGCCCCGCTTTCAAGTGCTCTTGGCAGCCTTACTTCAATATATTTTTGGACGATAGCTGTCATTTATAACTCTGCAGGTTTGTGAATGACAGTGCCCCTGAGCTCCTTTCTTCAACTCGCTTTCTTGTGAGCTGGCCGCAACACCCGAAGATTGCTTCAGGCCCTAGTGTGGTTCCGGCACGGCAAGATGAGCCTTTGGTTAATTCCTCTTCCTGGTGGGAAATGAGAGTTAAATTTGCCCGTCCAGACACCTCCAGCTAGTCTCTCATTGGTTCTCCCTATTCCTGTTCATTTCCCGCAGAAATTGCAAACTCGGCAAAACACGACGTTAAAGGCACTGACTCTCCAAGTGGGGAGAGTGTTAGTAAAGCGTCTGGAATGTTGCACCCGAGTACCAGGGGACTTAAACTGAGACATATTTGAACACGTTTCCCGATCACACGGTGGATCATACTCTGGGTTCCACATGCATGTTTTAGCTGAAGGAAGAATCCCTTAAACCTGGAGAGTTGAGACCCATGGAATGGGTACCATGCAATATGACTTCAAAGGGTCTGCATTTGCTCACCGAACCTCAACAATCCTATCACTGCTGCATTTATGCTGCTGTACACATGCTTGATTCTCTTTCAGAGACATGTAAATCCATAGGTTTTAAGATTCTTACTAGTCAGGTATATTCTTAGGCGTTTAATATGGGGTGTTGAGTCCACTTCGTTGAGGAAGGAGTAGCTCTTGTCTATTACATATTTGGCTTATGGAACGGTATCTGTGCTAATTTCAATCTCTGGTTTTATGCAGCACCCCAACTCACCTTTCCCCTTAAGCAAGCATAAGTTGGTTTTCTACATTTGAGACCCTGTTCTGTTTTGTAATTCAGTTCCTGGGTAGCCAAGTTTACATTCCGTGTATTAGTGATACCTTATGATATTTCTTTTTCTGTGTGACTTATTTCTCTTAGAATCATCGTACCTGAGTCCACTCATTATGCTGCTATGGGCCTGATGACATAGATTTCATTGCTGAGTGATATTGCATTGTACGTAAGTACCACAAATTCTTTATTCATTTTTCGCTTTCTGTGATATTGAACTTGTACCATAAACGAGGTTCTTGTAAACAGAGCCGTCCCAAATTTTGGGGTGGCTGTGTCTTTTTGATTTTAATTTCCCTAAGCTATAGGAGCATAAGTGGAAGTGCCCTAGGCTCTGTTGCTTTGTTTTTTAGATGTTTCAGGAAACACCATACACTTCTCCAGAGTGGCTGTTGGCAATTTACATCCCGCCCATCAGCATAACAAGGCTCCCAGTTCTCCATGGCCTGTCCTGCCTTTCTGGATTTTACACTTTTTTCAGATGGCCCTTTTGCCCGGGGGGCAGTGAGACTTCATTGTAGTGCAGATTTCCTTTGCAAGCTTGCTTGGTTGGCCAAAAAGGGCGTATGCGTTTTTTCCTGAATATATTCAGGAAAAAACGCATACGCCCTTTTTGGCCAAGTGCATCATTGTGGATGTTCTGCCTCTTTTCCTATGCTTTTCATGCAATTCCAGTCTACCTCCTGAAATCGGTGTCCTGCAATTCTGCCCCGCTTTCAAGTGCTCTTGGCAGCCTTACTTCAATATATTTTTGGACGATAGCTGTCATTTATAACTCTGCAGGTTTGTGAATGACAGTGCCCCTGAGCTCCTTTCTTCAGCTCTCTTTCTTGTGAGCTGGCCGCAACGCCGCAGGATTGCTTCAGGCCCTAGTGTGGTTCTGGCACGGCAAGCTGAGCCTTTGGTTAATTCCTCTTCCTGGTGGGAAATGAGAGTTAAATTTGCCCGTCCAGACACCTCCAGCTAGTCTCTCATTGGTTCTCCCTATTCCTGTTCATTTCCCGCAGAAATTGCAAACTGGGCCAAACAGGAGGTTAAAGGCACTGACTCTCCAAGTGGGGAGAGTGTTAGTAAAGCGTCTGGAATGTTGCACCCGAGTACCAGGGGACGAAAACTGAGACACATTTGAACACGTTTCCCGATCACACGGTGGATCATACTCTGGGTTCCACATGCATGTTTTAGCTGAAGGAGGAATCCCTTAAACCTGCAGAGTTGTGACCCATGGAATGGGTACCATGCAATATGACTTCAAAGGGTCTGCATTTGCTCACCGAACCTCACCAATACTATCACTGCTGCGTTTATGCTGCTGTACACATGCTTGATTCCCTTTCGGAGACATGTAAATCCATAGGTTTTAAGATTCTTACTAGTCAGGTATATTCTTAGGCGTTTAATATGGGGTGTTGAGTCCACTTCGTTGAGGAAGGAGTAGCTCTTGTCTATTACATATTTGGCTTATGGAACGGTATCTGTGCTAATTTCAATCTCTGGTTTTATGCAGCACCCCAACTCACCTTTCCCCTTAAGCAAGCATAAGTTGGTTTTCTACATTTGAGACCCTGTTCTGTTTTGTAATTCAGTTCCTGGGTAGCCAAGTTTACATTCCGTGTATTAGTGATACCTTATGATATTTCTTTTTCTGTGTGACTTATTTCTCTTAGAATCATCGTACCTGAGTCCACTCATTATGCTGCTATGGGCCTGATGACATAGATTTCATAGCTGAGTGATATTGCATTGTACGTAAGTACCACAAATTCTTTATTCATTTTTCGCTTTCTGTGATATTGAACTTGTACCATAAACGAGGTTCTTGTAAACAGAGCCGTCCCAAACTTTGGGGTGGCTGTGTCTTTTTGATTTTAATTTCCCTAAGCTATAGGAGCATAAGTGGAAGTGCCCTAGGCTCTGTTGCTTTGTTTTTTAGATGTTTCAGGAAACACCATACACTTCTCCAGAGTGGCTGTTGGCAATTTACATCCCGCCCATCAGCATAACAAGGCTCCCAGTTCTCCATGGCCTGTCCTGCCTTTCTGGATTTTACACTTTTTTCAGATGGCCCTTTTGCCCGTGGGGCAGTGAGACTTCATTGTAGTGCAGATTTCCTTTGCAAGCTTGCTTGGTTGGCCAAAAAGGGCGTATGCGTTTTTTCCTGAATATATTCAGGAAAAAACGCATACGCCCTTTTTGGCCAAGTGCATCATTGTGGACGTTCTGCCTCTTTTCCTATGCTTTTCATGCAATTCCAGTCTACCTCCTGAAATCGGTGTCCTGCAATTCTGCCCCGCTTTCAAGTGCTCTTGGCAGCCTTACTTCAATATATTTTTGGACGATAGCTGTCATTTATAACTCTGCAGGTTTGTGAATGACAGTGCCCCTGAGGTCCTTTCTTCAGCTCTCTTTCTTGTGAGCTGGCCGCAACACCGCAGGATTGCTTCAGGCCCTAGTGTGGTTCCGGCACGGCAAGCTGAGCCTTTGGTTAATTCCTCTTCCTGGTGGGAAATGAGAGTTAAATTTGCCCGTCCAGACACCTCCAGCTAGTCTCTCATTGGTTCTCCCTATTCCTGTTCATTTCCCGCAGAAATTGCAAACTGGGCCAAACAGGAGGTTAAAGGCACTGACTCTCCAAGTGGGGAGAGTGTTAGTAAAGCGTCTGGAATGTTGCACCCGAGTACCAGGGGACTTAAACTGAGACATATTTGAACACGTTTCCCGATCACACGGTGGATCATACTCTGGGTTCCACATGCATGTTTTAGCTGAAGGAAGAATCCCTTAAACCTGGAGAGATGAGACCCATGGAATGGGTACCATGCAATATGACTTCAAAGTGTCTGCATTTGCTCACCGAACCTCACCAATCCTATCACTGCTGCGTTTATGCTGCTGTACACACGCTTGATTCTCTTTTGGAGACATGAAAATCCATAGATTTTTAGATTCTTACTAGTCAGGTATATTCTTAGGCGTTTAATATGGGGTGTTGAGTCCACTTCGTTGAGGAAGGAGTAGCTCTTGTCTATTACATATTTGGCTTATGGAACGGTATCTGTGCTAATTTCAATCTCTGGTTTTATGCAGCACCCCAACTCACCTTTCCCCTTAAGCAAGCATAAGTTGGTTTTCTACATTTGAGACCCTGTTCTGTTTTGTAATTCAGTTCCTGGGTAGCCAAGTTTACATTCCGTGTATTAGTGATACCTTATGATATTTCTTTTTCTGTGTGACATATTTCACTTAGAATCATCGTACCTGAATCCACTCATTATGCTGCTACGGGCCTGATGACATAGATTTCATTGCTGAGTGATATTGCATTGTACGTAAGTACCACAAATTCTTTATTCATTTTCCGCTTTCTGTGATAATGAACTTGTACCATAAACGAGGTTCTTGTAAACAGAGCCGTCCCAAACTTTGGGGTGGCTGTGTCTTTTTGATTTTAATTTCGCTAAGCTATAGGAGCATAAGTGGAAGTGCCCTAGGCTCTGTTGCTTTGTTTTTTAGATGTTTCAGGAAACACCATACACTTCTTCAGAGTGGCTGTTGGCAATTTACATCCCGCCCATCAGCATAACAAGGCTCCCAGTTCTCCATGGCCTGTCCTGCCTTTCTGGATTTTACACTTTTTTCAGATGGCCCTTTTGCCCGTGGGGCAGTGAGACTTCATTGTAGTGCAGATTTCCTTTGCAAGCTTGCTTGGTTGGCCAAAAAGGGCGTATGCGTTTTTTCCTGAATATATTCAGGAAAAAACGCATACGCCCTTTTTGGCCAAGTGCATCATTGTGGACGTTCTGCCTCTTTTCCTATGCTTTTCATGCAATTCCAGTCTACCTCCTGAAATCGGTTTCCTGCAATTCTGCCCCGCTTTCAAGTGCTCTTGGCAGCCTTACTTCAATATATTTTTGGACGATAGCTGTCATTTATAACTCTGCAGGTTTGTGAATTAAAGTGCCCCTGAGCTCCTTTCTTCAACTCGCTTTCTTGTGAGCTGGCCGCAACACCGCAAGATTGCTTCAGGCCCTAGTGTGGTTCTGGCACGGCAAGCTGAGCCTTTGGTTAATTCCTCTTCCTGGTGGGAAATGAGAGTTAAATTTGCCCGTCCAGACACCTCCAGCTAGTCTCTCATTGGTTCTCCCTATTCCTGTTCATTTCCCGCAGAAATTGCAAACTGGGCCAAACAGGAGGTTAAAGGCACTGACTCTCCAAGTGGGGAGAGTGTTAGTAAAGCGTCTGGAATGTTGCACCCGAGTACCAGGGGACGAAAACTGAGACACATTTGAACACGTTTCCCGATCACACGGTGGATCATACTCTGGGTTCCACATGCATGTTTTAGCTGAAGGAGGAATCCCTTAAACCTGCAGAGTTGTGACCCATGGAATGGGTACCATGCAATATGACTTCAAAGGGTCTGCATTTGCTCACCGAACCTCACTAATCCTATCACTGCTGCGTTTATGCTGCTGTACACATGCTTGATTCCCTTTCGGAGACATGTAAATCCATAGGTTTTAAGATTCTTACTAGTCAGGTATATTCTTAGGCGTTTAATATGGGGTGTTGAGTCCACTTCGTTGAGCAAGGAGTAGCTCTTGTCTATTACATATTTGGCTTATGGAACGGTATCTGTGCTAATTTCAATCTCTGGTTTTATGCAGCACCCCAACTCACCTTTCCCCTTAAGCAAGCATAAGTTGGTTTTCTACATTTGAGACCCTGTTCTGTTTTGTAATTCAGTTCCTGGGTAGCCAAGTTTACATTCCGTGTATTAGTGATACCTTATGATATTTCTTTTTCTGTGTGACTTATTTCTCTTAGAATCATCGTACCTGAGTCCACTCATTATGCTGCTATGGGCCTGATGACACAGATTTCATTGCTGAGTGATATTGCATTGTACGTAAGTACCACAAATTCTTTATTCATTTTTCGCTTTCTGTGATATTGAACTTGTACCATAAACGAGGTTCTTGTAAACAGAGCCGTCCCAAACTTTGGGGTGGCTGTGTCTTTTTGATTTTAATTTCCCTAAGCTATAGGAGCATAAGTGGAAGTGCCCTAGGCTCTGTTGCTTTGTTTTTTAGATGTTTCAGGAAACACCATACACTTCTCCAGAGTGGCTGTTGGCAATTTACATCCCGCCCATCAGCATAACAAGGCTCCCAGTTCTCCATGGCCTGTCCTGCCTTTCTGGATTTTACACTTTTTTCAGATGGCCCTTTTGCCCGGGGGGCAGTGAGACTTCATTGTAGTGCAGATTTCCTTTGCAAGCTTGCTTGGTTGGCCAAAAAGGGCGTATGCGTTTTTTCCTGAATATATTCAGGGAAAAACGCATACGCCCTTTTTGGCCAAGTGCATCATTGTGGACGTTCTGCCTCTTTTCCTATGCTTTTCATGCAATTCCAGTCTACCTCCTGAAATCGGTTTCCTGCAATTCTGCCCCGCTTTCAAGTGCTCTTGGCAGCCTTACTTCAATATATTTTTGGACGATAGCTGTCATTTATAACTCTGCAGGTTTGTGAATCACAGTGCCCCTGAGCTCCTTTCTTCAACTCGCTTTCTTGTGAGCTGGCCGCAACACCCCAAGATTGCTTCAGGCCCTAGTGTGGTTCCGGCACGGCAAGCTGAGCCTTTGGTTAATTCCTCTTCCTGGTGGGAAATGAGAGTTAAATTTGCCCGTCCAGACACCTCCAGCTAGTCTCTCATTGGTTCTCCCTATTCCTGTTCATTTCCCGCAGAAATTGCAAACTCGGCAAAACACGACGTTAAAGGCATTGACTCTCCAAGTGGGGAGAGTGTTAGTAAAGCGTCTGGAATGTTGCACCCGAGTACCAGGGGACTTAAACTGAGACATATTTGAACACGTTTCCCGATCACACGGTGGATCATACTCTGGGTTCCACATGCATGTTTTAGCTGAAGGAAGAATCCCTTAAACCTGGAGAGTTGAGACCCATGGAATGGGTACCATGCAATATGATTTCAAAGGGCCTGCATTTGCTCACCGAACCTCACCAATCCTATCACTGCTGCGTTTATGCTGATGTACACATGCTTGATTCTCTTTCAGAAACATATAAATCCATAGGTTTTAAGATTCTTACTAGTCAGGTATATTCTTAGGCGTTTAATATGGGGTGTTGAGTCCACTTCGTTGAGGAAGGAGTAGCTCTTGTCTATTACATATTTGGCTTATGGAACGGTATCTGTGCTAATTTCAATCTCTGGTTTTATGCAGCACCCCAACTCACCTTTCCCCTTAAGCAAGCATAAGTTGGTTTTCTACATTTGAGACCCTGTTCTGTTTTGTAATTCAGTTCCTGGGTAGCCAAGTTTACATTCCGTGTATTAGTGATACCTTATGATATTTCTTTTTCTGTGTGACATATTTCACTTAGAATCATCGTACCTGAATCCACTCATTATGCTGCTACGGGCCTGATGACATAGATTTCATTGCTGAGTGATATTGCATTGTACGTAAGTACCACAAATTCTTTATTCATTTTTCGCTTTCTGTGATAATGAACTTGTACCATAAACGAGGTTCTTGTAAACAGAGCCGTCCCAAACTTTGGGGTGGCTGTGTCTTTTTGATTTTAATTTCGCTATGCTATAGGAGCATAAGTGGAAGTGCCCTAGGCTCTGTTGCTTTGTTTTTTAGATGTTTCAGGAAACACCATACACTTCTTCAGAGTGGCTGTTGGCAATTTACATCCCGCCCATCAGCATAACAAGGCTCCCAGTTCTCCATGGCCTGTCCTGTCTTTCTGGATTTTACACTTTTTTCAGATGGCCCTTTTGCCCGTGGGGCAGTGAGACTTCATTGTAGTGCAGATTTCCTTTGCAAGCTTGCTTGGTTGGCCAAAAAGGGCGTATGCGTTTTTTCCTGAATATATTCAGGAAAAAACGCATACGCCCTTTTTGGCCAAGTGCATCATTGTGGACGTTCTGCCTCTTTTCCTATGCTTTTCATGCAATTCCAGTCTACCTCCTGAAATCGGTTTCCTGCAATTCTGCCCCGCTTTCAAGTGCTCTTGGCAGCCTTACTTCAATATATTTTTGGACGATAGCTGTCATTTATAACTCTGCAGGTTTGTGAATGACAGTGCCCCTGAGCTCCTTTGTTCAACTCGCTTTCTTGTGAGCTGGCCGCAACACCGCAAGATTGCTTCAGGCCCTAGTGTGGTTCCGGCACGGCAAGCTGAGCCTTTGGTTAATTCCTCTTCCTGGTGGGAAATGAGAGTTAAATTTGCCGGTCCAGACACCTCCAGCTAGTCTCTCATTGGTTTTCCCTATTCCTGTTCATTTCCCGCAGAAATTGCAAACTGGGCCAAACAGGACGTTAAAGGCACTGACTCTCCAAGTGGGGAGAGTGTTAGTAAAGCGTCTGGAGTGTTGTACCCGAGTAGCAGGGGACGAAAACTGAGACACATTTGAATACTTTTCCCAATCACACGGTGGATCATACTCTGGGTTCCACATGCATGTTTTAGCTGAAGGAAGAATCCCTTAAACCTGGAGAGTTGTGACCCATGGAATGGGTACCATGCAATATGACTTCAAAGGGTCTGCATTTGCTCACCGAAACTCACCAATTCTATCACTGCTGCATTTATGCTGCTGTACATACGCTTGACTCTCTTTCAGAGACATGTAAATCCATAGGTTTTAAGATTCTTACTAGTCAGGTATATTCTTAGGCGTTTAATATGGGGTGTTGAGTCCACTTCGTTGAGCAAGGAGTAGCTCTTGTCTATTACATATTTGGCTTATGGAACGGTATCTGTGCTAATTTCAATCTCTGGTTTTATGCAGCACCCCAACTCACCTTTCCCTTAAGCAAGCATAAGTTGGTTTTCTACATTTGAGACCCTGTTCTGTTTTGTAATTCAGTTCCTGTGTAGCCAAGTTTACATTCCATGTATTAGTGATACCTTATGATATTTCTTTTTCTGTGTGACATATTTCACTTAGAATCATCGTACCTGAATCCACTCATTATGCTGCTACGGGCCTGATGACATAGATTTCATTGCTGAGTGATATTGCATTGTACGTAAGTACCACAAATTCTTTATTCATTTTTCGCTTTCTGTGATAATGAACTTGTACCATAAACGAGGTTCTTGTAAACAGAGCCGTCCCAAACTTTGGGGTGGCTGTGTCTTTTTGATTTTAATTTCCCTAAGCTATAGGAGCATAAGTGGAAGTGCCCTAGGCTCTGTTGCTTTGTTTTTTAGATGTTTCAGGAAACACCATACACTTCTCCAGAGTGGCTGTAGGCAATTTACATCCCGCCCATCAGCATAACAAGGCTCCCAGTTCTCCATGGCCTGTCCTGCCTTTCTGGATTTTACAACTTTTTCAGATGGCCCGTTTGCCCGTGGGGCAGTGAGACTTCATTGTAGTGCAGATTTCCTTTGCAAGCTTGCTTGGTTGGCCAAAAAGGGCGTATGCGTTTTTTCCTGAGTATATTCAGGAAAAAACGCATACGCCCTTTTTGGCCAAGTGCATCATTGTGGACGTTCTGCCTCTTTTCCTATGCTTTTCATGCAATTCCAGTCTACCTCCTGAAATCGGTTTCCTGCAATTCTGCCCCGCTTTCAAGTGCTCTTGGCAGCCTTACTTCAATATATTTTTGGACGATAGCTGTCATTTATAACTCTGCAGGTTTGTGAATGACAGTGCCCCTGAGCTCCTTTCTTCAACTCGCTTTCTTGTGAGCTGGCCGCAACACCCGAAGATTGCTTCAGGCCCTAGTGTGGTTCCGGCACGGCAAGATGAGCCTTTGGTTAATTCCTCTTCCTGGTGGGAAATGAGAGTTAAATTTGCCCGTCCAGACACCTCCAGCTAGTCTCTCATTGGTTCTCCCTATTCCTGTTCATTTCCCGCAGAAATTGCAAACTCTGCAAAACACGACGTTAAAGGCACTGACTCTCCAAGTGGGGAGAGTGTTAGTAAAGCGTCTGGAATGTTGCACCCGAGTACCAGGGGACTTAAACTGAGACATATTTGAACACGTTTCCCGATCACACGGTGGATCATACTCTGGGTTCCACATGCATGTTTTAGCTGAAGGAAGAATCCCTTAAACCTGGAGAGTTGAGACCCATGGAATGGGTACCATGCAATATGACTTCAAAGGGTCTGCATTTGCTCACCGAACCTCAACAATCCTATCACTGCTGCATTTATGCTGCTGTACACATGCTTGATTCTCTTTCAGAGACATGTAAATCCATAGGTTTTAAGATTCTTACTAGTCAGGTATATTCTTAGGCGTTTAATATGGGGTGTTGAGTCCACTTCGTTGAGGAAGGAGTAGCTCTTGTCTATTACATATTTGGCTTATGGAACGGTATCTGTGCTAATTTCAATCTCTGGTTTTATGCAGCACCCCAACTCACCTTTCCCCTTAAGCAAGCATAAGTTGGTTTTCTACATTTGAGACCCTGTTCTGTTTTGTAATTCAGTTCCTGGGTAGCCAAGTTTACATTCCGTGTATTAGTGATACCTTATGATATTTCTTTTTCTGTGTTACTTATTTCTCTTAGAATCATCGTACCTGAGTCCACTCATTATGCTGCTACGGGCCTGATGACATAGATTTCATTGCTGAGTGATATTGCATTGTACGTAAGTACCACAAATTCTTTATTCATTTTTCGCTTTCTGTGATATTGAACTTGTACCATAAACGAGGTTCTTGTAAACAGAGCCGTCCCAAATTTTGGGGTGGCTGTGTCTTTTTGATTTTAATTTCCCTAAGCTATAGGAGCATAAGTGGAAGTGCCCTAGGCTCTGTTGCTTTGTTTTTTAGATGTTTCAGGAAACACCATACACTTCTCCAGAGTGGCTGTTGGCAATTTACATCCCGCCCATCAGCATAACAAGGCTCCCAGTTCTCCATGGCCTGTCCTGCCTTTCTGGATTTTACACTTTTTTCAGATGGCCCTTTTGCCCGGGGGGCAGTGAGACTTCATTGTAGTGCAGATTTCCTTTGCAAGCTTGCTTGGTTGGCCAAAAAGGGCGTATGCGTTTTTTCCTGAATATATTCAGGAAAAAACGCATACGCTCTTTTTGGCCAAGTGCATCATTGTGGATGTTCTGCCTCTTTTCCTATGCTTTTCATGCAATTCCAGTCTACCTCCTGAAATCGGTGTCCTGCAATTCTGCCCCGCTTTCAAGTGCTCTTGGCAGCCTTACTTCAATATATTTTTTGACGATAGCTGTCATTTATAACTCTGCAGGTTTGTGAATGACAGTGCCCCTGAGCTCCTTTCTTCAGCTCTCTTTATTGTGAGCTGGCCGCAACACTGCAGGATTGCTTCAGGCCCTAGTGTGGTTCTGGCACGGCAAGCTGAGCCTTTGGTTAATTCCTCTTCCTGGTGGGAAATGAGAGTTAAATTTGCCCGTCCAGACACCTCCAGCTAGTCTCTCATTGGTTCTCCCTATTCCTGTTCATTTCCCGCAGAAATTGCAAACTGGGCCAAACAGGAGGTTAAAGGCACTGACTCTCCAAGTGGGGAGAGTGTTAGTAAAGCGTCTGGAATGTTGCACCTGAGTACCAGGGGACGAAAACTGAGACACATTTGAACACGTTTCCCGATCACACGGTGGATCATACTCTGGGTTCCACATGCATGTTTTAGCTGAAGGAGGAATCCCTTAAACCTGCAGAGTTGTGACCCATGGAATGGGTACCATGCAATATGACTTCAAAGGGTCTGCATTTGCTCACCGAACCTCACCAATCCTATCACTGCTGCGTTTATGCTGCTGTACACATGCTTGATTCCCTTTCGGAGACATGTAAATCCATAGGTTTTAAGATTCTTACTAGTCAGGTATATTCTTAGGCGTTTAATATGGGGTGTTGAGTCCACTTCGTTGAGGAAGGAGTAGCTCTTGTCTATTACATATTTGGCTTATGGAACGGTATCTGTGCTAATTTCAATCTCTGGTTTTATGCAGCACCCCAACTCACCTTTCCCCTTAAGCAAGCATAAGTTGGTTTTCTACATTTGAGACCCTGTTCTGTTTTGTAATTCAGTTCCTGGGTAGCCAAGTTTACATTCCGTGTATTAGTGATACCTTATGATATTTCTTTTTCTGTGTGACTTATTTCTCTTAGAATCATCGTACCTGAGTCCACTCATTATGCTGCTATGGGCCTGATGACATAGATTTCATAGCTGAGTGATATTGCATTGTACGTAAGTACCACAAATTCTTTATTCATTTTTCGCTTTCTGTGATATTGAACTTGTACCATAAACGAGGTTCTTGTAAACAGAGCCGTCCCAAACTTTGGGGTGGCTGTGTCTTTTTGATTTTAATTTCCCTAAGCTATAGGAGCATAAGTGGAAGTGCCCTAGGCTCTGTTGCTTTGTTTTTTAGATGTTTCAGGAAACACCATACACTTCTCCAGAGTGGCTGTTGGCAATTTACATCCCGCCCATCAGCATAACAAGGCTCCCAGTTCTCCATGGCCTGTCCTGCCTTTCTGGATTTTACACTTTTTTCAGATGGCCCTTTTGCCCGGGGGGCAGTGAGACTTCATTGTAGTGCAGATTTCCTTTGCAAGCTTGCTTGGTTGGCCAAAAAGGGCGTATGCGTTTTTTCCTGAATATATTCAGGAAAAAACGCATACGCCCTTTTTGGCCAAGTGCATCATTGTGGACGTTCTGCCTCTTTTCCTATGCTTTTCATGCAATTCCAGTCTACCTCCTGAAATCGGTTTCCTGCAATTCTGCCCCGCTTTCAAGTGCTCTTGGCAGCCTTACTTCAATATATTTTTGGACGATAGCTGTCATTTATAACTCTGCAGGTTTGTGAATTAAAGTGCCCCTGAGCTCCTTTCTTCAACTCGCTTTCTTGTGAGCTGGCCGCAACACCGCAAGATTGCTTCAGGCCCTAGTGTGGTTCTGGCACGGCAAGCTGAGCCTTTGGTTAATTCCTCTTCCTGGTGGGAAATGAGAGTTAAATTTGCCCGTCCAGACACCTCCAGCTAGTCTCTCATTGGTTCTCCCTATTCCTGTTCATTTCCCGCAGAAATTGCAAACTGGGCCAAACAGGAGGTTAAAGGCACTGACTCTCCAAGTGGGGAGAGTGTTAGTAAAGCGTCTGGAATGTTGCACCCGAGTACCAGGGGACGAAAACTGAGACACATTTGAACACGTTTCCCGATCACACGGTGGATCATACTCTGGGTTCCACATGCATGTTTTAGCTGAAGGAGGAATCCCTTAAACCTGCAGAGTTGTGACCCATGGAATGGGTACCATGCAATATGACTTCAAAGGGTCTGCATTTGCTCACCGAACCTCACTAATCCTATCACTGCTGCGTTTATGCTGCTGTACACATGCTTGATTCCCTTTCGGAGACATGTAAATCCATAGGTTTTAAGATTCTTACTAGTCAGGTATATTCTTAGGCGTTTAATATGGGGTGTTGAGTCCACTTCGTTGAGCAAGGAGTAGCTCTTGTCTATTACATATTTGGCTTATGGAACGGTATCTGTGCTAATTTCAATCTCTGGTTTTATGCAGCACCCCAACTCACCTTTCCCCTTAAGCAAGCATAAGTTGGTTTTCTACATTTGAGACCCTGTTCTGTTTTGTAATTCAGTTCCTGGGTAGCCAAGTTTACATTCCGTGTATTAGTGATACCTTATGATATTTCTTTTTCTGTGTGACTTATTTCTCTTAGAATCATCGTACCTGAGTCCACTCATTATGCTGCTATGGGCCTGATGACACAGATTTCATTGCTGAGTGATATTGCATTGTACGTAAGTACCACAAATTCTTTATTCATTTTTCGCTTTCTGTGATATTGAACTTGTACCATAAACGAGGTTCTTGTAAACAGAGCCGTCCCAAACTTTGGGGTGGCTGTGTCTTTTTGATTTTAATTTCCCTAAGCTATAGGAGCATAAGTGGAAGTGCCCTAGGCTCTGTTGCTTTGTTTTTTAGATGTTTCAGGAAACACCATACACTTCTCCAGAGTGGCTGTTGGCAATTTACATCCCGCCCATCAGCATAACAAGGCTCCCAGTTCTCCATGGCCTGTCCTGCCTTTCTGGATTTTACACTTTTTTCAGATGGCCCTTTTGCCCGGGGGGCAGTGAGACTTCATTGTAGTGCAGATTTCCTTTGCAAGCTTGCTTGGTTGGCCAAAAAGGGCGTATGCGTTTTTTCCTGAATATATTCAGGGAAAAACGCATACGCCCTTTTTGGCCAAGTGCATCATTGTGGACGTTCTGCCTCTTTTCCTATGCTTTTCATGCAATTCCAGTCTACCTCCTGAAATCGGTGTCCTGCAATTCTGCCCCGCTTTCAAGTGCTCTTGGCAGCCTTACTTCAATATATTTTTGGACGATAGCTGTCATTTATAACTCTGCAGGTTTGTGAATCACAGTGCGCCTGAGCTCCTTTCTTCAGCTCTCTTTCTTGTGAGCTGGCCGCAACACCGCAGGATTGCTTCAGGCCCTAGTGTGGTTCCGGCACGGCAAGCTGAGCCTTTGGTTAATTCCTCTTCCTGGTGGGAAATGAGAGTTAAATTTGCCCGTCCAGACACCTCCAGCTAGTCTCTCATTGGTTCTCCCTATTCCTGTTCATTTCCCGCAGAAATTGCAAACTGGGCCAAACAGGAGGTTAAAGGCACTGACTCTCCAAGTGGGGAGAGTGTTAGTAAAGCGTCTGGAATGTTGCACCCGAGTACCAGGGGACTTAAACTGAGACATATTTGAACACGTTTCCCGATCACACGGTGGATCATACTCTGGGTTCCACATGCATGTTTTAGCTGAAGGAAGAATCCCTTAAACCTGGAGAGATGAGACCCATGGAATGGGTACCATGCAATATGACTTCAAAGTGTCTGCATTTGCTCACCGAACCTCACCAATCCTATCACTGCTGCGTTTATGCTGCTGTACACACGCTTGATTCTCTTTTGGAGACATGAAAATCCATAGATTTTTAGATTCTTACTAGTCAGGTATATTCTTAGGCGTTTAATATGGGTTGTTGAGTCCACTTCGTTGAGGAAGGAGTAGCTCTTGTCTATTATATATTTGGCTTATGGAATGGTATCTGTGCTAATTTCAATCTCTGGTTTTATGCAGCACCCCAACTCACCTTTCCCCTCTAGCAAGCATAAGTTGGTTTTCTACATTTGAGACCCTGTTCTGTTTTGTAATTCTGTTCCTGGGTAGCCAAGTTTACATTCCATGTATTAGTGATACCTTATGATATTTCTTTTTCTGTGTGACTTATTTCTCTTAGAATCATCGTACCTGAGTCCACTCATTATGCTGCTATGGGCCTGATGACATAGATTTCATTGCTGAGTGATATTGCATTGTACGTAAGTACCACAAATTCTTTATTCATTTTTCGCTTTCTGTGATATTGAACTTGTACCATAAACGAGGTTCTTGTAAACAGAGCCGTCCCAAACTTTGGGGTGGCTGTGTCTTTTTGATTTTAATTTCCCTAAGCTATAGGAGCATAAGTGGAAGTGCCCTAGGCTCTGTTGCTTTGTTTTTTAGATGTTTCAGGAAACACCATACACTTCTCCAGAGTGGCTGTTGGCAATTTACATCCCGCCCATCAGCATAACAAGGCTCCCAGTTCTCCATGGCCTGTCCTGCCTTTCTGGATTTTACACTTTTTTCAGATGGCCCTTTTGCCCGGGGGGCAGTGAGACTTCATTGTAGTGCAGATTTCCTTTGCAAGCTTGCTTGGTTGGCCAAAAAGGGCGTATGCGTTTTTTCCTGAATATATTCAGGAAAAAACGCATACGCCCTTTTTGGCCAAGTGCATCATTGTGGACGTTCTGCCTCTTTTCCTATGCTTTTCATGCAATTCCAGTCTACCTCCTGAAATCGGTTTCCTGCAATTCTGCCCCGCTTCAAGTGCTCTTGGCAGCCTTACTTCAATATATTTTTGGACGATAGCTGTCATTTATAACTCTGCAGGTTTGTGAATTAAAGTGCCCCTGAGCTCCTTTCTTCAACTCGCTTTCTTGTGAGCTGGCCGCAACACCGCAAGATTGCTTCAGGCCCTAGTGTGGTTCTGGCACGGCAAGCTGAGCCTTTGGTTAATTCCTCTTCCTGGTGGGAAATGAGAGTTAAATTTGCCCGTCCAGACACCTCCAGCTAGTCTCTCATTGGTTCTCCCTATTCCTGTTCATTTCCCGCAGAAATTGCAAACTGGGCCAAACAGGGGGTTAAAGGCACTGACTCTCCAAGTGGGGAGAGTGTTAGTAAAGCGTCTGGAATGTTGCACCCGAGTACCAGGGGACGAAAACTGAGACACATTTGAACACGTTTCCCGATCACACGGTGGATCATACTCTGGGTTCCACATGCATGTTTTAGCTGAAGGAGGAATCCCTTAAACCTGCAGAGTTGTGACCCATGGAATGGGTACCATGCAATATGACTTCAAAGGGTCTGCATTTGCTCACCGAACCTCACTAATCCTATCACTGCTGCGTTTATGCTGCTGTACACATGCTTGATTCCCTTTCGGAGACATGTAAATCCATAGGTTTTAAGATTCTTACTAGTCAGGTATATTCTTAGGCGTTTAATATGGGGTGTTGAGTCCACTTCGTTGAGCAAGGAGTAGCTCTTGTCTATTACATATTTGGCTTATGGAACGGTATCTGTGCTAATTTCAATCTCTGGTTTTATGCAGCACCCCAACTCACCTTTCCCCTTAAGCAAGCATAAGTTGGTTTTCTACATTTGAGACCCTGTTCTGTTTTGTAATTCAGTTCCTGGGTAGCCAAGTTTACATTCCGTGTATTAGTGATACCTTATGATATTTCTTTTTCTGTGTGACTTATTTCTCTTAGAATCATCGTACCTGAGTCCACTCATTATGCTGCTATGGGCCTGATGACACAGATTTCATTGCTGAGTGATATTGCATTGTACGTAAGTACCACAAATTCTTTATTCATTTTTCGCTTTCTGTGATATTGAACTTGTACCATAAACGAGGTTCTTGTAAACAGAGCCGTCCCAAACTTTGGGGTGGCTGTGTCTTTTTGATTTTAATTTCCCTAAGCTATAGGAGCATAAGTGGAAGTGCCCTAGGCTCTGTTGCTTTGTTTTTTAGATGTTTCAGGAAACACCATACACTTCTCCAGAGTGGCTGTTGGCAATTTACATCCCGCCCATCAGCATAACAAGGCTCCCAGTTCTCCATGGCCTGTCCTGCCTTTCTGGATTTTACACTTTTTTCAGATGGCCCTTTTGCCCGGGGGGCAGTGAGACTTCATTGTAGTGCAGATTTCCTTTGCAAGCTTGCTTGGTTGGCCAAAAAGGGCGTATGCGTTTTTTCCTGAATATATTCAGGGAAAAACGCATACGCCCTTTTTGGCCAAGTGCATCATTGTGGACGTTCTGCCTCTTTTCCTATGCTTTTCATGCAATTCCAGTCTACCTCCTGAAATCGGTTTCCTGTAATTCTGCCCCGCTTTCAAGTGCTCTTGGCAGCCTTACTTCAATATATTTTTGGACGATAGCTGTCATTTATAACTCTGCAGGTTTGTGAATCACAGTGCCCCTGAGCTCCTTTCTTCAACTCGCTTTCTTGTGAGCTGGCCGCAACACCCCAAGATTGCTTCAGGCCCTAGTGTGGTTCCGGCATGGCAAGCTGAGCCTTTGGTTAATTCCTCTTCCTGGTGGGAAATGAGAGTTAAATTTGCCCGTCCAGACACCTCCAGCTAGTCTCTCATTGGTTCTCCCTATTCCTGTTCATTTCCCGCAGAAATTGCAAACTCGGCAAAACACGACGTTAAAGGCACTGACTCTCCAAGTGGGGAGAGTGTTAGTAAAGCGTCTGGAATGTTGCACCCGAGTACCAGGGGACTTAAACTGAGACATATTTGAACACGTTTCCCGATCACACGGTGGATCATACTCTGGGTTCCACATGCATGTTTTAGCTGAAGGAAGAATCCCTTAAACCTGGAGAGTTGAGACCCATGGAATGGGTACCATGCAATATGATTTCAAAGGGCCTGCATTTGCTCACCGAACCTCACCAATCCTATCACTCCTGCGTTTATGCTGCTGTACACACGCTTGATTCTCTTTCAGAAACATATAAATCCATAGGTTTTAAGATTCTTACTAGTCAGGTATATTCTTAGGCGTTTAATATGGGGTGTTGAGTCCACTTCGTTGAGGAAGGAGTAGCTCTTGTCTATTACATATTTGGCTTATGGAACGGTATCTGTGCTAATTTCAATCTCTGGTTTTATGCAGCACCCCAACTCACCTTTCCCCTTAAGCAAGCATAAGTTGGTTTTCTACATTTGAGACCCTGTTCTGTTTTGTAATTCAGTTCCTGGGTAGCCAAGTTTACATTCCGTGTATTAGTGATACCTTATGATATTTCTTTTTCTGTGTGACATATTTCACTTAGAATCATCGTACCTGAATCCACTCATTATGCTGCTACGGGCCTGATGACATAGATTTCATTGCTGAGTGATATTGCATTGTACGTAAGTACCACAAATTCTTTATTCATTTTTCGCTTTCTGTGATAATGAACTTGTACCATAAACGAGGTTCTTGTAAACAGAGCCGTCCCAAACTTTGGGGTGGCTGTGTCTTTTTGATTTTAATTTCGCTAAGCTATAGGAGCATAAGTGGAAGTGCCCTAGGCTCTGTTGCTTTGTTTTTTAGATGTTTCAGGAAACACCATACACTTCTTCAGAGTGGCTGTTGGCAATTTACATCCCGCCCATCAGCATAACAAGGCTCCCAGTTCTCCATGGCCTGTCCTGTCTTTCTGGATTTTACACTTTTTTCAGATGGCCCTTTTGCCCGTGGGGCAGTGAGACTTCATTGTAGTGCAGATTTCCTTTGCAAGCTTGCTTGGTTGGCCAAAAAGGGCGTATGCGTTTTTTCCTGAATATATTCAGGAAAAAACGCATACGCCCTTTTTGGCCAAGTGCATCATTGTGGACGTTCTGCCTCTTTTCCTATGCTTTTCATGCAATTCCAGTCTACCTCCTGAAATCGGTTTCCTGCAATTCTGCCCCGCTTTCAAGTGCTCTTGGCAGCCTTACTTCAATATATTTTTGGACGATAGCTGTCATTTATAACTCTGCAGGTTTGTGAATGACAGTGCCCCTGAGCTCCTTTGTTCAACTCGCTTTCTTGTGAGCTGGCCGCAACACCGCAAGATTGCTTCAGGCCCTAGTGTGCTTCTGGCACGGCAAGCTGAGCCTTTGGTTAATTCCTCTTCCTGGTGGGAAATGAGAGTTAAATTTGCCCGTCCAGACACCTCCAGCTACTCTCTCATTGGTTCTCCCTATTCCTGTTCATTTCCCGCAGAAATTGCAAACTGGGCCAAACAGGAGGTTAAAGGCACTGACTCTCCAAGTGGGGAGAGTGTTAGTAAAGCATCTGGAATGTTGCACCCGAGTACCAGGGGACTTAAACTGAGACATATTTGAACACGTTTCCCGATCACACGGTGGATCATACTCTGGGTTCCACATGCATGTTTTAGCTGAAGGAAGAATCCCTTAAACCTGGAGAGTTGAGACCCATGGAATGGGTACCATGCAATATGACTTCAAAGGGTCTGCATTTGCTCACCGAACCTCACCAATCCTATCACTGCTGCATTTATGCTGCTGTACACACGCTTGATTCTCTTTCAGAGACATGTAAATCCATAGGTTTTAAGATTCTTACTAGTCAGGTATATTCTTAGGCGTTTAATATGGGGTGTTGAGTCCACTTCGTTGAGGAAGGAGTAGCTCTTGTCTATTACATATTTGGCTTATGGAACGGTATCTGTGCTAATTTCAATCTCTGGTTTTATGCAGCACCCCAACTCACCTTTCCCCTTAAGCAAGCATAAGTTGGTTTTCTACATTTGAGACCCTGTTCTGTTTTGTAATTCAGTTCCTGGGTAGCCAAGTTTACATTCCGTGTATTAGTGATACCTTATGATATTTCTTTTTCTGTGTGACTTATTTCTCTTAGAATCATCGTACCTGAGTCCACTCATTATGCTGCTATGGGCCTGATGACATAGATTTCATAGCTGAGTGATATTGCATTGTACGTAAGTACCACAAATTCTTTATTCATTTTTCGCTTTCTGTGATATTGAACTTGTACCATAAACGAGGTTCTTGTAAACAGAGCCGTCCCAAATTTTGGGGTGGCTGTGTCTTTTTGATTTGAATTTCCCTAAGCTATAGGAGCATAAGTGGAAGTGCCCTAGGCTCTGTTGCTTTGTTTTTTAGATGTTTCAGGAAACACCATACACTTCTCCAGAGTGACTGTTGGCAATTTACATCCCGCCCATCAGCATAACAAGGCTCCCAGTTCTCCATGGCCTGTCCTGCCTTTCTGGATTTTACACTTTTTTCAGATGGCCCTTTTGCCCGGGGGGCAGTGAGACTTCATTGTAGTGCAGATTTCCTTTGCAAGCTTGCTTGGTTGGCCAAAAAGGGCGTATGCGTTTTTTCCTGAATATATTCAGGAAAAAACGCATACGCCCTTTTTGGCCAAGTGCATCATTGTGGACGTTCTGCCTCTTTTCCTATGCTTTTCATGCAATTCCAGTCTACCTCCTGAAATCGGTTTCCTGCAATTCTGCCCCGCTTTCAAGTGCTCTTGGCAGCCTTACTTCAATATATTTTTGGACGATAGCTGTCATTTATAACTCTGCAGGTTTGTGAATGACAGTGCCCCTGAGCTCCTTCGTTCAACTCGCTTTCTTGTGAGCTGGCCGCAACACCGCAAGATTGCTTCAGGCCCTAGTGTGGTTCCGGCACGGCAAGCTGAGCCTTTGGTTAATTCCTCTTCCTGGTGGGAAATGAGAGTTAAATTTGCCCGTCCAGACACCTCCAGCTAGTCTCTCATTGGTTTTCCCTATTCCTGTTCATTTCCCGCAGAAATTGCAAACTGGGCCAAACAGGAGGTTAAAGGCACTGACTCTCCAAGTGGGGAGAGTGTTAGTAAAGCATCTGGAATGTTGTATCCGAGTAGCACGGGACGAAAACTGAGACACATTTGAACACGTTTCCCAATCACACGGTGGATCATACTCTGGGTTCCACATGCATGTTTTAGCTGAAGGAAGAATCCCTTAAACCTGGAGAGTTGTGACCCATGGAATGGGTACCATGCAATATGACTTCAAAGGGTCTGCATTTGCTCACCGAAACTCACCAATCCTATCACTGCTGCGTTTATGCTGCTGTACACACGCTTGATTCCTTTTCGGAGACATATAAATCCATAGGTTTTAAGATTCTTACTATTCAGGTATATATTTAGGCGTTTAATATGGGGTGTTGAGTCCACTTCGTTGAGCAAGGAGTAGCTCTTGTCTATTACATATTTGGCTTATGGAACGGTATCTGTGCTAATTTCAATCTCTTGTTTTATGCAGCACCCCAACTCACCTTCCCCTTAAGCAAGCATAAGTTGGTTTTCTACATCTGAGACCCTGTTCTGTTTTGTAATTCAATTCCTGTGTAGCCAAGTTTACATTCCGTGTATTAGTGATACCTTATGATATTTCTTTTTCTGTGTGACTTATTTCTCTTAGAATCATCGTACCTGAGTCCACTCATTATGCTGCTACGGGCCTGATGACATAGATTTCATTGCTGAGTGATATTGCATTGTACGTAAGTACCACAAATTCTTTATTCATTTTTCGCTTTCTGTGATATTGAACTTGTACCATAAACGAGGTTCTTGTAAACAGAGCCGTCCCAAACTTTGGGGTGGCTGTGTCTTTTTGATTTGAATTTCCCTAAGCTATAGGAGCATAAGTGGAAGTGCCCTAGGCTCTGTTGCTTTGTTTTTTAGATGTTTCAGGAAACACCATACACTTCTCCAGAGTGGCTGTAGGCAATTTACATCCCGCCCATCAGCATAACAAGGCTCCCAGTTCTCCATGGCCTGTCCTGCCTTTCTGGATTTTACACCTTTTTCAGATGGCCCTTTTGCCCGTGGGGCAGTGAGACTTCATTGTAGTGCAGATTTCCTTTGCAAGCTTGCTTGGTTGGCCAAAAAGGGCGTATGCGTTTTTTCCTGAATATATTCAGGAAAAAACGCATACGCCCTTTTTGGCCAAGTGCATCATTGTGGACGTTCTGCCTCTTTTCCTATGCTTTTCATGCAATTCCAGTCTACCTCCTGAAATCGGTTTCCTGCAATTCTGCCCCGCTTTCAAGTGCTCTTGGCAGCCTTACTTCAATATATTTTTGGACGATAGCTGTCATTTATAACTCTGCAGGTTTGTGAATGACAGTGCCCCTGAGCTCCTTCGTTCAACTCGCTTTCTTGTGAGCTGGCCGCAACACCCGAAGATTGCTTCAGGCCCTAGTGTGGTTCCGGCACGGCAAGCTGAGCCTTTGGTTAATTCCTCTTCCTGGTGGGAAATGAGAGTTAAATTTGCCCGTCCAGACACCTCCAGCTAGTCTCTCATTGGTTCTCCCTATTCCTGTTCATTTCCCGCAGAAATTGCAAACTGGGCCAAACAGGAGGTTAAAGGCACTGACTCTCCAAGTGGGGAGAGTGTTAGTAAAGCGTCTGGAATGTTGCACCCGAGTACCAGGGGACGAAAACTGAGACACATTTGAACACGTTTCCCGATCACTCGGTGGATCATACTCTGGGTTCCACATGCATGTTTTAGCTGAAGGAGGAATCCCTTAAACCTGCAGAGTTGTGACCCATGGAATGGGTACCATGCAATATGACTTCAAAGGGTCTGCATTTGCTCACCGAACCTCACCAATCCTATCACTGCTGCGTTTATGCTGCTGTACACATGCTTGATTCCCTTTCGGAGACATGTAAATCCATAGGTTTTAAGATTCTTACTAGTCAGGTATATTCTTAGGCGTTTAATATGGGGTGTTGAGTCCACTTCGTTGAGGAAGGAGTAGCTCTTGTCTATTACATATTTGGCTTATGGAACGGTATCTGTGCTAATTTCAATCTCTGGTTTTATGCAGCACCCCAACTCACCTTTCCCCTTAAGCAAGCATAAGTTGGTTTTCTACATTTGAGACCCTGTTCTGTTTTGTAATTCAGTTCCTGGGTAGCCAAGTTTACATTCCGTGTATTAGTGATACCTTATGATATTTCTTTTTCTCTGTTACTTATTTCTCTTAGAATCATCGTACCTGAGTGCACTCATTATGCTGCTACGGGCCTGATGACATAGATTTCATTGCTGAGTGATATTGCATTGTACGTAAGTACCACAAATTCTTTATTCATTTTTCGCTTTCTGTGATATTGAACTTGTACCATAAACGAGGTTCTTGTAAACAGAGCCGTCCCAAATTTTGGGGTGGCTGTGTCTTTTTGATTTTAATTTCCCTAAGCTATAGGAGCATAAGTGGAAGTGCCCTAGGCTCTGTTGCTTTGTTTTTTAGATGTTTCAGGAAACACCATACACTTCTCCAGAGTGGCTGTTGGCAATTTACATCCCGCCCATCAGCATAACAAGGCTCCCAGTCCTCCATGGCCTGTCCTGCCTTTCTGGATTTTACACCTTTCTCAGATGGCCCTTTTGCCCGGGGGGCAGTGAGACTTCATTGTAGTGCAGATTTCCTTTGCAAGCTTGCTTGGTTGGCCAAAAAGGGCGTATGCGTTTTTTCCTGAATATATTCAGGAAAAAACGCATACGCCCTTTTTGGCCAAGTGCATCATTGTGGACGTTCTGCCTCTTTTCCTATGCTTTTCATGCAATTCCAGTCTACCTCCTGAAATCGGTTTCCTGCAATTCTGCCCCACTTTCAAGTGCTCTTGGCAGCCTTACTTCAATATATTTTTGGACGATAGCTGTCATTTATAACTCTGCAGGTTTGTGAATTAAAGTGCCCCTGAGCTTCGTTCAACTCGCTTTCTTGTGAGCTGGCCGCAACACCGCAAGATTGCTTCAGGCCCTAGTGTGGTTCCGGCACGGCAAGCTGAGCCTTTGGTTAATTCCTCTTCCTGGTGGGAAATGAGAGTTAAATTTGCCCGTCCAGACACCTCCAGCTAGTCTCTCATTGGTTTTCCCTATTCCTGTTCATTTCCCGCAGAAATTGCAAACTGGGCCAAACAGGACGTTAAAGGCACTGACTCTCCAAGTGGGGAGAGTGTTAGTAAAGCATCTGGAATGTTGTATCCGAGTAGCACGGGACGAAAACTGAGACACATTTGAACACGTTTCCCAATCACACGGTGGATCATACTCTGGGTTCCACATGCATGTTTTAGCTGAAGGAAGAATCCCTTAAACCTGGAGAGTTGTGACCCATGGAATGGGTACCATGCAATATGACTTCAAAGGGTCTGCATTTGCTCACCGAAACTCACCAATCCTATCACTGCTGCGTTTATGCTGCTGTACACACGCTTGATTCCTTTTCGGAGACATATAAATCCATAGGTTTTAAGATTCTTACTATTCAGGTATATTTTTAGGCGTTTAATATGGGGTGTTGAGTCCACTTCGTTGAGCAAGGAGTAGCTCTTGTCTATTACATATTTGGCTTATGGAACGGTATCTGTGCTAATTTCAATCTCTTGTTTTATGCAGCACCCCAACTCACCTTCCCCTTAAGCAAGCATAAGTTGGTTTTCTACATCTGAGACCCTGTTCTGTTTTGTAATTCAATTCCTGTGTAGCCAAGTTTACATTCCGTGTATTAGTGATACCTTATGATATTTCTTTTTCTGTGTGACTTATTTCTCTTAGAATCATCGTACCTGAGTGCACTCATTATGCTGCTACGGGCCTGATGACATAGATTTCATTGCTGAGTGATATTGCATTGTACGTAAGTACCACAAATTCTTTATTCATTTTTCGCTTTCTGTGATATTGAACTTGTACCATAAACGAGGTTCTTGTAAACAGAGCCGTCCCAAACTTTGGGGTGGCTGTGTCTTTTTGATTTGAATTTCCCTAAGCTATAGGAGCATAAGTGGAAGTGCCCTAGGCTCTGTTGCTTTCTTTTTTAGATGTTTCAGGAAACACCATACACTTCTCCAGAGTGGCTGTAGGCAATTTACATCCCGCCCATCAGCATAACAAGGCTCCCAGTTCTCCATGGCCTGTCCTGCCTTTCTGGATTTTACACCTTTTTCAGATGGCCCTTTTGCCCGTGGGGCAGTGAGACTTCATTGTAGTGCAGATTTCCTTTGCAAGCTTGCTTGGTTGGCCAAAAAGGGCGTATGCGTTTTTTCCTGAATATATTCAGGAAAAAACGCATACGCCCTTTTTGGCCAAGTGCATCATTGTGGACGTTCTGCCTCTTTTCCTATGCTTTTCATGCAATTCCAGTCTACCTCCTGAAATCGGTTTCCTGCAATTCTGCCCCGCTTTCAAGTGCTCTTGGCAGCCTTACTTCAATATATTTTTGGACGATAGCTGTCATTTATAACTCTGCAGGTTTGTGAATCACAGTGCCCCTGAGCTCCTTTCTTCAACTCGCTTTCTTGTGAGCTGGCCGCAACACCCGAAGATTGCTTCAGGCCCTAGTGTGGTTCCGGCACGGCAAGCTGAGCCTTTGGTTAATTCCTCTTCCTGGTGGGAAATGAGAGTTAAATTTGCCCGTCCAGACACCTCCAGCTAGTCTCTCATTGGTTCTCCCTATTCCTGTTCATTTCCCGTAGAAATTGCAAACTCGGCAAAACACGACGTTAAAGGCACTGACTCTCCAAGTGGGGAGAGTGTTAGTAAAGCGTCTGGAATGTTGCACCCGAGTACCAGGGGACTTAAACTGAGACATATTTGAACACGTTTCCCGATCACACGGTGGATCATACTCTGGGTTCCACATGCATGTTTTAGCTGAAGGAAGAATCCCTTAAACCTGGAGAGTTGAGACCCATGGAATGGGTACCATGCAATATGACTTCAAAGGGTCTGCATTTGCTCACCGAACCTCACCAATCCTATCACTGCTGCATTTATGCTGCTGTACACACGCTTGATTCTCTTTCAGAGACATGTAAATCCATAGGTTTTAAGATTCTTACTAGTCAGGTATATTCTTAGGCGTTTAATATGGGGTGTTGAGTCCACTTCGTTGAGGAAGGAGTAGCTCTTGTCTATTACATATTTGGCTTATGGAACGGTATCTGTGCTAATTTCAATCTCTGGTTTTATGCAGCACCCCAACTCACCTTTCCCCTTAAGCAAGCATAAGTTGGTTTTCTACATTTGAGACCCTGTTCTGTTTTGTAATTCAGTTCCTGGGTAGCCAAGTTTACATTCCGTGTATTAGTGATACCTTATGATATTTCTTTTTCTGTGTGACTTATTTCTCTTAGAATCATCGTACCTGAGTCCACTCATTATGCTGCTATGGGCCTGATGACATAGATTTCATTGCTGAGTGATATTGCATTGTACGTAAGTACCACAAATTCTTTATTCATTTTTCGCTTTCTGTGATATTGAACTTGTACCATAAACGAGGTTCTTGTAAACAGAGCCGTCCCAAACTTTGGGGTGGCTGTGTCTTTTTGATTTGAATTTCCCTAAGCTATAGGAGCATAAGTGGAAGTGCCCTAGGCTCTGTTGCTTTGTTTTTTAGATGTTTCAGGAAACACCATACACTTCTCCAGAGTGACTGTTGGCAATTTACATCCCGCCCATCAGCATAACAAGGCTCCCAGTTCTCCATGGCCTGTCCTGCCTTTCTGGATTTTACACTTTTTTCAGATGGCCCTTTTGCCCGGGGGGCAGTGAGACTTCATTGTAGTGCAGATTTCCTTTGCAAGCTTGCTTGGTTGGCCAAAAAGGGCGTATGCGTTTTTTCCTGAATATATTCAGGAAAAAACGCATACGCCCTTTTTGGCCAAGTGCATCATTGTGGACGTTCTGCCTCTTTTCCTATGCTTTTCATGCAATTCCAGTCTACCTCCTGAAATCGGTTTCCTGCAATTCTGCCCCGCTTTCAAGTGCTCTTGGCAGCCTTACTTCAATATATTTTTGGACGATAGCTGTCATTTATAACTCTGCAGGTTTGTGAATGACAGTGCCCCTGAGCTCCTTCGTTCAACTCGCTTTCTTGTGAGCTGGCCGCAACACCGCAAGATTGCTTCAGGCCCTAGTGTGGTTCCGGCACGGCAAGCTGAGCCTTTGGTTAATTCCTCTTCCTGGTGGGAAATGAGAGTTAAATTTGCCCGTCCAGACACCTCCAGCTAGTCTCTCATTGGTTTTCCCTATTCCTGTTCATTTCCCGCAGAAATTGCAAACTGGGCCAAACAGGAGGTTAAAGGCACTGACTCTCCAAGTGGGGAGAGTGTTAGTAAAGCATCTGGAATGTTGTATCCGAGTAGCACGGGACGAAAACTGAGACACATTTGAACACGTTTCCCAATCACACGGTGGATCATACTCTGGGTTCCACATGCATGTTTTAGCTGAAGGAAGAATCCCTTAAACCTGGAGAGTTGTGACCCATGGAATGGGTACCATGCAATATGACTTCAAAGGGTCTGCATTTGCTCACCGAAACTCACCAATCCTATCACTGCTGCGTTTATGCTGCTGTACACACGCTTGATTCCTTTTCGGAGACATATAAATCCATAGGTTTTAAGATTCTTACTATTCAGGTATATTTTTAGGCGTTTAATATGGGGTGTTGAGTCCACTTCGTTGAGCAAGGAGTAGCTCTTGTCTATTACATATTTGGCTTATGGAACGGTATCTGTGCTAATTTCAATCTCTTGTTTTATGCAGCACCCCAACTCACCTTCCCCTTAAGCAAGCATAAGTTGGTTTTCTACATCTGAGACCCTGTTCTGTTTTGTAATTCAATTCCTGTGTAGCCAAGTTTACATTCCGTGTATTAGTGATACCTTATGATATTTCTTTTTCTGTGTGACTTATTTCTCTTAGAATCATCGTACCTGAGTCCACTCATTATGCTGCTACGGGCCTGATGACATAGATTTCATTGCTGAGTGATATTGCATTGTACGTAAGTACCACAAATTCTTTATTCATTTTTCGCTTTCTGTGATATTGAACTTGTACCATAAACGAGGTTCTTGTAAACAGAGCCGTCCCAAACTTTGGGGTGGCTGTGTCTTTTTGATTTGAATTTCCCTAAGCTATAGGAGCATAAGTGGAAGTGCCCTAGGCTCTGTTGCTTTGTTTTTTAGATGTTTCAGGAAACACCATACACTTCTCCAGAGTGGCTGTAGGCAATTTACATCCCGCCCATCAGCATAACAAGGCTCCCAGTTCTCCATGGCCTGTCCTGCCTTTCTGGATTTTACACCTTTTTCAGATGGCCCTTTTGCCCGTGGGGCAGTGAGACTTCATTGTAGTGCAGATTTCCTTTGCAAGCTTGCTTGGTTGGCCAAAAAGGGCGTATGCGTTTTTTCCTGAATATATTCAGGAAAAAACGCATACGCCCTTTTTGGCCAAGTGCATCATTGTGGACGTTCTGCCTCTTTTCCTATGCTTTTCATGCAATTCCAGTCTACCTCCTGAAATCGGTTTCCTGCAATTCTGCCCCGCTTTCAAGTGCTCTTGGCAGCCTTACTTCAATATATTTTTGGACGATAGCTGTCATTTATAACTCTGCAGGTTTGTGAATGACAGTGCCCCTGAGCTCCTTCGTTCAACTCGCTTTCTTGTGAGCTGCCCGCAACACCCGAAGATTGCTTCAGGCCCTAGTGTGGTTCCGGCACGGCAAGCTGAGCCTTTGGTTAATTCCTCTTCCTGGTGGGAAATGAGAGTTAAATTTGCCCGTCCAGACACCTCCAGCTAGTCTCTCATTGGTTCTCCCTATTCCTGTTCATTTCCCGTAGAAATTGCAAACTCGGCAAAACACGACGTTAAAGGCACTGACTCTCCAAGTGGGGAGAGTGTTAGTAAAGCATCTGTAATGTTGCACCCGAGTACCAGGGGACTTAAACTGAGACATATTTGAACACGTTTCCCGATCACACGGTGGATCATACTCTGGGTTCCACATGCATGTTTTAGCTGAAGGAAGAATCCCTTAAACCTGGAGAGTTGAGACCCATGGAATGGGTACCATGCAATATGACTTCAAAGGGTCTGCATTTGCTCACCGAACCTCAACAATCCTATCACTGCTGCATTTATGCTGCTGTACACATGCTTGATTCTCTTTCAGAGACATGTAAATCCATAGGTTTTAAGATTCTTACTAGTCAGGTATATTCTTAGGCGTTTAATATGGGGTGTTGAGTCCACTTCGTTGAGGAAGGAGTAGCTCTTGTCTATTACATATTTGGCTTATGGAACGGTATCTGTGCTAATTTCAATCTCTGGTTTTATGCAGCACCCCAACTCACCTTTCCCCTTAAGCAAGCATAAGTTGGTTTTCTACATTTGAGACCCTGTTCTGTTTTGTAATTCAGTTCCTGGGTAGCCAAGTTTACATTCCGTGTATTAGTGATACCTTATGATATTTCTTTTTCTCTGTTACTTATTTCTCTTAGAATCATCGTACCTGAGTGCACTCATTATGCTGCTACGGGCCTGATGACATAGATTTCATTGCTGAGTGATATTGCATTGTACGTAAGTACCACAAATTCTTTATTCATTTTTCGCTTTCTGTGATATTGAACTTGTACCATAAACGAGGTTCTTGTAAACAGAGCCGTCCCAAATTTTGGGGTGGCTGTGTCTTTTTGATTTTAATTTCCCTAAGCTATAGGAGCATAAGTGGAAGTGCCCTAGGCTCTGTTGCTTTGTTTTTTAGATGTTTCAGGAAACACCATACACTTCTCCAGAGTGGCTGTTGGCAATTTACATCCCGCCCATCAGCATAACAAGGCTCCCAGTCCTCCATGGCCTGTCCTGCCTTTCTGGATTTTACACCTTTCTCAGATGGCCCTTTTGCCCGGGGGGCAGTGAGACTTCATTGTAGTGCAGATTTCCTTTGCAAGCTTGCTTGGTTGGCCAAAAAGGGCGTATGCGTTTTTTCCTGAATATATTCAGGAAAAAATGCATACGCCCTTTTTGGCCAAGTGCATCATTGTGGACGTTCTGCCTCTTTTCCTATGCTTTTCATGCAATTCCAGTCTACCTCCTGAAATCGGTTTCCTGCAATTCTGCCCCACTTTCAAGTGCTCTTGGCAGCCTTACTTCAATATATTTTTGGACGATAGCTGTCATTTATAACTCTGCAGGTTTGTGAATGACAGTGCCCCTGAGCTCCTTCGTTCAACTCGCTTTCTTGTGAGCTGGCCGCAACACCGCAAGATTGCTTCAGGCCCTAGTGTGGTTCCGGCACGGCAAGCTGAGCCTTTGGTTAATTCCTCTTCCTGGTGGGAAATGAGAGTTAAATTTGCCCGTCCAGACACCTCCAGCTAGTCTCTCATTGGTTTTCCCTATTCCTGTTCATTTCCCGCAGAAATTGCAAACTGGGCCAAACAGGACGTTAAAGGCACTGACTCTCCAAGTGGGGAGAGTGTTAGTAAAGCATCTGGAATGTTGTATCCGAGTAGCACGGGACGAAAACTGAGACACATTTGAACACGTTTCCCAATCACACGGTGGATCATACTCTGGGTTCCACATGCATGTTTTAGCTGAAGGAAGAATCCCTTAAACCTGGAGAGTTGTGACCCATGGAATGGGTACCATGCAATATGACTTCAAAGGGTCTGCATTTGCTCACCGAAACTCACCAATCCTATCACTGCTGCGTTTATGCTGCTGTACACACGCTTGATTCCTTTTCGGAGACATATAAATCCATAGGTTTTAAGATTCTTACTATTCAGGTATATTTTTAGGCGTTTAATATGGGGTGTTGAGTCCACTTCGTTGAGCAAGGAGTAGCTCTTGTCTATTACATATTTGGCTTATGGAACGGTATCTGTGCTAATTTCAATCTCTTGTTTTATGCAGCACCCCAACTCACCTTCCCCTTAAGCAAGCATAAGTTGGTTTTCTACATCTGAGACCCTGTTCTGTTTTGTAATTCAATTCCTGTGTAGCCAAGTTTACATTCCGTGTATTAGTGATACCTTATGATATTTCTTTTTCTGTGTGACTTATTTCTCTTAGAATCATCGTACCTGAGTCCACTCATTATGCTGCTACGGGCCTGATGACATAGATTTCATTGCTGAGTGATATTGCATTGTACGTAAGTACCACAAATTCTTTATTCATTTTTCGCTTTCTGTGATATTGAACTTGTACCATAAACGAGGTTCTTGTAAACAGAGCCGTCCCAAACTTTGGGGTGGCTGTGTCTTTTTGATTTGAATTTCCCTAAGCTATAGGAGCATAAGTGGAAGTGCCCTAGGCTCTGTTGCTTTCTTTTTTAGATGTTTCAGGAAACACCATACACTTCTCCAGAGTGGCTGTAGGCAATTTACATCCCGCCCATCAGCATAATAAGGCTCCCAGTTCTCCATGGCCTGTCCTGCCTTTCTGGATTTTACACCTTTTTCAGATGGCCCTTTTGCCCGTGGGGCAGTGAGACTTCATTGTAGTGCAGATTTCCTTTGCAAGCTTGCTTGGTTGGCCAAAAAGGGCGTATGCGTTTTTTCCTGAATATATTCAGGAAAAAACGCATACGCCCTTTTTGGCCAAGTGCATCATTGTGGACGTTCTGCCTCTTTTCCTATGCTTTTCATGCAATTCCAGTCTACCTCCTGAAATCGGTTTCCTGCAATTCTGCCCCGCTTTCAAGTGCTCTTGGCAGCCTTACTTCAATATATTTTTGGACGATAGCTGTCATTTATAACTCTGCAGGTTTGTGAATCACAGTGCCCCTGAGCTCCTTTCTTCAACTCGCTTTCTTGTGAGCTGGCCGCAACACCTGAAGATTGCTTCAGGCCCTAGTGTGGTTCCGGCACGG
Source organism: Lagenorhynchus albirostris (assembly GCF_949774975.1). Taxonomy (NCBI): domain Eukaryota; kingdom Metazoa; phylum Chordata; class Mammalia; order Artiodactyla; family Delphinidae; genus Lagenorhynchus; species Lagenorhynchus albirostris. Next base: position 109,504,029 of record NC_083095.1, on the reverse strand, counting down.
CAAGCTGAGCCTTTGGTTAATTCCTCTTCCTGGTGGGAAATGAGAGTTAAATTTGCCCGTCCAGACACCTCCAGCTAGTCTCTCATTGGTTCTCCCTATTCCTGTTCATTTCCCGTAGAAATTGCAAACTCGGCAAAACACGACGTTAAAGGCACTGACTCTCCAAGTGGGGAGAGTGTTAGTAAAGCGTCTGGAATGTTGCACCCGAGTACCAGGGGACTTAAACTGAGACATATTTGAACACGTTTCCCGATCACACGGTGGATCATACTCTGGGTTCCACATGCATGTTTTAGCTGAAGGAAGAATCCCTTAAACCTGGAGAGTTGAGACCCATGGAATGGGTACCATGCAATATGACTTCAAAGGGTCTGCATTTGCTCACCGAACCTCAACAATCCTATCACTGCTGCATTTATGCTGCTGTACACATGCTTGATTCTCTTTCAGAGACATGTAAATCCATAGGTTTTAAGATTCTTACTAGTCAGGTATATTCTTAGGCGTTTAATATGGGGTGTTGAGTCCACTTCGTTGAGGAAGGAGTAGCTCTTGTCTATTACATATTTGGCTTATGGAACGGTATCTGTGCTAATTTCAATCTCTGGTTTTATGCAGCACCCCAACTCACCTTTCCCCTTAAGCAAGCATAAGTTGGTTTTCTACATTTGAGACCCTGTTCTGTTTTGTAATTCAGTTCCTGGGTAGCCAAGTTTACATTCCGTGTATTAGTGATACCTTATGATATTTCTTTTTCTCTGTTACTTATTTCTCTTAGAATCATCGTACCTGAGTGCACTCATTATGCTGCTACGGGCCTGATGACATAGATTTCATTGCTGAGTGATATTGCATTGTACGTAAGTACCACAAATTCTTTATTCATTTTTCGCTTTCTATGATATTGAACTTGTACCATAAACGAGGTTCTTGTAAACAGAGCCGTCCCAAATTTTGGGGTGGCTGTGTCTTTTTGATTTTAATTTCCCTAAGCTATAGGAGCATAAGTGGAAGTGCCCTAGGCTCTGTTGCTTTGTTTTTTAGATGTTTCAGGAAACACCATACACTTCTCCAGAGTGGCTGTTGGCAATTTACATCACGCCCATCAGCAAAACAAGGCTCCCAGTCCTCCATGGCCTGTCCTGCCTTTCTGGATTTTACACCTTTCTCAGATGGCCCTTTTGCCCGGGGGGCAGTGAGACTTCATTGTAGTGCAGATTTCCTTTGCAAGCTTGCTTGGTTGGCCAAAAAGGGCGTATGCGTTTTTTCCTGAATATATTCAGGAAAAAACGCATACGCCCTTTTTGGCCAAGTGCATCATTGTGGACGTTCTGCCTCTTTTCCTATGCTTTTCATGCAATTCCAGTCTACCTCCTGAAATCGGTTTCCTGCAATTCTGCCCCACTTTCAAGTGCTCTTGGCAGCCTTACTTCAATATATTTTTGGACGATAGCTGTCATTTATAACTCTGCAGGTTTGTGAATGACAGTGCCCCTGAGCTCCTTCGTTCAACTCGCTTTCTTGTGAGCTGGCCGCAACACCGCAGGATTGCTTCAGGCCCTAGTGTGGTTCCGGCACGGCAAGCTGAGCCTTTGGTTAATTCCTCTTCCTGGTGGGAAATGAGAGTTAAATTTGCCCGTCCAGACACCTCCAGCTAGTCTCTCATTGGTTTTCCCTATTCCTGTTCATTTCCCGCAGAAATTGCAAACTGGGCCAAACAGGACGTTAAAGGCACTGACTCTCCAAGTGGGGAGAGTGTTAGTAAAGCGTCTGGAGTGTTGTACCCGAGTAGCAGGGGACGAAAACTGAGACACATTTGAACACGTTTCCCAATCACACGGTGGATCATACTCTGGGTTCCACATGCATGTTTTAGCTGAAGGAAGAATCCCTTAAACCTGGAGAGTTGTGACCCATGGAATGGGTACCATGCAATATGACTTCAAAGGGTCTGCATTTGCTCACCGAAACTCACCAATTCTATCACTGCTGCATTTATGCTGCTGTACACACGCTTGACTCTCTTTCAGAGACATGTAAATCCATAGGTTTTAAGATTCTTACTAGTCAGGTATATTCTTAGGCGTTTAATATGGGGTGTTGAGTCCACTTCGTTGAGGAAGGTGTAGCTCTTGTCTATTACATATTTGGCTTATGGAACGGTATCTGTGCTAATTTCAATCTCTTGTTTTATGCAGCACCCCAACTCACCTTTCCCCTTAAGCAAGCATAAGTTGGTTTTCTACATCTGAGACCCTGTTCTGTTTTGTAATTCAGTTCCTGCGTAGCCAAGTTTACATTCCGTGTATTAGTGATACCTTATGATATTTCTTTTTCTGTGTGACATATTTCACTTAGAATCATCGTATCTGAATCCACTCATTATGCTGCTACGGGCCTGATGACATAGATTTCATTGCTGAGTGGTATTGCATTGTACGTAAGTACCACAAATTCTTTATTCATTTTTCGCTTTCTGTGATATTGAACTTGTACCATAAACGAGGTTCTTGTAAACAGAGCCGTCCCAAACTTTGGGGTGGCTGTGTCTTTTTGATTTGAATTTCCCTAAGCTATAGGAGCATAAGTGGAAGTGCCCTAGGCTCTGTTGCTTTGTTTTTTAGATGTTTCAGGAAACACCATACACTTCTTCAGAGTGGCTGTTGGCAATTTACATCCCGCCCATCAGCATAACAAGGCTCCCAGTTCTCCATGGCCTCTCCTGTCTTTCTGGATTTTACACATTTTTCAGATGGTCCTTTTGCCCGTGGGGCAGTGAGACTTCATTGTAGTGCAGATTTCCTTTGCAAGCTTGCTTGGTTGGCCAAAAAGGGCGTATGCGTTTTTTCCTGAATATATTCAGGAAAAAACGCATACGCCCTTTTTGGCCAAGTGCATCATTGTGGACGTTCTGCCTCTTTTCCTATGCTTTTCATGCAATTCCAGTCTACCTCCTGAAATCGGTTTCCTGCAATTCTGCCCCGCTTTCAAGTGCTCTTGGCAGCCTTACTTCAATATATTTTTGGACGATAGCTGTCATTTATAACTCTGCAGGTTTGTGAATTACAGTGCCCCTGAGCTCCTTTCTTCAACTCGCTTTCTTGTGAGCTGGCCGCAACACCCCAAGATTGCTTCAGGCCCTAGTGTGGTTCCGGCACGGCAAGCTGAGCCTTTGGTTAATTCCTCTTCCTGGTGGGAAATGAGAGTTAAATTTGCCCGTCCAGACACCTCCAGCTAGTCTCTCATTGGTTCTCCCTATTCCTGTTCATTTCCCGCAGAAATTGCAAACTCGGCAAAACACGACGTTAAAGGCACTGACTCTCCAAGTGGGGAGAGTGTTAGTAAAGCGTCTGGAATGTTGCACCCGAGTACCAGGGGACTTAAACTGAGACATATTTGAACACGTTTCCCGATCACACGGTGGATCATACTCTGGGTTCCACATGCATGTTTTAGCTGAAGGAAGAATCCCTTAAACCTGGAGAGTTGAGACCCATGGAATGGGTACCATGCAATATGACTTCAAAGGGTCTGCATTTGCTCACCGAAACTCACCAATCGTATCACTGCTGCGTTTATGCCACTGTACACACGCTTGATTCTCTTTCGGAGACATGTAAATCCATAGGTTTTAAGATTCTTACTAGTCAGGAATATTCTTAGGCGTTTAATATGGGGTGTTGAGTCCACTTCGTTGAGCAAGGAGTAGCTCTTGTCTATTATATATTTGGCTTATGGAACGGTATCTGTGCTAATTTCAATCTCTTGTTTTATGCAGCACCCCAACTCACCTTTCCCCTTAAGCAAGCATAAGTTGGTTTTCTACATTTGAGACCCTGTTCTGTTTTGTAATTCAGTTCCTGGGTAGCCAAGTTTACATTCCGCGTATTAGTGATAACTTATGATATTTCTTTTTCTGTGTGACTTATTTCACTTAGAATCATCGTATCTGAATCCACTCATTATGGTGCTACGGGCCTGATGACATAGATTTCAATGCTGAGTGATATTGCATTGTACGTAAATACCACAAATTCTTTATTCATTTTTCGCTTTCTGTGATATTGAACTTGTACCATAAACGAGGTTCTTGTAAACAGAGCCGTCCCAAACTTTGGGGTGGCTGTGTCTTTTTGATTTTAATTTCCCTAAGCTATAGGAGCATAAGTGGAAGTGCCCTAGGCTCTGTTGCTTTGTTTTTTAGATGTTTCAGGAAACACCATACACTTCTCCAGAGTGGCTGTAGGCAATTTACATCCCGCCCATCAGCATAACAAGGCTCCCAGTTCTCCATGGCCTGTCCTGCCTTTCTGGATTTTACACTTTTTTCAGATGGCCCTTTTGCCCAGGGGGCAGTGAGACTTCATTGTAGTGCAGATTTCCTTTGCAAGCTTGCTTGGTTGGCCAAAAAGGGCGTATGCGTTTTTTCCTGAATATATTCAGGAAAAAACGCATATGAACTTTTTGGCCAAGTGCATCATTGTGGACGTTCTGCTTCTTTTACTATGCTTTTCATGCAATTCCAGTCTACCTCCTGAAATCGGTTTCCTGCAATTCTGCCCCGCTTTCAAGTCCTCTTGGCAGCCTTACTTCAATATATTTTTGGACGATAGCTGTCATTTATAATTCTGCAGGTTTGTGAATTACAGTGCCCCTGAGCTCCTTTCTTCAACTCGCTTTCTTGTGAGCTGGCCGCAACACTGCAAGATTGCTTCAGGCCCTAGTGTGGTTCCGGCACGGCAAGCTGAGCCTTTGGTTAATTCCTCTTCCTGGTGGGAAATGAGAGTTAAATTTGCCCGTCCAGACACCTCCAGCTAGTCTCTCATTGGTTCTCCCTATTCCTGTTCATTTCCCGCAGAAATTGCAAACTGGGCCAAACACGACGTTAAAGGCACTGACTCTCCAAGTGGGGAGAGTGTTAGTAAAGCGTCTGGAATGTTGCACCCGAGTACCAGGGGACCAAAACTGAGACACATTTGAACACGTTTCCCGATCACACGGTGGATCATACTCTGGGTTCCACATGCATGTTTTAGCTGAAGGAAGAATCCCTTAAACCTGGAGAGTTGAGACCCATGGAATGGGTACCATGCAATATGACTTCAAAGGGTCTGCATTTGCTCACCGAACCTCAACAATCCTATCACTGCTGCATTTATGCTGCTGTACACATGCTTGATTCTCTTTCAGAGACATGTAAATCCATAGGTTTTAAGATTCTTACTAGTCAGGTATATTCTTAGGCGTTTAATATGGGGTGTTGAGTCCACTTCGTTGAGGAAGGAGTAGCTCTTTTCTATTACATATTTGGCTTATGGAACGGTATCTGTTCTAATTTCAATCTCTGGTTTTATGCAGCACCCCAACTCACCTTTCCCTTAAGCAAGCATAAGTTGGTTTTCTACATTTGAGACCCTGTTCTGTTTTGTAATTCAGTTCCTGGGTAGCCAAGTTTACATTCCGTGTATTAGTGATATCTTATGATGTTTCTTTTTCTGTGTGACTTATTTCACTTAGAATCAGCGTACCTGAATCCACTCATTATGCTGCTACGGGCCTGATGACATAGATTTCATTGCTGAGTGATATTGCATTGTACGTAAGTACCACAAATTCTTTATTCATTTTTCGCTTTCTGTGATAATGAACTTGTACCATAAACGAGGTTCTTGTAAAGAGAGCCGTCCCAAATTTTGGGGTGGCTGTGTCTTTTTGATTTGAATTTCCCTAAGCTATAGGAGCATAAGTGGAAGTGCCCTAGGCTCTGTTGCTTTGTTTTTTAGATGTTTCAGGAAACTCCATACACTTCTACAGAGTGGCTGTTGGCAATTTACATCCCGCCCATCAGCATAACAAGGCTCCCAGTTCTCCATGGCCTGTCCTGCCTTTCTGGATTTTACACTTTTTTCAGATGGCCCTTTTGCCCGTGGGGCAGTGAGACTTCATTGTAGTGCAGATTTCCTTTGCAAGCTTGCTTGGTTGGCCAAAAAGGGCGTATGCGTTTTTTCCTGAATATATTCAGGAAAAAACGCATACGCCCTTTTTGGCCAAGTGCATCATTGTGGACGTTCTGCCTCTTTTCCTATGCTTTTCATGCAATTCCAGTCTACCTCCTGAAATCGGTGTCCTGCAATTCTGCCCCGCTTTCAAGTGCTCTTGGCAGCCTTACTTCAATATATTTTTGGACGATAGCTGTCATTTATAACTCTGCAGGTTTGTGAATTACAGTGCCCCTGAGCTCCTTTGTTCAACTCGTTTTCTTGTGAGCAGGCCGCAACACCGCAGGAGTGTTTCAGGCCCTAGTGTGGTTCCGGCACGGCAAGCTGAGCCTTTGGTTAATTCCTCTTCCTGGTGGGAAATGAGAGTTAAATTTGCCCGTCCAGATACCTCCAGCTAGTCTCTCATTGGTGCTCCCTATTCCTGTTCATTTCCCGCAGAAATTGCAAACTGGGCCAAACAGGAGGTTAAAGGCACTGACTCTCCAAGTGGGGAGAGTGTTAGTAAAGCGTCTGGAATGTTGCACCCGAGTACCAGGGGACTTAAACTGAGACATATTTGAACACGTTTCCCGATCACACGGTGGATCATACTCTGGGTTCCACATGCATGTTTTAGCTGAAGGAAGAATCCCTTAAACCTGGAGAGTTGTGACCCATGGAATGGGTACCATGCAATATGACTTCAAAGGGTCTGCATTTGCTCACCGAACCTCAACAATCCTATCACTGCTGCGTTTATGCTGCTGTACACACGCTTGATTCTCTTTCGGAGACATGTAAATCCATAGGTTTTAAGATTCTTACTAGTCAGATATATTCTTAGGCGTTTAATATGGGGTGTTGAGTCCACTTCGTTGAGGAAGGAGTAGCTCTTGTCTATTACATATTTGGCTTATGGAACGGTATCTGTGCTAATTTCAATCTCTTGTTTTATGCAGCACCCCAACTCACCTTTCCCCTTAAGCAAGCATAAGTTGGTTTTCTACATTTGAGACCCTGTTCTGATTTGTAATTCAGTTCCTGGGTAGCCAAGTTTTCATTCCGTGTATTAGTGATACCTTATGATATTTCTTTTTCTGTGTGACTTATTTCTCTTAGAATCATCGTACCTGAGTCCACTCATTATGCTGCTACGGGCCTGATGACATAGATTTCATTGCTGAGTGATATTGCCTTGTACGTAAGTACCACAAATTCTTTATTCATTTTTCGCTTTCTGTGATATTGAACTTGTACCATAAACGAGGTTCTTGTAAACAGAGCCGTCCCAAACTTTGGGGTGGCTGTGTCTTTTTGATTTGAATTTCCCTAAGCTATAGGAGCATAAGTGGAAGTGCCCTAGGCTCTGTTGCTTTGTTTTTTAGATGTTTCAGGAAACACCATACACTTCTCCAGAGTGGCTGTTGGCAATTTACATCCCGCCCATCAGCATAACAAGGCTCCCAGTTCTCCATGGCCTGTCCTGCCTTTCTGGATTTTACACTTTTTTCAGATGGCCCTTTTGCCCGTGGGGCAGTGAGACTTCATTGTAGTGCAGATTTCCTTTGCAAGCTTGCTTGGTTGGCCAAAAAGGGCGTATGCATTTTTCCCTGTATATATTCAGGAAAAAACACATACGCCCTTTTTGGCCAAGTGCATCATTGTGGACGTTCTGCCTCTTTTCCTATGCTTTTCATGCAATTCCAGTCTACCTCCTGAAATCGGTTTCCTGCAATTCTGCCCCGCTTTCAAGTGCTCTTGGCAGCCTTACTTCAATATATTTTTGGACGATAGCTGTCATTTATAACTCTGCAGGTTTGTGAATGACAGTGCCCCTGAGGTCCTTTCTTCAACTCTCTTTATTGTGAGCTGGCCGCAACACCACAGGATTGCTTCATGCACTAGGGTGGTTCCGGCACGGCAAGCTGAGCCTTTGGTTAATTCCTCTTCCTGGTGGGAAATGAGAGTTAAATTTGCCCGTCCAGACACCTCCAGCTAGTCTCTCATTGGTTCTCCCTATTCCTGTTCATTTCCCGCAGAAATTGCAAACTGGGCCAAACACGACGTTAAAGGCACTGACTCTCCAAGTGGGGAGAGTGTTAGTAAAGCGTCTGGAATGTTGCACCCGAGTACCAGGGGACCAAAACTGAGACACATTTGAACACGTTTCCCGATGACACGGTGGATCATACTCTGGGTTCCACATGCATGTTTTAGCTGAAGGAAGAATCCCTTAAACCTGGAGAGTTGAGACCCATGGAATGGGTACCATGCAATATGACTTCAAAGGGTCTGCATTTGCTCACCGAACCTCAACAATCCTATCACTGCTGCATTTATGCTGCTGTACACATGCTTGATTCTCTTTCAGAGACATGTAAATCCATAGGTTTTAAGATTCTTACTAGTCAGGTATATTCTTAGGCGTTTAATATGGGGTGTTGAGTCCACTTCGTTGAGGAAGGAGCAGCTCTTTTCTATTACATATTTGGCTTATGGAACGGTATCTGTTCTAATTTCAATCTCTGGTTTTATGCAGCACCCCAACTCACCTTTCCCTTAAGCAAGCATAAGTTGGTTTTCTACATTTGAGACCCTGTTCTGTTTTGTAATTCAGTTCCTGGGTAGCCAAGTTTACATTCCGTGTATTAGTGATATCTTATGATGTTTCTTTTTCTGTGTGACTTATTTCACTTAGAATCATCGTACCTGAATCCACTCATTATGCTGCTACGGGCCTGATGACATAGATTTCATTGCTGAGTGATATTGCATTGTACGTAAGTACCACAAATTCTTTATTCATTTTTCGCTTTCTGTGATAATGAACTTGTACCATAAACGAGGTTCTTGTAAACAGAGCCGTCCCAAATTTTGGGGTGGCTGTGTCTTTTTGATTTGAATTTCCCTAAGCTATAGGAGCATAATTGGAAGTGCCCTAGGCTCTGTTGCTTTGTTTTTTAGATGTTTCAGGAAACACCATACACTTCTCCAGAGTGGCTGTTGGCAAATTACATCCCGCCCATCAGCATAACAAGGCTCCCAGTTCTCCATGGCCTGTCCTGCCTTTCTGGATTTTACACTTTTTTCAGATGGCCCTTTTGCCCAGGGGGCAGTGAGACTTCATTGTAGTGCAGATTTCCTTTGCAAGCTTGCTTGGTTGGCCAAAAAGGGCGTATGCGTTTTTTCCTGAATATATTCAGGAAAAAACGCATATGAACTTTTTGGCCAAGTGCATCATTGTGGACGTTCTGCTTCTTTTACTATGCTTTTCATGCAATTCCAGTCTACCTCCTGAAATCGGTTTCCTGCAATTCTGCCCCGCTTTCAAGTCCTCTTGGCAGCCTTACTTCAATATATTTTTGGACGATAGCTGTCATTTATAATTCTGCAGGTTTGTGAATTACAGTGCCCCTGAGCTCCTTTCTTCAACTCGCTTTCTTGTGAGCTGGCCGCAACACTGCAAGATTGCTTCAGGCCCTAGTGTGGTTCCGGCACGGCAAGCTGAGCCTTTGGTTAATTCCTCTTCCTGGTGGGAAATGAGAGTTAAATTTGCCCGTCCAGACACCTCCAGCTAGTCTCTCATTGGTTCTCCCTATTCCTGTTCATTTCCCGCAGAAATTGCAAACTGGGCCAAACACGACGTTAAAGGCACTGACTCTCCAAGTGGGGAGAGTGTTAGTAAAGCGTCTGGAATGTTGCACCCGAGTACCAGGGGACCAAAACTGAGACACATTTGAACACGTTTCCCGATGACACGGTGGATCATACTCTGGGTTCCACATGCATGTTTTAGCTGAAGGAAGAATCCCTTAAACCTGGAGAGTTGTGACCCATGGAATGGGTACCATGCAATATGACTTCAAAGGGTCTGCATTTGCTCACCGAACCTCAACAATCCTATCACTGCTGCATTTATGCTGCTGTACACATGCTTGATTCTCTTTCAGAGACATGTAAATCCATAGGTTTTAAGATTCTTACTAGTCAGGTATATTCTTAGGCGTTTAATATGGGGTGTTGAGTCCACTTCGTTGAGGAAGGAGTAGCTCTTTTCTATTACATATTTGGCTTATGGAACGGTATCTGTTCTAATTTCAATCTCTGGTTTTATGCAGCACCCCAACTCACCTTTCCCTTAAGCAAGCATAAGTTGGTTTTCTACATTTGAGACCCTGTTCTGTTTTGTAATTCAGTTCCTGGGTAGCCAAGTTTACATTCCGTGTATTAGTGATATCTTATGATGTTTCTTTTTCTGTGTGACTTATTTCACTTAGAATCATCGTACCTGAATCCACTCATTATGCTGCTACGGGCCTGATGACATAGATTTCATTGCTGAGTGATATTGCATTGTACGTAAGTACCACAAATTCTTTATTCATTTTTCGCTTTCTGTGATATTGAACTTGTACCATAAACGAGGTTCTTGTAAACAGAGCCGTCCCAAATTTTGGGGTGGCTGTGTCTTTTTGATTTGAATTTCCCTAAGCTATAGGAGCATAATTGGAAGTGCCCTAGGCTCTGTTGCTTTGTTTTTTAGATGTTTCAGGAAACACCATACACTTCTCCAGAGTGGCTGTTGGCAATTTACATCCCGCCCATCAGCATAACAAGGCTCCCAGTTCTCCATGGCCTGTCCTGCCTTTCTGGATTTTACACTTTTTTCAGATGGCCCTTTTGCCCAGGGGGCAGTGAGACTTCATTGTAGTGCAGATTTCCTTTGCAAGCTTGCTTGGTTGGCCAAAAAGGGCGTATGCGTTTTTTCCTGAATATATTCAGGAAAAAACGCATACGCCCTTTTTGGCCAAGTGCATCATTGTGGACGTTCTGCCTCTTTTCCTATGCTTTTCATGCAATTCCAGTCTACCTCCTGAAATCGGTGTCCTGCAATTCTGCCCCGCTTTCAAGTGCTCTTGGCAGCCTTACTTCAATATATTTTTGGACGATAGCTGTCATTTATAACTCTGCAGGTTTGTGAATGACAGTGCGCCTGAGCTCCTTTCTTCAGCTCTCTTTCTTGTGAGCTGGCCGCAACACCGCAGGATTGCTTCAGGCCCTAGTGTGGTTCCGGCACGGCAAGCTGAGCCTTTGGTTAATTCCTCTTCCTGGTGGGAAATGAGAGTTAAATTTGCCCGTCCAGACACCTCCAGCTAGTCTCTCATTGGTTCTCCCTATTCCTGTTCATTTCCCGCAGAAATTGCAAACTGGGCCAAACAGGAGGTTAAAGGCACTGACTCTCCAAGTGGGGAGAGTGTTAGTAAAGCGTCTGGAATGTTGCACCCGAGTACCAGGGGACGAAAACTGAGACACATTTGAACACGTTTCCCGATCACGCGGTGGATCATACTCTGGGTTCCACATGCATGTTTTAGCTGAAGGAGGAATCCCTTAAACCTGCAGAGTTGTGACCCATGGAATGGGTACCATGCAATATGACTTCAAAGGGTCTGCATTTGCTCACCGAACCTCACCAATCCTATCACTGCTGCGTTTATGCTGCTGTACACATGCTTGATTCCCTTTCGGAGACATGTAAATCCATAGGTTTTAAGATTCTTACTAGTCAGGTATATTCTTAGGCGTTTAATATGTGGTGTTGAGTCCACTTCGTTGAGGAAGCAGTAGCTCTTGTCTATTACATATTTGGCTTATGGAACGGTATCTGTGCTAATTTCAATCTCTGGTTTTATGTAGCACCCCAACTCACCTTTCCCCTTAAGCAAGCATAAGTTGGTTTTCTACATTTGAGACCGTGTTCTGTTTTGTAATTCAGTTCCTGGGTAGCCAAGTTTACATTCCGTGTATTAGTGATACCTTATGATATTTCTTTTTCTGTGTGACTTATTTCTCTTAGAATCATCGTACCTGAGTCCACTCATTATGCTGCTACGGGTCTGATGACATAGATTTCATTGCTGAGTGATATTGCATTGTACGTAAGTACCACAAATTCTTTATTCATTTTTCGCTTTCTGTGATATTGAACTTGTACCATAAACGAGGATCTTGTAAACAGAGCCGTCCCAAACTTTGGGGTGGCTGTGTCTTTTTGATTTTACTTTCCCTAAGCTATAGGAGCATAAGTGGAAGTGCCCTAGGCTCTGTTGCTTTGTTTTTTAGATGTTTCAGGAAACACCATACACTTCTCCAGAGTGGCTGTTGGCAATTTACATCCCGCCCATCAGCATAACAAGGCTCCCAGTTCTCCATGGCCTGTCCTGCCTTTCTGGATTTTACACTTTTTTCAGATGGCCCTTTTGCCCGGGGGGCAGTGAGACTTCATTGTAGTGCAGATTTCCTTTGCAAGCTTGCTTGGTTGGCCAAAAAGGGCGTATGCGTTTTTTCCTGAATATATTCAGGAAAAAACGCATACGCCCTTTTTGGCCAAGTGCATCATTGTGGACGTTCTGCCTCTTTTCCTATGCTTTTCATGCAATTCCAGTCTACCTCCTGAAATCGGTGTCCTGCAATTCTGCCCCGCTTTCAAGTGCTCTTGGCAGCCTTACTTCAATATATTTTTGGACGATAGCTGTCATTTATAACTCTGCAGGTTTGTGAATGACAGTTCCCCTGAGCTCCTTTGTTCAACTCGCTTTCTTGTGAGCTGGCCGCAACACCGCAAGATTGCTTCAGGCCCTAGTGTGGTTCCGGCACGGCAAGCTGAGCCTTTGGTTAATTCCTCTTCCTGGTGGGAAATGAGAGTTAAATTTGCCCGTCCAGACACCTCCAGCTAGTCTCTCATTGGTTCTCCCTATTCCTGTTCATTTCCCGCAGAAATTGCAAACTGGGCCAAACAGGAGGTTAAAGGCACTGACTCTCCAAGTGGGCAGAGTGTTAGTAAAGTGTCTGGAATGTTGCACCCGAGTACCAGGGGACTTAAACTGAGACATATTTGAACACGTTTCCCGATCACACGGTGGATCATACTCTGGGTTCCACATGCATGTTTTAGCTGAAGGAAGAATCCCTTAAACCTGGAGAGATGAGACCCATGGAATGGGTACCATGCAATATGACTTCAAAGGGTCTGCATTTGCTCACCGAACCTCATCAATCCTATCACTGCTGCGTTTATGCTGCTGTACACACGCTTGATTCTCTTTTGGAGACATGAAAATCCATAGGTTTTTAGATTCTTACTAGTCAGGTATATTCTTAGGCGTTTAATATGGGGTGTTGAGTCCACATCGTTGAGGAAGGAGTAGCTCTTGTCTATTATATATTTGGCTTATGGAACGGTATCTGTGCTAATTTCAATCTCTGGTTTTATGCAGCACCCCAACTCACCTTTCCCCTTAAGCAAGCATAAGTTGGTTTTCTACATTTGAGACCCTGTTCTGTTTTGTAATTCTGTTCCTGGGTAGCCAAGTTTACATTCCGTGTATTAGTGATACCTTATGATATTTCTTTTTCTGTGTGACTTATTTCTCTTAGAATCATCGTACCTGAGTCCACTCATTATGCTGCTATGGGCCTGATGACATAGATTTCATTGCTGAGTGATATTGCATTGTACGTAAGTACCACAAATTCTTTATTCATTTTTCGCTTTCTGTGATATTGAACTTATACCATAAACGAGGTTCTTGTAAACAGAGCCGTCCCAAACTTTGGGGTGGCTGTGTCTTTTTTATTTTAATTTCCCTAAGCTATAGGAGCATAAGTGGAAGTGCCCTAGGCTCTGTTGCTTTGTTTTTTAGATGTTTCAGGAAACACCATACACTTCTCCAGAGTGGCTGTTGGCAATTTACATCCCGCCCATCAGCATAACAAGGCTCCCAGTTCTCCATGGCCTGTCCTGCCTTTCTGGATTTTACACTTTTTTCAGATGGCCCTTTTGCCCGGGGGGCAGTGAGACTTCATTGTAGTGCAGATTTCCTTTGCAAGCTTGCTTGGTTGGCCAAAAAGGGCGTATGCGTTTTATCCTGAATATATTCAGGAAAAAACGCATACGCCCTTTTTGGCCAAGTGCATCATTGTGGACGTTCTGCCTCTTTTCCTATGCTTTTCATGCAATTCCAGTCTACCTCCTGAAATCGGTGTCCTGCAATTCTGCCCCGCTTTCAAGTGCTCTTGGCAGCCTTACTTCAATATATTTTTGGACGATAGCTGTCATTTATAACTCTGCAGGTTTGTGAATGACAGTGCCCCTGAGCTCCTTTCTTCAGCTCTCTTTATTGTGAGCTGGCCGCAACACTGCAGGATTGCTTCAGGCCCTAGTGTGGTTCCGGCACGGCAAGCTGAGCCTTTGGTTAATTCCTCTTCCTGGTGGGAAATGAGAGTTAAATTTGCCCGTCCAGACACCTCCAGGTAGTCTCTCATGGGTTCTCCCTATTCCTGTTCATTTCCCGCAGAAATTGCAAACTGGGCCAAAGAGGAGGTTAAAGGCACTGACTCTCCAAGTGGGGAGAGTGTTAGTAAAGCGTCTGGAATGTTGCACCCGAGTACCAGGGGACGAAAACTGAGACACATTTGAACACGTTTCCCGATCACACGGTGGATCATACTCTGGGTTCCACATGCATGTTTTAGCTGAAGGAGGAATCCCTTAAACCTGCAGAGTTGTGACCCATGGAATGGGTACCATGCAATATGACTTCAAAGGGTCTGCATTTGCTCACCGAACCTCACCAATCCTATCACTGCTGCGTTTATGCTGCTGTACACATGCTTGATTCCCTTTCGGAGACATGTAAATCCATAGGTTTTAAGATTCTTACTAGTCAGGTATATTCTTAGGCGTTTAATATGGGGTGTTGAGTCCACTTCGTTGAGGAAGGAGTAGCTCTTGTCTATTACATATTTGGCTTATGGAACGGTATCTGTGCTAATTTCAATCTCTGTTTTTATGCAGCACCCCAACTCACCTTTCCCCTTAAGCAAGCATAAGTTGGTTTTCTACATTTGAGACCCTGTTCTGTTTTGTAATTCTGTTCCTGGGTAGCCAAGTTTACATTCCGTGTATTAGTGATACCTTATGATATTTCTTTTTCTGTGTGACTTATTTCTCTTAGAATCATCGTACCTGAGTCCACTCATTATGCTGCTATGGGCCTGATGACATAGATTTCATTGCTGAGTGATATTGCATTGTACGTAAGTACCACAAATTCTTTATTCATTTTTCGATTTCTGTGATATTGAACTTGTACCATAAACGAGGTTCTTGTAAACAGAGCCGTCCCAAACTTTGGGGTGGCTGTGTCTTTTTGATTTTAATTTCCCTAAGCTATAGGAGCATAAGTGGAAGTGCCCTAGGCTCTGTTGCTTTGTTTTTTAGATGTTTCAGGAAACACCATACACTTCTCCAGAGTGGCTGTTGGCAATTTACATCCCGCCCATCAGCATAACAAGGCTCCCAGTTCTCCATGGCCTGTCCTGCCTTTCTGGATTTTACACTTTTTTCAGATGGCCCTTTTGCCCGGGGGGCAGTGAGACTTCATTGTAGTGCAGATTTCCTTTGCAAGCTTGCTTGGTTGGCCAAAAAGGGCGTATGCGTTTTATCCTGAATATATTCAGGAAAAAACGCATACGCCCTTTTTGGCCAAGTGCATCATTGTGGACGTTCTGCCTCTTTTCCTATGCTTTTCATGCAATTCCAGTCTACCTCCTGAAATCGGTGTCCTGCAATTCTGCCCCGCTTTCAAGTGCTCTTGGCAGCCTTACTTCAATATATTTTTGGACGATAGCTGTCATTTATAACTCTGCAGGTTTGTGAATGACAGTGCCCCTGAGCTCCTTTCTTCAGCTCTCTTTATTGTGAGCTGGCCGCAACACTGCAGGATTGCTTCAGGCCCTAGTGTGGTTCCGGCACGGCAAGCTGAGCCTTTGGTTAATTCCTCTTCCTGGTGGGAAATGAGAGTTAAATTTGCCCGTCCAGACACCTCCAGCTAGTCTCTCATTGGTTCTCCCTATTCCTGTTCATTTCCCGCAGAAATTGCAAACTGGGCCAAACAGGAGGTTAAAGGCACTGACTCTCCAAGTGGGGAGAGTGTTAGTAAAGCGTCTGGAATGTTGCACCCGAGTACCAGGGGACGAAAACTGAGACACATTTGAACACGTTTCCCGATCACACGGTGGATCATACTCTGGGTTCCACATGCATGTTTTAGCTGAAGGAGGAATCCCTTAAACCTGCAGAGTTGTGACCCATGGAATGGGTACCATGCAATATGACTTCAAAGGGTCTGCATTTGCTCACCGAACCTCACCAATCCTATCACTGCTGCGTTTATGCTGCTGTACACATGCTTGATTCCCTTTCGGAGACATGTAAATCCATAGGTTTTAAGATTCTTACTAGTCAGCTATATTCTTAGGCGTTTAATATGGGGTGTTGAGTCCACTTCGTTGAGGAAGGAGTAGCTCTTGTCTATTACATATTTGGCTTATGGAACGGTATCTGTGCTAATTTCAATCTCTGGTTTTATGCAGCACCCCAACTCACCTTTCCCCTTAAGCAAGCATAAGTTGGTTTTCTACATTTGAGACCCTGTTCTGTTTTGTAATTCAGTTCCTGGGTAGCCAAGTTTACATTCCGTGTATTAGTGATACCTTATGATATTTCTTTTTCTGTGTGACTTATTTCTCTTAGAATCATCGTACCTGAGTCCACTCATTATGCTGCTATCGGCCTGATGACATAGATTTCATTGCTGAGTGATATTGCATTGTACGTAAGTACCACAAATTCTTTATTCATTTTTCGCTTTCTGTGATATTGAACTTGTACCATAAACGAGGTTCTTGTAAACAGAGCCGTCCCAAACTTTGGGGTGGCTGTGTCTTTTTGATTTGAATTTCCCTAAGCTATAGGAGCATAAGTGGAAGTGCCCTAGGCTCTGTTGCTTTGTTTTTTAGATGTTTCAGGAAACACCATACACTTCTCCAGAGTGGCTGTTGGCAATTTACATCCCGCCCATCAGCATAACAAGGCTCCCAGTTCTCCATGGCCTGTCCTGCCTTTCTGGATTTTACACTTTTTTCAGATGGTCCTTTTGCCCGGGGGGCAGTGAGACTTCATTGTAGTGCAGATTTCCTTTGCAAGCTTGCTTGGTTGGCCAAAAAGGGCGTATGCGTTTTTTCCTGAATATATTCAGGAAAAAACGCATACGCCCTTTTTGGCCAAGTGCATCATTGTGGACGTTCTGCCTCTTTTCCTATGCTTTTCATGCAATTCCAGTCTACCTCCTGAAATCGGTGTCCTGCAATTCTGCCCCGCTTTCAAGTGCTCTTGGCAGCCTTACTTCAATATATTTTTGGACGATAGCTGTCATTTATAACTCTGCAGGTTTGTGAATGACAGTTCCCCTGAGCTCCTTTGTTCAACTCTCTTTATTGTGAGCTGGCCGCAACACCGCAGGATTGCTTCAGGCCCTAGTGTGGTTCCGGCACGGCAAGCTGAGCCTTTGGTTAATTCCTCTTCCTGGTGGGAAATGAGAGTTAAATTTGCCCGTCCAGACACCTCCAGCTAGTCTCTCATTGGTTCTCCCTATTCCTGTTCATTTCCCGCAGAAATTGCAAACTGGGCCAAACAGGAGGTTAAAGGCACTGACTCTCCAAGTGGGGAGAGTGTTAGTAAAGCGTCTGGAATGTTGCACCCGAGTACCAGGGGACGAAAACTGAGACACATTTGAACACGTTTCCCGATCACACGGTGGATCATACTCTGGGTTCCACATGCATGTTTTAGCTGAAGGAGGAATCCCTTAAACCTGCAGAGTTGTGACCCATGGAATGGGTACCATGCAATATGACTTCAAAGGGTCTGCATTTGCTCACCGAACCTCACCAATCCTATCACTGCTGCGTTTATGCTGCTGTACACATGCTTGATTCCCTTTCGGAGACATGTAAATCCATAGGTTTTAAGATTCTTACTAGTCAGCTATATTCTTAGGCGTTTAATATGGGGTGTTGAGTCCACTTCGTTGAGGAAGGAGTAGCTCTTGTCTATTACATATTTGGCTTATGGAACGGTATCTGTGCTAATTTCAATCTCTGGTTTTATGCAGCACCCCAACTCACCTTTCCCCTTAAGCAAGCATAAGTTGGTTTTCTACATTTGAGACACTGTTCTGTTTTGTAATTCAGTTCCTGGGTAGCCAAGTTTACATTCCGTGTATTAGTGATACCTTATGATATTTCTTTTTCTGTGTGACTTATTTCTCTTAGAATCATCGTACCTGAGTCCACTCATTATGCTGCTATGGGCCTGATGACATAGATTTCATTGCTGAGTGATATTGCATTGTACGTAAGTACCACAAATTCTTTATTCATTTTTCGCTTTCTGTGATATTGAACTTGTACCATAAACGAGGTTCTTGTAAACAGAGCCGTCCCAAACTTTGGGGTGGCTGTGTCTTTTTGATTTGAATTTCCCTAAGCTATAGGAGCATAAGTGGAAGTGCCCTAGGCTCTGTTGCTTTGTTTTTTAGATGTTTCAGGAAACACCATACACTTCTCCAGAGTGGCTGTTGGCAATTTACATCCCGCCCATCAGCATAACAAGGCTCCCAGTTCTCCATGGCCTGTCCTGCCTTTCTGGATTTTACACTTTTTTCAGATGGCCCTTTTGCCCGGGGGGCAGTGAGACTTCATTGTAGTGCAGATTTCCTTTGCAAGCTTGCTTGGTTGGCCAAAAAGGGCGTATGCGTTTTTTCCTGAATATATTCAGGAAAAAACGCATACGCCCTTTTTGGCCAAGTGCATCATTGTGGACGTTCTGCCTCTTTTCCTATGCTTTTCATGCAATTCCAGTCTACCTCCTGAAATCGGTGTCCTGCAATTCTGCCCCGCTTTCAAGTGCTCTTGGCAGCCTTACTTCAATATATTTTTGGACGATAGCTGTCATTTATAACTCTGCAGGTTTGTGAATGACAGTGCCCCTGAGCTCCTTTCTTCAGCTCTCTTTATTGTGAGCTGGCCGCAACACTGCAGGATTGCTTCAGGCCCTAGTGTGGTTCCGGCACGGCAAGCTGAGCCTTTGGTTAATTCCTCTTCCTGGTGGGAAATGAGAGTTAAATTTGCCCGTCCAGACACCTCCAGCTAGTCTCTCATTGGTTCTCCCTATTCCTGTTCATTTCCCGCAGAAATTGCAAACTGGGCCAAACAGGAGGTTAAAGGCACTGACTCTCCAAGTGGGGAGAGTGTTAGTAAAGCGTCTGGAATGTTGCACCCGAGTACCAGGGGACGAAAACTGAGACACATTTGAACACGTTTCCCGATCACACGGTGGATCATACTCTGGGTTCCACATGCATGTTTTAGCTGAAGGAAGAATCCCTTAAACCTGGAGATTTGTGACCCATGGAATGGGTACCATGCAATATGACTTCAAAGGGTCTGCATTTGCTCACCGAACCTCACCAATCCTATCACTGCTGCGTTTATGCTGCTGTACACATGCTTGATTCCCTTTCGGAGACATGTAAATCCATAGGTTTTAAGATTCTTACTAGTCAGGTATATTCTTAGGCGTTTAATATGGGGTGTTGAGTCCACTTCGTTGAGGAAGGAGTAGCTCTTGTCTATTACATATTTGGCTTATGGAACGGTATCTGTGCTAATTTCAATCTCTGGTTTTATGCAGCACCCCAACTCACCTTTCCCCTTAAGCAAGCATAAGTTGGTTTTCTACATTTGAGACCCTGTTCTGTTTTGTAATTCAGTTCCTGGGTAGCCAAGTTTACATTCCGTGTATTAGTGATACCTTATGATATTTCTTTTTCTGTGTGACTTATTTCTCTTAGAATCATCGTACCTGAGTCCACTCATTATGCTGCTATGGGCCTGATGACATAGATTTCATAGCTGAGTGATATTGCATTGTACGTAAGTACCACAAATTCTTTATTCATTTTTCGCTTTCTGTGATATTGAACTTGTACCATAAACGAGGTTCTTGTAAACAGAGCCGTCCCAAACTTTGGGGTGGCTGTGTCTTTTTGATTTTAATTTCCCTAAGCTATAGGAGCATAAGTGGAAGTGCCCTAGGCTCTGTTGCTTTGTTTTTTAGATGTTTCAGGAAACACCATACACTTCTCCAGAGTGGCTGTTGGCAATTTACATCCCGCCCATCAGCATAACAAGGCTCCCAGTTCTCCATGGCCTGTCCTGCCTTTCTGGATTTTACACTTTTTTCAGATGGCCCTTTTGCCCGGGGGGCAGTGAGACTTCATTGTAGTGCAGATTTCCTTTGCAAGCTTGCTTGGTTGGCCAAAAAGGGCGTATGCGTTTTTTCCTGAATATATTCAGGAAAAAACGCATACGCCCTTTTTGGCCAAGTGCATCATTGTGGACGTTCTGCCTCTTTTCCTATGCTTTTCATGCAATTCCAGTCTACCTCCTGAAATCGGTGTCCTGCAATTCTGCCCCGCTTTCAAGTGCTCTTGGCAGCCTTACTTCAATATATTTTTGGACGATAGCTGTCATTTATAACTCTGCAGGTTTGTGAATGACAGTGCCCCTGAGCTCCTTTCTTCAGCTCTCTTTATTGTGAGCTGGCCGCAACACTGCAGGATTGCTTCAGGCCCTAGTGTGGTTCCGGCACGGCAAGCTGAGCCTTTGGTTAATTCCTCTTCCTGGTGGGAAATGAGAGTTAAATTTGCCCGTCCAGACACCTCCATCTAGTCTCTCATTGGTTCTCCCTATTCCTGTTCATTTCCCGCAGAAATTGCAAACTGGGCCAAACAGGAGGTTAAAGGCACTGACTCTCCAAGTGGGGAGAGTGTTAGTAAAGCGTCTGGAATGTTGCACCCGAGTACCAGGGGACGAAAACTGAGACACATTTGAACACGTTTCCCGATCACACGGTGGATCATACTCTGGGTTCCACATGCATGTTTTAGCTGAAGGAAGAATCCCTTAAACCTGGAGATTTGTGACCCATGGAATGGGTACCATGCAATATGACTTCAAAGGGTCTGCATTTGCTCACCGAACCTCACCAATCCTATCACTGCTGCGTTTATGCTGCTGTACACATGCTTGATTCCCTTTCGGAGACATGTAAATCCATAGGTTTTAAGATTCTTACTAGTCAGGTATATTCTTAGGCGTTTAATATGGGGTGTTGAGTCCACTTCGTTGAGGAAGGAGTAGCTCTTGTCTATTACATATTTGGCTTATGGAATGGTATCTGTGCTAATTTCAATCTCTGGTTTTATGCAGCACCCCAACTCACCTTTCCCCTTAAGCAAGCATAAGTTGGTTTTCTACATTTGAGACCCTGTTCTGTTTTGTAATTCAGTTCCTGGGTAGCCAAGTTTACATTCCGTGTATTAGTGATACCTTATGATATTTCTTTTTCTGTGTGACTTATTTCTCTTAGAATCATCGTACCTGAGTCCACTCATTATGCTGCTATGGGCCTGATGACATAGATTTCATAGCTGAGTGATATTGCATTGTACGTAAGTACCACAAATTCTTTATTCATTTTTCGCTTTCTGTGATATTGAACTTGTACCATAAACGAGGTTCTTGTAAACAGAGCCGTCCCAAACTTTGGGGTGGCTGTGTCTTTTTGATTTGAATTTCCCTAAGCTATAGGAGCATAAGTGGAAGTGCCCTAGGCTCTGTTGCTTTGTTTTTTAGATGTTTCAGGAAACACCATACACTTCTCCAGAGTGGCTGTTGGCAATTTACATCCCGCCCATCAGCATAACAAGGCTCCCAGTTCTCCATGGCCTGTCCTGCCTTTCTGGATTTTACACTTTTTTCAGATGGCCCTTTTGCCCGGGGGGCAGTGAGACTTCATTGTAGTGCAGATTTCCTTTGCAAGCTTGCTTGGTTGGCCAAAAAGGGCGTATGCGTTTTTTCCTGAATATATTCAGGAAAAAACGCATACCCCCTTTTTGGCCAAGTGCATCATTGTGGACGTTCTGCCTCTTTTCCTATGCTTTTCATGCAATTCCAGTCTACCTCCTGAAATCGGTGTCCTGCAATTCTGCCCCGCTTTCAAGTGCTCTTGGCAGCCTTACTTCAATATATTTTTGGACGATAGCTGTCATTTATAACTCTGCAGGTTTGTGAATGACAGTGCCCCTGAGCTCCTTTCTTCAGCTCTCTTTATTGTGAGCTGGCCGCAACACTGCAGGATTGCTTCAGGCCCTAGTGTGGTTCCGGCACGGCAAGCTGAGCCTTTGGTTAATTCCTCTTCCTGGTGGGAAATGAGAGTTAAATTTGCCCGTCCAGACACCTCCAGCTAGTCTCTCATTGGTTCTCCCTATTCCTGTTCATTTCCCGCAGAAATTGCAAACTGGGCCAAACAGGAGGTTAAAGGCACTGACTCTCCAAGTGGGGAGAGTGTTAGTAAAGCGTCTGGAATGTTGCACCCGAGTACCAGGGGACGAAAACTGAGACACATTTGAACACGTTTCCCGATCACACGGTGGATCATACTCTGGGTTCCACATGCATGTTTTAGCTGAAGGAAGAATCCCTTAAACCTGGAGATTTGTGACCCATGGAATGGGTACCATGCAATATGACTTCAAAGGGTCTGCATTTGCTCACCGAACCTCACCAATCCTATCACTGCTGCGTTTATGCTGCTGTACACATGCTTGATTCCCTTTCGGAGACATGTAAATCCATAGGTTTTAAGATTCTTACTAGTCAGGTATATTCTTAGGCGTTTAATATGGGGTGTTGAGTCCACTTCGTTGAGGAAGGAGTAGCTCTTGTCTATTACATATTTGGCTTATGGAACGGTATCTGTGCTAATTTCAATCTCTGGTTTTATGCAGCACCCCAACTCACCTTTCCCCTTAAGCAAGCATAAGTTGGTTTTCTACATTTGAGACCCTGTTCTGTTTTGTAATTCAGTTCCTGGGTAGCCAAGTTTACATTCCGTGTATTAGTGATACCTTATGATATTTCTTTTTCTGTGTGACTTATTTCTCTTAGAATCATCGTACCTGAGTCCACTCATTATGCTGCTATGGGCCTGATGACATAGATTTCATAGCTGAGTGATATTGCATTGTACGTAAGTACCACAAATTCTTTATTCATTTTTCGCTTTCTGTGATATTGAACTTGTACCATAAACGAGGTTCTTGTAAACAGAGCCGTCCCAAACTTTGGGGTGGCTGTGTCTTTTTGATTTTAATTTCCCTAAGCTATAGGAGCATAAGTGGAAGTGCCCTAGGCTCTGTTGCTTTGTTTTTTAGATGTTTCAGGAAACACCATACACTTCTCCAGAGTGGCTGTTGGCAATTTACATCCCGCCCATCAGCATAACAAGGCTCCCAGTTCTCCATGGCCTGTCCTGCCTTTCTGGATTTTACACTTTTTTCAGATGGCCCTTTTGCCCGGGGGGCAGTGAGACTTCATTGTAGTGCAGATTTCCTTTGCAAGCTTGCTTGGTTGGCCAAAAAGGGCGTATGCGTTTTTTCCTGAATATATTCAGGAAAAAACGCATACGCCCTTTTTGGCCAAGTGCATCATTGTGGACGTTCTGCCTCTTTTCCTATGCTTTTCATGCAATTCCAGTCTACCTCCTGAAATCGGTGTCCTGCAATTCTGCCCCGCTTTCAAGTGCTCTTGGCAGCCTTACTTCAATATATTTTTGGACGATAGCTGTCATTTATAACTCTGCAGGTTTGTGAATGACAGTGCCCCTGAGCTCCTTTCTTCAGCTCTCTTTATTGTGAGCTGGCCGCAACACTGCAGGATTGCTTCAGGCCCTAGTGTGGTTCCGGCACGGCAAGCTGAGCCTTTGGTTAATTCCTCTTCCTGGTGGGAAATGAGAGTTAAATTTGCCCGTCCAGACACCTCCAGCTAGTCTCTCATTGGTTCTCCCTATTCCTGTTCATTTCCCGCAGAAATTGCAAACTGGGCCAAACAGGAGGTTAAAGGCACTGACTCTCCAAGTGGGGAGAGTGTTAGTAAAGCGTCTGGAATGTTGCACCCGAGTACCAGGGGACGAAAACTGAGACACATTTGAACACGTTTCCCGATCACACGGTGGATCATACTCTGGGTTCCACATGCATGTTTTAGCTGAAGGAAGAATCCCTTAAACCTGGAGATTTGTGACCCATGGAATGGGTACCATGCAATATGACTTCAAAGGGTCTGCATTTGCTCACCGAACCTCACCAATCCTATCACTGCTGCGTTTATGCTGCTGTACACATGCTTGATTCCCTTTCGGAGACATGTAAATCCATAGGTTTTAAGATTCTTACTAGTCAGGTATATTCTTAGGCGTTTAATATGGGGTGTTGAGTCCACTTCGTTGAGGAAGGAGTAGCTCTTGTCTATTACATATTTGGCTTATGGAATGGTATCTGTGCTAATTTCAATCTCTGGTTTTATGCAGCACCCCAACTCACCTTTCCCCTTAAGCAAGCATAAGTTGGTTTTCTACATTTGAGACCCTGTTCTGTTTTGTAATTCAGTTCCTGGGTAGCCAAGTTTACATTCCGTGTATTAGTGATACCTTATGATATTTCTTTTTCTGTGTGACTTATTTCTCTTAGAATCATCGTACCTGAGTCCACTCATTATGCTGCTATGGGCCTGATGACATAGATTTCATAGCTGAGTGATATTGCATTGTACGTAAGTACCACAAATTCTTTATTCATTTTTCGCTTTCTGTGATATTGAACTTGTACCATAAACGAGGTTCTTGTAAACAGAGCCGTCCCAAACTTTGGGGTGGCTGTGTCTTTTTGATTTGAATTTCCCTAAGCTATAGGAGCATAAGTGGAAGTGCCCTAGGCTCTGTTGCTTTGTTTTTTAGATGTTTCAGGAAACACCATACACTTCTCCAGAGTGGCTGTTGGCAATTTACATCCCGCCCATCAGCATAACAAGGCTCCCAGTTCTCCATGGCCTGTCCTGCCTTTCTGGATTTTACACTTTTTTCAGATGGCCCTTTTGCCCGGGGGGCAGTGAGACTTCATTGTAGTGCAGATTTCCTTTGCAAGCTTGCTTGGTTGGCCAAAAAGGGCGTATGCGTTTTTTCCTGAATATATTCAGGAAAAAACGCATACCCCCTTTTTGGCCAAGTGCATCATTGTGGACGTTCTGCCTCTTTTCCTATGCTTTTCATGCAATTCCAGTCTACCTCCTGAAATCGGTGTCCTGCAATTCTGCCCCGCTTTCAAGTGCTCTTGGCAGCCTTACTTCAATATATTTTTGGACGATAGCTGTCATTTATAACTCTGCAGGTTTGTGAATGACAGTGCCCCTGAGCTCCTTTCTTCAACTCTCTTTATTGTGAGCTGGCCGCAACACCGCAGGATTGCTTCAGGCCCTAGTGTGGTTTTGGCACGGCAAGCTGAGCCTTTGGTTAATTCCTCTTCCTGGTGGGAAATGAGAGTTAAATTTGCCCGTCCAGACACCTCCAGCTAGTCTCTCATTGGTTCTCCCTATTCCTGTTCATTTCCCGCAGAAATTGCAAACTGGGCCAAACAGGAGGTTAAAGGCACTGACTCTCCAAGTGGGGAGAGTGTTAGTAAAGCGTCTGGAATGTTGCACCCGAGTACCAGGGGACTTAAACTGAGACATATTTGAACACGTTTCCCGATCACACGGTGGATCATACTCTGGGTTCCACATGCATGTTTTAGCTGAAGGAAGAATCCCTTAAACCTGGAGAGATGAGACCCATGGAATGGGTACCATGCAATATGACTTCAAAGTGTCTGCATTTGCTCACCGAACCTCACCAATCCTATCACTGCTGCGTTTATGCTGCTGTACACACGCTTGATTCTCTTTTGGAGACATGAAAATCCATAGATTTTTAGATTCTTACTAGTCAGGTATATTCTTAGGCGTTTAATATGGGGTGTTGAGTCCACTTCGTTGAGGAAGGAGTAGCTCTTGTCTATTATATATTTGGCTTATGGAATGGTATCTGTGCTAATTTCAATCTCTGGTTTTATGCAGCACCCCAACTCACCTTTCCCCTTAAGCAAGCATAAGTTGGTTTTCTACATTTGAGACCCTGTTCTGTTTTGTAATTCTGTTCCTGGGTAGCCAAGATTACATTCCGTGTATTAGTGATACCTTATGATATTTCTTTTTCTGTGTGACTTATTTCTCTTAGAATCATCGTACCTGAGTCCACTCATTATGCTGCTATGGGCCTGATGACATAGATTTCATAGCTGAGTGATATTGCATTGTACGTAAGTACCACAAATTCTTTATTCATTTTTCGCTTTCTGTGATATTGAACTTGTACCATAAACGAGGTTCTTGTAAACAGAGCCGTCCCAAACTTTGGGGTGGCTGTGTCTTTTTGATTTTAATTTCCCTAAGCTATAGGAGCATAAGTGGAAGTGCCCTAGGCTCTGTTGCTTTGTTTTTTAGATGTTTCAGGAAACACCATACACTTCTCCAGAGTGGCTGTTGGCAATTTACATCCCGCCCATCAGCATAACAAGGCTCCCAGTTCTCCATGGCCTGTCCTGCCTTTCTGGATTTTACACTTTTTTCAGATGGCCCTTTTGCCCGGGGGGCAGTGAGACTTCATTGTAGTGCAGATTTCCTTTGCAAGCTTGCTTGGTTGGCCAAAAAGGGCGTATGCGTTTTTTCCTGAATATATTCAGGAAAAAACGCATACCCCCTTTTTGGCCAAGTGCATCATTGTGGACGTTCTGCCTCTTTTCCTATGCTTTTCATGCAATTCCAGTCTACCTCCTGAAATCGGTGTCCTGCAATTCTGCCCCGCTTTCAAGTGCTCTTGGCAGCCTTACTTCAATATATTTTTGGACGATAGCTGTCATTTATAACTCTGCAGGTTTGTGAATGACAGTGCCCCTGAGCTCCTTTCTTCAACTCTCTTTATTGTGAGCTGGCCGCAACACCGCAGGATTGCTTCAGGCCCTAGTGTGGTTTTGGCATGGCAAGCTGAGCCTTTGGTTAATTCCTCTTCCTGGTGGGAAATGAGAGTTAAATTTGCCCGTCCAGACACCTCCAGCTAGTCTCTCATTGGTTCTCCCTATTCCTGTTCATTTCCCGCAGAAATTGCAAACTGGGCCAAACAGGAGGTTAAAGGCACTGACTCTCCAAGTGGGGAGAGTGTTAGTAAAGCGTCTGGAATGTTGCACCCGAGTACCAGGGGACTTAAACTGAGACATATTTGAACACGTTTCCCGATCACACGGTGGATCATACTCTGGGTTCCACATGCATGTTTTAGCTGAAGGAAGAATCCCTTAAACCTGGAGAGATGAGACCCATGGAATGGGTACCATGCAATATGACTTCAAAGTGTCTGCATTTGCTCACCGAACCTCACCAATCCTATCACTGCTGCGTTTATGCTGCTGTACACACGCTTGATTCTCTTTTGGAGACATGAAAATCCATAGATTTTTAGATTCTTACTAGTCAGGTATATTCTTAGGCGTTTAATATGGGGTGTTGAGTCCACTTCGTTGAGGAAGGAGTAGCTCTTGTCTATTATATATTTGGCTTATGGAATGGTATCTGTGCTAATTTCAATCTCTGGTTTTATGCAGCACCCCAACTCACCTTTCCCCTTAAGCAAGCATAAGTTGGTTTTCTACATTTGAGACCCTGTTCTGTTTTGTAATTCTGTTCCTGGGTAGCCAAGATTACATTCCGTGTATTAGTGATACCTTATGATATTTCTTTTTCTGTGTGACTTATTTCTCTTAGAATCATCGTACCTGAGTCCACTCATTATGCTGCTATGGGCCTGATGACATAGATTTCATAGCTGAGTGATATTGCATTGTACGTAAGTACCACAAATTCTTTATTCATTTTTCGATTTCTGTGATAATGAACTTGTACCATAAACGAGGTTCTTGTAAACAGAGCCGTCCCAAACTTTGGGGTGGCTGTGTCTTTTTGATTTTAATTTCGCTAAGCTATAGGAGCATAAGTGGAAGTGCCCTAGGCTCTGTTGCTTTGTTTTTTAGATGTTTCAGGAAACACCATACACTTCTTCAGAGTGGCTGTTGGCAATTTACATCCCGCCCATCAGCATAACAAGGCTCCCAGTTCTCCATGGCCTGTCCTGCCTTTCTGGATTTTACACTTTTTTCAGATGGCCCTTTTGCCCGGGGGGCAGTGAGACTTCATTGTAGTGCAGATTTCCTTTGCAAGCTTGCTTGGTTGGCCAAAAAGGGCGTATGCGTTTTTTCCTGAATATATTCAGGAAAAAACGCATACGCCCTTTTTGGCCAAGTGCATCATTGTGGACGTTCTGCCTCTTTTCCTATGCTTTTCATGCAATTCCAGTCTACCTCCTGAAATCGGTTTCCTGCAATTCTGCCCCGCTTTCAAGTGCTCTTGGCAGCCTTACTTCAATATATTTTTGGACGATAGCTGTCATTTATAACTCTGCAGGTTTGTGAATGACAGTGCCCCTGAGCTCCTTTCTTCAGCTCTCTTTATTGTGAGCTGGCCGCAACACTGCAGGATTGCTTCAGGCCCTAGTGTGGTTCCGGCACGGCAAGCTGAGCCTTTGGTTAATTCCTCTTCCTGGTGGGAAATGAGAGTTAAATTTGCCCGTCCAGACACCTCCAGCTAGTCTCTCATTGGTTCTCCCTATTCCTGTTCATTTCCCGCAGAAATTGCAAACTGGGCCAAACAGGAGGTTAAAGGCACTGACTCTCCAAGTGGGGAGAGTGTTAGTAAAGCGTCTGGAATGTTGCACCCGAGTACCAGGGGACGAAAACTGAGACACATTTGAACACGTTTCCCGATCACACGGTGGATCATACTCTGGGTTCCACATGCATGTTTTAGCTGAAGGAAGAATCCCTTAAACCTGGAGATTTGTGACCCATGGAATGGGTACCATGCAATATGACTTCAAAGGGTCTGCATTTGCTCACCGAACCTCACCAATCCTATCACTGCTGCGTTTATGCTGCTGTACACATGCTTGATTCCCTTTCGGAGACATGTAAATCCATAGGTTTTAAGATTCTTACTAGTCAGGTATATTCTTAGGCGTTTAATATGGGGTGTTGAGTCCACTTCGTTGAGGAAGGAGTAGCTCTTGTCTATTACATATTTGGCTTATGGAACGGTATCTGTGCTAATTTCAATCTCTGGTTTTATGCAGCACCCCAACTCACCTTTCCCCTTAAGCAAGCATAAGTTGGTTTTCTACATTTGAGACCCTGTTCTGTTTTGTAATTCAGTTCCTGGGTAGCCAAGTTTACATTCCGTGTATTAGTGATACCTTATGATATTTCTTTTTCTGTGTGACTTATTTCTCTTAGAATCATCGTACCTGAGTCCACTCATTATGCTGCTATGGGCCTGATGACATAGATTTCATAGCTGAGTGATATTGCATTGTACGTAAGTACCACAAATTCTTTATTCATTTTTCGCTTTCTGTGATATTGAACTTGTACCATAAACGAGGTTCTTGTAAACAGAGCCGTCCCAAACTTTGGGGTGGCTGTGTCTTTTTGATTTGAATTTCCCTAAGCTATAGGAGCATAAGTGGAAGTGCCCTAGGCTCTGTTGCTTTGTTTTTTAGATGTTTCAGGAAACACCATACACTTCTCCAGAGTGGCTGTTGGCAATTTACATCCCGCCCATCAGCATAACAAGGCTCCCAGTTCTCCATGGCCTGTCCTGCCTTTCTGGATTTTACACTTTTTTCAGATGGCCCTTTTGCCCGGGGGGCAGTGAGACTTCATTGTAGTGCAGATTTCCTTTGCAAGCTTGCTTGGTTGGCCAAAAAGGGCGTATGCGTTTTTTCCTGAATATATTCAGGAAAAAACGCATACCCCCTTTTTGGCCAAGTGCATCATTGTGGACGTTCTGCCTCTTTTCCTATGCTTTTCATGCAATTCCAGTCTACCTCCTGAAATCGGTGTCCTGCAATTCTGCCCCGCTTTCAAGTGCTCTTGGCAGCCTTACTTCAATATATTTTTGGACGATAGCTGTCATTTATAACTCTGCAGGTTTGTGAATGACAGTGCCCCTGAGCTCCTTTCTTCAACTCTCTTTATTGTGAGCTGGCCGCAACACCGCAGGATTGCTTCAGGCCCTAGTGTGGTTTTGGCATGGCAAGCTGAGCCTTTGGTTAATTCCTCTTCCTGGTGGGAAATGAGAGTTAAATTTGCCCGTCCAGACACCTCCAGCTAGTCTCTCATTGGTTCTCCCTATTCCTGTTCATTTCCCGCAGAAATTGCAAACTGGGCCAAACAGGAGGTTAAAGGCACTGACTCTCCAAGTGGGGAGAGTGTTAGTAAAGCGTCTGGAATGTTGCACCCGAGTACCAGGGGACTTAAACTGAGACATATTTGAACACGTTTCCCGATCACACGGTGGATCATACTCTGGGTTCCACATGCATGTTTTAGCTGAAGGAAGAATCCCTTAAACCTGGAGAGATGAGACCCATGGAATGGGTACCATGCAATATGACTTCAAAGTGTCTGCATTTGCTCACCGAACCTCACCAATCCTATCACTGCTGCGTTTATGCTGCTGTACACACGCTTGATTCTCTTTTGGAGACATGAAAATCCATAGATTTTTAGATTCTTACTAGTCAGGTATATTCTTAGGCGTTTAATATGGGGTGTTGAGTCCACTTCGTTGAGGAAGGAGTAGCTCTTGTCTATTATATATTTGGCTTATGGAATGGTATCTGTGCTAATTTCAATCTCTGGTTTTATGCAGCACCCCAACTCACCTTTCCCCTTAAGCAAGCATAAGTTGGTTTTCTACATTTGAGACCCTGTTCTGTTTTGTAATTCTGTTCCTGGGTAGCCAAGATTACATTCCGTGTATTAGTGATACCTTATGATATTTCTTTTTCTGTGTGACTTATTTCTCTTAGAATCATCGTACCTGAGTCCACTCATTATGCTGCTATGGGCCTGATGACATAGATTTCATAGCTGAGTGATATTGCATTGTACGTAAGTACCACAAATTCTTTATTCATTTTTCGCTTTCTGTGATATTGAACTTGTACCATAAACGAGGTTCTTGTAAACAGAGCCGTCCCAAACTTTGGGGTGGCTGTGTCTTTTTGATTTTAATTTCCCTAAGCTATAGGAGCATAAGTGGAAGTGCCCTAGGCTCTGTTGCTTTGTTTTTTAGATGTTTCAGGAAACACCATACACTTCTCCAGAGTGGCTGTTGGCAATTTACATCCCGCCCATCAGCATAACAAGGCTCCCAGTTCTCCATGGCCTGTCCTGCCTTTCTGGATTTTACACTTTTTTCAGATGGCCCTTTTGCCCAGGGGGCAGTGAGACTTCATTGTAGTGCAGATTTCCTTTGCAAGCTTGCTTGGTTGGCCAAAAAGGGCGTATGCGTTTTTTCCTGAATATATTCAGGAAAAAACGCATACGCCCTTTTTGGCCAAGTGCATCATTGTGGACGTTCTGCCTCTTTTCCTATGCTTTTCATGTAATTCCAGTCTACCTCCTGAAATCGGTTTCCTGCAATTCTGCCCCGCTTTCAAGTGCTCTTGGCAGCCTTACTTCAATATATTTTTGGACGATAGCTGTCATTTATAACTCTGCAGGTTTGTGAATGACAGTGCCCCTGAGCTCCTTTCTTCAACTCGCTTTCTTGTGAGCTGGCCGCAACACCGCAAGATTGCTTCAGGCCCTAGTGTGGTTCTGGCACGGCAAGCTGAGCCTTTGGTTAATTCCTCTTCCTGCTGGGAAATGAGAGTTAAATTTGCCCGTCCAGACACCTCCAGCTAGTCTCTCATTGGTTCTCCCTATTCCTGTTCATTTCCCGCAGAAATTGCAAACTGGGCCAAACAGGAGGTTAAAGGCACTGACTCTCCAAGTGGGGAGAGTGTTAGTAAAGCGTCTGGAATGTTGCACCCGAGTACCAGGGGACGAAAACTGAGACACATTTGAACACGTTTCCCGATCACATGGTGGATCATACTCTGGGTTCCACATGCATGTTTTAGCTGAAGGAGGAATCCCTTAAACCTGCAGAGTTGTGACCCATGGAATGGGTACCATGCAATATGACTTCAAAGGGTCTGCATTTGCTCACCGAACCTCACCAATCCTATCACTGCTGCGTTTATGCTGCTGTACACATGCTTGATTCCCTTTCGGAGACATGTAAATCCATAGGTTTTAAGATTCTTACTAGTCAGGTATATTCTTAGGCGTTTAATATGGGGTGTTGAGTCCACTTCGTTGAGGAAGGAGTAGCTCTTGTCTATTACATATTTGGCTTATGGAACGGTATCTGTGCTAATTTCAATCTCTGGTTTTATGCAGCACCCCAACTCACCTTTCCCCTTAAGCAAGCATAAGTTGGTTTTCTACATTTGAGACCCTGTTCTGTTTTGTAATTCAGTTCCTGGGTAGCCAAGTTTACATTCCGTGTATTAGTGATACCTTATGATATTTCTTTTTCTGTGTGACATATTTCACTTAGAATCATCGTACCTGAATCCACTCATTATGCTGCTACGGGCCTGATGACATAGATTTCATTGCTGAGTGATATTGCATTGTACGTAAGTACCACAAATTCTTTATTCATTTTTCGATTTCTGTGATAATGAACTTGTACCATAAACGAGGTTCTTGTAAACAGAGCCATCCCAAATTTTGGGGTGGCTGTGTCTTTTTGATTTTAATTTCGCTAAGCTGTAGGAGCATAAGTGGAAGTGCCCTAGGCTCTGTTGCTTTGTTTTTTAGATGTTTCAGGAAACACCATACACTTCTTCAGAGTGGCTGTTGGCAATTTACATCCCGCCCATCAGCATAACAAGGCTCCCAGTTCTCCATGGCCTGTCCTGCCTTTCTGGATTTTACACTTTTTTCAGATGGCCCTTTTGCCCGTGGGGCAGTGAGACTTCATTGTAGTGCAGATTTCCTTTGCAAGCTTGCTTGGTTGGCCAAAAAGGGCGTATGCGTTTTTTCCTGAATATATTCAGGAAAAAACGCATACGCCCTTTTTGGCCAAGTGCATCATTGTGGACGTTCTGCCTCTTTTCCTATGCTTTTCATGCAATTCCAGTCTACCTCCTGAAATCGGTTTCCTGTAATTCTGCCCCGCTTTCAAGTCCTCTTGGCAGCCTTACTTCAATATATTTTTGGACGATAGCTGTCATTTATAATTCTGCAGGTTTGTGAATGACAGTGCCCCTGAGCTCCTTTCTTCAACTCGCTTTCTTGTGAGCTGGCCGCAACACTGCAAGATTGCTTCAGGCCCTAGTGTGGTTCCGGCACGGCAAGCTGAGCCTTTGGTTAATTCCTCTTCCTGGTGGGAAATGAGAGTTAAATTTGCCCGTCCAGACACCTCCAGCTAGTCTCTCATTGGTTCTCCCTATTCCTGTTCATTTCCCGCAGAAATTGCAAACTGGGCCAAACACGACGTTAAAGGCACTGACTCTCCAAGTGGGGAGAGTGTTAGTAAAGCGTCTGGAATGTTGCACCCGAGTACCAGGGGACCAAAACTGAGACACATTTGAACACGTTTCCCGATCACACGGTGGATCATACTCTGGGTTCCACATGCATGTTTTAGCTGAAGGAAGAATCCCTTAAACCTGGAGAGTTGAGACCCATGGAATGGGTACCATGCAATATGACTTCAAAGGGTCTGCATTTGCTCACCGAACCTCACCAATACTATCACTGCTGCGTTTATGCTGCTGTACACATGCTTGATTCCCTTTCAGAGACATGTAAATCCATAGGTTTTAAGATTCTTACTAGTCAGGTATATTCTTAGGCGTTTAATATGGGGTGCTGCGTCCACTTCGTTGAGCAAGGAGTAGCTCTTGTCTATTACATATTTGGCTTATGGAACGGTATCTGTGCTAATTTCAATCTCTGGTTTTATGCAGCACCCCAACTCACCTTTCCCTTAAGCAAGCATAAGTTGGTTTTCAACATTTGAGACCCTGTTCTGTTTTGTAATTCAGTTCCTGGGTAGCCAAGTTTACATTCCGTGTATTAGTGATACCTTATGATATTTCTTTTTCTGTGTGACTTATTTCTCTTAGAATCATCGTACCTGAGTCCACTCATTATGCTGCTATGGGCCTGATGACATAGATTTCATTGCTGAGTGATATTGCATTGTACGTAAGTACCACAAATTCTTTATTCATTTTTCGCTTTCTGTGATATTGAACTTGTACCATAAACGAGGTTCTTGTAAACAGAGCCGTCCCAAACTTTGGGGTGGCTGTGTCTTTTTGATTTTAATTTCCCTAAGCTATAGGAGCATAAGTGGAAGTGCCCTAGGCTCTGTTGCTTTGTTTTTTAGATGTTTCAGGAAACACCATACACTTCTCCAGAGTGGCTGTTGGCAATTTACATCCCGCCCATCAGCATAACAAGGCTCCCAGTTCTCCATGGCCTGTCCTGCCTTTCTGGATTTTACACTTTTTTCAGATGGCCCTTTTGCCCGGGGGGCAGTGAGACTTCATTGTAGTGCAGATTTCCTTTGCAAGCTTGCTTGGTTGGCCAAAAAGGGCGTATGCGTTTTTTCCTGAATATATTCAGGAAAAAACGCATACGCCCTTTTTGGCCAAGTGCATCATTGTGGACGTTCTGCCTCTTTTCCTATGCTTTTCATGCAATTCCAGTCTACCTCCTGAAATCGGTTTCCTGCAATTCTGCCCCGCTTTCAAGTGCTCTTGGCAGCCTTACTTCAATATATTTTTGGACGATAGCTGTCATTTATAACTCTGCAGGTTTGTGAATGACAGTGCCCCTGAGCTCCTTTCTTCAACTCGCTTTCTTGTGAGCTGGCCGCAACACCGCAAGATTGCTTCAGGCCCTAGTGTGGTTCCGGCACGGCAAGCTGAGCCTTTGGTTAATTCCTCTTCCTGGTGGGAAATGAGAGTTAAATTTGCCCGTCCAGACACCTCCAGCTAGTCTCTCATTGGTTTTCCCTATTCCTGTTAATTTCCCGCAGAAATTGCAAACTGGGCCAAACAGGACGTTAAAGGCACTGACTCTCCAAGTGGGGAGAGTGTTAGTAAAGCGTCTGGAGTGTTGTACCCGAGTAGCAGGGGACGAAAACTGAGACACATTTGAATACTTTTCCCAATCACACGGTGGATCATACTCTGGGTTCCACATGCATGTTTTAGCTGAAGGAAGAATCCCTTCAACCTGGAGAGTTGTGACCCATGGAATGGGTACCATGCAATATGACTTCAAAGGGTCTGCATTTGCTCACCGAAACTCACCAATTCTATCACTGCTGCATTTATGCTGCTGTACATACGCTTGACTCTCTTTCAGAGACATGTAAATCCATAGGTTTTAAGATTCTTACTAGTCAGGTATATTCTTAGGCGTTTAATATGGGGTGTTGAGTCCACTTCGTTGAGCAAGGAGTAGCTCTTGTCTATTACATATTTGGCTTATGGAACGGTATCTGTGCTAATTTCAATCTCTGGTTTTATGCAGCACCCCAACTCACCTTTCCCTTAAGCAAGCATAAGTTGGTTTTCTACATTTGAGACCCTGTTCTGTTTTGTAATTCAGTTCCTGTGTAGCCAAGTTTACATTCCGTGTATTAGTGATACCTTATGATATTTCTTTTTCTGTGTGACATATTTCACTTAGAATCATCGTACCTGAATCCACTCATTATGCTGCTATGGGCCTGATGACATAGATTTCATTGCTGAGTGATATTGCATTGTACGTAAGTACCACAAATTCTTTATTCATTTTTCGCTTTCTGTGATAATGAACTTGTACCATAAACGAGGTTCTTGTAAACAGAGCCGTCCCAAACTTTGGGGTGGCTGTGTCTTTTTGATTTTAATTTCCCTAAGCTATAGGAGCATAATTGGAAGTGCCCTAGGCTCTGTTGCTTTGTTTTTTAGATGTTTCAGGAAACACCATACACTTCTCCAGAGTGGCTGTAGGCAATTTATATCCCGCCCATCAGCATAACAAGGCTCCCAGTTCTCCATGGCCTGTCCTGCCTTTCTGGATTTTACACCTTTTTCAGATGGCCCTTTTGCCCGTGGGGCAGTGAGACTTCATTGTAGTGCAGATTTCCTTTGCAAGCTTGCTTGGTTGGCCAAAAACGGCGTATGCGTTTTTTCCTGAATATATTCAGGAAAAAACGCATACGCCCTTTTTGGCCAAGTGCATCATTGTGGACGTTCTGCCTCTTTTCCTATGCTTTTCATGCAATTCCAGTCTACCTCCTGAAATCGGTTTCCTGCAATTCTGCCCCGCTTTCAAGTGCTCTTGGCAGCCTTACTTCAATATATTTTTGGACGATAGCTGTCATTTATAACTCTGCAGGTTTGTGAATGACAGTGCCCCTGAGCTCCTTTCTTCAACTCGCTTTCTTGTGAGCTGGCCGCAACACCGCAAGATTGCTTCAGGCCCTAGTGTGGTTCCGGCACGGCAAGCTGAGCCTTTGGTTAATTCCTCTTCCTGGTGGGAAATGAGAGTTAAATTTGCCCGTCCAGACACCTCCAGCTAGTCTCTCATTGGTTTTCCCTATTCCTGTTAATTTCCCGCAGAAATTGCAAACTGGGCCAAACAGGACGTTAAAGGCACTGACTCTCCAAGTGGGGAGAGTGTTAGTAAAGCGTCTGGAGTGTTGTACCCGAGTAGCAGGGGACGAAAACTGAGACACATTTGAATACTTTTCCCAATCACACGGTGGATCATACTCTGGGTTCCACATGCATGTTTTAGCTGAAGGAAGAATCCCTTCAACCTGGAGAGTTGTGACCCATGGAATGGGTACCATGCAATATGACTTCAAAGGGTCTGCATTTGCTCACCGAAACTCACCAATTCTATCACTGCTGCATTTATGCTGCTGTACATACGCTTGACTCTCTTTCAGAGACATGTAAATCCATAGGTTTTAAGATTCTTACTAGTCAGGTATATTCTTAGGCGTTTAATATGGGGTGTTGAGTCCACTTCGTTGAGCAAGGAGTAGCTCTTGTCTATTACATATTTGGCTTATGGAACGGTATCTGTGCTAATTTCAATCTCTGGTTTTATGCAGCACCCCAACTCACCTTTCCCTTAAGCAAGCATAAGTTGGTTTTCTACATTTGAGACCCTGTTCTGTTTTGTAATTCAGTTCCTGTGTAGCCAAGTTTACATTCCGTGTATTAGTGATACCTTATGATATTTCTTTTTCTGTGTGACATATTTCACTTAGAATCATCGTACCTGAATCCACTCATTATGCTGCTATGGGCCTGATGACATAGATTTCATTGCTGAGTGATATTGCATTGTACGTAAGTACCACAAATTCTTTATTCATTTTTCGCTTTCTGTGATAATGAACTTGTACCATAAACGAGGTTCTTGTAAACAGAGCCGTCCCAAACTTTGGGGTGGCTGTGTCTTTTTGATTTTAATTTCCCTAAGCTATAGGAGCATAATTGGAAGTGCCCTAGGCTCTGTTGCTTTGTTTTTTAGATGTTTCAGGAAACACCATACACTTCTCCAGAGTGGCTGTAGGCAATTTATATCCCGCCCATCAGCATAACAAGGCTCCCAGTTCTCCATGGCCTGTCCTGCCTTTCTGGATTTTACACCTTTTTCAGATGGCCCTTTTGCCCGTGGGGCAGTGAGACTTCATTGTAGTGCAGATTTCCTTTGCAAGCTTGCTTGGTTGGCCAAAAACGGCGTATGCGTTTTTTCCTGAATATATTCAGGAAAAAACGCATACGCCGTTTTTGGCCAAGTGCATCATTGTGGACGTTCTGCCTCTTTTCCTATGCTTTTCATGCAATTCCAGTCTACCTCCTGAAATCGGTTTCCTGCAATTCTGCCCCGCTTTCAAGTGCTCTTGGCAGCCTTACTTCAATATATTTTTGGACGATAGCTGTCATTTATAACTCTGCAGGTTTGTGAATGACAGTGCTCCTGAGCTCCTTTCTTCAACTCGCTTTCTTGTGAGCTGGCCGCAACACCCGAAGATTGCTTCAGGCCCTAGTGTGGTTCCGGCACGGCAAGCTGAGCCTTTGGTTAATTCCTCTTCCTGGTGGGAAATGAGAGTTAAATTTGCCCGTCCAGACACCTCCAGCTAGTCTCTCATTGGTTCTCCCTATTCCTGTTCATTTCCCGCAGAAATTGCAAACTCGGCAAAACACGACGTTAAAGGCACTGACTCTCCAAGTGGGGAGAGTGTTAGTAAAGCGTCTGGAATGTTGCACCCGAGTACCAGGGGACTTAAACTGAGACATATTTGAACACGTTTCCCGATCACACGGTGGATCATACTCTGGGTTCCACATGCATGTTTTAGCTGAAGGAAGAATCCCTTAAACCTGGAGAGTTGAGACCCATGGAATGGGTACCATGCAATATGACTTCAAAGGGTCTGCATTTGCTCACCGAACCTCAACAATCCTATCACTGCTTCATTTATGCTGCTGTACACATGCTTGATTCTCTTTCAGAGACATGTAAATCCATAGGTTTTAAGATTCTTACTATTCAGGTATATTCTTAGGCGTTTAATATGGGGTGTTGAGTCCACTTCGTTGAGGAAGGAGTAGCTCTTGTCTATTACATATTTGGCTTATGGAACGGTATCTGTGCTAATTTCAATCTCTGGTTTTATGCAGCACCCCAACTCACCTTTCCCCTTAAGCAAGCATAAGTTGGTTTTCTACATTTGAGACCCTGTTCTGTTTTGTAATTCAGTTCCTGGGTAGCCAAGTTTACATTCCGTGTATTAGTGATACCTTATGATATTTCTTTTTCTGTGTTACTTATTTCTCTTAGAATCATCGTACCTGAGTCCACTCATTATGCTGCTACGGGCCTGATGACATAGATTTCATTGCTGAGTGATATTGCATTGTACGTAAGTACCACAAATTCTTTATTCATTTTTCGCTTTCTGTGATATTGAACTTGTACCATAAACGAGGTTCTTGTAAACAGAGCCGTCCCAAATTTTGGGGTGGCTGTGTCTTTTTGATTTTAATTTCCCTAAGCTATAGGAGCATAAGTGGAAGTGCCCTAGGCTCTGTTGCTTTGTTTTTTAGATGTTTCAGGAAACACCATACACTTCTCCAGAGTGGCTGTTGGCAATTTACATCCCGCCCATCAGCATAACAAGGCTCCCAGTTCTCCATGGCCTGTCCTGCCTTTCTGGATTTTACACCTTTCTCAGATGGCCCTTTTGCCCGTGGGGCAGTGAGACTTCATTGTAGTGCAGATTTCCTTTGCAAGCTTGCTTGGTTGGC
The DNA here is from genome assembly GCF_949774975.1 of Lagenorhynchus albirostris. Classification (NCBI taxonomy): domain Eukaryota; kingdom Metazoa; phylum Chordata; class Mammalia; order Artiodactyla; family Delphinidae; genus Lagenorhynchus; species Lagenorhynchus albirostris. The sequence goes on along the minus strand of NC_083095.1, from coordinate 109,464,870 downwards.
CAAAAAGGGCGTATGCGTTTTTTCCTGAATATATTCAGGAAAAAACGCATACGCCCTTTTTGGCCAAGTGCATCATTGTGGACGTTCTGCCTCTTTTCCTATGCTTTTCATGCAATTCCAGTCTACCTCCTGAAATCGGTTTCCTGCAATTCTGCCCCGCTTTCAAGTGCTCTTGGCAGCCTTACTTCAATATATTTTTGGACGATAGCTGTCATTTATAACTCTGCAAGTTTGTGAATGACAGTGCCCCTGAGCTCCTTCGTTCAACTCGCTTTCTTGTGAGCTGGCCGCAACACCGCAAGATTGCTTCAGGCCCTAGTGTGGTTCCGGCACGGCAAGCTGAGCCTTTGGTTAATTCCTCTTCCTGGTGGGAAATGAGAGTTAAATTTGCCCGTCCAGACACCTCCAGCTAGTCTCTCATTGGTTTTCCCTATTCCTGTTCATTTCCCGCAGAAATTACAAACTGGGCCAAACAGGACGTTAAAGGCACTGACTCTCCAAGTGGGGAGAGTGTTAGTAAAGCGTCTGGAGTGTTGTACCCGAGTAGCAGGGGACGAAAACTGAGACACATTTGAACACGTTTCCCAATCACACGGTGGATCATACTCTGGGTTCCACATGCATGTTTTAGCTGAAGGAAGAATCCCTTAAACCTGGAGAGTTGTGACCCATGGAATGGGTACCATGCAATATGACTTCAAAGGGTCTGCATTTGCTCACCGAAACTCACCAATTCTATCACTGCTGCATTTATGCTGCTGTACACACGCTTGACTCTCTTTCAGAGACATGTAAATCCATAGGTTTTAAGATTCTTACTAGTCAGGTATATTCTTAGGCGTTTAATATGGGGTGTTGAGTCCACTTCGTTGAGGAAGGTGTAGCTCTTGTCTATTACATATTTGGCTTATGGAACGGTATCTGTGCTAATTTCAATCTCTGGTTTTATGCAGCACCCCAACTCACCTTTCCCCTTAAGCAAGCATAAGTTGGTTTTCTACATCTGAGACCCTGTTCTGTTTTGTAATTCAGTTCCTGGGTAGCCAAGTTTACATTCCGTGTATTAGTGATACCTTATGATATTTCTTTTTCTGTGTGACATATTTCACTTAGAATCATCGTATCTGAATCCACTCATTATGCTGCTATGGGCCTGATGACATAGATTTCATTGCTGAGTGGTATTGCATTGTACGTAAGTACCACAAATTCTTTATTCATTTTTCGCTTTCTGTGATATTGAACTTGTACCATAAACGAGGTTCTTGTAAACAGAGCCGTCCCAAACTTTGGGGTGGCTGTGTCTTTTTGATTTTAATTTCCCTAAGCTATAGGAGCATAAGTGGAAGTGCCCTAGGCTCTGTTGCTTTGTTTTTTAGATGTTTCAGGAAACACCATACACTTCTCCAGAGTGGCTGTAGGCAATTTACATCCCGCCCATCAGCATAACAAGGCTCCCAGTTCTCCATGGCCTGTCCTGCCTTTCTGGATTTTACACCTTTTTCAGATGGCCCTTTTGCCCGGGGGGCAGTGAGACTTCATTGTAGTGCAGATTTCCTTTGCAAGCTTGCTTGGTTGGCCAAAAAGGGCGTATGCGTTTTTTCCTGAATATATTCAGGAAAAAACGCATACGCCCTTTTTGGCCAAGTGCATCATTGTGGACGTTCTGCCTCTTTTCCTATGCTTTTCATGCAATTCCAGTCTACCTCCTGAAATCGGTTTCCTGCAATTCTGCCCCGCTTTCAAGTGCTCTTGGCAGCCTTACTTCAATATATTTTTGGACGATAGCTGTCATTTATAACTCTGCAGGTTTGTGAATGACAGTGCCCCTGAGCTCCTTTCTTCAACTCGCTTTCTTGTGAGCTGGCCGCAACACCCGAAGATTGCTTCAGGCCCTAGTGTGGTTCCGGCACGGCAAGCTGAGCCTTTGGTTAATTCCTCTTCCTGGTGGGAAATGAGAGTTAAATTTGCCCGTCCAGACACCTCCAGCTAGTCTCTCATTGGTTCTCCCTATTCCTGTTCATTTCCCGCAGAAATTGCAAACTGGGCCAAACAGGAGGTTAAAGGCACTGACTCTCCAAGTGGGGAGAGTGTTAGTAAAGCGTCTGGAATGTTGCACCCGAGTACCAGGGGACGAAAACTGAGACTCATTTGAACACGTTTCCCGATCACACGGTGGATCATACTCTGGGTTCCACATGCATGTTTTAGCTGAAGGAAGAATCCCTTAAACCTGGAGAGTTGAGACCCATGGAATGGGTACCATGCTATATGACTTCAAAGGGTCTGCAATTGCTCAGTGAACCTCACCAATCCTATCACTGCTGCATTTATGCTGCTGTACACATGCTTGATTCTCTTTCAGAGTCATGTAAATCCATAGGTTTTAAGATTCTTACTAGTCAGGTATATTCTTAGGCGTTTAATATGGGGTGTTGTGTCCACTTCGTTGAGGAAGGAGTAGCTCTTGTCTATTACATATTTGGCTTATGGAACGGTATCTGTTCTAATTTCAATCTCTGGTTTCATGCAGCACCCCAACTCACCTTTCCCTTAAGCAAGCATAAGTTGGTTTTCTACATTTGAGACCCTGTTCTGTTTTGTAATTCAGTTCCTGTGTAGCCAAGTTTACATTCCGTGTATTAGTGATACCTTATGATATTTCTTTTTCTGTGTGACTTATTTCTCTTAGAATCATCGTACCTGAGTCCTCTCATTATGCTGCTACAGGCCTGATGACATAGATTTCATTGCTGAGTGATATTGCATTGTACGTAAGTACCACAAATTCTTTATTCATTTTTCGCTTTCTGTGATATTGAACTTGTACCATAAACGAGGTTCTTGTAAACAGAGCCGTCCCAAACTTTGGGGTGGCTGTGTCTTTTTGATTTTAATTTCCCTAAGCTATAGGAGCATAAGTGGAAGTGCCCTAGGCTCTGTTGCTTTGTTTTTTAGATGTTTCAGGAACACCATACACTTCTCCAGAGTGGCTGTTGGCAATTTACATCCCACCCATCAGCATAACAAGGCTCCCAGTTCTCCATGGCCTGTCCTGCCTTTCTGGATTTTACACTTTTTTCAGATGGCCCTTTTGCCCGGGGGGCAGTGAGACTTCATTGTAGTGCAGATTTCCTTTGCAAGCTTGCTTGGTTGGCCAAAAAGGGCGTATGCGTTTTTTCCTGAATATATTCAGGATAAAACGCATACGCCCTTTTTGGCCAAGTGCATCATTGTGGACGTTCTGCCTCTTTTCCTATGCTTTTCATGCAATTCCAGTCTACCTCCTGAAATCGGTGTCCTGCAATTCTGCCCCGCTTTCAAGTCCTCTTGGCAGCCTTCCTTCCATATATTTTTGGACGATAGCTGTCATTTATAACTCTGCAGGTTTGTGAATTACAGTGCCCCTGAGCTCCTTTGTTCAACTCGTTTTCTTGTGAGCAGGTCGCAACACCGCAAGATTGTTTCATGCCCTAGGGTGTTTCCGGCACGGCAAGCTGAGCCTTTGGTTAATTCCTCTTCCTGGTGGGAAATGAGACTTAAATTTGCCCGTCCAGACACCTCCAGCTAGTCTCTCATTGGTTCTCCCTATTCCTGTTCATTTCCGGCAGAAGTTGCAAACTGGGCCAAACAGGAGGTTAAAGGCACTGACTCTCCAAGTGGGGAGAGTGTTAGTAAAGCATCTGGAATGTTGCACCCGAGTAACAGGGGACGAAAACTGAGACACATTTGAACACGTTTCCCAATCACACGGTGGATCATACTCTGGGATCCACATGCATGTTTTAGCTGAAGGAGGAATCCCTTACACCTGGAGAGTTGTGAACCCTGGAATGTGTACCATGCAATATGACTTCAAAGGGTCTGCATTTGCTCACCGAAACTCACCAATCCTATCACTGCTGCGTTTATGCTGCTGTACACATGCTTGATTCCTTTTCGGAGATATATAAATCCATAGGTTTTAAGTTCCTTACTATTCAGGTATATTTTTAGGCATTTAATATGGGGTGTTGAGTCCACTTCGTTGAGCAAGGAGTAGCTCTTGTCTATTACATATTTGGCTTATGGAACGGTATCTGTGCTAATTTCAATCTCTTGTTTTATGCAGCACCCCAACTCACCTTTCCCCTTAAGGAAGCATAAGTTGGTTTTCTACATTTGAGACCCTGTTCTGTTTTGTAATTCAGTTCCTGGGTAGCCAAGTTTACATTCCGTGTATTAGTGATATCTTATGATGTTTCTTTTCCTGTGTGACTTATTTCTCTTAGAATCATCGTATCTGAATCCACTCATTATGGTGCTACGGGCCTGATGACATAGATTTCATTGCTGAGTGATATTGCATTGTACATAAATACCACAAATTCTTTATTCATTTTTCGCTTTCTGTGATATTGAACTTGTACCATAAACGAGGATCTTGTAAACAGAGCCGTCCCAAACTTTGGGGTGGCTGTGTCTTTTTGATTTTAATTTCCCTAAGCTATAGGAGCATAAGTGGAAGTGCCCTAGGCTCTGTTGCTTTGTTTTTTAGATGTTTCAGGAAACACCATACACTTCTCCAGAGTGGCTGTTGGCAATTTACATCCCGCCCATCAGCATAACAAGGCTCCCAGTTCTCCATGGCCTGTCCTGCCTTTCTGGATTTTACACTTTTTTCAGATGGCCCTTTTGCCCGTGGGGCAGTGAGACTTCTTTGTAGTGCAGATTTCCTTTGCAAGCTTGCTTGGTTGGCCAAAAAGGGCGTATGCGTTTTTTCCTGAATATATTCAGGAAAAAACGCATACGCCCTTTTTGGCCAAGTGCATCATTGTGGACGTTCTGCCTCTTTTCCTATGCTTTTCATGCAATTCCAGTCTACCTCCTGAAATCGGTTTCCTGCAATTCTGCCCCGCTTTCAAGTGCTCTTGGCAGCCTTACTTCAATATATTTTTGGACGATAGCTGTCATTTATAACTCTGCTGGTTTGTGAATGACAGTGCCCCTGAGCTCCTTTCTTCAACTCTCTTTATTGTGAGCTGGCCGCAACACCGCAGGATTGCTTCAGGCCCTAGTGTGGTTCCGGCACGGCAAGCTGAGCCTTTGGTTAATTCCTCTTCCTGGTGGGAAATGAGAGTTAAATTTGCCCGTCCAGACACCTCCAGCTAGTCTCTCATTGGTTCTCCCTATTCCTGTTCATTTCCCGCAGAAATTGCAAACTGGGCCAAACAGGAGGTTAAAGGCACTGACTCTCCAAGTGGGGAGAGTGTTAGTAAAGCGTCTGGAATGTTGCACCCGAGTACCAGGGGACGAAAACTGAGACTCATTTGAACACGTTTCCCGATCACACGGTGGATCATACTCTGGGTTCCACATGCATGTTTTAGCTGAAGGAAGAATCCCTTAAACCTGGAGAGTTGAGACCCATGGAATGGGTACCATGCTATATGACTTCAAAGGGTCTGCAATTGCTCAGTGAACCTCACCAATCCTATCACTGCTGCATTTATGCTGCTGTACACATGCTTGATTCTCTTTCAGAGTCATGTAAATCCATAGGTTTTAAGATTCTTACTAGTCAGGTATATTCTTAGGCGTTTAATATGGGGTGTTGTGTCCACTTCGTTGAGGAAGGAGTAGCTCTTGTCTATTACATATTTGGCTTATGGAACGGTATCTGTTCTAATTTCAATCTCTGGTTTCATGCAGCACCCCAACTCACCTTTCCCTTAAGCAAGCATAAGTTGGTTTTCTACATTTGAGACCCTGTTCTGTTTTGTAATTCAGTTCCTGTGTAGCCAAGTTTACATTCCGTGTATTAGTGATACCTTATGATATTTCTTTTTCTGTGTGACTTATTTCTCTTAGAATCATCGTACCTGAGTTCTCTCATTATGCTGCTACAGGCCTGATGACATAGATTTCATTGCTGAGTGATATTGCATTGTACGTAAGTACCACAAATTCTTTATTCATTTTTCGCTTTCTGTGATATTGAACTTGTACCATAAACGAGGTTCTTGTAAACAGAGCCGTCCCAAATTTTGGGGTGGCTGTGTCTTTTTGATTTGAATTTCCCTAAGCTATAGGAGCATAAGTGGAAGTGCCCTAGGCTCTGTTGCTTTGTTTTTTAGATGTTTCAGGAACACCATACACTTCTCCAGAGTGGCTGTTGGCAATTTACATCCCACCCATCAGCATAACAAGGCTCCCAGTTCTCCATGGCCTGTCCTGCCTTTCTGGATTTTACACTTTTTTCAGATGGCCCTTTTGCCCGGGGGGCAGTGAGACTTCATTGTAGTGCAGATTTCCTTTGCAAGCTTGCTTGGTTGGCCAAAAAGGGCGTATGCGTTTTTTCCTGAATATATTCAGGATAAAACGCATACGCCCTTTTTGGCCAAGTGCATCATTGTGGACGTTCTGCCTCTTTTCCTATGCTTTTCATGCAATTCCAGTCTACCTCCTGAAATCGGTGTCCTGCAATTCTGCCCCGCTTTCAAGTGCTCTTGGCAGCCTTACTTCCATATATTTTTGGACGATAGCTGTCATTTATAACTCTGCAGGTTTGTGAATTACAGTGCCCCTGAGCTCCTTTGTTCAACTCGTTTTCTTGTGAGCAGGCCGCAACACCGCAAGATTGTTTCATGCCCTAGGGTGTTTCCGGCACGGCAAGCTGAGCCTTTGGTTAATTCCTCTTCCTGGTGGGAAATGAGACTTAAATTTGCCCGTCCAGACACCTCCAGCTAGTCTCTCATTGGTTCTCCCTATTCCTGTTCATTTCCCGCAGAAATTGCAAACTGGGCCAAACAGGAGGTTAAAGGCACTGACTCTCCAAGTGGGGAGAGTGTTAGTAAAGCGTCTGGAATGTTGCACCCGAGTACCAGGGGACTTAAACTGAGACATATTTGAACACGTTTCCCGATCACACGGTGGATCATACTCTGGGTTCCACATGCATGTTTTAGCTGAAGGAAGAATCCCTTAAACCTGGAGAGATGAGACCCATGGAATGGGTACCATGCAATATGACTTCAAAGTGTCTGCATTTGCTCACCGAACCTCACCAATCCTATCACTGCTGCGTTTATGCTGCTGTACACACGCTTGATTCTCTTTTGGAGACATGAAAATCCATAGATTTTTAGATTCTTACTAGTCAGGTATATTCTTAGGCGTTTAATATGGGGTGTTGAGTCCACTTCGTTGAGGAAGGAGTAGCTCTTGTCTATTATATATTTGGCTTATGGAACGGTATCTGTGCTAATTTCAATCTCTGGTTTTATGCAGCACCCCAACTCACCTTTCCCCTTAAGCAAGCATAAGTTGGTTTTCTACATTTGAGACCCTGTTCTGTTTTGTAATTCTGTTCCTGGGTAGCCAAGATTACATTCCGTGTATTAGTGATACCTTATGATATTTCTTTTTCTGTGTGACTTATTTCTCTTAGAATCATCGTACCTGAGTCCACTCATTATGCTGCTATGGGCCTGATGACATAGATTTCATAGCTGAGTGATATTGCATTGTACGTAAGTACCACAAATTCTTTATTCATTTTTCGCTTTCTGTGATATTGAACTTGTACCATAAACGAGGTTCTTGTAAACAGAGCCGTCCCAAACTTTGGGGTGGCTGTGTCTTTTTGATTTTAATTTCCCTAAGCTATAGGAGCATAAGTGGAAGTGCCCTAGGCTCTGTTGCTTTGTTTTTTAGATGTTTCAGGAAACACCATACACTTCTCCAGAGTGGCTGTTGGCAATTTACATCCCGCCCATCAGCATAACAAGGCTCCCAGTTCTCCATGGCCTGTCCTGCCTTTCTGGATTTTACACTTTTTTCAGATGTCCCTTTTGCCCAGGGGGCAGTGAGACTTCATTGTAGTGCAGATTTCCTTTGCAAGCTTGCTTGGTTGGCCAAAAAGGGCGTATGCGTTTTTTCCTGAATATATTCAGGAAAAAACGCATACGCCCTTTTTGGCCAAGTGCATCATTGTGGACGTTCTGCCTCTTTTCCTATGCTTTTCATGTAATTCCAGTCTACCTCCTGAAATCGGTTTCCTGCAATTCTGCCCCGCTTTCAAGTGCTCTTGGCAGCCTTACTTCAATATATTTTTGGACGATAGCTGTCATTTATAACTCTGCAGGTTTGTGAATGACAGTGCCCCTGAGCTCCTTTCTTCAACTCGCTTTCTTGTGAGCTGGCCGCAACACCGCAAGATTGCTTCAGGCCCTAGTGTGGTTCTGGCACGGCAAGCTGAGCCTTTGGTTAATTCCTCTTCCTGGTGGGAAATGAGAGTTAAATTTGCCCGTCCAGACACCTCCAGCTAGTCTCTCATTGGTTCTCCCTATTCCTGTTCATTTCCCGCAGAAATTGCAAACTGGGCCAAACAGGAGGTTAAAGGCACTGACTCTCCAAGTGGGGAGAGTGTTAGTAAAGCGTCTGGAATGTTGCACCCGAGTACCAGGGGACGAAAACTGAGACACATTTGAACACGTTTCCCGATCACACGGTGGATCATACTCTGGGTTCCACATGCATGTTTTAGCTGAAGGAGGAATCCCTTAAACCTGCAGAGTTGTGACCCATGGAATGGGTACCATGCAATATGACTTCAAAGGGTCTGCATTTGCTCACCGAACCTCACCAATCCTATCACTGCTGCGTTTATGCTGCTGTACACATGCTTGATTCCCTTTCGGAGACATGTAAATCCATAGGTTTTAAGATTCTTACTAGTCAGGTATATTCTTAGGCGTTTAATATGGGGTGTTGAGTCCACTTCGTTGAGGAAGGAGTAGCTCTTGTCTATTACATATTTGGCTTATGGAACGGTATCTGTGCTAATTTCAATCTCTGGTTTTATGCAGCACCCCAACTCACCTTTCCCCTTAAGCAAGCATAAGTTGGTTTTCTACATTTGAGACCCTGTTCTGTTTTGTAATTCAGTTCCTGGGTAGCCAAGTTTACATTCCGTGTATTAGTGATACCTTATGATATTTCTTTTTCTGTGTGACATATTTCACTTAGAATCATCGTACCTGAATCCACTCATTATGCTGCTACGGGCCTGATGACATAGATTTCATTGCTGAGTGATATTGCATTGTACGTAAGTACCACAAATTCTTTATTCATTTTTCGATTTCTGTGATAATGAACTTGTACCATAAACGAGGTTCTTGTAAACAGAGCCGTCCCAAATTTTGGGGTGGCTGTGTCTTTTTGATTTTAATTTCGCTAAGCTGTAGGAGCATAAGTGGAAGTGCCCTAGGCTCTGTTGCTTTGTTTTTTAGATGTTTCAGGAAACACCATACACTTCTTCAGAGTGGCTGTTGGCAATTTACATCCCGCCCATCAGCATAACAAGGCTCCCAGTTCTCCATTGCCTGTCCTGCCTTTCTGGATTTTACACTTTTTTCAGATGGCCCTTTTGCCCGTGGGGCAGTGAGACTTCATTGTAGTGCAGATTTCCTTTGCAAGCTTGCTTGGTTGGCCAAAAAGGGCGTATGCGTTTTTTCCTGAATATATTCAGGAAAAAACGCATACGCCCTTTTTGGCCAAGTGCATCATTGTGGACGTTCTGCCTCTTTTCCTATGCTTTTCATGCAATTCCAGTCTACCTCCTGAAATCGGTTTCCTGTAATTCTGCCCCGCTTTCAAGTGCTCTTGGCAGCCTTACTTCAATATATTTTTGGACGATAGCTGTCATTTATAATTCTGCAGGTTTGTGAATGACAGTGCCCCTGAGCTCCTTTCTTCAACTCGCTTTCTTGTGAGCTGGCCGCAACACTGCAAGATTGCTTCAGGCCCTAGTGTGGTTCCGGCACGGCAAGCTGAGCCTTTGGTTAATTCCTCTTCCTGGTGGGAAATGAGAGTTAAATTTGCCCGTCCAGACACCTCCAGCTAGTCTCTCATTGGTTCTCCCTATTCCTGTTCATTTCCCGCAGAAATTGCAAACTGGGCCAAACACGACGTTAAAGGCACTGACTCTCCAAGTGGGGAGAGTGTTAGTAAAGCGTCTGGAATGTTGCACCCGAGTACCAGGGGACCAAAACTGAGACACATTTGAACACGTTTCCCGATCACACGGTGGATCATACTCTGGGTTCCACATGCATGTTTTAGCTGAAGGAAGAATCCCTTAAACCTGGAGAGTTGAGACCCATGGAATGGGTACCATGCAATATGACTTCAAAGGGTCTGCATTTGCTCACCGAACCTCACCAATACTATCACTGCTGCGTTTATGCTGCTGTACACATGCTTGATTCCCTTTCAGAGACATGTAAATCCATAGGTTTTAAGATTCTTACTAGTCAGGTATATTCTTAGGCGTTTAATATGGGGTGCTGCGTCCACTTCGTTGAGCAAGGAGTAGCTCTTGTCTATTACATATTTGGCTTATGGAACGGTATCTGTGCTAATTTCAATCTCTTGTTTTATGCAGCACCCCAACTCACCTTTCCCCTTAAGGAAGCATAAGTTGGTTTTCTACATTTGAGACCCTGTTCTGTTTTGTAATTCAGTTCCTGGGTAGCCAAGTTTACATTCCGTGTATTAGTGATATCTTATGATGTTTCTTTTCCTGTGTGACTTATTTCTCTTAGAATCATCGTATCTGAATCCACTCATTATGGTGCTACGGGCCTGATGACATAGATTTCATTGCTGAGTGATATTGCATTGTACATAAATACCACAAATTCTTTATTCATTTTTCGCTTTCTGTGATATTGAACTTGTACCATAAACGAGGATCTTGTAAACAGAGCCGTCCCAAACTTTGGGGTGGCTGTGTCTTTTTGATTTGAATTTCCCTAAGCTATAGGAGCATAAGTGGAAGTGCCCTAGGCTCTGTTGCTTTGTTTTTTAGATGTTTCAGGAAACACCATACACTTCTCCAGAGTGGCTGTTGGCAATTTACATCCCGCCCATCAGCATAACAAGGCTCCCAGTTCTCCATGGCCTGTCCTGCCTTTCTGGATTTTACACTTTTTTCAGATGGCCCTTTTGCCCGTGGGGCAGTGAGACTTCATTGTAGTGCAGATTTCCTTTGCAAGCTTGCTTGGTTGGCCAAAAAGGGCATATGCGTTTTTTCCTGAATATATTCAGGAAAAAAGGCATACACCCTTTTTGGCCAAGTGCATCATTGTGGACGTTCTGCCTCTTTTCCTATGCTTTTCATGCAATTCCAGTCTACCTCCTGAAATCGGTTTCCTGCAATTCTGCCCCGCTTTCAAGTGCTCTTGGCAGCCTTACTTCAATATATTTTTGGACGATAGCTGTCATTTATAACTCTGCTGGTTTGTGAATGACAGTGCCCCTGAGCTCCTTTCTTCAACTCTCTTTATTGTGAGCTGGCCGCAACACCGCAGGATTGCTTCAGGCCCTAGTGTGGTTCCGGCACGGCAACCTGAGCCTTTGGTTAATTCCTCTTCCTGGTGGGAAATGAGAGTTAAATTTGCCCGTCCAGACACCTCCAGCTAGTCTCTCATTGGTTCTCCCTATTCCTGTTCATTTCCCGCAGAAATTGCAAACTGGGCCAAACAGGAGGTTAAAGGCACTGACTCTCCAAGTGGGGAGAGTGTTAGTAAAGCGTCTGGAATGTTGCACCCGAGTACCAGGGGACGAAAACTGAGACTCATTTGAACACGTTTCCCGATCACACGGTGGATCATACTCTGGGTTCCACATGCATGTTTTAGCTGAAGGAAGAATCCCTTAAACCTGGAGAGTTGAGACCCATGGAATGGGTACCATGCTATATGACTTCAAAGGGTCTGCAATTGCTCAGTGAACCTCACCAATCCTATCACTGCTGCATTTATGCTGCTGTACACATGCTTGATTCTCTTTCAGAGACATGTAAATCCATAGGTTTTAAGATTCTTACTAGTCAGGTATATTCTTAGGCGTTTAATATGGGGTGTTGTGTCCACTTCGTTGAGGAAGGAGTAGCTCTTGTCTATTACATATTTGGCTTATGGAACGGTATCTGTTCTAATTTCAATCTCTGGTTTCATGCAGCACCCCAACTCACCTTTCCCTTAAGCAAGCATAAGTTGGTTTTCTACATTTGAGACCCTGTTCTGTTTTGTAATTCAGTTCCTGTGTAGCCAAGTTTACATTCCGTGTATTAGTGATACCTTATGATATTTCTTTTTCTGTGTGACTTATTTCTCTTAGAATCATCGTACCTGAGTCCACTCATTATGCTGCTACAGGCCTGATGACATAGATTTCATTGCTGAGTGATATTGCATTGTACGTAAGTACCACAAATTCTTTATTCATTTTTCGCTTTCTGTGATATTGAACTTGTACCATAAACGAGGTTCTTGTAAACAGAGCCGTCCCAAACTTTGGGGTGGCTGTGTCTTTTTGATTTTAATTTCCCTAAGCTATAGGAGCATAAGTGGAAGTGCCCTAGGCTCTGTTGCTTTGTTTTTTAGATGTTTCAGGAAACACCATACACTTCTCCAGAGTGGCTGTTGGCAATTTACATCCCGCCCATCAGCATAACAAGGCTCCCAGTTCTCCATGGCCTGTCCTGCCTTTCTGGATTTTACACTTTTTTCAGATGGCCCTTTTGCCCGGGGGGCAGTGAGACTTCATTGTAGTGCAGATTTCCTTTGCAAGCTTGCTTGGTTGGCCAAAAAGGGCGTATGCGTTTTTTCCTGAATATATTCAGGAAAAAACGCATACGCCCTTTTTGGCCAAGTGCATCATTGTGGACGTTCTGCCTCTTTTCCTATGCTTTTCATGCAATTCCAGTCTACCTCCTGAAATCGGTTTCCTGCAATTCTGCCCCGCTTTCAAGTCCTCTTGGCAGCCTTCCTTCAATATATTTTTGGACGATAGCTGTCATTTATAACTCTGCAGGTTTGTGAATTACAGTGCCCCTGAGCTCCTTTGTTCAACTCGTTTTCTTGTGAGCAGGCCGCAACACCGCAGGATTGTTTCAGGCCCTAGTGTGGTTCCGGCACGGCAAGCTGAGCCTTTGGTTAATTCCTCTTCCTGGTGGGAAATGAGAGTTAAATTTGCCCGTCCAGATACCTCCAGCTAGTCTCTCATTGGTGCTCCCTATTCCTGTTCATTTCCCGCAGAAATTGCAAACTGGGCCAAACAGGAGGTTAAAGGCACTGACTCTCCAAGTGGGGAGAGTGTTAGTAAAGCGTCTGGAATGTTGCACCCGAGTACCAGGGGACTTAAACTGAGACATATTTGAACACGTTTCCCGATCACACGGTGGATCATACTCTGGGTTCCACATGCATGTTTTAGCTGAAGGAAGAATCCCTTAAACCTGGAGAGATGAGACCCATGGAATGGGTACCATGCAATATGACTTCAAAGTGTCTGCATTTGCTCACCGAACCTCACCAATCCTATCACTGCTGCGTTTATGCTGCTGTACACACGCTTGATTCTCTTTTGGAGACATGAAAATCCATAGATTTTTAGATTCTTACTAGTCAGGTATATTCTTAGGCGTTTAATATGGGGTGTTGAGTCCACTTCGTTGAGGAAGGAGTAGCTCTTGTCTATTATATATTTGGCTTATGGAATGGTATCTGTGCTAATTTCAATCTCTGGTTTTATGCAGCACCCCAACTCACCTTTCCCCTTAAGCAAGCATAAGTTGGTTTTCTACATTTGAGACCCTGTTCTGTTTTGTAATTCTGTTCCTGGGTAGCCAAGTTTACATTCCGTGTATTAGTGATACCTTATGATATTTCTTTTTCTGTGTGACTTATTTCTCTTAGAATCATCGTACCTGAGTCCACTCATTATGCTGCTATGGGCCTGATGACATAGATTTCATTGCTGAGTGATATTGCATTGTACGTAAGTACCACAAATTCTTTATTCATTTTTCGCTTTCTGTGATATTGAACTTGTACCAGAAACGAGGTTCTTGTAAACAGAGCCGTCCCAAACTTTGGGGTGGCTGTGTCTTTTTGATTTTAATTTCCCTAAGCTATAGGAGCATAAGTGGAAGTGCCCTAGGCTCTGTTGCTTTGTTTTTTAGATGTTTCAGGAAACACCATACACTTCTCCAGAGTGGCTGTTGGCAATTTACATCCCGCCCATCAGCATAACAAGGCTCCCAGTTCTCCATGGCCTGTCCTACCTTTCTGGATTTTACACTTTTTTCAGATGGCCCTTTTGCCCGGGGGGCAGTGAGACTTCATTGTAGTGCAGATTTCCTTTGCAAGCTTGCTTGGTTGGCCAAAAAGTGCGTATGCGTTTTTTCCTGAATATATTCAGGAAAAAACGCATACGCCCTTTTTGGCCAAGTGCATCATTGTGGACGTTCTGCCTCTTTTCCTATGCTTTTCATGCAATTCCAGTCTACCTCCTGAAATCGGTGTCCTGCAATTCTGCCCCGCTTTCAAGTGCTCTTGGCAGCCTTACTTCAATATATTTTTGGACGATAGCTGTCATTTATAACTCTGCAGGTTTGTGAATGACAGTGCCCCTGAGCTCCTTTCTTCAGCTCTCTTTATTGTGAGCTGGCCGCAACACTGCAGGATTGCTTCAGGCCCTAGTGTGGTTCCGGCACGGCAAGCTGAGCCTTTGGTTAATTCCTCTTCCTGGTGGGAAATGAGAGTTAAATTTGCCCGTCCAGACACCTCCAGCTAGTCTCTCATTGGTTCTCCCTATTCCTGTTCATTTCCCGCAGAAATTGCAAACTGGGCCAAACAGGAGGTTAAAGGCACTGACTCTCCAAGTGGGGAGAGTGTTAGTAAAGCGTCTGGAATGTTGCACCCGAGTACCAGGGGACGAAAACTGAGACACATTTGAACACGTTTCCCGATCACACGGTGGATCATACTCTGGGTTCCACATGCATGTTTTAGCTGAAGGAGGAATCCCTTAAACCTGCAGAGTTGTGACCCATGGAATGGGTACCATGCAATATGACTTCAAAGGGTCTGCATTTGCTCACCGAACCTCACCAATCCTATCACTGCTGCGTTTATGCTGCTGTACACATGCTTGATTCCCTTTCGGAGACATGTAAATCCATAGGTTTTAAGATTCTTACTAGTCAGGTATATTCTTAGGCGTTTAATATGGGGTGTTGAGTCCACTTCGTTGAGGAAGGAGTAGCTCTTGTCTATTACATATTTGGCTTATGGAACGGTATCTGTGCTAATTTCAATCTCTGGTTTTATGCAGCACCCCAACTCACCTTTCCCCTTAAGCAAGCATAAGTTGGTTTTCTACATTTGAGACCCTGTTCTGTTTTGTAATTCTGTTCCTGGGTAGCCAAGTTTACATTCCGTGTATTAGTGATACCTTATGATATTTCTTTTTCTGTGTGACTTATTTCTCTTAGAATCATCGTACCTGAGTCCACTCATTATGCTGCTATGGGCCTGATGACATAGATTTCATTGCTGAGTGATATTGCATTGTACGTAAGTACCACAAATTCTTTATTCATTTTTCGCTTTCTGTGATATTGAACTTGTACCATAAACGAGGTTCTTGTAAACAGAGCCGTCCCAAACTTTGGGGTGGCTGTGTCTTTTTGATTTGAATTTCCCTAAGCTATAGGAGCATAAGTGGAAGTGCCCTAGGCTCTGTTGCTTTGTTTTTTAGATGTTTCAGGAAACACCATACACTTCTCCAGAGTGGCTGTTGGCAATTTACATCCCGCCCATCAGCATAACAAGGCTCCCAGTTCTCCATGGCCTGTCCTGCCTTTCTGGATTTTACACTTTTTTCAGATGGCCCTTTTGCCCGGGGGGCAGTGAGACTTCATTGTAGTGCAGATTTCCTTTGCAAGCTTGCTTGGTTGGCCAAAAAGGGCGTATGCGTTTTTTCCTGAATATATTCAGGAAAAAACGCATACGCCCTTTTTGGCCAAGTGCATCATTGTGGACGTTCTGCCTCTTTTCCTATGCTTTTCATGCAATTCCAGTCTACCTCCTGAAATCGGTGTCCTGCAATTCTGCCCCGCTTTCAAGTGCTCTTGGCAGCCTTACTTCAATATATTTTTGGACGATAGCTGTCATTTATAACTCTGCAGGTTTGTGAATGACAGTGCCCCTGAGCTCCTTTCTTCAGCTCTCTTTATTGTGAGCTGGCCGCAACACTGCAGGATTGCTTCAGGCCCTAGTGTGGTTCCGGCACGGCAAGCTGAGCCTTTGGTTAATTCCTCTTCCTGGTGGGAAATGAGAGTTAAATTTGCCCGTCCAGACACCTCCAGCTAGTCTCTCATTGGTTCTCCCTATTCCTGTTCATTTCCCGCAGAAATTGCAAACTGGGCCAAACAGGAGGTTAAAGGCACTGACTCTCCAAGTGGGGAGAGTGTTAGTAAAGCGTCTGGAATGTTGCACCTGAGTACCAGGGGACGAAAACTGAGACACATTTGAACACGTTTCCCGATCACACGGTGGATCATACTCTGGGTTCCACATGCATGTTTTAGCTGAAGGAAGAATCCCTTAAACCTGGAGATTTGTGACCCATGGAATGGGTACCATGCAATATGACTTCAAAGGGTCTGCATTTGCTCACCGAACCTCACCAATCCTATCACTGCTGCGTTTATGCTGCTGTACACATGCTTGATTCCCTTTCGGAGACATGTAAATCCATAGGTTTTAAGATTCTTACTAGTCAGGTATATTCTTAGGCGTTTAATATGGGGTGTTGAGTCCACTTCGTTGAGGAAGGAGTAGCTCTTGTCTATTACATATTTGGCTTATGGAACGGTATCTGTGCTAATTTCAATCTCTGGTTTTATGCAGCACCCCAACTCACCTTTCCCCTTAAGCAAGCATAAGTTGGTTTTCTACATTTGAGACCCTGTTCTGTTTTGTAATTCAGTTCCTGGGTAGCCAAGTTTACATTCCGTGTATTAGTGATACCTTATGATATTTCTTTTTCTGTGTGACTTATTTCTCTTAGAATCATCGTACCTGAGTCCACTCATTATGCTGCTATGGGCCTGATGACATAGATTTCATTGCTGAGTGATATTGCATTGTACGTAAGTACCACAAATTCTTTATTCATTTTTCGCTTTCTGTGATATTGAACTTGTACCATAAACGAGGTTCTTGTAAACAGAGCCGTCCCAAACTTTGGGGTGGCTGTGTCTTTTTGATTTTAATTTCCCTAAGCTATAGGAGCATAAGTGGAAGTGCCCTAGGCTCTGTTGCTTTGTTTTTTAGATGTTTCAGGAAACACCATACACTTCTCCAGAGTGGCTGTTGGCAATTTACATCCCGCCCATCAGCATAACAAGGCTCCCAGTTCTCCATGGCCTGTCCTGCCTTTCTGGATTTTACACTTTTTTCAGATGGCCCTTTTTCCCGGGGGGCAGTGAGACTTCATTGTAGTGCAGATTTCCTTTGCAAGCTTGCTTGGTTGGCCAAAAAGGGCGTATGCGTTTTTTCCTGAATATATTCAGGAAAAAACGCATACGCCCTTTTTGGCCAAGTGCATCATTGTGGACGTTCTGCCTCTTTTCCTATGCTTTTCATGCAATTCCAGTCTACCTCCTGAAATCGGTGTCCTGCAATTCTGCCCCGCTTTCAAGTGCTCTTGGCAGCCTTACTTCAATATATTTTTGGACGATAGCTGTCATTTATAACTCTGCAGGTTTGTGAATGACAGTGCCCCTGAGCTCCTTTCTTCAGCTCTCTTTATTGTGAGCTGGCCGCAACACTGCAGGATTGCTTCAGGCCCTAGTGTGGTTCCGGCACGGCAAGCTGAGCCTTTGGTTAATTCCTCTTCCTGGTGGGAAATGAGAGTTAAATTTGCCCGTCCAGACACCTCCAGCTAGTCTCTCATTGGTTCTCCCTATTCCTGTTCATTTCCCGCAGAAATTGCAAACTGGGCCAAACAGGAGGTTAAAGGCACTGACTCTCCAAGTGGGGAGAGTGTTAGTAAAGCGTCTGGAATGTTGCACCCGAGTACCAGGGGACGAAAACTGAGACACATTTGAACACGTTTCCCGATCACACGGTGGATCATACTCTGGGTTCCACATGCATGTTTTAGCTGAAGGAAGAATCCCTTAAACCTGGAGATTTGTGACCCATGGAATGGGTACCATGCAATATGACTTCAAAGGGTCTGCATTTGCTCACCGAACCTCACCAATCCTATCACTGCTGCGTTTATGCTGCTGTACACATGCTTGATTCCCTTTCGGAGACATGTAAATCCATAGGTTTTAAGATTCTTACTAGTCAGGTATATTCTTAGGCGTTTAATATGGGGTGTTGAGTCCACTTCGTTGAGGAAGGAGTAGCTCTTGTCTATTACATATTTGGCTTATGGAACGGTATCTGTGCTAATTTCAATCTCTGGTTTTATGCAGCACCCCAACTCACCTTTCCCCTTAAGCAAGCATAAGTTGGTTTTCTACATTTGAGACCCTGTTCTGTTTTGTAATTCTGTTCCTGGGTAGCCAAGTTTACATTCCGTGTATTAGTGATACCTTATGATATTTCTTTTTCTGTGTGACTTATTTCTCTTAGAATCATCGTACCTGAGTCCACTCATTATGCTGCTATGGGCCTGATGACATAGATTTCATAGCTGAGTGATATTGCATTGTACGTAAGTACCACAAATTCTTTATTCATTTTTCGCTTTCTGTGATATTGAACTTGTACCATAAACGAGGTTCTTGTAAACAGAGCCGTCCCAAACTTTGGGGTGGCTGTGTCTTTTTGATTTTAATTTCCCTAAGCTATAGGAGCATAAGTGGAAGTGCCCTAGGCTCTGTTGCTTTGTTTTTTAGATGTTTCAGGAAACACCATACACTTCTCCAGAGTGGCTGTTGGCAATTTACATCCCGCCCATCAGCATAACAAGGCTCCCAGTTCTCCATGGCCTGTCCTGCCTTTCTGGATTTTACACTTTTTTCAGATGGCCCTTTTGCCCGGGGGGCAGTGAGACTTCATTGTAGTGCAGATTTCCTTTGCAAGCTTGCTTGGTTGGCCAAAAAGGGCGTATGCGTTTTTTCCTGAATATATTCAGGAAAAAACGCATACCCCCTTTTTGGCCAAGTGCATCATTGTGGACGTTCTGCCTCTTTTCCTATGCTTTTCATGCAATTCCAGTCTACCTCCTGAAATCGGTGTCCTGCAATTCTGCCCCACTTTCAAGTGCTCTTGGCAGCCTTACTTCAATATATTTTTGGACGATAGCTGTCATTTATAACTCTGCAGGTTTGTGAATGACAGTGCCCCTGAGCTCCTTTCTTCAACTCTCTTTATTGTGAGCTGGCCGCAACACCGCAGGATTGCTTCAGGCCCTAGTGTGGTTTTGGCACGGCAAGCTGAGCCTTTGGTTAATTCCTCTTCCTGGTGGGAAATGAGAGTTAAATTTGCCCGTCCAGACACCTCCAGCTAGTCTCTCATTGGTTCTCCCTATTCCTGTTCATTTCCCGCAGAAATTGCAAACTGGGCCAAACAGGAGGTTAAAGGCACTGACTCTCCAAGTGGGGAGAGTGTTAGTAAAGCGTCTGGAATGTTGCACCCGAGTACCAGGGGACTTAAACTGAGACATATTTGAACACGTTTCCCGATCACACGGTGGATCATACTCTGGGTTCCACATGCATGTTTTAGCTGAAGGAAGAATCCCTTAAACCTGGAGAGATGAGACCCATGGAATGGGTACCATGCAATATGACTTCAAAGTGTCTGCATTTGCTCACCGAACCTCACCAATCCTATCACTGCTGCGTTTATGCTGCTGTACACACGCTTGATTCTCTTTTGGAGACATGAAAATCCATAGATTTTTAGATTCTTACTAGTCAGGTATATTCTTAGGCGTTTAATATGGGGTGTTGAGTCCACTTCGTTGAGGAAGGAGTAGCTCTTGTCTATTATATATTTGGCTTATGGAATGGTATCTGTGCTAATTTCAATCTCTGGTTTTATGCAGCACCCCAACTCACCTTTCCCCTTAAGCAAGCATAAGTTGGTTTTCTACATTTGAGACCCTGTTCTGTTTTGTAATTCTGTTCCTGGGTAGCCAAGTTTACATTCCGTGTATTAGTGATACCTTATGATATTTCTTTTTCTGTGTGACTTATTTCTCTTAGAATCATCGTACCTGAGTCCACTCATTATGCTGCTATGGGCCTGATGACATAGATTTCATTGCTGAGTGATATTGCATTGTACGTAAGTACCACAAATTCTTTATTCATTTTTCGCTTTCTGTGATATTGAACTTGTACCAGAAACGAGGTTCTTGTAAACAGAGCCGTCCCAAACTTTGGGGTGGCTGTGTCTTTTTGATTTTAATTTCCCTAAGCTATAGGAGCATAAGTGGAAGTGCCCTAGGCTCTGTTGCTTTGTTTTTTAGATGTTTCAGGAAACACCATACACTTCTCCAGAGTGGCTGTTGGCAATTTACATCCCGCCCATCAGCATAACAAGGCTCCCAGTTCTCCATGGCCTGTCCTGCCTTTCTGGATTTTACACTTTTTTCAGATGGCCCTTTTGCCCGGGGGGCAGTGAGACTTCATTGTAGTGCAGATTTCCTTTGCAAGCTTGCTTGGTTGGCCAAAAAGTGCGTATGCGTTTTTTCCTGAATATATTCAGGAAAAAACGCATACGCCCTTTTTGGCCAAGTGCATCATTGTGGACGTTCTGCCTCTTTTCCTATGCTTTTCATGCAATTCCAGTCTACCTCCTGAAATCGGTGTCCTGCAATTCTGCCCCGCTTTCAAGTGCTCTTGGCAGCCTTACTTCAATATATTTTTGGACGATAGCTGTCATTTATAACTCTGCAGGTTTGTGAATGACAGTGCCCCTGAGCTCCTTTCTTCAGCTCTCTTTATTGTGAGCTGGCCGCAACACTGCAGGATTGCTTCAGGCCCTAGTGTGGTTCCGGCACGGCAAGCTGAGCCTTTGGTTAATTCCTCTTCCTGGTGGGAAATGAGAGTTAAATTTGCCCGTCCAGACACCTCCAGCTAGTCTCTCATTGGTTCTCCCTATTCCTGTTCATTTCCCGCAGAAATTGCAAACTGGGCCAAACAGGAGGTTAAAGGCACTGACTCTCCAAGTGGGGAGAGTGTTAGTAAAGCGTCTGGAATGTTGCACCCGAGTACCAGGGGACGAAAACTGAGACACATTTGAACACGTTTCCCGATCACACGGTGGATCATACTCTGGGTTCCACATGCATGTTTTAGCTGAAGGAGGAATCCCTTAAACCTGCAGAGTTGTGACCCATGGAATGGGTACCATGCAATATGACTTCAAAGGGTCTGCATTTGCTCACCGAACCTCACCAATCCTATCACTGCTGCGTTTATGCTGCTGTACACATGCTTGATTCCCTTTCGGAGACATGTAAATCCATAGGTTTTAAGATTCTTACTAGTCAGGTATATTCTTAGGCGTTTAATATGGGGTGTTGAGTCCACTTCGTTGAGGAAGGAGTAGCTCTTGTCTATTACATATTTGGCTTATGGAACGGTATCTGTGCTAATTTCAATCTCTGGTTTTATGCAGCACCCCAACTCACCTTTCCCCTTAAGCAAGCATAAGTTGGTTTTCTACATTTGAGACCCTGTTCTGTTTTGTAATTCTGTTCCTGGGTAGCCAAGTTTACATTCCGTGTATTAGTGATACCTTATGATATTTCTTTTTCTGTGTGACTTATTTCTCTTAGAATCATCGTACCTGAGTCCACTCATTATGCTGCTATGGGCCTGATGACATAGATTTCATTGCTGAGTGATATTGCATTGTACGTAAGTACCACAAATTCTTTATTCATTTTTCGCTTTCTGTGATATTGAACTTGTACCATAAACGAGGTTCTTGTAAACAGAGCCGTCCCAAACTTTGGGGTGGCTGTGTCTTTTTGATTTGAATTTCCCTAAGCTATAGGAGCATAAGTGGAAGTGCCCTAGGCTCTGTTGCTTTGTTTTTTAGATGTTTCAGGAAACACCATACACTTCTCCAGAGTGGCTGTTGGCAATTTACATCCCGCCCATCAGCATAACAAGGCTCCCAGTTCTCCATGGCCTGTCCTGCCTTTCTGGATTTTACACTTTTTTCAGATGGCCCTTTTGCCCGGGGGGCAGTGAGACTTCATTGTAGTGCAGATTTCCTTTGCAAGCTTGCTTGGTTGGCCAAAAAGGGCGTATGCGTTTTTTCCTGAATATATTCAGGAAAAAACGCATACGCCCTTTTTGGCCAAGTGCATCATTGTGGACGTTCTGCCTCTTTTCCTATGCTTTTCATGCAATTCCAGTCTACCTCCTGAAATCGGTGTCCTGCAATTCTGCCCCGCTTTCAAGTGCTCTTGGCAGCCTTACTTCAATATATTTTTGGACGATAGCTGTCATTTATAACTCTGCAGGTTTGTGAATGACAGTGCCCCTGAGCTCCTTTCTTCAGCTCTCTTTATTGTGAGCTGGCCGCAACACTGCAGGATTGCTTCAGGCCCTAGTGTGGTTCCGGCACGGCAAGCTGAGCCTTTGGTTAATTCCTCTTCCTGGTGGGAAATGAGAGTTAAATTTGCCCGTCCAGACACCTCCAGCTAGTCTCTCATTGGTTCTCCCTATTCCTGTTCATTTCCCGCAGAAATTGCAAACTGGGCCAAACAGGAGGTTAAAGGCACTGACTCTCCAAGTGGGGAGAGTGTTAGTAAAGCGTCTGGAATGTTGCACCCGAGTACCAGGGGACGAAAACTGAGACACATTTGAACACGTTTCCCGATCACACGGTGGATCATACTCTGGGTTCCACATGCATGTTTTAGCTGAAGGAAGAATCCCTTAAACCTGGAGATTTGTGACCCATGGAATGGGTACCATGCAATATGACTTCAAAGGGTCTGCATTTGCTCACCGAACCTCACCAATCCTATCACTGCTGCGTTTATGCTGCTGTACACATGCTTGATTCCCTTTCGGAGACATGTAAATCCATAGGTTTTAAGATTCTTACTAGTCAGGTATATTCTTAGGCGTTTAATATGGGGTGTTGAGTCCACTTCGTTGAGGAAGGAGTAGCTCTTGTCTATTACATATTTGGCTTATGGAACGGTATCTGTGCTAATTTCAATCTCTGGTTTTATGCAGCACCCCAACTCACCTTTCCCCTTAAGCAAGCATAAGTTGGTTTTCTACATTTGAGACCCTGTTCTGTTTTGTAATTCAGTTCCTGGGTAGCCAAGTTTACATTCCGTGTATTAGTGATACCTTATGATATTTCTTTTTCTGTGTGACTTATTTCTCTTAGAATCATCGTACCTGAGTCCACTCATTATGCTGCTATGGGCCTGATGACATAGATTTCATAGCTGAGTGATATTGCATTGTACGTAAGTACCACAAATTCTTTATTCATTTTTCGCTTTCTGTGATATTGAACTTGTACCATAAACGAGGTTCTTGTAAACAGAGCCGTCCCAAACTTTGGGGTGGCTGTGTCTTTTTGATTTTAATTTCCCTAAGCTATAGGAGCATAAGTGGAAGTGCCCTAGGCTCTGTTGCTTTGTTTTTTAGATGTTTCAGGAAACACCATACACTTCTCCAGAGTGGCTGTTGGCAATTTACATCCCGCCCATCAGCATAGCAAGGCTCCCAGTTCTCCATGGCCTGTCCTGCCTTTCTGGATTTTACACTTTTTTCAGATGGCCCTTTTGCCCGGGGGGCAGTGAGACTTCATTGTAGTGCAGATTTCCTTTGCAAGCTTGCTTGGTTGGCCAAAAAGGGCGTATGCGTTTTTTCCTGAATATATTCAGGAAAAAACGCATACGCCCTTTTTGGCCAAGTGCATCATTGTGGACGTTCTGCCTCTTTTCCTATGCTTTTCATGCAATTCCAGTCTACCTCCTGAAATCGGTGTCCTGCAATTCTGCCCCACTTTCAAGTGCTCTTGGCAGCCTTACTTCAATATATTTTTGGACGATAGCTGTCATTTATAACTCTGCAGGTTTGTGAATGACAGTGCCCCTGAGCTCCTTTCTTCAACTCTCTTTATTGTGAGCTGGCCGCAACACCGCAGGATTGCTTCAGGCCCTAGTGTGGTTTTGGCATGGCAAGCTGAGCCTTTGGTTAATTCCTCTTCCTGGTGGGAAATGAGAGTTAAATTTGCCCGTCCAGACACCTCCAGCTAGTCTCTCATTGGTTCTCCCTATTCCTGTTCATTTCCCGCAGAAATTGCAAACTGGGCCAAACAGGAGGTTAAAGGCACTGACTCTCCAAGTGGGGAGAGTGTTAGTAAAGCGTCTGGAATGTTGCACCCGAGTACCAGGGGACTTAAACTGAGACATATTTGAACACGTTTCCCGATCACACGGTGGATCATACTCTGGGTTCCACATGCATGTTTTAGCTGAAGGAAGAATCCCTTAAACCTGGAGAGATGAGACCCATGGAATGGGTACCATGCAATATGACTTCAAAGTGTCTGCATTTGCTCACCGAACCTCACCAATCCTATCACTGCTGCGTTTATGCTGCTGTACACACGCTTGATTCTCTTTTGGAGACATGAAAATCCATAGATTTTTAGATTCTTACTAGTCAGGTATATTCTTAGGCGTTTAATATGGGGTGTTGAGTCCACTTCGTTGAGGAAGGAGTAGCTCTTGTCTATTATATATTTGGCTTATGGAATGGTATCTGTGCTAATTTCAATCTCTGGTTTTATGCAGCACCCCAACTCACCTTTCCCCTTAAGCAAGCATAAGTTGGTTTTCTACATTTGAGACCCTGTTCTGTTTTGTAATTCTGTTCCTGGGTAGCCAAGTTTACATTCCGTGTATTAGTGATACCTTATGATATTTCTTTTTCTGTGTGACTTATTTCTCTTAGAATCATCGTACCTGAGTCCACTCATTATGCTGCTATGGGCCTGATGACATAGATTTCATTGCTGAGTGATATTGCATTGTACGTAAGTACCACAAATTCTTTATTCATTTTTCGCTTTCTGTGATATTGAACTTGTACCATAAACGAGGTTCTTGTAAACAGAGCCGTCCCAAACTTTGGGGTGGCTGTGTCTTTTTGATTTTAATTTCCCTAAGCTATAGGAGCATAAGTGGAAGTGCCCTAGGCTCTGTTGCTTTGTTTTTTAGATGTTTCAGGAAACACCATACACTTCTCCAGAGTGGCTGTTGGCAATTTACATCCCGCCCATCAGCATAACAAGGCTCCCAGTTCTCCATGGCCTGTCCTGCCTTTCTGGATTTTACACTTTTTTCAGATGGCCCTTTTGCCCGGGGGGCAGTGAGACTTCATTGTAGTGCAGATTTCCTTTGCAAGCTTGCTTGGTTGGCCAAAAAGTGCGTATGCGTTTTTTCCTGAATATATTCAGGAAAAAACGCATACGCCCTTTTTGGCCAAGTGCATCATTGTGGACGTTCTGCCTCTTTTCCTATGCTTTTCATGCAATTCCAGTCTACCTCCTGAAATCGGTGTCCTGCAATTCTGCCCCGCTTTCAAGTGCTCTTGGCAGCCTTACTTCAATATATTTTTGGACGATAGCTGTCATTTATAACTCTGCAGGTTTGTGAATGACAGTGCCCCTGAGCTCCTTTCTTCAGCTCTCTTTATTGTGAGCTGGCCGCAACACTGCAGGATTGCTTCAGGCCCTAGTGTGGTTCCGGCACGGCAAGCTGAGCCTTTGGTTAATTCCTCTTCCTGGTGGGAAATGAGAGTTAAATTTGCCCGTCCAGACACCTCCAGCTAGTCTCTCATTGGTTCTCCCTATTCCTGTTCATTTCCCGCAGAAATTGCAAACTGGGCCAAACAGGAGGTTAAAGGCACTGACTCTCCAAGTGGGGAGAGTGTTAGTAAAGCGTCTGGAATGTTGCACCCGAGTACCAGGGGACGAAAACTGAGACACATTTGAACACGTTTCCCGATCACTCGGTGGATCATACTCTGGGTTCCACATGCATGTTTTAGCTGAAGGAGGAATCCCTTAAACCTGCAGAGTTGTGACCCATGGAATGGGTACCATGCAATATGACTTCAAAGGGTCTGCATTTGCTCACCGAACCTCACCAATCCTATCACTGCTGCGTTTATGCTGCTGTACACATGCTTGATTCCCTTTCGGAGACATGTAAATCCATAGGTTTTAAGATTCTTACTAGTCAGGTATATTCTTAGGCGTTTAATATGGGGTGTTGAGTCCACTTCGTTGAGGAAGGAGTAGCTCTTGTCTATTACATATTTGGCTTATGGAACGGTATCTGTGCTAATTTCAATCTCTGGTTTTATGCAGCACCCCAACTCACCTTTCCCCTTAAGCAAGCATAAGTTGGTTTTCTACATTTGAGACCCTGTTCTGTTTTGTAATTCTGTTCCTGGGTAGCCAAGTTTACATTCCGTGTATTAGTGATACCTTATGATATTTCTTTTTCTGTGTGACTTATTTCTCTTAGAATCATCGTACCCTGAGTCCACTCATTATGCTGCTATGGGCCTGATGACATAGATTTCATTGCTGAGTGATATTGCATTGTACGTAAGTACCACAAATTCTTTATTCATTTTTCGCTTTCTGTGATATTGAACTTGTACCATAAACGAGGTTCTTGTAAACAGAGCCGTCCCAAACTTTGGGGTGGCTGTGTCTTTTTGATTTGAATTTCCCTAAGCTATAGGAGCATAAGTGGAAGTGCCCTAGGCTCTGTTGCTTTGTTTTTTAGATGTTTCAGGAAACACCATACACTTCTCCAGAGTGGCTGTTGGCAATTTACATCCCGCCCATCAGCATAACAAGGCTCCCAGTTCTCCATGGCCTGTCCTGCCTTTCTGGATTTTACACTTTTTTCAGATGGCCCTTTTGCCCGGGGGGCAGTGAGACTTCATTGTAGTGCAGATTTCCTTTGCAAGCTTGCTTGGTTGGCCAAAAAGGGCGTATGCGTTTTTTCCTGAATATATTCAGGAAAAAACGCATACGCCCTTTTTGGCCAAGTGCATCATTGTGGACGTTCTGCCTCTTTTCCTATGCTTTTCATGCAATTCCAGTCTACCTCCTGAAATCGGTGTCCTGCAATTCTGCCCCGCTTTCAAGTGCTCTTGGCAGCCTTACTTCAATATATTTTTGGACGATAGCTGTCATTTATAACTCTGCAGGTTTGTGAATGACAGTGCCCCTGAGCTCCTTTCTTCAGCTCTCTTTATTGTGAGCTGGCCGCAACACTGCAGGATTGCTTCAGGCCCTAGTGTGGTTCCGGCACGGCAAGCTGAGCCTTTGGTTAATTCCTCTTCCTGGTGGGAAATGAGAGTTAAATTTGCCCGTCCAGACACCTCCAGCTAGTCTCTCATTGGTTCTCCCTATTCCTGTTCATTTCCCGCAGAAATTGCAAACTGGGCCAAACAGGAGGTTAAAGGCACTGACTCTCCAAGTGGGGAGAGTGTTAGTAAAGCGTCTGGAATGTTGCACCCGAGTACCAGGGGACGAAAACTGAGACACATTTGAACACGTTTCCCGATCACACGGTAGATCATACTCTGGGTTCCACATGCATGTTTTAGCTGAAGGAAGAATCCCTTAAACCTGGAGATTTGTGACCCATGGAATGGGTACCATGCAATATGACTTCAAAGGGTCTGCATTTGCTCACCGAACCTCACCAATCCTATCACTGCTGCGTTTATGCTGCTGTACACATGCTTGATTCCCTTTCGGAGACATGTAAATCCATAGGTTTTAAGATTCTTACTAGTCAGGTATATTCTTAGGCGTTTAATATGGGGTGTTGAGTCCACTTCGTTGAGGAAGGAGTAGCTCTTGTCTATTACATATTTGGCTTATGGAACGGTATCTGTGCTAATTTCAATCTCTGGTTTTATGCAGCACCCCAACTCACCTTTCCCCTTAAGCAAGCATAAGTTGGTTTTCTACATTTGAGACCCTGTTCTGTTTTGTAATTCTGTTCCTGGGTAGCCAAGTTTACATTCCGTGTATTAGTGATACCTTATGATATTTCTTTTTCTGTGTGACTTATTTCTCTTAGAATCATCGTACCTGAGTCCACTCATTATGCTGCTATGGGCCTGATGACATAGATTTCATAGCTGAGTGATATTGCATTGTACGTAAGTACCACAAATTCTTTATTCATTTTTCGCTTTCTGTGATATTGAACTTGTACCATAAACGAGGTTCTTGTAAACAGAGCCGTCCCAAACTTTGGGGTGGCTGTGTCTTTTTGATTTTAATTTCCCTAAGCTATAGGAGCATAAGTGGAAGTGCCCTAGGCTCTGTTGCTTTGTTTTTTAGATGTTTCAGGAAACACCATACACTTCTCCAGAGTGGCTGTTGGCAATTTACATCCCGCCCATCAGCATAACAAGGCTCCCAGTTCTCCATGGCCTGTCCTGCCTTTCTGGATTTTACACTTTTTTCAGATGGCCCTTTTGCCTGGGGGGCAGTGAGACTTCATTGTAGTGCAGATTTCCTTTGCAAGCTTGCTTGGTTGGCCAAAAAGGGCGTATGCGTTTTTTCCTGAATATATTCAGGAAAAAACGCATACCCCCTTTTTGGCCAAGTGCATCATTGTGGACGTTCTGCCTCTTTTCCTATGCTTTTCATGCAATTCCAGTCTACCTCCTGAAATCGGTGTCCTGCAATTCTGCCCCACTTTCAAGTGCTCTTGGCAGCCTTACTTCAATATATTTTTGGACGATAGCTGTCATTTATAACTCTGCAGGTTTGTGAATGACAGTGCCCCTGAGCTCCTTTCTTCAACTCTCTTTATTGTGAGCTGGCCGCAACACCGCAGGATTGCTTCAGGCCCTAGTGTGGTTTTGGCATGGCAAGCTGAGCCTTTGGTTAATTCCTCTTCCTGGTGGGAAATGAGAGTTAAATTTGCCCGTCCAGACACCTCCAGCTAGTCTCTCATTGGTTCTCCCTATTCCTGTTCATTTCCCGCAGAAATTGCAAACTGGGCCAAACAGGAGGTTAAAGGCACTGACTCTCCAAGTGGGGAGAGTGTTAGTAAAGCATCTGGAATGTTGCACCCGAGTACCAGGGGACTTAAACTGAGACATATTTGAACACGTTTCCCGATCACACGGTGGATCATACTCTGGGTTCCACATGCATGTTTTAGCTGAAGGAAGAATCCCTTAAACCTGGAGAGTTGAGACCCATGGAATGGGTACCATGCAATATGACTTCAAAGGGTCTGCATTTGCTCACCGAACCTCACCAATCCTATCACTGCTGCGTTTATGCTGCTGTACACATGCTTGATTCCCTTTCGGAGACATGTAAATCCATAGGTTTTAAGATTCTTACTAGTCAGGTATATTCTTAGGCGTTTAATATGGGGTGTTGAGTCCACTTCGTTGAGGAAGGAGTAGCTCTTGTCTATTACATATTTGGCTTATGGAACGGTATCTGTGCTAATTTCAATCTCTGGTTTTATGCAGCACCCCAACTCACCTTTCCCCTTAAGCAAGCATAAGTTGGTTTTCTACATTTGAGACCCTGTTCTGTTTTGTAATTCAGTTCCTGGGTAGCCAAGTTTACATTCCGTGTATTAGTGATACCTTATGATATTTCTTTTTCTGTGTGACTTATTTCTCTTAGAATCATCGTACCTGAGTCCACTCATTATGCTGCTATGGGCCTGATGACATAGATTTCATAGCTGAGTGATATTGCATTGTACGTAAGTACCACAAATTCTTTATTCATTTTTCGCTTTCTGTGATATTGAACTTGTACCATAAACGAGGTTCTTGTAAACAGAGCCGTCCCAAACTTTGGGGTGGCTGTGTCTTTTTGATTTTAATTTCCCTAAGCTATAGGAGCATAAGTGGAAGTGCCCTAGGCTCTGTTGCTTTGTTTTTTAGATGTTTCAGGAAACACCATACACTTCTCCAGAGTGGCTGTTGGCAATTTACATCCCGCCCATCAGCATAGCAAGGCTCCCAGTTCTCCATGGCCTGTCCTGCCTTTCTGGATTTTACACTTTTTTCAGATGGCCCTTTTGCCCGGGGGGCAGTGAGACTTCATTGTAGTGCAGATTTCCTTTGCAAGCTTGCTTGGTTGGCCAAAAAGGGCGTATGCGTTTTTTCCTGAATATATTCAGGAAAAAACGCATACCCCCTTTTTGGCCAAGTGCATCATTGTGGACGTTCTGCCTCTTTTCCTATGCTTTTCATGCAATTCCAGTCTACCTCCTGAAATCGGTGTCCTGCAATTCTGCCCCACTTTCAAGTGCTCTTGGCAGCCTTACTTCAATATATTTTTGGACGATAGCTGTCATTTATAACTCTGCAGGTTTGTGAATGACAGTGCCCCTGAGCTCCTTTCTTCAACTCTCTTTATTGTGAGCTGGCCGCAACACCGCAGGATTGCTTCAGGCCCTAGTGTGGTTTTGGCATGGCAAGCTGAGCCTTTGGTTAATTCCTCTTCCTGGTGGGAAATGAGAGTTAAATTTGCCCGTCCAGACACCTCCAGCTAGTCTCTCATTGGTTCTCCCTATTCCTGTTCATTTCCCGCAGAAATTGCAAACTGGGCCAAACAGGAGGTTAAAGGCACTGACTCTCCAAGTGGGGAGAGTGTTAGTAAAGCGTCTGGAATGTTGCACCCGAGTACCAGGGGACTTAAACTGAGACATATTTGAACACGTTTCCCGATCACACGGTGGATCATACTCTGGGTTCCACATGCATGTTTTAGCTGAAGGAAGAATCCCTTAAACCTGGAGAGATGAGACCCATGGAATGGGTACCATGCAATATGACTTCAAAGTGTCTGCATTTGCTCACCGAACCTCACCAATCCTATCACTGCTGCGTTTATGCTGCTGTACACACGCTTGATTCTCTTTTGGAGACATGAAAATCCATAGATTTTTAGATTCTTACTAGTCAGGTATATTCTTAGGCGTTTAATATGGGGTGTTGAGTCCACTTCGTTGAGGAAGGAGTAGCTCTTGTCTATTATATATTTGGCTTATGGAATGGTATCTGTGCTAATTTCAATCTCTGGTTTTATGCAGCACCCCAACTCACCTTTCCCCTTAAGCAAGCATAAGTTGGTTTTCTACATTTGAGACCCTGTTCTGTTTTGTAATTCTGTTCCTGGGTAGCCAAGTTTACATTCCGTGTATTAGTGATACCTTATGATATTTCTTTTTCTGTGTGACTTATTTCTCTTAGAATCATCGTACCTGAGTCCACTCATTATGCTGCTATGGGCCTGATGACATAGATTTCATTGCTGAGTGATATTGCATTGTACGTAAGTACCACAAATTCTTTATTCATTTTTCGCTTTCTGTGATATTGAACTTGTACCATAAACGAGGTTCTTGTAAACAGAGCCGTCCCAAACTTTGGGGTGGCTGTGTCTTTTTGATTTTAATTTCCCTAAGCTATAGGAGCATAAGTGGAAGTGCCCTAGGCTCTGTTGCTTTGTTTTTTAGATGTTTCAGGAAACACCATACACTTCTCCAGAGTGGCTGTTGGCAATTTACATCCCGCCCATCAGCATAACAAGGCTCCCAGTTCTCCATGGCCTGTCCTGCCTTTCTGGATTTTACACTTTTTTCAGATGGCCCTTTTGCCCGGGGGGCAGTGAGACTTCATTGTAGTGCAGATTTCCTTTGCAAGCTTGCTTGGTTGGCCAAAAAGTGCGTATGCGTTTTTTCCTGAATATATTCAGGAAAAAACGCATACGCCCTTTTTGGCCAAGTGCATCATTGTGGACGTTCTGCCTCTTTTCCTATGCTTTTCATGCAATTCCAGTCTACCTCCTGAAATCGGTGTCCTGCAATTCTGCCCCGCTTTCAAGTGCTCTTGGCAGCCTTACTTCAATATATTTTTGGACGATAGCTGTCATTTATAACTCTGCAGGTTTGTGAATGACAGTGCCCCTGAGCTCCTTTCTTCAGCTCTCTTTATTGTGAGCTGGCCGCAACACTGCAGGATTGCTTCAGGCCCTAGTGTGGTTCCGGCACGGCAAGCTGAGCCTTTGGTTAATTCCTCTTCCTGGTGGGAAATGAGAGTTAAATTTGCCCGTCCAGACACCTCCAGCTAGTCTCTCATTGGTTCTCCCTATTCCTGTTCATTTCCCGCAGAAATTGCAAACTGGGCCAAACAGGAGGTTAAAGGCACTGACTCTCCAAGTGGGGAGAGTGTTAGTAAAGCGTCTGGAATGTTGCACCCGAGTACCAGGGGACGAAAACTGAGACACATTTGAACACGTTTCCCGATCACTCGGTGGATCATACTCTGGGTTCCACATGCATGTTTTAGCTGAAGGAGGAATCCCTTAAACCTGCAGAGTTGTGACCCATGGAATGGGTACCATGCAATATGACTTCAAAGGGTCTGCATTTGCTCACCGAACCTCACCAATCCTATCACTGCTGCGTTTATGCTGCTGTACACATGCTTGATTCCCTTTCGGAGACATGTAAATCCATAGGTTTTAAGATTCTTACTAGTCAGGTATATTCTTAGGCGTTTAATATGGGGTGTTGAGTCCACTTCGTTGAGGAAGGAGTAGCTCTTGTCTATTACATATTTGGCTTATGGAACGGTATCTGTGCTAATTTCAATCTCTGGTTTTATGCAGCACCCCAACTCACCTTTCCCCTTAAGCAAGCATAAGTTGGTTTTCTACATTTGAGACCCTGTTCTGTTTTGTAATTCTGTTCCTGGGTAGCCAAGTTTACATTCCGTGTATTAGTGATACCTTATGATATTTCTTTTTCTGTGTGACTTATTTCTCTTAGAATCATCGTACCCTGAGTCCACTCATTATGCTGCTATGGGCCTGATGACATAGATTTCATTGCTGAGTGATATTGCATTGTACGTAAGTACCACAAATTCTTTATTCATTTTTCGCTTTCTGTGATATTGAACTTGTACCATAAACGAGGTTCTTGTAAACAGAGCCGTCCCAAACTTTGGGGTGGCTGTGTCTTTTTGATTTGAATTTCCCTAAGCTATAGGAGCATAAGTGGAAGTGCCCTAGGCTCTGTTGCTTTGTTTTTTAGATGTTTCAGGAAACACCATACACTTCTCCAGAGTGGCTGTTGGCAATTTACATCCCGCCCATCAGCATAACAAGGCTCCCAGTTCTCCATGGCCTGTCCTGCCTTTCTGGATTTTACACTTTTTTCAGATGGCCCTTTTGCCCGGGGGGCAGTGAGACTTCATTGTAGTGCAGATTTCCTTTGCAAGCTTGCTTGGTTGGCCAAAAAGGGCGTATGCGTTTTTTCCTGAATATATTCAGGAAAAAACGCATACGCCCTTTTTGGCCAAGTGCATCATTGTGGACGTTCTGCCTCTTTTCCTATGCTTTTCATGCAATTCCAGTCTACCTCCTGAAATCGGTGTCCTGCAATTCTGCCCCGCTTTCAAGTGCTCTTGGCAGCCTTACTTCAATATATTTTTGGACGATAGCTGTCATTTATAACTCTGCAGGTTTGTGAATGACAGTGCCCCTGAGCTCCTTTCTTCAGCTCTCTTTATTGTGAGCTGGCCGCAACACTGCAGGATTGCTTCAGGCCCTAGTGTGGTTCCGGCACGGCAAGCTGAGCCTTTGGTTAATTCCTCTTCCTGGTGGGAAATGAGAGTTAAATTTGCCCGTCCAGACACCTCCAGCTAGTCTCTCATTGGTTCTCCCTATTCCTGTTCATTTCCCGCAGAAATTGCAAACTGGGCCAAACAGGAGGTTAAAGGCACTGACTCTCCAAGTGGGGAGAGTGTTAGTAAAGCGTCTGGAATGTTGCACCCGAGTACCAGGGGACGAAAACTGAGACACATTTGAACACGTTTCCCGATCACACGGTAGATCATACTCTGGGTTCCACATGCATGTTTTAGCTGAAGGAAGAATCCCTTAAACCTGGAGATTTGTGACCCATGGAATGGGTACCATGCAATATGACTTCAAAGGGTCTGCATTTGCTCACCGAACCTCACCAATCCTATCACTGCTGCGTTTATGCTGCTGTACACATGCTTGATTCCCTTTCGGAGACATGTAAATCCATAGGTTTTAAGATTCTTACTAGTCAGGTATATTCTTAGGCGTTTAATATGGGGTGTTGAGTCCACTTCGTTGAGGAAGGAGTAGCTCTTGTCTATTACATATTTGGCTTATGGAACGGTATCTGTGCTAATTTCAATCTCTGGTTTTATGCAGCACCCCAACTCACCTTTCCCCTTAAGCAAGCATAAGTTGGTTTTCTACATTTGAGACCCTGTTCTGTTTTGTAATTCTGTTCCTGGGTAGCCAAGTTTACATTCCGTGTATTAGTGATACCTTATGATATTTCTTTTTCTGTGTGACTTATTTCTCTTAGAATCATCGTACCTGAGTCCACTCATTATGCTGCTATGGGCCTGATGACATAGATTTCATAGCTGAGTGATATTGCATTGTACGTAAGTACCACAAATTCTTTATTCATTTTTCGCTTTCTGTGATATTGAACTTGTACCATAAACGAGGTTCTTGTAAACAGAGCCGTCCCAAACTTTGGGGTGGCTGTGTCTTTTTGATTTTAATTTCCCTAAGCTATAGGAGCATAAGTGGAAGTGCCCTAGGCTCTGTTGCTTTGTTTTTTAGATGTTTCAGGAAACACCATACACTTCTCCAGAGTGGCTGTTGGCAATTTACATCCCGCCCATCAGCATAACAAGGCTCCCAGTTCTCCATGGCCTGTCCTGCCTTTCTGGATTTTACACTTTTTTCAGATGGCCCTTTTGCCTGGGGGGCAGTGAGACTTCATTGTAGTGCAGATTTCCTTTGCAAGCTTGCTTGGTTGGCCAAAAAGGGCGTATGCGTTTTTTCCTGAATATATTCAGGAAAAAACGCATACCCCCTTTTTGGCCAAGTGCATCATTGTGGACGTTCTGCCTCTTTTCCTATGCTTTTCATGCAATTCCAGTCTACCTCCTGAAATCGGTGTCCTGCAATTCTGCCCCACTTTCAAGTGCTCTTGGCAGCCTTACTTCAATATATTTTTGGACGATAGCTGTCATTTATAACTCTGCAGGTTTGTGAATGACAGTGCCCCTGAGCTCCTTTCTTCAACTCTCTTTATTGTGAGCTGGCCGCAACACCGCAGGATTGCTTCAGGCCCTAGTGTGGTTTTGGCATGGCAAGCTGAGCCTTTGGTTAATTCCTCTTCCTGGTGGGAAATGAGAGTTAAATTTGCCCGTCCAGACACCTCCAGCTAGTCTCTCATTGGTTCTCCCTATTCCTGTTCATTTCCCGCAGAAATTGCAAACTGGGCCAAACAGGAGGTTAAAGGCACTGACTCTCCAAGTGGGGAGAGTGTTAGTAAAGCGTCTGGAATGTTGCACCCGAGTACCAGGGGACTTAAACTGAGACATATTTGAACACGTTTCCCGATCACACGGTGGATCATACTCTGGGTTCCACATGCATGTTTTAGCTGAAGGAAGAATCCCTTAAACCTGGAGAGATGAGACCCATGGAATGGGTACCATGCAATATGACTTCAAAGTGTCTGCATTTGCTCACCGAACCTCACCAATCCTATCACTGCTGCGTTTATGCTGCTGTACACACGCTTGATTCTCTTTTGGAGACATGAAAATCCATAGATTTTTAGATTCTTACTAGTCAGGTATATTCTTAGGCGTTTAATATGGGGTGTTGAGTCCACTTCGTTGAGGAAGGAGTAGCTCTTGTCTATTATATATTTGGCTTATGGAATGGTATCTGTGCTAATTTCAATCTCTGGTTTTATGCAGCACCCCAACTCACCTTTCCCCTTAAGCAAGCATAAGTTGGTTTTCTACATTTGAGACCCTGTTCTGTTTTGTAATTCTGTTCCTGGGTAGCCAAGTTTACATTCCGTGTATTAGTGATACCTTATGATATTTCTTTTTCTGTGTGACTTATTTCTCTTAGAATCATCGTACCTGAGTCCACTCATTATGCTGCTATGGGCCTGATGACATAGATTTCATTGCTGAGTGATATTGCATTGTACGTAAGTACCACAAATTCTTTATTCATTTTTCGCTTTCTGTGATATTGAACTTGTACCATAAACGAGGTTCTTGTAAACAGAGCCGTCCCAAACTTTGGGGTGGCTGTGTCTTTTTGATTTGAATTTCCCTAAGCTATAGGAGCATAAGTGGAAGTGCCCTAGGCTCTGTTGCTTTGTTTTTTAGATGTTTCAGGAAACACCATACACTTCTCCAGAGTGGCTGTTGGCAATTTACATCCCGCCCATCAGCATAACAAGGCTCCCAGTTCTCCATGGCCTGTCCTGCCTTTCTGGATTTTACACTTTTTTCAGATGGCCCTTTTGCCCGGGGGGCAGTGAGACTTCATTGTAGTGCAGATTTCCTTTGCAAGCTTGCTTGGTTGGCCAAAAAGGACGTATGCGTTTTTTCCTGAATATATTCAGGAAAAA
Organism: Lagenorhynchus albirostris; assembly: GCF_949774975.1. Classification (NCBI taxonomy): domain Eukaryota; kingdom Metazoa; phylum Chordata; class Mammalia; order Artiodactyla; family Delphinidae; genus Lagenorhynchus; species Lagenorhynchus albirostris. The sequence goes on along the minus strand of NC_083095.1, from coordinate 109,428,489 downwards.
ACGCATACGCCCTTTTTGGCCAAGTGCATCATTGTGGACGTTCTGCCTCTTTTCCTATGCTTTTCATGCAATTCCAGTCTACCTCCTGAAATCGGTGTCCTGCAATTCTGCCCCGCTTTCAAGTGCTCTTGGCAGCCTTACTTCAATATATTTTTGGACGATAGCTGTCATTTATAACTCTGCAGGTTTGTGAATGACAGTGCCCCTGAGCTCCTTTCTTCAGCTCTCTTTATTGTGAGCTGGCCGCAACACTGCAGGATTGCTTCAGGCCCTAGTGTGGTTCCGGCACGGCAAGCTGAGCCTTTGGTTAATTCCTCTTCCTGGTGGGAAATGAGAGTTAAATTTGCCCGTCCAGACACCTCCAGCTAGTCTCTCATTGGTTCTCCCTATTCCTGTTCATTTCCCGCAGAAATTGCAAACTGGGCCAAACAGGAGGTTAAAGGCACTGACTCTCCAAGTGGGGAGAGTGTTAGTAAAGCGTCTGGAATGTTGCACCCGAGTACCAGGGGACGAAAACTGAGACACATTTGAACACGTTTCCCGATCACACGGTGGATCATACTCTGGGTTCCACATGCATGTTTTAGCTGAAGGAGGAATCCCTTAAACCTGCAGAGTTGTGACCCATGGAATGGGTACCATGCAATATGACTTCAAAGGGTCTGCATTTGCTCACCGAAACTCACCAATCCTATCACTGCTGCGTTTATGCTGCTGTACACATGCTTGATTCCCTTTCGGAGACATGTAAATCCATAGGTTTTAAGATTCTTACTAGTCAGGTATATTCTTAGGCGTTTAATATGGGGTGTTGAGTCCACTTCGTTGAGGAAGGAGTAGCTCTTGTCTATTACATATTTGGCTTATGGAACGGTATCTGTGCTAATTTCAATCTCTGGTTTTATGCAGCACCCCAACTCACCTTTCCCCTTAAGCAAGCATAAGTTGGTTTTCTACATTTGAGACCCTGTTCTGTTTTGTAATTCTGTTCCTGGGTAGCCAAGTTTACATTCCGTGTATTAGTGATACCTTATGATATTTCTTTTTCTGTGTGACTTATTTCTCTTAGAATCATCGTACCTGAGTCCACTCATTATGCTGCTATGGGCCTGATGACATAGATTTCATTGCTGAGTGATATTGCATTGTACGTAAGTACCACAAATTCTTTATTCATTTTTCGCTTTCTGTGATATTGAACTTGTACCATAAACGAGGTTCTTGTAAACAGAGCCGTCCCAAACTTTGGGGTGGCTGTGTCTTTTTGATTTGAATTTCCCTAAGCTATAGGAGCATAAGTGGAAGTGCCCTAGGCTCTGTTGCTTTGTTTTTTAGATGTTTCAGGAAACACCATACACTTCTCCAGAGTGGCTGTTGGCAATTTACATCCCGCCCATCAGCATAACAAGGCTCCCAGTTCTCCATGGCCTGTCCTGCCTTTCTGGATTTTACACTTTTTTCAGATGGCCCTTTTGCCCGGGGGGCAGTGAGACTTCATTGTAGTGCAGATTTCCTTTGCAAGCTTGCTTGGTTGGCCAAAAAGGGCGTATGCGTTTTTTCCTGAATATATTCAGGAAAAAACGCATACGCCCTTTTTGGCCAAGTGCATCATTGTGGACGTTCTGCCTCTTTTCCTATGCTTTTCATGCAATTCCAGTCTACCTCCTGAAATCGGTGTCCTGCAATTCTGCCCCGCTTTCAAGTGCTCTTGGCAGCCTTACTTCAATATATTTTTGGACGATAGCTGTCATTTATAACTCTGCAGGTTTGTGAATGACAGTGCCCCTGAGCTCCTTTCTTCAGCTCTCTTTATTGTGAGCTGGCCGCAACACTGCAGGATTGCTTCAGGCCCTAGTGTGGTTCCGGCACGGCAAGCTGAGCCTTTGGTTAATTCCTCTTCCTGGTGGGAAATGAGAGTTAAATTTGCCCGTCCAGACACCTCCAGCTAGTCTCTCATTGGTTCTCCCTATTCCTGTTCATTTCCCGCAGAAATTGCAAACTGGGCCAAACAGGAGGTTAAAGGCACTGACTCTCCAAGTGGGGAGAGTGTTAGTAAAGCGTCTGGAATGTTGCACCCGAGTACCAGGGGACGAAAACTGAGACACATTTGAACACGTTTCCCGATCACACGGTGGATCATACTCTGGGTTCCACATGCATGTTTTAGCTGAAGGAGGAATCCCTTAAACCTGCAGAGTTGTGACCCATGGAATGGGTACCATGCAATATGACTTCAAAGGGTCTGCATTTGCTCACCGAACCTCACCAATCCTATCACTGCTGCGTTTATGCTGCTGTACACATGCTTGATTCCCTTTCGGAGACATGTAAATCCATAGGTTTTAAGATTCTTACTAGTCAGGTATATTCTTAGGCGTTTAATATGGGGTGTTGAGTCCACTTCGTTGAGGAAGGAGTAGCTCTTGTCTATTACATATTTGGCTTATGGAACGGTATCTGTGCTAATTTCAATCTCTGGTTTTATGCAGCACCCCAACTCACCTTTCCCCTTAAGCAAGCATAAGTTGGTTTTCTACATTTGAGACCCTGTTCTGTTTTGTAATTCAGTTCCTGGGTAGCCAAGTTTACATTCCGTGTATTAGTGATACCTTATGATATTTCTTTTTCTGTGTGACTTATTTCTCTTAGAATCATCGTACCTGAGTCCACTCATTATGCTGCTATGGGCCTGATGACATAGATTTCATAGCTGAGTGATATTGCATTGTACGTAAGTACCACAAATTCTTTATTCATTTTTCGCTTTCTGTGATATTGAACTTGTACCATAAACGAGGTTCTTGTAAACAGAGCCGTCCCAAACTTTGGGGTGGCTGTGTCTTTTTGATTTTAATTTCCCTAAGCTATAGGAGCATAAGTGGAAGTGCCCTAGGCTCTGTTGCTTTGTTTTTTAGATGTTTCAGGAAACACCATACACTTCTCCAGAGTGGCTGTTGGCAATTTACATCCCGCCCATCAGCATAACAAGGCTCCCAGTTCTCCATGGCCTGTCCTGCCTTTCTGGATTTTACACTTTTTTCAGATGGCCCTTTTGCCCGGGGGGCAGTGAGACTTCATTGTAGTGCAGATTTCCTTTGCAAGCTTGCTTGGTTGGCCAAAAAGGGCGTATGCGTTTTTTCCTGAATATATTCAGGAAAAAACGCATACCCCCTTTTTGGCCAAGTGCATCATTGTGGACGTTCTGCCTCTTTTCCTATGCTTTTCATGCAATTCCAGTCTACCTCCTGAAATCGGTGTCCTGCAATTCTGCCCCGCTTTCAAGTGCTCTTGGCAGCCTTACTTCAATATATTTTTGGACGATAGCTGTCATTTATAACTCTGCAGGTTTGTGAATGACAGTGCCCCTGAGCTCCTTTCTTCAACTCTCTTTATTGTGAGCTGGCCGCAACACCGCAGGATTGCTTCAGGCCCTAGTGTGGTTTTGGCATGGCAAGCTGAGCCTTTGGTTAATTCCTCTTCCTGGTGGGAAATGAGAGTTAAATTTGCCCGTCCAGACACCTCCAGCTAGTCTCTCATTGGTTCTCCCTATTCCTGTTCATTTCCCGCAGAAATTGCAAACTGGGCCAAACAGGAGGTTAAAGGCACTGACTCTCCAAGTGGGGAGAGTGTTAGTAAAGCGTCTGGAATGTTGCACCCGAGTACCAGGGGACTTAAACTGAGACATATTTGAACACGTTTCCCGATCACACGGTGGATCATACTCTGGGTTCCACATGCATGTTTTAGCTGAAGGAAGAATCCCTTAAACCTGGAGAGATGAGACCCATGGAATGGGTACCATGCAATATGACTTCAAAGTGTCTGCATTTGCTCACCGAACCTCACCAATCCTATCACTGCTGCGTTTATGCTGCTGTACACACGCTTGATTCTCTTTTGGAGACACGAAAATCCATAGATTTTTAGATTCTTACTAGTCAGGTATATTCTTAGGCGTTTAATATGGGGTGTTGAGTCCACTTCGTTGAGGAAGGAGTAGCTCTTGTCTATTATATATTTGGCTTATGGAATGGTATCTGTGCTAATTTCAATCTCTGGTTTTATGCAGCACCCCAACTCACCTTTCCCCTTAAGCAAGCATAAGTTGGTTTTCTACATTTGAGACCCTGTTCTGTTTTGTAATTCTGTTCCTGGGTAGCCAAGTTTACATTCCGTGTATTAGTGATACCTTATGATATTTCTTTTTCTGTGTGACTTATTTCTCTTAGAATCATCGTACCTGAGTCCACTCATTATGCTGCTATGGGCCTGATGACATAGATTTCATAGCTGAGTGATATTGCATTGTACGTAAGTACCACAAATTCTTTATTCATTTTTCGCTTTCTGTGATATTGAACTTGTACCATAAACGAGGTTCTTGTAAACAGAGCCGTCCCAAACTTTGGGGTGGCTGTGTCTTTTTGATTTGAATTTCCCTAAGCTATAGGAGCATAAGTGGAAGTGCCCTAGGCTCTGTTGCTTTGTTTTTTAGATGTTTCAGGAAACACCATACACTTCTCCAGAGTGGCTGTTGGCAATTTACATCCCGCCCATCAGCATAACAAGGCTCCCAGTTCTCCATGGCCTGTCCTGCCTTTCTGGATTTTACACTTTTTTCAGATGGCCCTTTTGCCCGTGGGGCAGTGAGACTTCATTGTAGTGCAGATTTCCTTTGCAAGCTTGCTTGGTTGGCCAAAAAGGGCGTATGCGTTTTTTCCTGAATATATTCAGGAAAAAACGCATACCCCCTTTTTGGCCAAGTGCATCATTGTGGACGTTCTGCCTCTTTTCCTATGCTTTTCATGCAATTCCAGTCTACCTCCTGAAATCGGTGTCCTGCAATTCTGCCCCGCTTTCAAGTGCTCTTGGCAGCCTTACTTCAATATATTTTTGGACGATAGCTGTCATTTATAACTCTGCAGGTTTGTGAATGACAGTGCCCCTGAGCTCCTTTCTTCAGCTCTCTTTATTGTGAGCTGGCCGCAACACTGCAGGATTGCTTCAGGCCCTAGTGTGGTTCCGGCACGGCAAGCTGAGCCTTTGGTTAATTCCTCTTCCTGGTGGGAAATGAGAGTTAAATTTGCCCGTCCAGACACCTCCAGCTAGTCTCTCATTGGTTCTCCCTATTCCTGTTCATTTCCCGCAGAAATTGCAAACTGGGCCAAACAGGAGGTTAAAGGCACTGACTCTCCAAGTGGGGAGAGTGTTAGTAAAGCGTCTGGAATGTTGCACCCGAGTACCAGGGGACGAAAACTGAGACACATTTGAACACGTTTCCCGATCACACGGTGGATCATACTCTGGGTTCCACATGCATGTTTTAGCTGAAGGAGGAATCCCTTAAACCTGCAGAGTTGTGACCCATGGAATGGGTACCATGCAATATGACTTCAAAGGGTCTGCATTTGCTCACCGAACCTCAACAATCCTATCACTGCTGCGTTTATGCTGCTGTACACACGCTTGATTCTCTTTCGGAGACATGTAAATCCATAGGTTTTAAGATTCTTACTAGTCAGGTATATTCTTAGGCGTTTAATATGGGGTGTTGAGTCCACTTCGTTGAGCAAGGAGTAGCTCTTGTCTATTACATATTTGGCTTATGGAACGGTATCTGTGCTAATTTCAATCTCTGGTTTTATGCAGCACCCCAACTCACCTTTCCCCTTAAGCAAGCATAAGTTGGTTTTCTACATTTGAGACCCTGTTCTGTTTTGTAATTCTGTTCCTGGGTAGCCAAGTTTACATTCCGTGTATTAGTGATACCTTATGATATTTCTTTTTCTGTGTGACTTATTTCTCTTAGAATCATCGTACCTGAGTCCACTCATTATGCTGCTATGGGCCTGATGACATAGATTTCATTGCTGAGTGATATTGCATTGTACGTAAGTACCACAAATTCTTTATTCATTTTTCGCTTTCTGTGATATTGAACTTGTACCATAAACGAGGTTCTTGTAAACAGAGCCGTCCCAAACTTTGGGGTGGCTGTGTCTTTTTGATTTTAATTTCCCTAAGCTATAGGAGCATAAGTGGAAGTGCCCTAGGCTCTGTTGCTTTGTTTTTTAGATGTTTCAGGAAACACCATACACTTCTCCAGAGTGGCTGTAGGCAATTTTCATCCCGCCCATCAGCATAACAAGGCTCCCAGTTCTCCATGGCCTGTCCTGCCTTTCTGGATTTTACACTTTTTTCAGATGGCCCTTTTGCCCGGGGGGCAGTGAGACTTCATTGTAGTGCAGATTTCCTTTGCAAGCTTGCTTGGTTGGCCAAAAAGGGCGTATGCGTTTTTTCCTGAATATATTCAGGAAAAAACGCATACGCCCTTTTTGGCCAAGTGCATCATTGTGGACGTTCTGCCTCTTTTCCTATGCTTTTCATGCAATTCCAGTCTACCTCCTGAAATCGGTGTCCTGCAATTCTGCCCCGCTTTCAAGTGCTCTTGGCAGCCTTACTTCAATATATTTTTGGACGATAGCTGTCATTTATAACTCTGCAGGTTTGTGAATGACAGTGCCCCTGAGCTCCTTTCTTCAGCTCTCTTTATTGTGAGCTGGCCGCAACACTGCAGGATTGCTTCAGGCCCTAGTGTGGTTCCGGCACGGCAAGCTGAGCCTTTGGTTAATTCCTCTTCCTGGTGGGAAATGAGAGTTAAATTTGCCCGTCCAGACACCTCCAGCTAGTCTCTCATTGGTTCTCCCTATTCCTGTTCATTTCCCGCAGAAATTGCAAACTGGGCCAAACAGGAGGTTAAAGGCACTGACTCTCCAAGTGGGGAGAGTGTTAGTAAAGCGTCTGGAATGTTGCACCCGAGTACCAGGGGACGAAAACTGAGACACATTTGAACACGTTTCCCGATCACACGGTGGATCATACTCTGGGTTCCACATGCATGTTTTAGCTGAAGGAGGAATCCCTTAAACCTGCAGAGTTGTGACCCATGGAATGGGTACCATGCAATATGACTTCAAAGGGTCTGCATTTGCTCACCGAACCTCAACAATCCTATCACTGCTGTGTTTATGCTGCTGTACACACGCTTGATTCTCTTTCGGAGACATGTAAATCCATAGGTTTTAAGATTCTTACTAGTCAGGTATATTCTTAGGCGTTTAATATGGGGTGTTGAGTCCACTTCGTTGAGCAAGGAGTAGCTCTTGTCTATTACATATTTGGCTTATGGAACGGTATCTGTGCTAATTTCAATCTCTGGTTTTATGCAGCACCCCAACTCACCTTTCCCCTTAAGCAAGCATAAGTTGGTTTTCTACATTTGAGACCCTGTTCTGTTTTGTAATTCTGTTCCTGGGTAGCCAAGTTTACATTCCGTGTATTAGTGATACCTTATGATATTTCTTTTTCTGTGTGACTTATTTCTCTTAGAATCATCATACCTGAGTCCACTCATTATGCTGCTATGGGCCTGATGACATAGATTTCATTGCTGAGTGATATTGCATTGTACGTAAGTACCACAAATTCTTTATTCATTTTTCGCTTTCTGTGATATTGAACTTGTACCATAAACGAGGTTCTTGTAAACAGAGCCGTCCCAAACTTTGGGGTGGCTGTGTCTTTTTGATTTTAATTTCCCTAAGCTATAGGAGCATAAGTGGAAGTGCCCTAGGCTCTGTTGCTTTGTTTTTTAGATGTTTCAGGAAACACCATACACTTCTCCAGAGTGGCTGTTGGCAATTTACATCCCGCCCATCAGCATAACAAGGCTCCCAGTTCTCCATGGCCTGTCCTGCCTTTCTGGATTTTACACTTTTTTCAGATGGCCCTTTTGCCCGGGGGGCAGTGAGACTTCATTGTAGTGCAGATTTCCTTTGCAAGCTTGCTTGGTTGGCCAAAAAGGGCGTATGCGTTTTTTCCTGAATATATTCAGGAAAAAACGCATACGCCCTTTTTGGCCAAGTGCATCATTGTGGACGTTCTGCCTCTTTTCCTATGCTTTTCATGCAATTCCAGTCTACCTCCTGAAATCGGTGTCCTGCAATTCTGCCCCGCTTTCAAGTGCTCTTGGCAGCCTTACTTCAATATATTTTTGGACGATAGCTGTCATTTATAACTCTGCAGGTTTGTGAATTACAGTGCCCCTGAGCTCCTTTCTTCAGCTCTCTTTATTGTGAGCTGGCCGCAACACTGCAGGATTGCTTCAGGCCCTAGTGTGGTTCCGGCACGGCAAGCTGAGCCTTTGGTTAATTCCTCTTCCTGGTGGGAAATGAGAGTTAAATTTGCCCGTCCAGACACCTCCAGCTAGTCTCTCATTGGTTCTCCCTATTCCTGTTCATTTCCCGCAGAAATTGCAAACTGGGCCAAACAGGAGGTTAAAGGCACTGACTCTCCAAGTGGGGAGAGTGTTAGTAAAGCGTCTGGAATGTTGCACCCGAGTACCAGGGGACGAAAACTGAGACACATTTGAACACGTTTCCCGATCACACGGTGGATCATACTCTGGGTTCCACATGCATGTTTTAGCTGAAGGAAGAATCCCTTAAACCTGGAGATTTGTGACCCATGGAATGGGTACCATGCAATATGACTTCAAAGGGTCTGCATTTGCTCACCGAACCTCACCAATCCTATCACTGCTGCGTTTATGCTGCTGTACACATGCTTGATTCCCTTTTGGAGACATGTAAATCCATAGGTTTTAAGATTCTTACTAGTCAGGTATATTCTTAGGCGTTTAATATGGGGTGTTGAGTCCACTTCGTTGAGGAAGGAGTAGCTCTTGTCTATTACATATTTGGCTTATGGAACGGTATCTGTGCTAATTTCAATCTCTGGTTTTATGCAGCACCCCAACTCACCTTTCCCCTTAAGCAAGCATAAGTTGGTTTTCTACATTTGAGACCCTGTTCTGTTTTGTAATTCTGTTCCTGGGTAGCCAAGTTTACATTCCGTGTATTAGTGATACCTTATGATATTTCTTTTTCTGTGTGACTTATTTCTCTTAGAATCATCGTACCTGAGTCCACTCATTATGCTGCTATGGGCCTGATGACATAGATTTCATTGCTGAGTGATATTGCATTGTACGTAAGTACCACAAATTCTTTATTCATTTTTCGCTTTCTGTGATATTGAACTTGTACCATAAACGAGGTTCTTGTAAACAGAGCCGTCCCAAACTTTGGGGTGGCTGTGTCTTTTTGATTTTAATTTCCCTAAGCTATAGGAGCATAAGTGGAAGTGCCCTAGGCTCTGTTGCTTTGTTTTTTAGATGTTTCAGGAAACACCATACACTTCTCCAGAGTGGCTGTTGGCAATTTACATCCCGCCCATCAGCATAACAAGGCTCCCAGTTCTCCATGGCCTGTCCTGCCTTTCTGGATTTTACACTTTTTTCAGATGGCCCTTTTGCCCGGGGGGCAGTGAGACTTCATTGTAGTGCAGATTTCCTTTGCAAGCTTGCTTGGTTGGCCAAAAAGGGCGTATGCGTTTTTTCCTGAATATATTCAGGAAAAAACGCATACGCCCTTTTTGGCCAAGTGCATCATTGTGGACGTTCTGCCTCTTTTCCTATGCTTTTCATGCAATTCCAGTCTACCTCCTGAAATCGGTGTCCTGCAATTCTGCCCCGCTTTCAAGTGCTCTTGGCAGCCTTACTTCAATATATTTTTGGACGATAGCTGTCATTTATAACTCTGCAGGTTTGTGAATGACAGTGCCCCTGAGCTCCTTTCTTCAGCTCTCTTTATTGTGAGCTGGCCGCAACACTGCAGGATTGCTTCAGGCCCTAGTGTGGTTCCGGCACGGCAAGCTGAGCCTTTGGTTAATTCCTCTTCCTGGTGGGAAATGAGAGTTAAATTTGCCCGTCCAGACACCTCCAGCTAGTCTCTCATTGGTTCTCCCTATTCCTGTTCATTTCCCGCAGAAATTGCAAACTGGGCCAAACAGGAGGTTAAAGGCACTGACTCTCCAAGTGGGGAGAGTGTTAGTAAAGCGTCTGGAATGTTGCACCCGAGTACCAGGGAACGAAAACTGAGACACATTTGAACACGTTTCCCGATCACACGGTGGATCATACTCTGGGTTCCACATGCATGTTTTAGCTGAAGGAAGAATCCCTTAAACCTGGAGATTTGTGACCCATGGAATGGGTACCATGCAATATGACTTCAAAGGGTCTGCATTTGCTCACCGAACCTCACCAATCCTATCACTGCTGCGTTTATGCTGCTGTACACATGCTTGATTCCCTTTCGGAGACATGTAAATCCATAGGTTTTAAGATTCTTACTAGTCAGGTATATTCTTAGGCGTTTAATATGGGGTGTTGAGTCCACTTCGTTGAGGAAGGAGTAGCTCTTGTTTATTACATATTTGGCTTATGGAACGGTATCTGTGCTAATTTCAATCTCTGGTTTTATGCAGCACCCCAACTCACCTTTCCCCTTAAGCAAGCATAAGTTGGTTTTCTACATTTGAGACCCTGTTCTGTTTTGTAATTCAGTTCCTGGGTAGCCAAGTTTACATTCCGTGTATTAGTGATACCTTATGATATTTCTTTTTCTGTGTGACTTATTTCTCTTAGAATCATCGTACCTGAGTCCACTCATTATGCTGCTATGGGCCTGATGACATAGATTTCATAGCTGAGTGATATTGCATTGTACGTAAGTACCACAAATTCTTTATTCATTTTTCGCTTTCTGTGATATTGAACTTGTACCATAAACGAGGTTCTTGTAAACAGAGCCGTCCCAAACTTTGGGGTGGCTGTGTCTTTTTGATTTTAATTTCCCTAAGCTATAGGAGCATAAGTGGAAGTGCCCTAGGCTCTGTTGCTTTGTTTTTTAGATGTTTCAGGAAACACCATACACTTCTCCAGAGTGGCTGTTGGCAATTTACATCCCGCCCATCAGCATAACAAGGCTCCCAGTTCTCCATGGCCTGTCCTGCCTTTCTGGATTTTACACTTTTTTCAGATGGCCCTTTTGCCCGTGGGGCAGTGAGACTTCATTGTAGTGCAGATTTCCTTTGCAAGCTTGCTTGGTTGGCCAAAAAGGGGGTATGCGTTTTTTCCTGAATATATTCAGGAAAAAACGCATACCCCCTTTTTGGCCAAGTGCATCATTGTGGACGTTCTGCCTCTTTTCCTATGCTTTTCATGCAATTCCAGTCTACCTCCTGAAATCGGTGTCCTGCAATTCTGCCCCGCTTTCAAGTGCTCTTGGCAGCCTTACTTCAATATATTTTTGGACGATAGCTGTCATTTATAACTCTGCAGGTTTGTGAATGACAGTGCCCCTGAGCTCCTTTCTTCAACTCTCTTTATTGTGAGCTGGCCGCAACACCGCAGGATTGCCTCAGGCCCTAGTGTGGTTTTGGCATGGCAAGCTGAGCCTTTGGTTAATTCCTCTTCCTGGTGGGAAATGAGAGTTAAATTTGCCCGTCCAGACACCTCCAGCTAGTCTCTCATTGGTTCTCCCTATTCCTGTTCATTTCCCGCAGAAATTGCAAACTGGGCCAAACAGGAGTTTAAAGGCACTGACTCTCCAAGTGGGGAGAGTGTTAGTAAAGCGTCTGGAATGTTGCACCCGAGTACCAGGGGACTTAAACTGAGACATATTTGAACACGTTTCCCGATCACACGGTGGATCATACTCTGGGTTCCACATGCATGTTTTAGCTGAAGGAAGAATCCCTTAAACCTGGAGAGTTGAGACCCATGGAATGGGTACCATGCAATATGACTTCAAAGGGTCTGCATTTGCTCACCGAACCTCACCAATCCTATCACTGCTGCGTTTATGCTGCTGTACACACGCTTGATTCTCTTTTGGAGACATGAAAATCCATAGATTTTTAGATTCTTACTAGTCAGGTATATTCTTAGGCGTTTAATGTGGGGTGTTGAGTCCACTTCGTTGAGGAAGGAGTAGCTCTTGTCTATTATATATTTGGCTTATGGAATGGTATCTGTGCTAATTTCAATCTCTGGTTTTATGCAGCACCCCAACTCACCTTTCCCCTTAAGCAAGCATAAGTTGGTTTTCTACATTTGAGACCCTGTTCTGTTTTGTAATTCTGTTCCTGGGTAGCCAAGTTTACATTCCGTGTATTAGTGATACCTTATGATATTTCTTTTTCTGTGTGACTTATTTCTCTTAGAATCATCGTACCTGAGTCCACTCATTATGCTGCTATGGGCCTGATGACATAGATTTCATTGCTGAGTGATATTGCATTGTACGTAAGTACCACAAATTCTTTATTCATTTTTCGCTTTCTGTGATATTGAACTTGTACCATAAACGAGGTTCTTGTAAACAGAGCCGTCCCAAACTTTGGGGTGGCTGTGTCTTTTTGATTTGAATTTCCCTAAGCTATAGGAGCATAAGTGGAAGTGCCCTAGGCTCTGTTGCTTTGTTTTTTAGATGTTTCAGGAAACACCATACACTTCTCCAGAGTGGCTGTTGGCAATTTACATCCCGCCCATCAGCATAACAAGGCTCCCAGTTCTCCATGGCCTGTCCTGCCTTTCTGGATTTTACACTTTTTTCAGATGGCCCTTTTGCCCGGGGGGCAGTGAGACTTCATTGTAGTGCAGATTTCCTTTGCAAGCTTGCTTGGTTGGCCAAAAAGGGCGTATGCGTTTTTTCCTGAATATATTCAGGAAAAAACGCATACGCCCTTTTTGGCCAAGTGCATCATTGTGGACGTTCTGCCTCTTTTCCTATGCTTTTCATGCAATTCCAGTCTACCTCCTGAAATCGGTGTCCTGCAATTCTGCCCCGCTTTCAAGTGCTCTTGGCAGCCTTACTTCAATATATTTTTGGACGATAGCTGTCATTTATAACTCTGCAGGTTTGTGAATGACAGTGCCCCTGAGCTCCTTTCTTCAGCTCTCTTTATTGTGAGCTGGCCGCAACACTGCAGGATTGCTTCAGGCCCTAGTGTGGTTCCGGCACGGCAAGCTGAGCCTTTGGTTAATTCCTCTTCCTGGTGGGAAATGAGAGTTAAATTTGCCCGTCCAGACACCTCCAGCTAGTCTCTCATTGGTTCTCCCTATTCCTGTTCATTTCCCGCAGAAATTGCAAACTGGGCCAAACAGGAGGTTAAAGGCACTGACTCTCCAAGTGGGGAGAGTGTTAGTAAAGCGTCTGGAATGTTGCACCCGAGTACCAGGGGACGAAAACTGAGACACATTTGAACACGTTTCCCGATCACACGGTGGATCATACTCTGGGTTCCACATGCATGTTTTAGCTGAAGGAGGAATCCCTTAAACCTGCAGAGTTGTGACCCATGGAATGGGTACCATGCAATATGACTTCAAAGGGTCTGCATTTGCTCACCGAACCTCACCAATCCTATCACTGCTGCGTTTATGCTGCTGTACACACGCTTGATTCCCTTTCGGAGACATGTAAATCCATAGGTTTTAAGATTCTTACTAGTCAGGTATATTCTTAGGCGTTTAATATGGGGTGTTGAGTCCACTTCGTTGAGGAAGGAGTAGCTCTTGTCTATTATATATTTGGCTTATGGAACGGTATCTGTGCTAATTTCAATCTCTGGTTTTATGCAGCACCCCAACTCACCTTTCCCCTTAAGCAAGCATAAGTTGGTTTTCTACATTTGAGACCCTGTTCTGTTTTGTAATTCAGTTCCTGGGTAGCCAAGTTTACATTCCGTGTATTAGTGATACCTTATGATATTTCTTTTTCTGTGTGACTTATTTCTCTTAGAATCATCGTACCTGAGTCCACTCATTATGCTGCTATGGGCCTGATGACATAGATTTCATAGCTGAGTGATATTGCATTGTACGTAAGTACCACAAATTCTTTATTCATTTTTCGCTTTCTGTGATATTGAACTTGTACCATAAACGAGGTTCTTGTAAACAGAGCCGTCCCAAACTTTGGGGTGGCTGTGTCTTTTTGATTTTAATTTCCCTAAGCTATAGGAGCATAAGTGGAAGTGCCCTAGGCTCTGTTGCTTTGTTTTTTAGATGTTTCAGGAAACACCATACACTTCTCCAGAGTGGCTGTTGGCAATTTACATCCCGCCCATCAGCATAACAAGGCTCCCAGTTCTCCATGGCCTGTCCTGCCTTTCTGGATTTTACACTTTTTTCAGATGGCCCTTTTGCCCGGGGGGCAGTGAGACTTCATTGTAGTGCAGATTTCCTTTGCAAGCTTGCTTGGTTGGCCAAAAAGGGCGTATGCGTTTTTTCCTGAATATATTCAGGAAAAAACGCATACCCCCTTTTTGGCCAAGTGCATCATTGTGGACGTTCTGCCTCTTTTCCTATGCTTTTCATGCAATTCCAGTCTACCTCCTGAAATCGGTGTCCTGCAATTCTGCCCCGCTTTCAAGTGCTCTTGGCAGCCTTACTTCAATATATTTTTGGACGATAGCTGTCATTTATAACTCTGCAGGTTTGTGAATGACAGTGCCCCTGAGCTCCTTTCTTCAACTCTCTTTATTGTGAGCTGGCCGCAACACCGCAGGATTGCTTCAGGCCCTAGTGTGGTTTTGGCATGGCAAGCTGAGCCTTTGGTTAATTCCTCTTCCTGGTGGGAAATGAGAGTTAAATTTGCCCGTCCAGACACCTCCAGCTAGTCTCTCATTGGTTCTCCCTATTCCTGTTCATTTCCCGCAGAAATTGCAAACTGGGCCAAACAGGAGGTTAAAGGCACTGACTCTCCAAGTGGGGAGAGTGTTAGTAAAGCATCTGGAATGTTGCACCCGAGTACCAGGGGACTTAAACTGAGACATATTTGAACACGTTTCCCGATCACACGGTGGATCATACTCTGGGTTCCACATGCATGTTTTAGCTGAAGGAAGAATCCCTTAAACCTGGAGAGATGAGACCCATGGAATGGGTACCATGCAATATGACTTCAAAGTGTCTGCATTTGCTCACCGAACCTCACCAATCCTATCACTGCTGCGTTTATGCTGCTGTACACATGCTTGATTCTCTTTTGGAGACATGAAAATCCATAGATTTTTAGATTCTTACTAGTCAGGTATATTCTTAGGCGTTTAATATGGGGTGTTGAGTCCACTTCGTTGAGGAAGGAGTAGCTCTTGTCTATTATATATTTGGCTTATGGAATGGTATCTGTGCTAATTTCAATCTCTGGTTTTATGCAGCACCCCAACTCACCTTTCCCCTTAAGCAAGCATAAGTTGGTTTTCTACATTTGAGACCCTGTTCTGTTTTGTAATTCTGTTCCTGGGTAGCCAAGTTTACATTCCGTGTATTAGTGATACCTTATGATATTTCTTTTTCTGTGTGACTTATTTCTCTTAGAATCATCGTACCTGAGTCCACTCATTATGCTGCTATGGGCCTGATGACATAGATTTCATTGCTGAGTGATATTGCATTGTACGTAAGTACCACAAATTCTTTATTCATTTTTCGCTTTCTGTGATATTGAACTTGTACCATAAACGAGGTTCTTGTAAACAGAGCCGTCCCAAACTTTGGGGTGGCTGTGTCTTTTTGATTTTAATTTCCCTAAGCTATAGGAGCATAAGTGGAAGTGCCCTAGGCTCTGTTGCTTTGTTTTTTAGATGTTTCAGGAAACACCATACACTTCTCCAGAGTGGCTGTTGGCAATTTACATCCCGCCCATCAGCATAACAAGGCTCCCAGTTCTCCATGGCCTGTCCTGCCTTTCTGGATTTTACACTTTTTTCAGATGGCCCTTTTGCCCGGGGGGCAGTGAGACTTCATTGTAGTGCAGATTTCCTTTGCAAGCTTGCTTGGTTGGCCAAAAAGGGCGTATGCGTTTTTTCCTGAATATATTCAGGAAAAAACGCATACGCCCTTTTTGGCCAAGTGCATCATTGTGGACGTTCTGCCTCTTTTCCTATGCTTTTCATGCAATTCCAGTCTACCTCCTGAAATCGGTGTCCTGCAATTCTGCCCCGCTTTCAAGTGCTCTTGGCAGCCTTACTTCAATATATTTTTGGACGATAGCTGTCATTTATAACTCTGCAGGTTTGTGAATGACAGTGCCCCTGAGCTCCTTTCTTCAGCTCTCTTTATTGTGAGCTGGCCGCAACACTGCAGGATTGCTTCAGGCCCTAGTGTGGTTCCGGCACGGCAAGCTGAGCCTTTGGTTAATTCCTCTTCCTGGTGGGAAATGAGAGTTAAATTTGCCCGTCCAGACACCTCCAGCTAGTCTCTCATTGGTTCTCCCTATTCCTGTTCATTTCCCGCAGAAATTGCAATCTGGGCCAAACAGGAGGTTAAAGGCACTGACTCTCCAAGTGGGGAGAGTGTTAGTAAAGCGTCTGGAATGTTGCACCCGAGTACCAGGGGACGAAAACTGAGACACATTTGAACACGTTTCCCGATCACACGGTGGATCATACTCTGGGTTCCACATGCATGTTTTAGCTGAAGGAGGAATCCCTTAAACCTGCAGAGTTGTGACCCATGGAATGGGTACCATGCAATATGACTTCAAAGGGTCTGCATTTGCTCACCGAACCTCACCAATCCTATCACTGCTGCGTTTATGCTGCTGTACACATGCTTGATTCCCTTTCGGAGACATGTAAATCCATAGGTTTTAAGATTCTTACTAGTCAGGTATATTCTTAGGCGTTTAATATGGGGTGTTGAGTCCACTTCGTTGAGGAAGGAGTAGCTCTTGTCTATTACATATTTGGCTTATGGAACGGTATCTGTGCTAATTTCAATCTCTGGTTTTATGCAGCACCCCAACTCACCTTTCCCCTTAAGCAAGCATAAGTTGGTTTTCTACATTTGAGACCCTGTTCTGTTTTGTAATTCTGTTCCTGGGTAGCCAAGTTTACATTCCGTGTATTAGTGATACCTTATGATATTTCTTTTTCTGTGTGACTTATTTCTCTTAGAATCATCGTACCTGAGTCCACTCATTATGCTGCTATGGGCCTGATGACATAGATTTCATTGCTGAGTGATATTGCATTGTACGTAAGTACCACAAATTCTTTATTCATTTTTCGCTTTCTGTGATATTGAACTTGTACCATAAACGAGGTTCTTGTAAACAGAGCCGTCCCAAACTTTGGGGTGGCTGTGTCTTTTTGATTTTAATTTCCCTAAGCTATAGGAGCATAAGTGGAAGTGCCCTAGGCTCTGTTGCTTTGTTTTTTAGATGTTTCAGGAAACACCATACACTTCTCCAGAGTGGCTGTTGGCAATTTACATCCCGCCCATCAGCATAACAAGGCTCCCAGTTCTCCATGGCCTGTCCTGCCTTTCTGGATTTTACACTTTTTTCAGATGGCCCTTTTGCCCGGGGGGCAGTGAGACTTCATTGTAGTGCAGATTTCCTTTGCAAGCTTGCTTGGTTGGCCAAAAAGGGCGTATGCGTTTTTTCCTGAATATATTCAGGAAAAAACGCATACGCCCTTTTTGGCCAAGTGCATCATTGTGGACGTTCTGCCTCTTTTCCTATGCTTTTCATGCAATTCCAGTCTACCTCCTGAAATCGGTGTCCTGCAATTCTGCCCCGCTTTCAAGTGCTCTTGGCAGCCTTACTTCAATATATTTTTGGACGATAGCTGTCATTTATAACTCTGCAGGTTTGTGAATGACAGTGCCCCTGAGCTCCTTTCTTCAGCTCTCTTTATTGTGAGCTGGCCGCAACACTGCAGGATTGCTTCAGGCCCTAGTGTGGTTCCGGCACGGCAAGCTGAGCCTTTGGTTAATTCCTCTTCCTGGTGGGAAATGAGAGTTAAATTTGCCCGTCCAGACACCTCCAGCTAGTCTCTCATTGGTTCTCCCTATTCCTGTTCATTTCCCGCAGAAATTGCAATCTGGGCCAAACAGGAGGTTAAAGGCACTGACTCTCCAAGTGGGGAGAGTGTTAGTAAAGCGTCTGGAATGTTGCACCCGAGTACCAGGGGACGAAAACTGAGACACATTTGAACACGTTTCCCGATCACACGGTGGATCATACTCTGGGTTCCACATGCATGTTTTAGCTGAAGGAGGAATCCCTTAAACCTGCAGAGTTGTGACCCATGGAATGGGTACCATGCAATATGACTTCAAAGGGTCTGCATTTGCTCACCGAACCTCACCAATCCTATCACTGCTGCGTTTATGCTGCTGTACACATGCTTGATTCCCTTTCGGAGACATGTAAATCCATAGGTTTTAAGATTCTTACTAGTCAGGTATATTCTTAGGCGTTTAATATGGGGTGTTGAGTCCACTTCGTTGAGGAAGGAGTAGCTCTTGTCTATTACATATTTGGCTTATGGAACGGTATCTGTGCTAATTTCAATCTCTGGTTTTATGCAGCACCCCAACTCACCTTTCCCCTTAAGCAAGCATAAGTTGGTTTTCTACATTTGAGACCCTGTTCTGTTTTGTAATTCAGTTCCTGGGTAGCCAAGTTTACATTCCGTGTATTAGTGATACCTTATGATATTTCTTTTTCTGTGTGACTTATTTCTCTTAGAATCATCGTACCTGAGTCCACTCATTATGCTGCTATGGGCCTGATGACATAGATTTCATTGCTGAGTGATATTGCATTGTACGTAAGTACCACAAATTCTTTATTCATTTTTCGCTTTCTGTGATATTGAACTTGTACCATAAACGAGGTTCTTGTAAACAGAGCCGTCCCAAACTTTGGGGTGGCTGTGTCTTTTTGATTTGAATTTCCCTAAGCTATAGGAGCATAAGTGGAAGTGCCCTAGGCTCTGTTGCTTTGTTTTTTAGATGTTTCAGGAAACACCATACACTTCTCCAGAGTGGCTGTTGGCAATTTACATCCCGCCCATCAGCATAACAAGGCTCCCAGTTCTCCATGGCCTGTCCTGCCTTTCTGGATTTTACACTTTTTTCAGATGGCCCTTTTGCCCGGGGGGCAGTGAGACTTCATTGTAGTGCAGATTTCCTTTGCAAGCTTGCTTGGTTGGCCAAAAAGGGCGTATGCGTTTTTTCCTGAATATATTCAGGAAAAAACGCATACGCCCTTTTTGGCCAAGTGCATCATTGTGGACGTTCTGCCTCTTTTCCTATGCTTTTCATGCAATTCCAGTCTACCTCCTGAAATCGGTGTCCTGCAATTCTGCCCCGCTTTCAAGTGCTCTTGGCAGCCTTACTTCAATATATTTTTGGACGATAGCTGTCATTTATAACTCTGCAGGTTTGTGAATGACAGTTCCCCTGAGCTCCTTTGTTCAACTCGCTTTCTTGTGAGCTGGCCGCAACACCGCAGGATTGCTTCAGGCCCTAGTGTGGTTCCGGCACGGCAAGCTGAGCCTTTGGTTAATTCCTCTTCCTGGTGGGAAATGAGAGTTAAATTTGCCCGTCCAGACACCTCCAGCTAGTCTCTCATTGGTTCTCCCTATTCCTGTTCATTTCCCGCAGAAATTGCAAACTGGGCCAAACAGGAGGTTAAAGGCACTGACTCTCCAAGTGGGGAGAGTGTTAGTAAAGCGTCTGGAATGTTGCACCCGAGTACCAGGGGACGAAAACTGAGACACATTTGAACACGTTTCCCGATCACATGGTGGATCATACTCTGGGTTCCACATGCATGTTTTAGCTGAAGGAGGAATCCCTTAAACCTGCAGAGTTGTGACCCATGGAATGGGTACCATGCAATATGACTTCAAAGGGTCTGCATTTGCTCACCGAACCTCACCAATCCTATCACTGCTGCGTTTATGCTGCTGTACACATGCTTGATTCCCTTTCGGAGACATGTAAATCCATAGGTTTTAAGATTCTTACTAGTCAGGTATATTCTTAGGCGTTTAATATGGGGTGTTGAGTCCACTTCGTTGAGGAAGGAGTAGCTCTTGTCTATTACATATTTGGCTTATGGAACGGTATCTGTGCTAATTTCAATCTCTGGTTTTATGCAGCACCCCAACTCACCTTTCCCCTTAAGCAAGCATAAGTTGGTTTTCTACATTTGAGACCCTGTTCTGTTTTGTAATTCAGTTCCTGGGTAGCCAAGTTTACATTCCGTGTATTAGTGATACCTTATGATATTTCTTTTTCTGTGTGACTTATTTCTCTTAGAATCATCGTACCTGAGTCCACTCATTATGCTGCTATGGGCCTGATGACATAGATTTCATTGCTGAGTGATATTGCATTGTACGTAAGTACCACAAATTCTTTATTCATTTTTCGCTTTCTGTGATATTGAACTTGTACCATAAACGAGGTTCTTGTAAACAGAGCCGTCCCAAACTTTGGGGTGGCTGTGTCTTTTTGATTTTAATTTCCCTAAGCTATAGGAGCATAAGTGGAAGTGCCCTAGGCTCTGTTGCTTTGTTTTTTAGATGTTTCAGGAAACACCATACACTTCTCCAGAGTGGCTGTTGGCAATTTACATCCCGCCCATCAGCATAACAAGGCTCCCAGTTCTCCATGGCCTGTCCTGCCTTTCTGGATTTTACACTTTTTTCAGATGGCCCTTTTGCCCGGGGGGCAGTGAGACTTCATTGTAGTGCAGATTTCCTTTGCAAGCTTGCTTGGTTGGCCAAAAAGGGCGTATGCGTTTTTTCCTGAATATATTCAGGAAAAAACGCATACGCCCTTTTTGGCCAAGTGCATCATTGTGGACGTTCTGCCTCTTTTCCTATGCTTTTCATGCAATTCCAGTCTACCTCCTGAAATCGGTGTCCTGCAATTCTGCCCCGCTTTCAAGTGCTCTTGGCAGCCTTACTTCAATATATTTTTGGACGATAGCTGTCATTTATAACTCTGCAGGTTTGTGAATGACAGTGCCCCTGAGCTCCTTTCTTCAGCTCTCTTTATTGTGAGCTGGCCGCAACACTGCAGGATTGCTTCAGGCCCTAGTGTGGTTCCGGCACGGCAAGCTGAGCCTTTGGTTAATTCCTCTTCCTGGTGGGAAATGAGAGTTAAATTTGCCCGTCCAGACACCTCCAGCTAGTCTCTCATTGGTTCTCCCTATTCCTGTTCATTTCCCGCAGAAATTGCAAACTGGGCCAAACAGGAGGTTAAAGGCACTGACTCTCCAAGTGGGGAGAGTGTTAGTAAAGCGTCTGGAATGTTGCACCCGAGTACCAGGGGACGAAAACTGAGACACATTTGAACACGTTTCCCGATCACACGGTGGATCATACTCTGGGTTCCAAATGCATGTTTTAGCTGAAGGAAGAATCCCTTAAACCTGGAGATTTGTGACCCATGGAATGGGTACCATGCAATATGACTTCAAAGGGTCTGCATTTGCTCACCGAACCTCACCAATCCTATCACTGCTGCGTTTATGCTGCTGTACACATGCTTGATTCCCTTTCGGAGACATGTAAATCCATAGGTTTTAAGATTCTTACTAGTCAGGTATATTCTTAGGCGTTTAATATGGGGTGTTGAGTCCACTTCGTTGAGGAAGGAGTAGCTCTTGTCTATTACATATTTGGCTTATGGAACGGTATCTGTGCTAATTTCAATCTCTGGTTTTATGCAGCACCCCAACTCACCTTTCCCCTTAAGCAAGCATAAGTTGGTTTTCTACATTTGAGACCCTGTTCTGTTTTGTAATTCAGTTCCTGGGTAGCCAAGTTTACATTCCGTGTATTAGTGATACCTTATGATATTTCTTTTTCTGTGTGACTTATTTCTCTTAGAATCATCGTACCTGAGTCCACTCATTATGCTGCTATGGGCCTGATGACATAGATTTCATAGCTGAGTGATATTGCATTGTACGTAAGTACCACAAATTCTTTATTCATTTTTCGCTTTCTGTGATATTGAACTTGTACCATAAACGAGGTTCTTGTAAACAGAGCCGTCCCAAACTTTGGGGTGGCTGTGTCTTTTTGATTTGAATTTCCCTAAGCTATAGGAGCATAAGTGGAAGTGCCCTAGGCTCTGTTGCTTTGTTTTTTAGATGTTTCAGGAAACACCATACACTTCTCCAGAGTGGCTGTTGGCAATTTACATCCCGCCCATCAGCATAACAAGGCTCCCAGTTCTCCATGGCCTGTCCTGCCTTTCTGGATTTTACACTTTTTTCAGATGGCCCTTTTGCCCGGGGGGCAGTGAGACTTCATTGTAGTGCAGATTTCCTTTGCAAGCTTGCTTGGTTGGCCAAAAAGGGCGTATGCGTTTTTTCCTGAATATATTCAGGAAAAAACGCATACCCCCTTTTTGGCCAAGTGCATCATTGTGGACGTTCTGCCTCTTTTCCTATGCTTTTCATGCAATTCCAGTCTACCTCCTGAAATCGGTGTCCTGCAATTCTGCCCCGCTTTCAAGTGCTCTTGGCAGCCTTACTTCAATATATTTTTGGACGATAGCTGTCATTTATAACTCTGCAGGTTTGTGAATGACAGTGCCCCTGAGCTCCTTTCTTCAACTCTCTTTATTGTGAGCTGGCCGCAACACCGCAGGATTGCTTCAGGCCCTAGTGTGGTTCTGGCACGGCAAGCTGAGCCTTTGGTTAATTCCTCTTCCTGGTGGGAAATGAGAGTTAAATTTGCCGGTCCAGACACCTCCAGCTAGTCTCTCATTGGTTTTCCCTATTCCTGTTCATTTCCCGCAGAAATTGCAAACTGGGCCAAACAGGACGTTAAAGGCACTGACTCTCCAAGTGGGGAGAGTGTTAGTAAAGCGTCTGGAGTGTTGTACCCGAGTAGCAGGGGACGAAAACTGAGACACATTTGAATACTTTTCCCAATCACACGGTGGATCATACTCTGGGTTCCACATGCATGTTTTAGCTGAAGGAAGAATCCCTTCA
Source organism: Lagenorhynchus albirostris (assembly GCF_949774975.1). Classification (NCBI taxonomy): domain Eukaryota; kingdom Metazoa; phylum Chordata; class Mammalia; order Artiodactyla; family Delphinidae; genus Lagenorhynchus; species Lagenorhynchus albirostris. Next base: position 109,405,762 of record NC_083095.1, on the reverse strand, counting down.
ACCTGGAGAGTTGTGACCCATGGAATGGGTACCATGCAATATGACTTCAAAGGGTCTGCATTTGCTCACCGAAACTCACCAATTCTATCACTGCTGCATTTATGCTGCTGTACATACGCTTGACTCTCTTTCAGAGACATGTAAATCCATAGGTTTTAAGATTCTTACTAGTCAGGTATATTCTTAGGCGTTTAATATGGGGTGTTGAGTCCACTTCGTTGAGCAAGGAGTAGCTCTTGTCTATTACATATTTGGCTTATGGAACGGTATCTGTGCTAATTTCAATCTCTGGTTTTATGCAGCACCCCAACTCACCTTTCCCTTAAGCAAGCATAAGTTGGTTTTCTACATTTGAGACCCTGTTCTGTTTTGTAATTCAGTTCCTGTGTAGCCAAGTTTACATTCCGTGTATTAGTGATACCTTATGATATTTCTTTTTCTGTGTGACATATTTCACTTAGAATCATCGTACCTGAATCCACTCATTATGCTGCTACGGGCCTGATGACATAGATTTCATTGCTGAGTGATATTGCATTGTACGTAAGTACCACAAATTCTTTATTCATTTTTCGCTTTCTGTGATAATGAACTTGTACCATAAACGAGGTTCTTGTAAACAGAGCCGTCCCAAACTTTGGGGTGGCTGTGTCTTTTTGATTTGAATTTCCCTAAGCTATAGGAGCATAAGTGGAAGTGCCCTAGGCTCTGTTGCTTTGTTTTTTAGATGTTTCAGGAAACACCATACACTTCTCCAGAGTGGCTGTAGGCAATTTACATCCCGCCCATCAGCATAACAAGGCTCCCAGTTCTCCATGGCCTGTCCTGCCTTTCTGGATTTTACACCTTTTTCAGATGGCCCTTTTGCCCGTGGGGCAGTGAGACTTCATTGTAGTGCAGATTTCCTTTGCAAGCTTGCTTGGTTGGCCAAAAAGGGCGTATGCGTTTTTTCCTGAATATATTCAGGAAAAAACGCATACGCCCTTTTTGGCCAAGTGCATCATTGTGGACGTTCTGCCTCTTTTCCTATGCTTTTCATGCAATTCCAGTCTACCTCCTGAAATCGGTTTCCTGCAATTCTGCCCCGCTTTCAAGTGCTCTTGGCAGCCTTACTTCAATATATTTTTGGACGATAGCTGTCATTTATAACTCTGCAGGTTTGTGAATGACAGTGCCCCTGAGCTCCTTTCTTCAACTCGCTTTCTTGTGAGCTGGCCGCAACACCCGAAGATTGCTTCAGGCCCTAGTGTGGTTCCGGCACGGCAAGCTGAGCCTTTGGTTAATTCCTCTTCCTGGTGGGAAATGAGAGTTAAATTTGCCCGTCCAGACACCTCCAGCTAGTCTCTCATTGGTTCTCCCTATTCCTGTTCATTTCCCGCAGAAATTGCAAACTGGGCCAAACAGGAGGTTAAAGGCACTGACTCTCCAAGTGGGGAGAGTGTTAGTAAAGCGTCTGGAATGTTGCACCCGAGTACCAGGGGACTTAAACTGAGACATATTTGAACACGTTTCCCGATCACACGGTGGATCATACTCTGGGTTCCACATGCATGTTTTAGCTGAAGGAAGAATCCCTTAAACCTGGAGAGATGAGACCCATGGAATGGGTACCATGCAATATGACTTCAAAGTGTCTGCATTTGCTCACCGAACCTCACCAATCCTATCACTGCTGCGTTTATGCTGCTGTACACACGCTTGATTCTCTTTTGGAGACATGAAAATCCATAGATTTTTAGATTCTTACTAGTCAGGTATATTCTTAGGCGTTTAATATGGGGTGTTGAGTCCACTTCGTTGAGGAAGGAGTAGCTCTTGTCTATTATATATTTGGCTTATGGAATGGTATCTGTGCTAATTTCAATCTCTGGTTTTATGCAGCACCCCAACTCACCTTTCCCCTTAAGCAAGCATAAGTTGGTTTTCTACATTTGAGACCCTGTTCTGTTTTGTAATTCTGTTCCTGGGTAGCCAAGTTTACATTCCGTGTATTAGTGATACCTTATGATATTTCTTTTTCTGTGTGACTTATTTCTCTTAGAATCATCGTACCTGAGTCCACTCATTATGCTGCTATGGGCCTGATGACATAGATTTCATTGCTGAGTGATATTGCATTGTACGTAAGTACCACAAATTCTTTATTCATTTTTCGCTTTCTGTGATATTGAACTTGTACCATAAACGAGGTTCTTGTAAACAGAGCCGTCCCAAACTTTGGGGTGGCTGTGTCTTTTTGATTTGAATTTCCCTAAGCTATAGGAGCATAAGTGGAAGTGCCCTAGGCTCTGTTGCTTTGTTTTTTAGATGTTTCAGGAAACACCATACACTTCTCCAGAGTGGCTGTTGGCAATTTACATCCCGCCCATCAGCATAACAAGGCTCCCAGTTCTCCATGGCCTGTCCTGCCTTTCTGGATTTTACACTTTTTTCAGATGGCCCTTTTGCCCGTGGGGCAGTGAGACTTCATTGTAGTGCAGATTTCCTTTGCAAGCTTGCTTGGTTGGCCAAAAAGGGCGTATGCGTTTTTTCCTGAATATATTCAGGAAAAAACGCATACGCCCTTTTTGGCCAAGTGCATCATTGTGGACGTTCTGCCTCTTTTCCTATGCTTTTCATGCAATTCCAGTCTACCTCCTGAAATCGGTTTCCTGCAATTCTGCCCCGCTTTCAAGTGCTCTTGGCAGCCTTACTTCAATATATTTTTGGACGATAGCTGTCATTTATAACTCTGCAGGTTTGTGAATGACAGTGCCCCTGAGCTCCTTTCTTCAACTCGCTTTCTTGTGAGCTGGCCGCAACACCGCAAGATTGCTTCAGGCCCTAGTGTGGTTCTGGCACGGCAAGCTGAGCCTTTGGTTAATTCCTCTTCCTGGTGGGAAATGAGAGTTAAATTTGCCCGTCCAGACACCTCCAGCTAGTCTCTCATTGGTTCTCCCTATTCCTGTTCATTTCCCGCAGAAATTGCAAACTGGGCCAAACAGGAGGTTAAAGGCACTGACTCTCCAAGTGGGGAGAGTGTTAGTAAAGCGTCTGGAATGTTGCACCCGAGTACCAGGGGACGAAAACTGAGACACATTTGAACACGTTTCCCGATCACATGGTGGATCATACTCTGGGTTCCACATGCATGTTTTAGCTGAAGGAGGAATCCCTTAAACCTGCAGAGTTGTGACCCATGGAATGGGTACCATGCAATATGACTTCAAAGGGTCTGCATTTGCTCACCGAACCTCACCAATACTATCACTGCTGCGTTTATGCTGCTGTACACATGCTTGATTCCCTTTCGGAGACATGTAAATCCATAGGTTTTAAGATTCTTACTAGTCAGGTATATTCTTAGGCGTTTAATATGGGGTGTTGAGTCCACTTCGGTGAGGAAGGAGTAGCTCTTGTCTATTACATATTTGGCTTATGGAACGGTATCTGTGCTAATTTCAATCTCTGGTTTTATGCAGCACCCCAACTCACCTTTCCCCTTAAGCAAGCATAAGTTGGTTTTCTACATTTGAGACCCTGTTCTGTTTTGTAATTCAGTTCCTGGGTAGCCAAGTTTACATTCCGTGTATTAGTGATACCTTATGATATTTCTTTTTCTGTGTGACATATTTCACTTAGAATCATCGTACCTGAATCCACTCATTATGCTGCTACGGGCCTGATGACATAGATTTCATTGCTGAGTGATATTGCATTGTACGTAAGTACCACAAATTCTTTATTCATTTTTCGCTTTCTGTGATAATGAACTTGTACCATAAACGAGGTTCTTGTAAACAGAGCCGTCCCAAACTTTGGGGTGGCTGTGTCTTTTTGATTTTAATTTCGCTAAGCTATAGGAGCATAAGTGGAAGTGCCCTAGGCTCTGTTGCTTTGTTTTTTAGATGTTTCAGGAAACACCATACACTTCTTCAGAGTGGCTGTTGGCAATTTACATCCCGCCCATCAGCATAACAAGGCTCCCAGTTCTCCATGGCCTGTCCTGCCTTTCTGGATTTTACACTTTTTTCAGATGGCCCTTTTGCCCGTGGGGCAGTGAGACTTCATTGTAGTGCAGATTTCCTTTGCAAGCTTGCTTGGTTGGCCAAAAAGGGCGTATGCGTTTTTTCCTGAATATATTCAGGAAAAAACGCATACGCCCTTTTTGGCCAAGTGCATCATTGTGGACGTTCTGCCTCTTTTCCTATGCTTTTCATGCAATTCCAGTCTACCTCCTGAAATCGGTTTCCTGCAATTCTGCCCCGCTTTCAAGTGCTCTTGGCAGCCTTACTTCAATATATTTTTGGACGATAGCTGTCATTTATAACTCTGCAGGTTTGTGAATGACAGTGCCCCTGAGCTCCTTTCTTCAACTCGCTTTCTTGTGAGCTGGCCGCAACACCGCAAGATTGCTTCAGGCCCTAGTGTGGTTCTGGCACGGCAAGCTGAGCCTTTGGTTAATTCCTCTTCCTGGTGGGAAATGAGAGTTAAATTTGCCCGTCCAGACACCTCCAGCTAATCTCTCATTGGTTCTCCCTATTCCTGTTCATTTCCCGCAGAAATTGCAAACTCGGCAAAACACGACGTTAAAGGCACTGACTCTCCAAGTGGGGAGAGTGTTAGTAAAGCGTCTGGAATGTTGCACCCGAGTACCAGGGGACTTAAACTGAGACATATTTGAACACGTTTCCCGATCACACGGTGGATCATACTCTGGGTTCCACATGCATGTTTTAGCTGAAGGAAGAATCCCTTAAACCTGGAGAGTTGAGACCCATGGAATGGGTACCATGCAATATGATTTCAAAGGGTCTGCATTTGCTCACCGAACCTCACCAATCCTATCACTGCTGCGTTTATGCTGCTGTACACACGCTTGATTCTCTTTCAGAAACATATAAATCCATAGGTTTTAAGATTCTTACTAGTCAGGTATATTCTTAGGCGTTTAATATGGGGTGTTGAGTCCACTTCGTTGAGGAAGGAGTAGCTCTTGTCTATTACATATTTGGCTTATGGAACGGTATCTGTGCTAATTTCAATCTCTGGTTTTATGCAGCACCCCAACTCACCTTTCCCCTTAAGCAAGCATAAGTTGGTTTTCTACATTTGATACCCTGTTCTGTTTTGTAATTCAGTTCCTGGGTAGCCAAGTTTACATTCCGTGTATTAGTGATACCTTATGATATTTCTTTTTCTGTGTGACATATTTCACTTAGAATCATCGTACCTGAATCCACTCATTATGCTGCTACAGGCCTGATGACATAGATTTCATTGCTGAGTGATATTGCATTGTACGTAAGTACCACAAATTCTTTATTCATTTTTCGCTTTCTGTGATAATGAACTTGTACCATAAACGAGGTTCTTGTAAACAGAGCCGTCCCAAACTTTGGGGTGGCTGTGTCTTTTTGATTTTAATTTCGCTAAGCTATAGGAGCATAAATGGAAGTGCCCTAGGCTCTGTTGCTTTGTGTTTTAGATGTTTCAGGAAACACCATACACTTCTTCAGAGTGGCTGTTGGCAATTTACATCCCGCCCATCAGCATAACAAGGCTCCCAGTTCTCCATGGCCTGTCCTGTCTTTCTGGATTTTACACTTTTTTCAGATGGCCCTTTTGCCCGTGGGGCAGTGAGACTTCATTGTAGTGCAGATTTCCTTTGCAAGCTTGCTTGGTTGGCCAAAAAGGGCGTATGCGTTTTTTCCTGAATATATTCAGGAAAAAACGCATACGCCCTTTTTGGCCAAGTGCATCATTGTGGACGTTCTGCCTCTTTTCCTATGCTTTTCATGCAATTCCAGTCTACCTCCTGAAATCGGTTTCCTGCAATTCTGCCCCGCTTTCAAGTGCTCTTGGCAGCCTTACTTCAATATATTTTTGGACGATAGCTGTCATTTATAACTCTGCAGGTTTGTGAATGACAGTGCCCCTGAGCTCCTTTCTTCAACTCGCTTTCTTGTGAGCTGGCCGCAACACCGCAAGATTGCTTCAGGCCCTAGTGTGGTTCTGGCACGGCAAGCTGAGCCTTTGGTTAATTCCTCTTCCTGGTGGGAAATGAGAGTTAAATTTGCCCGTCCAGACACCTCCAGCTAGTCTCTCATTGGTTCTCCCTATTCCTGTTCATTTCCCGCAGAAATTGCAAACTCGGCAAAACACGACGTTAAAGGCACTGACTCTCCAAGTGGGGAGAGTGTTAGTAAAGCGTCTGGAATGTTGCACCCGAGTACCAGGGGACGAAAACTGAGACATATTTGAACACGTTTCCCGATCACACGGTGGATCATACTCTGGGTTCCACATGCATGTTTTAGCTGAAGGAAGAATCCCTTAAACCTGGAGAGTTGAGACCCATGGAATGGGTACCATGCAATATGACTTCAAAGGGTCTGCATTTGCTCACCGAACCTCAACAATCCTATCACTGCTGCATTTATGCTGCTGTACACATGCTTGATTCTCTTTCAGAGACATGTAAATCCATAGGTTTTAAGATTCTTACTAGTCAGGTATATTCTTAGGCGTTTAATATGGGGTGTTGAGTCCACTTCGTTGAGGAAGGAGTAGCTCTTGTCTATTACATATTTGGCTTATGGAACGGTATCTGTGCTAATTTCAATCTCTGGTTTTATGCAGCACCCCAACTCACCTTTCCCCTTAAGCAAGCATAAGTTAGTTTTCTACATTGGAGACCCTGTTCTGTTTTGTAATTCAGTTCCTGGGTAGCCAAGTTTACATTCCGTGTATTAGTGATACCTTATGATATTTCTTTTTCTGTGTTACTTATTTCTCTTAGAATCATCGTACCTGAGTCCACTCATTATGCTGCTACGGGCCTGATGACATAGATTTCATTGCTGAGTGATATTGCATTGTACGTAAGTACCACAAATTCTTTATTCATTTTTCGCTTTCTGTGATATTGAACTTGTACCATAAACGAGGTTCTTGTAAACAGAGCCGTCCCAAATTTTGGGGTGGCTGTGTCTTTTTGATTTGAATTTCCCTAAGCTATAGGAGCATAAGTGGAAGTGCCCTAGGCTCTGTTGCTTTGTTTTTTAGATGTTTCAGGAAACACCATACACTTCTCCAGAGTGGCTGTTGGCAATTTACATCCCGCCCATCAGCATAACAAGGCTCCCAGTTCTCCATGGCCTGTCCTGCCTTTCTGGATTTTACACCTTTCTCAGATGGCCCTTTTGCCCGGGGGGCAGTGAGACTTCATTGTAGTGCAGATTTCCTTTGCAAGCTTGCTTGGTTGGCCAAAAAGGGCGTATGCGTTTTTTCCTGAATATATTCAGGAAAAAACGCATACGCCCTTTTTGGCCAAGTGCATCATTGTGGACGTTCTGCCTCTTTTCCTATGCTTTTCATGCAATTCCAGTCTACCTCCTGAAATCGGTTTCCTGCAATTCTGCCCCGCTTTCAAGTGCTCTTGGCAGCCTTACTTCAATATATTTTTGGACGATAGCTGTCATTTATAACTCTGCAGGTTTGTGAATGACAGTGCCCCTGAGCTCCTTCGTTCAACTCGCTTTCTTGTGAGCTGGCCGCAACACCGCAAGATTGCTTCAGGCCCTAGTGTGGTTCCGGCACGGCAAGCTGAGCCTTTGGTTAATTCCTCTTCCTGGTGGGAAATGAGAGTTAAATTTGCCCGTCCAGACACCTCCAGCTAGTCTCTCATTGGTTTTCCCTATTCCTGTTCATTTCCCGAAGAAATTGCAAACTGGGCCAAACAGGACGTTAAAGGCACTGACTCTCCAAGTGGGGAGAGTGTTAGTAAAGCGTCTGGAGTGTTGTACCCGAGTAGCAGGGGACGAAAACTGAGACACATTTGAACACGTTTCCCAATCACACGGTGGATCATACTCTGGGTTCCACATGCATGTTTTAGCTGAAGGAAGAATCCCTTAAACCTGGAGAGTTGTGACCCATGGAATGGGTACCATGCAATATGACTTCAAAGGGTCTGCATTTGCTCACCGAAACTCACCAATTCTATCACTGCTGCATTTATGCTGCTGTACACACGCTTGACTCTCTTTCAGAGACATGTAAATCCATAGGTTTTAAGATTCTTACTAGTCAGGTATATTCTTAGGCGTTTAATATGGGGTGTTGAGTCCACTTCGTTGAGGAAGGTGTAGCTCTTGTCTATTACATATTTGGCTTATGGAACGGTATCTGTGCTAATTTCAATCTCTTGTTTTATGCAGCACCCCAACTCACCTTTCCCCTTAAGCAAGCATAAGTTGGTTTTCTACATCTGAGACCCTGTTCTGTTTTGTAATTCAGTTCCTGGGTAGCCAAGTTTACATTCCGTGTATTAGTGATACCTTATGATATTTCTTTTTCTGTGTGACATATTTCACTTAGAATCATCGTATCTGAATCCACTCATTATGCTGCTATGGGCCTGATGACATAGATTTCATTGCTGAGTGGTATTGCATTGTACGTAAGTACCACAAATTCTTTATTCATTTTTCGCTTTCTGTGATATTGAACTTGTACCATAAACGAGGTTCTTGTAAACAGAGCCGTCCCAAACTTTGGGGTGGCTGTGTCTTTTTGATTTTAACTTCCCTAAGCTATAGGAGCATAAGTGGAAGTGCCCTAGGCTCTGTTGCTTTGTTTTTTAGATGTTTCAGGAAACACCATACACTTCTCCAGAGTGGCTGTTGGCAATTTACATCCCGCCCATCAGCATAACAAGGCTCCCAGTTCTCCATGGCCTGTCCTGTCTTTCTGGATTTTACACTTTTTTCAGATGGCCCTTTTGCCCGTGGGGCAGTGAGACTTCATTGTAGTGCAGATTTCCTTTGCAAGCTTGCTTGGTTGGCCAAAAAGGGCGTATGCGTTTTTTCCTGAATATATTCAGGAAAAAACGCATACGCCCTTTTTGGCCAAGTGCATCATTGTGGACGTTCTGCCTCTTTTCCTATGCTTTTCATGCAATTCCAGTCTACCTCCTGAAATCGGTTTCCTGCAATTCTGCCCCGCTTTCAAGTGCTCTTGGCAGCCTTACTTCAATATATTTTTGGACGATAGCTGTCATTTATAACTCTGCAGGTTTGTGAATGACAGTGCCCCTGAGCTCCTTCGTTCAACTCGCTTTCTTGTGAGCTGGCCGCAACACCGCAAGATTGCTTCAGGCCCTAGTGTGGTTCCGGCACGGCAAGCTGAGCCTTTGGTTAATTCCTCTTCCTGGTGGGAAATGAGAGTTAAATTTGCCCGTCCAGACACCTCCAGCTAGTCTCTCATTGGTTTTCCCTATTCCTGTTCATTTCCCGAAGAAATTGCAAACTGGGCCAAACAGGACGTTAAAGGCACTGACTCTCCAAGTGGGGAGAGTGTTAGTAAAGCGTCTGGAGTGTTGTACCCGAGTAGCAGGGGACGAAAACTGAGACACATTTGAACACGTTTCCCAATCACACGGTGGATCATACTCTGGGTTCCACATGCATGTTTTAGCTGAAGGAAGAATCCCTTAAACCTGGAGAGTTGTGACCCATGGAATGGGTACCATGCAATATGACTTCAAAGGGTCTGCATTTGCTTACCGAAACTCACCAATTCTATCACTGCTGCATTTATGCTGCTGTACACACGCTTGACTCTCTTTCAGAGACATGTAAATCCATAGGTTTTAAGATTCTTACTAGTCAGGTATATTCTTAGGCGTTTAATATGGGGTGTTGAGTCCACTTCGTTGAGGAAGGAGTAGCTCTTGTCTATTACATATTTGGCTTATGGAACGGTATCTGTGCTAATTTCAATCTCTGGTTTTATGCAGCACCCCAACTCACCTTTCCCCTTAAGCAAGCATAAGTTAGTTTTCTACATTGGAGACCCTGTTCTGTTTTGTAATTCAGTTCCTGGGTAGCCAAGTTTACATTCCGTGTATTAGTGATACCTTATGATATTTCTTTTTCTGTGTTACTTATTTCTCTTAGAATCATCGTACCTGAGTCCACTCATTATGCTGCTACGGGCCTGATGACATAGATTTCATTGCTGAGTGATATTGCATTGTACGTAAGTACCACAAATTCTTTATTCATTTTTCGCTTTCTGTGATATTGAACTTGTACCATAAACGAGGTTCTTGTAAACAGAGCCGTCCCAAATTTTGGGGTGGCTGTGTCTTTTTGATTTGAATTTCCCTAAGCTATAGGAGCATAAGTGGAAGTGCCCTAGGCTCTGTTGCTTTGTTTTTTAGATGTTTCAGGAAACACCATACACTTCTCCAGAGTGGCTGTTGGCAATTTACATCCCGCCCATCAGCATAACAAGGCTCCCAGTTCTCCATGGCCTGTCCTGCCTTTCTGGATTTTACACCTTTCTCAGATGGCCCTTTTGCCCGGGGGGCAGTGAGACTTCATTGTAGTGCAGATTTCCTTTGCAAGCTTGCTTGGTTGGCCAAAAAGGGCGTATGCGTTTTTTCCTGAATATATTCAGGAAAAAACGCATACGCCCTTTTTGGCCAAGTGCATCATTGTGGACGTTCTGCCTCTTTTCCTATGCTTTTCATGCAATTCCAGTCTACCTCCTGAAATCGGTTTCCTGCAATTCTGCCCCGCTTTCAAGTGCTCTTGGCAGCCTTACTTCAATATATTTTTGGACGATAGCTGTCATTTATAACTCTGCAGGTTTGTGAATGACAGTGCCCCTGAGCTCCTTCGTTCAACTCGCTTTCTTGTGAGCTGGCCGCAACACCGCAAGATTGCTTCAGGCCCTAGTGTGGTTCCGGCACGGCAAGCTGAGCCTTTGGTTAATTCCTCTTCCTGGTGGGAAATGAGAGTTAAATTTGCCCGTCCAGACACCTCCAGCTAGTCTCTCATTGGTTTTCCCTATTCCTGTTCATTTCCCGAAGAAATTGCAAACTGGGCCAAACAGGACGTTAAAGGCACTGACTCTCCAAGTGGGGAGAGTGTTAGTAAAGCGTCTGGAGTGTTGTACCCGAGTAGCAGGGGACGAAAACTGAGACACATTTGAACACGTTTCCCAATCACACGGTGGATCATACTCTGGGTTCCACATGCATGTTTTAGCTGAAGGAAGAATCCCTTAAACCTGGAGAGTTGTGACCCATGGAATGGGTACCATGCAATATGACTTCAAAGGGTCTGCATTTGCTCACCGAAACTCACCAATTCTATCACTGCTGCATTTATGCTGCTGTACACACGCTTGACTCTCTTTCAGAGACATGTAAATCCATAGGTTTTAAGATTCTTACTAGTCAGGTATATTCCTAGGCGTTTAATATGGGGTGTTGAGTCCACTTCGTTGAGGAAGGTGTAGCTCTTGTCTATTACATATTTGGCTTATGGAACGGTATCTGTGCTAATTTCAATCTCTTGTTTTATGCAGCACCCCAACTCACCTTTCCCCTTAAGCAAGCATAAGTTGGTTTTCTACATCTGAGACCCTGTTCTGTTTTGTAATTCAGTTCCTGGGTAGCCAAGTTTACATTCCGTGTATTAGTGATACCTTATGATATTTCTTTTTCTGTGTGACATATTTCACTTAGAATCATCGTATCTGAATCCACTCATTATGTTGCTATGGGCCTGATGACATAGATTTCATTGCTGAGTGGTATTGCATTGTACGTAAGTACCACAAATTCTTTATTCATTTTTCGCTTTCTGTGATATTGAACTTGTACCATAAACGAGGTTCTTGTAAACAGAGCCGTCCCAAACTTTGGGGTGGCTGTGTCTTTTTGATTTTAACTTCCCTAAGCTATAGGAGCATAAGTGGAAGTGCCCTAGGCTCTGTTGCTTTGTTTTTTAGATGTTTCAGGAAACACCATACACTTCTCCAGAGTGGCTGTTGGCAATTTACATCCCGCCCATCAGCATAACAAGGCTCCCAGTTCTCCATGGCCTGTCCTGTCTTTCTGGATTTTACACTTTTTTCAGATGGCCCTTTTGCCCGTGGGGCAGTGAGACTTCATTGTAGTGCAGATTTCCTTTGCAAGCTTGCTTGGTTGGCCAAAAAGGGCGTATGCGTTTTTTCCTGAATATATTCAGGAAAAAACGCATACGCCCTTTTTGGCCAAGTGCATCATTGTGGACGTTCTGCCTCTTTTCCTATGCTTTTCATGCAATTCCAGTCTACCTCCTGAAATCGGTTTCCTGCAATTCTGCCCCGCTTTCAAGTGCTCTTGGCAGCCTTACTTCAATATATTTTTGGACGATAGCTGTCATTTATAACTCTGCAGGTTTGTGAATGACAGTGCCCCTGAGCTCCTTCGTTCAACTCGCTTTCTTGTGAGCTGGCCGCAACACCGCAAGATTGCTTCAGGCCCTAGTGTGGTTCCGGCACGGCAAGCTGAGCCTTTGGTTAATTCCTCTTCCTGGTGGGAAATGAGAGTTAAATTTGCCCGTCCAGACACCTCCAGCTAGTCTCTCATTGGTTTTCCCTATTCCTGTTCATTTCCCGAAGAAATTGCAAACTGGGCCAAACAGGACGTTAAAGGCACTGACTCTCCAAGTGGGGAGAGTGTTAGTAAAGCGTCTGGAGTGTTGTACCCGAGTAGCAGGGGACGAAAACTGAGACACATTTGAACACGTTTCCCAATCACACGGTGGATCATACTCTGGGTTCCACATGCATGTTTTAGCTGAAGGAAGAATCCCTTAAACCTGGAGAGTTGTGACCCATGGAATGGGTACCATGCAATATGACTTCAAAGGGTCTGCATTTGCTTACCGAAACTCACCAATTCTATCACTGCTGCATTTATGCTGCTGTACACACGCTTGACTCTCTTTCAGAGACATGTAAATCCATAGGTTTTAAGATTCTTACTAGTCAGGTATATTCTTAGGCGTTTAATATGGGGTGTTGAGTCCACTTCGTTGAGGAAGGAGTAGCTCTTGTCTATTACATATTTGGCTTATGGAACGGTATCTGTGCTAATTTCAATCTCTGGTTTTATGCAGCACCCCAACTCACCTTTCCCCTTAAGCAAGCATAAGTTGGTTTTCTACATTGGAGACCCTGTTCTGTTTTGTAATTCAGTTCCTGGGTAGCCAAGTTTACATTCCGTGTATTAGTGATACCTTATGATATTTCTTTTTCTGTGTGACTTATTTCTCTTAGAATCATCGTACCTGAGTCCACTCATTATGCTGCTACGTGTCTGATGACATAGATTTCATTGCTGAGTGATATTGCATTGTACGTAAGTACCACAAATTCTTTATTCATTTTTCGCTTTCTGTGATATTGAACTTGTACCATAAACGAGGTTCTTGTAAACAGAGCCGTCCCAAACTTTGGGGTGGCTGTGTCTTTTTGATTTTAATTTCCCTAAGCTATAGGAGCATAAGTCGAAGTGCCCTAGGCTCTGTTGCTTTGTTTTTTAGATGTTTCAGGAAACACCATACACTTCTCCAGAGTGGCTGTTGGCAATTTACATCCCGCCCATCAGCATAACAAGGCTCCCAGTTCTCCATGGCCTGTCCTGCCTTTCTGGATTTTACACTTTTTTCAGATGGCCCTTTTGACCTGGGGGCAGTGAGACTTCATTGTAGTGCAGATTTCCTTTGCAAGCTTGCTTGGTTGGCCAAAAAGGGCGTATGCGTTTTCTCCTGAATATATTCAGGAAAAAACGCATACGCCCTTTTTGGCCAAGTGCATCATTGTGGACGTTCTGTCTCTTTTCCTATGCTCTTCATGCAATTCCAGTCTACCTCCTGAAATTCGTTTCCTGCAATTCTGCCCCGCTTTCAAGTGCTCTTGGCAGCCTTACTTCAATATATTTTTGGACGATAGCTGTCATTTATAACTCTGCAGGTTTGTGAATTACAGTGCCCCTGAGCTCCTTTCTTCAACTCGCTTTCTTGTGAGCTGACTGCAACACCGCAAGATTGATTCAGGCCCTAGTGTGGTTCCGGCATGGCAAGCTGAGCCTTTGGTTAATTCCTCTTCCTGGTGGGAAATGAGAGTTAAATTTGCCCGTCCAGACACCTCCAGCTAGTCTCTCATTGGTTCTCCCTATTCCTGTTCATCTTCCACAGAAATTTTAGCTCTGTTTTTTAGATGATTTAGGAACCATCATACACTTCTCCAGAGTGGCTCTCAGCAGTTCACACACTGTCCATCAGCATATAAAGTCTCCCTGTTCTCCATGGCCTGTCCTGCATTTCTGGTTTTTATAAATTTTTCGTATGGCCCTTTTGACCGGTGGGAAATGAGACTTCTTTGTTGTGCACATTTGCATTGCTTGGTTGCCCATAAAGTGCGTATGCGTTTTTTTCCTGGATATATTCAGGAAAAAACGCATACTCCCTTTTGGGCTAAGTGCATCATTGTCGAAATTCTGCCGCTTTTCATGTGCTTTAAAGACGAGTCCTATCTATCTCTTGAAATCTGTTTCTTGCAATTCTGTCTTGCATTCAGATCCTCTTCTTTGCCTTACCTCAACATATTTTTGGACGTTAGTTTTCATTTATAACTCTGCAGGTTTGTGAATTGCAGTGACCCTGAGCTCCATTTTTTAAGTTGCTCTTTTGTGAGCTGGCCTCAAAGCCGCAGGATTGCTTCAGGCCCTATTTTGGTTCCGGCGAGGTGGGCTGAGCCTTTTATTAATTCTTATTCTTAATGGGAAATTAGAGTGACATGTGCCCGTCCAAACCCCTACAACTATTCTCTCATTGGTTCCCCCTCTTCCCGTTCATCCTCCTCACAATTTGCAAAATGTGTGAAACAGAAGTTTAAATGTGCTGATTCTCTAAGTGGGGGAGATTCTAAGTAACGTAGCTAGAATGATGAACAGGAGCACCAGGAGAGGATAAATGAGGTGCATTTTAGACACATCTCCCGATCACATGGTGTACAGTCCTCTGGGTTTTCCATGCATGTTTTAGCTGTAGGAAGATTCCTTGAATCTGCAGATTTGGGACCCATTCAATGGGTACCAGGTAGTATTACTTTAAAGGGTGTGCATTTCCTCACCCAACCTCACATTTCTCTTAGCGCGAACAGTTTCCAGCCTTATGTCTCATCCTGCTGTGGGTCTAGATGTGTTCAATCCATGTTGCATCACCGTCCCTGAGGAAAAGTTGTAAGAGGTTTTCTCTGTCTCTCTGTCGTTTACTTTTTTCAATTTATTACTATATTGGTTACAGCTGATTTTCAAAGCACTGTTTCTTGCTGCTGTACATCCACTTGATTCACATACAGAGAGACATCAATAAATTCTTCTTCAGATTCTTACCAGTCATAGATATTCTTTTCCGGTCACTTGAGTGTGCTGAGTGCAGTTCTTTTAGCTACCGTGTAGGCCTTGTTGATTATCAGTTTGGTATTTGGAATGGTATCTTTGCTAATTTCAACCTCCTGGATGATGCCTCACCCCTCCCCACCTTTCCCGTTTAGCAGCCTTATGCGTGTTTTCTACATATTTGACTATGTTTTTGTTTTGTAATTTATTTCATGTGTAGCCATTTTGGATTCCACATTTAAGTGATATCTTATGATATGTGTCTTTTTCTTTTTGAATTATGTCACTTAGAATGATCATACATAACTCCTCCGGAGTTGTTACACCTGGCCATATTTCATTGATTTCTAGGCTGAGTAATATTCCACTCTACATAAGTACCACATCTCTATCCATTTTTTCCCTCCAGAGACATTTAAGTTATATCCTAGTCGAGGATCTTTTAAACAGAGAGGCAGTAAACATTGGGGTGCCTGTGTCCTCTCGATTTTTGTTTTTCCCAAGATATACGCCCATGAGTGCAAGTGCCCTATGCTCTGTAGCTCATTTGTTAGATGCTTTAGTAAACACAATACACTTCTCCAGAATGGCCGTTGGCAATATACATTTCCACTATAAGCCTCACAGGGCTCCCTCTTCTCCTTGCCCTGTCCTGCATTTCTGGTGTTTACACTTTATGACGATGGCTCTTCTGACTGATGCGAAGTGATATCTTTTGTAGTATTGATTTCCAGTGCCCACCTGTTTGGTTGGCTAAAAAAGTGTATGCCCTTTTCTTGAATATATACAGAAAAAAACGCATACAGCCTTTTTGGCCAACTGCAATGTTGGCAATGTTCAGCCCCTTTTTTGTGCTTAATGGCGAGTCCTTTCTACCTCCTCAAATCCCTTTCCTGCCATTCTCCCTTGCTTACCAATCCTTTTCTCTGACTTTCCTCAAGACATTTTTCAGTGATAGATATTTTCAACTCTGCAGTTTTGTGAATGTTACTGCCCCTGAGTTCCATTGTTCAACTTGTGTTTATGGGAACTGGCCACAAAGCAGTGGGATTTCCTCAAGCCCTATACTGTTTCCATGGGCAACCCTAGCCTTTGGTCAATTCGTCTTCCTGATTGGAAATTAGAGTGACATGTGCCTGTCTGAACACTTAGGACTTGTCTCTCATTGTTCTTCAAACTTCCGCTTCATCCACTGGACAAATTCCAAACTGTACGCAACAGGATGTTGACAGTGCTGACATCTCCAAGTGGGGAGACTGTTAGTAAAGACGCTGGAGGGGTGAACCCGAGCACCAGGAGATGAGGAGATGAGATGCCTTTTCCAAACTCTTCCTGATCAGATTGTATACCATCCTCTGGGTGTGACAGACATGTTTTAGCAGTAGGAAGAGTCCCATTCATGTAAGGAGAACACCAGGGCTTTTTCAAAATCAGTGTCTCCCCGAAACCCAAACTGGGGAATTTTTTAAGCTACGGCTACACATATGTTCATTAAGGGCCTTGGGAAGTAGGCAGAGTCCAAACTTTAGATGATTGAAGTCTTCAGGGTCAGAAGCACTCACCACCGGCTTCCCTTAGGTTACACTTTAACTGTCATTGATAGATGATGTCAATAAAAATATCTATTCTTTTTCCGATTATTTCCCCTTATAGGTTATTGCAAAATATTGAGTGTAGTTCCCTGTGCTATACAGTAGTTCCTTGTTGATGATCTATTTTATACATAGCAGTGTGTATGTGTTAATTCCAAACTGTTAATTTATCCCTCCTCCCACCTTTCCCCTTTGGTAATAATAAATTATAAGATTTTATACTTCCCAGAAATGGAGGAGCTGAAAGAGAGGTATCATTTTCAATGGAAAAGCATTTAAAACAAGATTGAAGCTTTAACCAAGATTATTAGATGTACATCCTTGGAAAGAAATCACTTCATTTCTCTAATATTGACCTGACAAATAAGACAAACCTTTTCACTGAACTTGCTTATAATAAAGTGATGGAAATATCAAACGGAAGTGTTAGAATCATCTTATTTTACCCGAGCCTTATAAACTGTTCTATGTTAACGACAGTTTGGCTCACACATCTGTTCATTGAAGTTACAATAGTCTCAATTTCTGTTACTGATCCTCCAGAGTGGACCCCAACAAGTGTCCCCCTGCCCAGTGTCATTGGGGCCAACAGATCGAGACTGAGTTTGGTTCACAAGCAAAGGAAGCTTTATATTTTGATCAGAGAATGGAGAGGTGAGAGCATGCACTACCCCGTGGGCTGTGGGCTGGGCTGCTGTGTAGAGATCCTGTCAGAGTCAGTGGGAGGGAGGGGGCGGAGCTCTCGAGGGCCAGGTTGGCTGCAGCTCAGGCTCTATATCTCGGAGTCTGCACTGGGCCCCAGGAGCTGAGGTGTCGACCCAGCCATTCTGCACTAGGAAATCTGGTCTGAAGTGCCGGGTGTGGAACCTCTGCATGCGGGACCCTAGGAGCACGTGAAATTAGACAAAGCACAAAGGATAAAAAAAGTCAGACTTGACTTTATTGCCCAGATTCTATTTTTATCTCCCAGGGATTTTTAATGGGCTTTGCTGGGGACAAACCCCTCCTCTGCCTTTTGTCCCGTTCCTCATTCTTGGAGTGCTGAGGGTGCAGACCCTTCTTCTGTAACTGCTGAGTGCTGAGTTGGGAGCCCTCATACCAGGGGACGAGGGTCAGAACTTCTCCCCAGCAGCCTCCAGGTGACGTTGATTGGCCCCAGGACCCCTGCCTCCCTGCTCGTCCGCCTGAGCACCAGCATTGGAAGTGTTATAGATTCTAATGACCTTTAAGGGTCCAGGAAAGAGATGTGCAGAGACGCTGTGGGGGCCGGTTTCACCCCGCCCCACATTTGTTCGGCCACCTTAGGCTGACCGTTTCTGCCAGCCTAGATGCTCTGACCAGTAGTCTGCTCTTTCTTCAATTAGGCCCCTGAATTAACGTAAAAACAGCACCAGGTGTCAGAGCCCTGCCCGCTCGACTCCCAGACAGTCCAGGGTCAGTGGTGATCAAGGACCATGATGGCCACTGAGTCAACAGCCTTTTGAAGTAAACAGGAGTCCAGCCGGTCTTATTGGCCACCATCATCACGGTGTCTGTAGGCTTTTCTATGGTGACAGTGTGATATACGGTTCCCCCGCCAAGTTTATTAGCTCCCCTCCGGGTGCAGTAAGTCCTGCAAGCAGTAGTCTACTCCTTCGGGACACACTATTGTTGATTTATGAGAGAAACTCCAGGTCAAGTGATGTTCACACGAGTCGTCATGGTGCCCTGTTGCCCCCGGTTATCTCTCTGGATGTTGGAGTTGGAGGGCCTCCTCACTCGAGGTCGGTGTGCCCACGGAGCGAACCCTGCAACTTCAGGGCATGGTTGGTGATTAGGATCACCACGTGGGGTCCTTTTCCCTTAGGAGGGAGGTGGCCTTTTGGGCTGCTGATTTCCAGGTTTTTAGATACCGCCAGTATCTTGGCCAGATGTGGCAGTGGGCCAAGCCCCTTGGTGGCAATGAGCCAAGCCCCTTGGTGACTGTAGTTTATCCTACTTGGATGGCATTCTTGCATTGTTCCATTTCAAGTGGTCCCAGTTTTTGCACTAATTCTGCAATGGCGATTCACCTTTCACCGGGAATGTAAAGGTCAAAGGGTTTAGCTCAATTAGGGAGTTCCAGGGCAAGGGTCTGAATTGACTGCTCTTTCCATTCTTGAAAGGCCACTTCTGGATTCTGTTCAAAAGGATCATCATCTTTTCCTTTCAGTGTTTCATATAGAGGCCCAGCTAGTAGACTGTAGTTAGGGATCCAGAAGCAGCAAACCCTGGCCTCCCCAGGAACACCTAAGCTGTCTTCTCGTTTTAGAAAGGGGTAAGGCTGCAAATGGTTTCTTCCCTTTCCTGGGATGGGCTTCTCTGACCTTGTGTGAGAATGAAGCCCAGGCAGGTCACCGCAGTCTGTGATATTTGAGCTTTTTCTTGGACAACTTCTATCCTTTATTGGCTTGGTAGTTCAGAGGCCTCCTTAGTAGGGCTGGCGATCAGAATGTCATCTGCATATTGAAGGAGGGTTTCCTTTTCCAGAGGTAGAACTTTTCGGTCTTTAGCTAAGCTTTCCCCAAAGATGGTGTGGGAATTTTTGAACCCTTGGGGCAAGACGGCCCGGAAGTATTGTTTTAGTTGTATGTTGAGTCCTGCCACTCACAAGCCAAAATTTCTTGTGACTCTGGGACTAATGGAATACAAAAGAAGGCATCATTGAAGACTAATACAGAATACCATGTCCTGGTGGTTGGTAGAATGACCAGCAGGGTGTAGGAATCAGGAGCAACTGGAGGTATATCCTCGGTGGCTTCACTGACTGTCCTGACATCGTTTACCAGGTCCCCAGCAGACCATGGGGCTCTCGTGGTCAGGTCAATCCCAGGATATGGAGCTCTCCTGGGCAGGTATCCCACCCCCAACCCAGCCCAAGGGGCTCTCAGGGTCAGGCCCCTCCCAGGATACAGAGCTACCCTTGCAGGTACCGTGGCAGGGCTGGG
Organism: Lagenorhynchus albirostris; assembly: GCF_949774975.1. Lineage (NCBI taxonomy): Eukaryota > Metazoa > Chordata > Mammalia > Artiodactyla > Delphinidae > Lagenorhynchus > Lagenorhynchus albirostris. The sequence goes on along the minus strand of NC_083095.1, from coordinate 109,385,978 downwards.
CACACAGGAACCGTGCACATAGCCCTCATTGAAGAGCACCCCCAGCTCACCTGTCGCTCAGAGCTGACACAGAGCACCTCAGAGCAGGACTTGAACTAACAGACAGCAGCTCTGACAGGTCTGTGACCCTGGGCATCACTCTGTGTGGCCTCCCTCCACCTGGTCTTCCAGAGACTTCCACTGCACCCAGGGCGCCAGGCCTCTGTCTCCAACCACCACCCACTCCTCCTCTCCCTGACTCCTGGGTTCCTCTCATTAGGAGAGGGTTTTCTTGAAGTTGTCTCCCACTCATGGGCCAGATAAAATGATTAGAAAACAAGCCAAAGCTGCAGCCCCTTGTCTATCCTGACTCTCAGGAGCCCACACCTGTTCCTTGGACCTGGCCGGTTCAGCAAGTTCCATTTTCTGCAACTGTGAGCCCCTGAGGGGTGATGATTGGCTGACCTGGCAGTGCCGGCCAGCCCTCCCCAGGTGTGCCTGGGTTGAGATCAATATAAATACCACTCCAGGCAGCAAAAGCCCGTGCAGCTGTGCCTGACGCCATTTTCTCTGCCCTTTCAGCAGTCTCGGGGCTGGGCTGGTGGGAGGGAGTGAGAGGCCATGGCTTTGTGGGTGGCCCAGTGTGAGTGTGGCTCTGCTGGACTTTCTGCAGCAGTTGCCAGGCTGCCACCTGCTAAAGAAGAGGATGTGTCACCCATGCCTGCTGCTGGAATTTCTCCCTGGGCAGAGGTGAGGAAGGAAAAAAGCAGTGGGGGCAGGGACAGGACGGGTATCTCAGGCAGGGAAATGGAAATCTTCCAGAAGAGCACCCAGGGCCAGGACCATCCTGGCTGGCCTGCAGGCACCAAGTCAGCTGGCATGCTGTCACTCGTGTGGCTCCATGGCCCTTCCTCTAGTCTTTCAAGTCCTTGTATATATTCAGGTGTTTTACCTGGGAAGGGTGGGAACAGTTCAGCAGCAACTGGCCTGGGGCTCAGCTCACGTTTACTCACAGATGCCTCGGCACGGTGCCCCAGCTTTGCAATGAGGAAGCTTGTTGTGTGGGGGCTTCTGGCTGAATGGGAGACGATTCCCCACCACTGACCAACTTCAGAATTGTTTACAACTGGAGCAAGTGCCCTGATACGGTTTTCCTCTGAGTAACTGGTGGGTTCTGTTTTTTTTTTCTCTTTTTCGTTTTTGGTTCAAGGTAGATTTTATTCCTCTTTTTTGTATTTACAGATATAAGCATGGAAATAATTTATTCATATAAATACATGTATGTGAAGGGAATAATTGTTTTTTCTGTTTTATTTTTTAAATTTTATTTCTTTTTAATTTTGAATTTTATTTTATATTTTTATACAGCAGGTTCTTATTGGTTATCTATTTTATACATATAAATGTTTACATGCCAATCCCAATCGCTCAACTCCTCCCACCACCACCCCTCCAAGAGCTTTCCCCCCTTGTTGTCCATACGATTGTTGTCTACATCTGTTGCTCTATTTATGCCTTGCAAAATGGTTAATCTGTACAGTTTTTCTTTCCACATAGATGCATGAATATACAAGATTTGTTTTTCTCTTTCTGACTTACTTCACTCTGTATGACAGTCTCTAGATCCATCGACGTCTCTACAAATGACCCAATTTCATTCCTTTCATGGCTTAGTAATATTCCATTTTATATATGTACCACATCTTTATGCATTCGTCTGTCTGTGGGCATTTAGGTTGCTTCCATTACCTCGATATTGTAAATAGTGATGCAATGAACATTGCGGTGAATGTCTCTTTTTGATTTATGGTTTTGTCTGGGTATATGTCCAGTACTGGGATTGCTGTATCATATGGTAATTCTATTATTAGTTTCTTAAGAAACTCCATATTGTTCTCCATAGTGACTGTATCAATTTATATTCCCAACAATAGTGGAAGAGGCTTCCTTTTCTCCACACCCTTTCCAGCATTTGTTGTTTGTAGATTTTCAGATGATGCCCATTCTAACAGGTGTGAGGTGATACCTCATTGTTGAGTCCATTTCGTTGAGCAAGGGGTAGGTCTTGTCTATTACATATTTGGCTTATGGAACGGTATCTGTGCTAATTTCAAACTCTGGTTTTATGCAGCACCCCAACTCACCTTTCCCCTTAAGCAAGCATAAGTTGGTTTTCTACACTTGAGACCCTGTTCTGTTTTGTAATTCAGTTCATGTGTAGCCAAGTTTACATTCCGTGCATTAGTGATACCTTATGATGTTTCTTTTTCTGTGTGACTTATTTCACTTAGAATCATCGTGCCTCAATCCACTCATTATGCTGGTACAGGCCTGGTGACACAGATTTCATTGCTGAGTGGTATTCTGTTGTACGTAAGTACCGCAACTTCTTTATCAATTATTTGTTCTCTGGGATATTTAACTTGTACCATAGAAGAGGTTCCTGTAAACAGAGCCGTCCCAAATTTTGGGGTGGCTGTGTCTTTTTGATTTTAATTTCCCTAAGCTATAGGACCATAAGTGGAAATGCCCTAGACTCTGTTGCTTTGTTTTTGAGATGTATCAGGAAACACCATACACTTCTCCAGAGTGGCTGTTGGCAATTTACATCCCGCCCATCAGCATAACAAGGCTCCTTTTTCCCCATGGCCTGTCTTGCCTTTCTGGATTTTACACTTTTCACAGATGGCCCTTTAGACCGGGGGGAAGTGACACTTCATAGTAGTTCGGATTTCCATTGCAAGCTTGCTTGGTTTGCCAAAAAGGGTGTATGTGTTTCTTCCTGAATATATTCAGGAAAAAACTCATATGCCGTTTTTTGCCAAGTGCATCATTGTCGATGTTCTGCCTCTTTTCCTATGCTTTAAATGCAAATCCAGTCTACCTCCTGAAATTGGTTTCCTGCAATTCTGCCCCGCTTTCAAGTCCTCTTCGCAGCCTTATTTCAATATATTTTTGGAAGTTATCTGACATTTATAACTCTGCAGGCTTGTGAATTACAGGGCCACTGAGCTCCTTTCTTCAACTCGCTTTCTTGTGAGCTGGCCGCAAACCGGCAAGACTGCTTCAGGCCCTAATCTGCTTCTGGCAGGGCACGCTGAGCCTTTGTTTAATTCCTCTTCCTGGTGGGAAATGAGTGTTAAATATGCCCGTCCAGACACCTACCTCACTCTCAACCCCTTGGTGATGTGGGTCCTCTGGTTTGTGGCCACCTTTGTTGGGTTCCTCACCTTTCGATGATGTGGCCCCACTAGTGTGAGGACACTCCTGCCTGGTTCTCATCCACGTGGTTATGTGGAACCCCTGGTGAGAGTCTGTTCCTGGCTGTGTTCCTCACCCTTCTGTGAGGAAGACCCTCTGCTGATAGGTCACTCCTGCATGGCTGGCACACATTGCCTTGGTGAAGTCAGCCTTGTGGTGGCAGTTGGAGCGTGCTGGGAATCACCTCCCCCCGGTGATGAGGGCCCTCTTGCGTCAGGCCCTAACTGCTGGGCTCACCAACTTTTCTTAGTGAGCCCAGTGATGCTTTGGCACTCCTCTTAGGATCCCATCTCCATGGGGATGTGGGCCTTCTGCTCTGAGGTCCCAACGGCTGGGTTGTTCACATTTTCATCATGTGGGCTCTCTGGTGTTAGTTCACAGAGGCCTGGATCCCATAGCCTCTGTGCTCTTGGCCGCCTGCTGGGAGGTTCCAACTGCTGGATTCCTCACTTTTTTAATTTTTTGGGCCCTCTGTTGTGAGGATCCTCCTGCCTGCCTCACTCCCAGCCCCTTCGTGATGTGTGTCGTCTGGTTTGAGGCCACATGTGCTGGGTTCCTCACCTTTCGATGATGTGGGACCAATGGTCTTAGGAGACTCCTGCCTGGTTCACATCCCCTTGGTGATGTGGGCCCTCTGTTGAGAGTCTGATCCTGGCTGGGTTCCTCACCCTTCTGTGAGGTGGGCCTTCTGCTGTGAGGTCACTCCTGCCTGGCTTGCTCACCTCGCCTTGTGGACATGAGCCCTCTGGTGGCACTTGGAGCCTGCTGGGAGCCTCCTCCCCTCAGTGATGAGGGCCCTCTGGCGTCAGGCCCTAACTGCTGGGCTCCCCACATTTTGTGATGTGCGCCCAGTGGTGCGAGGACACTCCAGCCAGGTTCACATCCCCATTGGGATGTGGGCCTTCTGCTCTGAGGTCCCAACGCCTGGGTTGCTCACAGTTTCATGATGTGGGCTCTCTGCTGTTAGTTCACTCCTGCCTGCATCCCATAGCTTCTGTGCTCTCGGCCGCCTGCTGGGAGGTTCCAACTGCTGGATTCCTCACCTTTTATTCTTTGGGCCCTCTGTTTTTAGGCTACTCCTGCCTGCCTCACTCCCATTCCCTTTGTGATATGTGTCCTCTGATTTGAGGCCACATGTGCTGGGTTCCGCACCTTTCGATGATGTGACCCCACTGGAGGGAAGACAGTCCTGACTGGTTCCCATCCCCTTGCTGATGTGGGCCCTCAGATGAGAGTCTGATCCTGGCTGGGTTCCTCACCCTTCTGTGAGGTGGGCCCTCTGCTGTGAGGTCAATCATGCCTGTCTGGCGCACGTCACCTTGGTGACGTGGGCCCTCTGGTGGCAGTTGGAGTGTGCTGGGATCTTCCTCCCCTCGGTGATGAGGGCCCTCTTGCCTTAGGCCATAACTGCTGGGCTCCCCACATTTTCTGATGTGCGCCAAGTGAGTGAGGACACTCTTGCCAGGTTCCCATCCCCATGGGGATATGGGCCTTCTGCTCTGAGGTCAAAACGGCTCGCTTGCTCACAGTACCATGATGTGGGCCCTCTACTATGAGTTCACTCTGGCAAGGATCCCTTATCATCGGTGCTCTGAGCCGCCTGCTGGGAGGTTCCAACTGCTGGATTCCTCAACTTTTTTATTCTATGTGCCCTCTGTTGTGAGGCTCCTCCTGCCTGCCTCACTGCCAGCCCCTTGGTGATGACTGTCCTATGGCTTGAGGCCACATGTGCTGCGTTCCTCACCTTTCGATGATGTGGCCCCACTCGTGTGAGGACACTCCTGCCTGGTTCCCATCCCCTTGGTGAGGTGGGCCCTCTGGCAAGAGTCTAATGCTGGCTGGGTTCCTCAACGTTCTGTGAGGTAGGCCCTCTGCTGTGAGGTCACTCCTGCCTGGCTGGCACACATCACCTTGGAGACGTGAGCCCTCTGGTGGCAGTTGGAGCATGCAGGGTGCCTCCTCCTCTCGGTGATGATGGCCCTCTGGCGTCAGGCCCTAAATGGTGGGCTCCCCACATTTTCTCATGTGCTCCCAGTGGTGCGAGGACACTCCAGCCAGGTTCCCATTCCCATGGGGATGTCGGCCTTCTGCGCTGAGGTCCCAACGCCTGGGTTGCTCACAGTTATATGATGTGGGCCCTCTGATGTGAGTTCACTGTGGCCTGAATCCCATAGCCTCGGTGTTCTGGCCCGCCTGCTGGAAGGTCTAAATGCTGGAATCCTCACGTTTTTTATATTATGTGCCCTGTGTTGTGAGGCTACTCCTGCCTGCCTCACTCCAAGGCCCTTGGTGATGTGGGTCCTCTGGTTTGAGGACACATGTGCTGGGTTCCTCACCTTAAGATGATGAGACCCCACTGGTGTGAGGATAATCCTGACTGGTTCCCATCCCCTTTGTGATGTGGGCCCTCTGGTGAGAGTCTGATCCTGGCTGGGTTCCTCACCCATCTGTGAGGTGGGCCCTCTACTATCAGGTAACTCTTGCCTGGCTTGCTCACCTCGCCTTGTTGACATGAGCCCTCTGGTGGCACTTGGACCCTGCTGGGAGCCTCCTCACCTCTGTGATGAGGGCCCTCTGACGTCAGGCCCTAACTGCTGGGCTCCCCAACATTTCTTAGTGAGCCCAGTGATGCTCAGGCACTCCTCTTAGGTTCCCATCTCCATGGGGATGTGGGCCTTCTGCTCTGAGGTTCCAACGGCTGGGTTGATCACAATTTCATGATGTGGGCTCTCTGGTGTTAGTTGACTGTGGCCTGGATCCCATAGCCTCTGTGCTCTGGGCCGCCTGCTGGGAGGTTCCAACTGCTCGATTCCTCAACTTTTGTATTCTATGGGTCCTGTGTTGTGATGCTCCTCCTGCCTGCCTCACTCGCAACCCCTTCGTGATGTGGGTCTTCTGGTTTGAGGCTACATGTGCTGGGTTCCGCAACTTTCAATGATGTGGCCCCACTGGTGTGAGGACACTCCTGCCTGGTTCCCATCCCCTTGGTGATGTGGGCCTTCTGGTGAAGTCTTATCATGGCTGGGCTCCTCACTCTTCTGTGAGGTAGGCCCTCTGCTGTGAGGTCAATCCTGCCTGACTTGCACACATCACCTTGGCGACGTGGGCCCTCTGTTGGCACATGGAACCTGCTGGGAGCCTCCTGTCCTCGGTGATGACGGCCCTCTAGCATCAGGCTCTAACTGCTGGGCTCCCCACGTTTTCTGATGTGAGCCCAGTGATGCCAGGACACTCCTGTCAGGTTCCCATCCCCATGGGGATGTGGGCTTTCTGCTCTGAGGTCCCAACGCCTGGGTTGCTCACAGTTTCATGATGTGGGCTCTCTGGTGTTAGTTCACTCCTGCCTGCATCCCATAGCTTCTGTGCTCTCGGCCGCCTGCTGGGAGGTTCCAAATGCTGGATTCCTCACCTTTTTTATTCTTTGGGCCCTCTGTTTTTAGGCTACTCCTACCTGCCTCACTCCCATCCCCTTTGTGATGTATGTCCTCTGATCTGAGGCCGCATGTGCTGGGTTCCTCACCTTTCGATGATGTGGCCCCACTGGTGGGAGGACAGTCCTGACTGGTTCCCATCCCCTTGTTGTTGTGGGCCCTCTGGTGAGAGTCTCATCCTGCCTCGGTTCCTCACCCTTCTGTGAGATAGGCCCTCTGCTGTGAGGTCACTACTGCCTGGCTGGCGCATGCCACCTTGTAGACGTGGGCCCTCTGTTGGCAGTTGGAACCTGCTGGGAGTCTCCTCCCCTCAGTTATGAGGGCCCCCTGGCGTCAGGCCCTAACTGCTGGGCTCCTAACATTTTCTGATATGTGCTAAGTGGTGCGAAGCCACACCTGCCAGGTTCCCATCCCAATGGGGATGTGGGCCTTCTGTTCTGAGGTCCCAACGGCTGGGCTGCTCACAGGTTCATGATGTGGGCCCTCTGCTGTGAGTTCACTGCGGCCTGGATCCCATAGCCTCGGTGCTCTGGGCCACTTGCTGGGAGGTTCCAACTGCTCGATTCCTCAACTTTTATATTCTATGGACCCTGTGTTGTGAGGCCGGTTCTGCCAGCCTCATTCCGACCCCTTGGTGATGTGGTTCCTCTATTTGAGGACACATGTGCTGGGATCCTCACCTTTCAATGATGTTGTCCCACTGGTGTGGGGACACTCCTGCCTGGTTCCCATCCCCTTGGTGATGTGGGCCCTCTGGTGAGAGTCTGATCCTGGCTGTGTTCCTCACCCTTCTGTGAGGTGGGCCCTCTGCTGTGAGGTCACTCCTGCCAGGCTGGCACACATCGCCTTGGCGACGTTGGCCCTCTGGTGGCAGCTGGAGCCTGCTGGGAGCCTCCTCCTCTTGGTGATGAGTGCCCTCTAGCGTCAGGCCCTAACTTCTGAGCACCCCACGTTTTCTGATGTGAGCCCAGTGATGCCAGGACACTTCTGTCATGTTCCCATCACCATGGGGATGTGGGCCTTCTGCTCTGAGGTCCCAATGTCTGGGTTCATGATGTGGGCTGTCTGGTGTTAGTTCACTCTGGCCTGGATCCCCTAGCCTCTGTGCTCTGGGCCGCCTGCTGGGAGGTTCCAACTGCTGGATTCCTCACCTTTCTTATTTTTGGGCCCTCTGTTATGAGGCTCCTCCTGCCTGCCTCACTCCCAGCCCCTTGGTGATGTGTGTCCTATGGTTTGAAGCCACATGTTCTGGGTTCCTCACCTTTAGATGATGTGGCCCTACTCATGTGAGGACACTCCTGCCTGGTTCAATTCAGTTTGGTGATGTGGGCCCTCTGGTGTGAGTCTGATCCTGACTGGGTTCGTCACACTTCTCTGAGGTGGGCCCTCTGCTGTGAGGTCATTCGTGCCTGGTTGGCACACAGCGCCTTGGCGACGTCAGCCCTCTGGTGGCAGTTGGAGCCTGCTGGGAGCCTCCTTCCCTTGGTGATGAGGGTCCTCTGGCATCAGGCCCTAACTGCTGGTCGCCCAAAATTTTCTGATACGTTCTCAGTGGTGCGAGGACACTCCTACCAGATTTCCATCCCCATGGGGATGTGGGCCTCCTGCTCTGAGGTCCCAATGGCTGGGTTGCTCAGTTTCATGACATGGGCCCTCTTCTGTGAGTTCACTGTGGCCTGGATCCCATAGCCTCAGCGCTCTGGGCCACCTGCTGGGAGGTTCCAAATGCTGGATTCCTCACTTTTTTATTCTATGGGCCCAGTGTTGTGAGGCTATTCCTGCCTGCCTCACTCCGAGGCCTTTGGTGATGTGGGTCCTCTGGTTGGAGGACACATGTGCTGAGTACCTCACCTTTCGATGATGTGGCCCCACTGGTGTGAAGACACTCCTGCCTGGTTCCCATCCCCTTGGTGATGTGGGCCCTCTGGTGAGAGTCTGAAGTTGGCTGGGTTTCTCACCCTTCTGTGAGGTGGGACCTCTGCTGTTGGGTAACTCCTGCCTGGCTTGCTCACGTTGCCTTGGCAATGTGAGCCCTCAGGTGGCAGTTGGAGCCTGCTGGGAATCTCCGCCCCTCAGTTATGAGAGCTCTGGATAAAACACATATGCCCTTTTTTGCCAAGTGCATTATTTTCCAAGTTCTGTCTCTTTTCCTATGCTTTAAGAGCGACTCCCGTGTACCTTCTGAAATCGGTTTCCAGCAATCTGCCGCGCATTCAAGTCCTCTTCGCAGCCTTACTTCAGTATAATTTTGGATGATAGCTGTCATTTATAACTCCGCAGGTTTGTGAATTACAGTGGCCCTGAGCTCCTTTCTTCAACTCGCTTTCTTGTGAGCTGGCCGCAAAACCGCAGGATCTCTTCAGGCCCTAATCTAGTTCCAGCACGGCACGTGGAGCCTTTGCTTCATTCGTCTTCCTGGTGGGAAATGAGAGTTAAATTTGCCCGTCCAGACACCTATAGATAGTCTCCCATTGCTTCTCCTTATTCCTGTTCATCTTCCAAAGAAATTGCAAACTTGGCCAAACAGGAGGTTAAAGGCACTGATTCTCCAAGTGGGGAGAGTGTTAGTAAAGCGTCTGGAATGTTGCACCTGAGTACCAGGGGACGAAAACTGAGACACATTTGAACACGTTTCCCGATCACACGGTGGATCATACTCTGGGTTCCACATGCATGTTTTAGGTGAAGGAAGAATCCCTTAAACCTGGAGAGTTGAGACCCATGGAATGGGTACCATGCAATATGACTTCAAAGGGTCTGCATTTGCTCACCGAACCTCACCAATCCTATCACTGCTGCGCTTATGTCATTGTACACACGCTTGATTCCCTTTCGGAGACATGTAAATCCATAGGTTTTAAGATTCTTACTAGTCAGGTATATTCTTAGGCGTTTAATATGGCGTCTTGAGTCCACTTCGTTGAGCAAGGGGTAGCTCTGCACTATTACATATTTGCCTTATGGAACGGTATCTGTGCCCATTTCAATCTCTGGTTTCATGCAGCACCCCAACTCAGCATTCCCCTTAAGCAAGCATAATTTGGTTTTCTACCTTTGAGACCCTGTTCTGTTTTGTAATTCAGTTCCTGTGTAGCCAAGTTTACATTCCGTGTAGTAGTGATATCTTATGATGTTTCTTTTTCTGTGTGACTTATTTCACTTAGAATCAGCGTATCTGAATCCACTCATTATGCTGCTACAGGCCTGATGACATATTTTTCATTGCTGAGTGATATTGCATTGTATGTAAGTACCACAACTTCTTTATACATTGTTCACTTTCTGCGATATTGAACTTGTACCGTAAACGAGGTTCTTGTAAACAGAGCTGTCCCAAAATTTGGGCTGGCTGTGTCTTTTTATTTTAATTTCCCTAAGCTATAGGACCATAAGTGGAAGTGCCCTAAGCTCTGTTGCTTTGTTTTTTGGATATTTCAGGAAACACCATACAGTTCTCCAGAATGGTGTTTGCAATTTACATCCCGCCCATCAGCATAACAAGGCTCCCAGTTCTTCATGGCCTGTCCTGCCTTTCTGGATTTTACACTTTTTTCAGATGGCCCTTTTGACTGGGGGGCAGTGAGACTTCATTGTAGTGCAGATTTCCTTTGCAAGCTTGCTTGGTTGGCCAAAAAGGGCGTATGCGTTTTTTCCTGAATATATTCAGGAAAAAACGCATACGCCCCTTTTGGCCAAGTGCATCATTGTTGACATTCTGAGTCTTTTCATATGTTTTCAATGCAGTTCCAGTCTACCTCCTGAAATCGGTTTCCTGCAATTCTTCCTTGCTGTCAGTGCCTCTTCATAGCCTTACCTCAATATACTTTTGGAAAATAGTTGGCCTTTATAACTCTGCAGGTTTTTGAATTGCAGTGGCCCTTAGCTCTATTTTTCAGCTCTTATTTTTGTGATCTTGCCTCATATCCACAGAATTTCTTCAGGCCCTATTCTTCTTCTGGGACGCCTTGCTCGGCCTTTGGTTAATTCTTCTTCCTGATGTGAAATTAGAGTGACATGTGCCCATTGAAACCGCTACATCTATTTTCTCACTGGTTCCCCCTATTTCTATTCATCCTCCACACTAACTGCAGACTGTGCAATACCAGAACTTAAAGGCATTGACTCTCCATGTGGAGATGTTGTTAGTAAAGTGGCTGGAATGTTGATCCGGAGCCCCAGGAGAGGAAAATGAGGTGCGTTTTAGAAACCTTTCCCAATCATATGGTATACCATCCGCTGGATTTCCCATGCATGGTTTAGCTGTAGGAAGATTCCCTTCAACCTGGAGTGTTGGGACCCTTGGAATGAGTAGCATGAAGTATTGCATTAAACTTTCGGCAGTTGCTCACCAAAGCTCACCAATCCTCTCAGCCCCAAGTGTCCAGCCTTATGTCTTATCCAGCTGTGGGTTTATATGTGGTCATTCCAGGTTGCATCACAGCCCCTGAGTGAATTTTGTAAGAATTTTTCTCTCTTTCATTGTTTCTGCGTTTTGGTTTTAAAATTTATTTCTATAATGGGGTTTAGCTCATTTTCACTGCTGTGTTTGTGCCACTCTGCGCACACTTGATTCCCTTATGGAGATATATCAATACATGGGTTTTAAGATTCTTATTACTCAGATATATTTCTCTGTGATGTATAGGGTGTGTTGAGGCCAGTTCATTGAGCAAGGTGTAGATCTTGTCTAATACCTATTTGGTTTATTGAACGGTATCTGTGCTAATTTCAAACTCTGGTTTTATGCATCACCCCACCTCTCCTTTCCCCTTAAGCTGACATAAGTGTGTTTTCTAAATGTGAGACACTGTTCTGTTTTGTAATTCATTTTTTGTGCAGCCATATTTATCCTCCCTCTATAAGTGATATCTTATGATATGTTTCTTTTTCTGTTTGACTTATTTCAAGTAGTATTATCGGAGCTAAATCCACTCTTTATCCTTCTACTAGCCTTATTACATTGATTTCATGGTGAAGAGATATTCCATTGTACATAAGTACCACATTTTCTTTATCCATTGTTCTCTTTCCTGGGATATTTAAGGTGTACTGAAGTTGAGGTTCTTGTAAACAGAGTAGCCCTAAACTGTGGTGTGCTTGTGTCTTGTTGATTTTTAGACTTCCCTAGATATACTTCCATGATTGGAAGTGCCCTATGCTCTGTAGCTCTGTTTTTTAGATGATTTAGGAACCACCATACACTTCTCCAGAGTGGCTCTCGGCAGTTCACACACTGTCCATCAGCGTATAAAGGCTCCCTGTTCTCCATGGCCTGTCCTGCATTTCTGGTTTTTACAATTTTTTCGGATGGCCCTTTTGACCGGTGGGAAATGAGACTTCTTTGTTGTGCACATTTGCATTGCTTGCTTGCTTGGTTGCCCATAAAGTGCGTATGCGTTTTTTCCTGGATATATTCAGGAAAAAACGCATACTCCCTTTTGGGCCAACTGCATCATTGTCGAAATTCTGCCGCTTTTCATGTGCTTTAAAGACGAGTCCAATCTATCTCTTGAAATCTGTTTCTTGCAATTCTGTCTTGCATTCAGATCCTCTTCTTTGCCTTACCTCAACATATTTTTGGACGTTAGTTTTCATTTATAACTCTGCAGGTTTGTGAATTGCAGTGACCCTGAGCTCCATTTTTTAAGTTGCTCTTTTGTGAGCTGGCCTCAAAGCCGCAGGATTGCTTCAGGCCCTATTTTGGCTCTGGCGAGGCAGGCTGAGCCTTCTTTTAATTCTTATTCTTAATGGGAAATTAGAGTGACATGTGCCCGTCCAAACCCCTACAACTATTCTCTCATTGGTTCCCCCTCTTCCCATTCATCCTCCTCACAATTTGCAAAATGTGTGAAACAGAAGTTTAAATGTGCTGATTCTCTAAGTGGGGAGATTCTAAGTAACGTGGCTGGAATGATGAACAGGAGCACCAGGAGAGGATAAATGAGGTGCATTTTAGACACATCTCCCGATCACATTGTGTACAGTCCTCTGGGTTTTCCATGCATGTTTTAGCTGTAGGAAGATTCCTTGAACCTGCAGATTTGGGACCCATTGAATGGGTACCAGGTAGTATTACTTTAAAGGGTGTGCATTTCCTCACCCAACCTCACATTTCTCTTAGCACGAACAGTTTCCAGCCTTATGTCTCATCCTGCTGTGGGTCTAGATGTGTTCAATGCATGTTGCATCACCGTCCCTGAGGAAAAGTTGTAAGAGGTTTTCTCTGTCTCTCTGTCGTTTATTTTTTTCAATTTATTACTATATTGGTTACAGCTGATTTTCAAAGCTCTGTTTCTTGCTGCTGTACATCCACTTGATTCACGTACAGAGAGACATCAATAAATTCTTTTTCAGATTCTTACCAGTCATAGATATTCTTATCGGTGACTTGAGTGTGCTGAGTGCAGTTCTTTTAGCTACCGTGTAGGCCTTGTTGATTATCAGTTTGGTATTTGGAATGGTATCTTTGCTAATTTCAACCTCCTGGATGATGCCTCACCCCTCCCCACCTTTCCCGTTTAGCAGCCTTACGCATGTTTTCTACATATTTGACTATGTTTTTGTTTTGTAATTTATTTCATGTGTAGCCATTTTGGATTCCACCTTTAAGTGATATCTTATGATATGTGTCTTTTTCTTTTTGAATTATGTCACTTAGAATGATCATACGTAACTCCTCCGGAGTTGTTACAACTGGCCCTATTTCATTGATTTCCAGGCTGAGTAATATTCCACTCTACATAAGTACCACATCTCTATCCATTTTTTCCCTCCAGAGACATTTAAGTTATATCCTATTCGAGGATCTTTTAAACAGAGAGGCAGTAAACATTGGGGTGCCTGTGTCCTCTCGATTTTTGTTTTTCCCAAGATATACGCCCATGAGTGCAAGTGCCCTATGCTCTGTAGCTCATTTGTTAGATGCTTTAGTAAACACAATACACTTCTCCAGAATGGCCGTTGGCAATATACATTTCCACTATAAGCCTCACAGGGCTCCCTCTTCTCCTTGCCCTGTCCTGCATTTCTGGTGTTTACACTTTATGACGATGGCTCTTCTGACTGATGTGAAGTGATATCTTTTGTAGTATTGATTTCCAGTGCCCACCTGTTTGGTTGGCTAAAAAAGTGTATGCCCTTTTCTTGAATATATACAGAAAAAAAACGCATACAGCCTTTTTGGCCAACTGCAATGTTGGCAATGTTCAGCCCTTTTTCTTGTGCTTAATGGCGAGTCCTTTCTACCTCCTCAAATCCCTTTCCTGCCATTCTCCCTTGCTTACCAATCCTTTTCTCTGACTTTCCTCAAGACATTTTTCAGTGATAGATATTTTCAACTCTGCAGTTTTGTGAATGTTACTGCCCCTGAGTTCCATTGTTCAACTTGTGTTTATGGGAACTGGCCACAAAGCAGTGGGATTTCCTCAAGCCCTATACTGTTTCCATGGGCAACCCTAGCCTTTGGTCAGTTCGTCTTCCTGATTGGAAATTAGAGTGACATGTGCCTGTCTGAACACCTAGGACTTGTCTCTCATTGTTCCTCATCCTTCCGCTTCATCCACTGGACAAATTCCAAACTGTACGCAACAGGATGTTGGCAGTGCTGACATCTCCAAGTGGGGAGACTGTTAGTAAAGACGCTGGAGGGGTGAACCCAAGCACCAGGAGATGAGGAGATGAGATGCCTTTTCCAAACTCTTCCCGATCAGACGGTATACCATCCTCTGGGTGTGACAGACATGTTTTAGCAGTAGGAAGAGTCCCATTCATTTAAGGAGAACACCAGGGCTTTTTCAAAATCAGTGTCTCCCCGAAACCCAAACTGGGGAATTTTTTAAGCTACGGCTACACATATGTTCATTAAGGACCTTGGGAAGTAGGCAGAGTCCAAACTTTAGATGATTGAAGTCTTCAGGGTCAGAAGCACTCACCACCGGCTTCCCTTAGGTTACACTTTAACTGTCATTGATAGATGATGTCAATAAAAATATCTATTCTTTTTCCGATTATTTCCCCTTATAGGTTATTGCAAAATATTGAGTGTAGTTCCCTGTGCTATACAGTAGTTCCTTGTTGATGATCTATTTTATACATAGCAGTGTGTATGTGTTAATTCCAAACTGTTAATTTATCCCTCCTCCCACCTTTCCCCTTTGGTAATAATAAATTATAAGATTTTATACTTCTCAGAAATGGGGGAGCTGAAAGAGAGGTATCATTTTCAATGGAAAAGCATTTAAAACAAGATTGAAGCTTTAACCAAGATTATTAGATGTACATCCTTGGAAAGAAATCACTTCATTTCTCTAATATTGACCTGACAAATAAGACAAACCTTTTCACTGAACTTGCTTATAATAAAGTGATGGAAATATCAAATGGAAGTGTTAGAAACATCTTATTTTACCTGAGCCTTATAAACTGTTCTATGTTAACGACAGTTTGGCTCACACATCTGTTCATTGAAGTTACAATAGTCTCAATTTCTGTTACTGATCCTCCAGAGTGGACCCCAACAAGTGTCCCCCTGCCCAGTGTCATTGGGGCCAACAGATCGAGACTGAGTTTGGTTCACAAGCAAAGGAAACTTTATATTTTGATCAGAGAATGGAGAGGTGAGAGCATGCACTACCCCGTGGGCTGTGGGCTGGGCTGCTGTGTAGAGATCCTGTCAGAGTCAGTGGGAGGGAGGGGGCGGAGCTCTCGAGGGCCGGGTTGGCTGCAGCTCAGGCTCTATATCTCGGAGTCTGCACTGGGCCCCAGGAGCTGAGGTGTCGACCCAGCCATTCTGCACTAGGAAATCTGGTCTGAAGTGCCGGGTGTGGAACCTCTGCATGCGGGACCCTAGAAGCACGTGAAATTAGACAAAGCACAAAGGATAAAAAAAGTCAGACTTGACTTTATTGCCCAGATTCTATTTTTATCTCCCAGGGATTTTTAATGGGCTTTGCTGGGGACAAACCCCTCCTCTGCCTTTTGTCCCGTTCCTCATTCTTGGAGTGCTGAGGGTGCAGACCCTTCTTCTGTAACTGCTGAGTGCTGAGTTGGGAGCCCTCATACCAGGGGACGAGGGTCAGAACTTCTCCCCAGCAGCCTCCAGGTGACGTTGATTGGCCCCAGGACCCCTGCCTCCCTGCTCGTCCGCCTGAGCACCAGCATTGGAAGTGTTATAGACTCTAATGACCTTTAAGGGTCCAGGAAAGAGATGTGCAGAGACGCTGTGGGGGCCGGTTTCACCCCGCCCCACATTTGTTCGGCCACCTTAGGCTGACCGTTTCTGCCAGCCTAGATGCTCTGACCAGTAGTCTGCTCTTTCTTCAATTAGGCCCCTGAATTAACGTAAAAACAGCACCAGGTGTCAGAGCCCTGCCCGCTCGACTCCCAGACAGTCCAGGGTCAGTGGTGATCAAGGACCATGATGGCCACTGAGTCAACAGCCTTTTGAAGTAAACAGGAGTCCAGCCGGTCTTATTGGCCACCATCATCACGGTGTCTGTAGGCTTTTCTATGGTGACAGTGTGATATACGGTTCCCCCATCAAGATTATTAGCTCCCCTCCGGGTGCAGTAAGTCCTGCAAGCAGTAGTCTACTCCTTCGGGACACACTATTGTTGATTTATGAGAGAAACTCCAGGTCAAGTGATGTTCACACGAGTCGTCATGGTGCCCTGTTGCCCCCGGTTATCTCTCTGGATGTTGGAGTTGGAGGGCCTCCTCACTCGAGGTCGGTGTGCCCACGGAGCGAACCCTGCAACTTCAGGGCATGGTTGGTGATTAGGATCACCACGTGGGGTCCTTTTCCCTTAGGAGGGAGGTGGCCTTTTGGGCTGCTGATTTCCAGGTTTTTAGATACCGCCAGTATCTTGGCCAGATGTGGCAGTGGGCCAAGCCCCTTGGTGACTGTAGTTTATCCTACTTGGATGGCATTCTTGCATTGTTCCATTTCAAGTGGTCCCAGTTTTTGCACTAATTCTGCAATGGCGATTCACCTTTCACCGGGAATGTAAAGGTCAAAGGGTTTAGCTCTATTAGGAAGTTCCAGGGCAAGGGTCTGAATTGACTGCTCTTTCCATTCTTGAAAGGCCACTTTTGGATTCTGTTCAAAAGGATCATCATCTTTTCCTTTCAGTGTTTCATATAGAGGCCCAGCTAGTAGACTGTAGTTAGGGATCCAGAAGCAGCAAACCCTGGCCTCCCCAGGAACCCCTAAGCTGTCTTCTAGTTTTAGAAAGGGGTAAGGCTGCAAATGGTTTCTTCCCTTTCCTGGGATGGGCTTCTCTGACCTTGTGTGAGAATGAAGCCCAGGCAGGTCACCGCAGTCTGTGATATTTGAGCTTTTTCTTGGACAACTTCTATCCTTTATTGGCTTGGTAGTTCAGAGGCCTCCTTAGTAGGGCTGGCGATCAGAATGTCGTCTGCATATTGAAGGAGGGTTTCCTTTTCCAGAGGTAGAACTTTTCGGTCTTTAGCTAAGCTTTCCCCAAAGATGGTGTGGGAATTTTTGAGCCCTTGGGGCAAGACGGCCCGGAAGTATTGTTTTAGTTGTATGTTGAGTCCTGCCACTCACAAGCCAAAATTTCTTGTGACTCTGGGACTAATGGAATACAAAAGAAGGCATCATTGAAGACTAATACAGAATACCATGTCCTGGTGTTTGGTAGAATGACCAGCAGGGTGTAGGAATCAGGAGCAACTGGAGGTATATCCTTGGTGGCTTCACTGACTGTCCTGACATCGTTTACCAGGTCCCCAGCAGCCCATGGGGCTCTCGTGGTCAGGCCAATCCCAGGATATGGAGCTCTCCTGGGCAGGTACCCCACCCCCAACCCAGCCCACAGGGCTCTCGTGGTCAGGCCCCTCCCAGGATACAGAGCTACCCTTGCAGGTACCGTGGCAGGGCTGGGCACACAGGAACCGTGCACATAGCCCTCATTGAAGAGCACCCCCAGCTCACCTGTCGCTCAGAGCTGACACAGAGCACCTCAGAGCAGGACTTGAACTAACAGACAGCAGCTCCGACAGGTCTGTGACCCTGGGCATCACTCTCTGTGGCCTCCCTCCACCTGGTCTTCCAGAGACTTCCACTGCACCCGGGGCGCCAGGCCTCTGTCTCCAACCACCACCCACCCCTCCTCTCCCTGACTCCTGGGTTCCTCTCATTAGGAGAGGGTTTTCTTGAAGTTGTCTCCCACTCATGGGCCAGATAAAATGATTAGAAAACAAGCCAAAGCTGCAGCCCCTTGTCTATCCTGACTCTCAGGAGCCCACACCTGTTCCTTGGACCTGGCCGGTTCAGCATGTTCCATTTTCTGCAACTGTGAGTCCCTGAGAGGTGATGATTGGCTGACCTGGGCAGCCTTACCGTGCCGGCCAGCCCTCCCCAGGTGTGCCTGGGTTGAGATCAATATAAATACCACTCCAGGCAGCAAAAGCCCCTGCAGCTGTGCCTGACGCCATTTTCTCTGCCCTGTCAGCAGTCTCGGGGCTGGGCTGGTGGGAGGGAGTGAGAGGCCACGGCTTTGTGGGTGGCCCAGTGTGAGTGGGGCTCTGCTGGACTTTCTGCAGCAGTTGCCAGGCTGCCACCTGCTAAAGAAGAGGATGTGTCACCCATGCCTGCTGCTGGAATTTCTCCCTGGGCAGAGGTGAGGAAGGAAAAAAGCAGTGGGGGCAGGGACAGGACGGGTATCTCAGGCAGGGAAATGGAAATCTTCCAGAAGAGCACCCAGGGCCAGGACCATCCTGGCTGGCCTGCAGGCACCAAGTCAGCTGGCATGCTGTCACTCGTGTGGCTCCATGGCCCTTCCTCTAGTCTTTCAAGTCCTTGTATATATTCAGGTGTTTTACCTGGGAAGGGTGGGAACAGTTCAGCAGCAACTGGCCTGGGGCTCAGCTCACGTTTACTCACAGATGCCACGGCACGGTGCCCCAGCTTTGCAATGAGGACGCTTGTTGTGTGGGGGCTGCTGGCTGAATGGGAGACGATTCCCCACCACTGACCAACTTCAGAATTGTTTACAACTGGAGCAAGTGCCCTGCTACGGTTTTCCTCTGAGTAACTGGTGGGTTCTGTTTTTTTTTTCTCTTTTTCATTTTTGGTTCAAGGTAGATTTTATTCCTCTTTTTCGTATTTACAGATATAAGCATGGAAATAATTTATTCATATAAATACATGTATGTGAAGGGAATAATTGTTTTTTTTGTTTTATTTTTTAAATTTTATTTCTTTTTAATTTTGAATTTTATTTTATATTTTTATACAGCAGGTTCTTATTGGTTATCTATTTTATACATATAAATGTTTACATGCCAATCCCAATCTCTCAACTCCTCCCACCACCACCACCCCAAGAGCTTTCCCCCCTTGTTGTCCATACGTTTGTTGTCTACATCTGTTGCTCTATTTATGCCTTGCAAAACGGTTAATCTGTACAGTTTTTCAAGGTTCCACATAGATGCATGAATATACAAGATTTGTTTTTCTCTTTCTGACTTACTTCACTCTGTATGACAGTCTCTAGATCCATCGACGTCTCTACAAATGACCCAATTTCATTCCTTTCATGGCTTAGTAATATTCCATTTTATATATGTACCACATCTTTATGCATTCGTCTGTCTGTGGGCATTTAGGTTGCTTCCATTACCTCGATATTGTAAATAGTGATGCAATGAACATTGCGGTGAATGTCTCTTTTTGATTTATGGTTTTGTCTGGGTATATGTCCAGTACTGGGATTGCTGTATCATATGGTAATTCTATTATTAGTTTCTTAAGAAACTCCATATTGTTCTCCATAGTGACTGTATCAATTTATATTCCCAACAATAGTGGAAGAGGCTTCCTTTTCTCCACACCCTTTCCAGCATTTGTTGTTTGTAGATTTTCAGATGATGCCCATTCTAACAGGTGTGAGGTGATACCTCATTGTTGAGTCCATTTCGTTGAGCAAGGGGTAGGTCTTGTCTATTACATATTTGGCCTATGGAATGCTATCTGTGCTAATTTCAAACTCTGGTTTTATGCAGCACCCCAACTCACCTTTCCCCTTAAGCAAGCATAAGTTGGTTTTCTAAACTTGAGACCCTGTTCTGTTTTGTAATTCAGTTCCTGGGTAGCCAAGTTTACATTCCGTGTATTAGTGATACCTTATGATGTTTCTTTTTCTGTGTGACTTATTTCACTTAGAATCATCGTATCTGAATCCACTCATTATGCTGGTACAGGCCTGGTGGCACAGATTTCATTGCTGAGTGGTATTCTGTTGTACGTAAGTACCGCAACTTCTTTATCAATTATTTGTTCTCTGGGATATTTAACTTGTACCGTAGAAGAGGTTGCTGTAAACAGAGCCGTCCCAAATTTTGGGGTGGCTGTGTCTTTTTGATTTTAATTTCCCTAAGCTATAGGACCATAAGTGGAAATGCCCTAGACTCTGTTGCTTTGTTTTTGAGATGTATCAGGAAACACCATACACTTCTCCAGAGTGGCTGTTGGCAATTTACATCCCGCCCATCAGCATAACAAGGCTCCTTTTTCCCCATGGCCTATCTTGCCTTTCTGGATTTTACACTTTTTTCAGATGGCCCTTTAGACCGGGGGGAAGTGACACTTCATAGTAGTTCGGATTTCCATTGCAAGCTTGCTTGGTTTGCCAAAAAGGGTGTATGTGTTTTTTCCTGAATATATTCAGGAACAAACTCATACGCCCTTTTTTGCCAAGTGCATCATTGTCGATGTTCTGCCTCTTTTCCTATGCTTTAAATGCAAATCCAGTCTACCTCCTGAAATCGGTTTCCTGCAATTCTGCCCCGCTTTCAAGTGCTCTTGGCAGCCTTACTTCAATATATTTTTGGACGTTATCTGTCATTTATAACTCTGCAGGTTTGTGAATTACAGGGCCCCTGAACTCCTTTCTTCAACTCAATTTCTTGTGAGCTGGCTGCAAACCTGCAAGACTGCTTCAGGTCCTAATCTGCTTCTGGCATGGCACGCTGAGCCTTTGGTTAATTCCTCTTCCTGGTGGGAAATGAGTGTTAAATATGCCCGTCCAGACACCTACCTCACTCTCAACCCCTTGGTGATGTGGGTCCTCTGGTTTGTGGCCACCTTTGTTGGGTTCCTCACCTTTCGATGATGTGGCCCCACTAGTGTGAGGACACTCCTGCCTGGTTCTCATCCACGTGGTTATGTGAACCCCCTGGTGAGAGTCTGTTCCTGGCTGTGTTCCTCACCCTTCTGTGAGGGAGACCCTCTGCTGATAGGTCACTCCTGCATGGCTGGCACACATTGCCTTGGTGAAGTCAGCCGTGTGGTGGCAGTTGGAGCATGCTGGGAATCTCCTTCCACCGGTGATGAGGGCCCTCTTGGGTCAGGCCTTAACTGCTGGGCTCACCAACTTTTCTTAGTGAGCCCAATGATGCTTGGGCACTCCTCTTAGGATCCCATCTCCATGGGGATGTGGGCCTTCTGCTCTGAGGTTCCAACGGCTGGGTTGTTCACATTTTCATGATGTGGGCTCTCTGGTGATAGTTCACAGAGGCCTGGATCCCATAGCCTCTGTGCTCTTGGCCGCTTGCTGGGAGGTTCCAACTGCTGGATTCCTCACTTTTTTAATTTTTTGGGCTCTCTATTGTGAGGATCCTCCTGCCTGCCTCACTCCCAGCCCCTTCGTGATGTGTGTCCTCTGGTTTGAGGTCACATGTGCTGGGTTCCTCACCTTTCGATGATGTGGGACCAATGGTCTTAGGAGAATCCTGCCTGGTTCACATCCCCTTGGTGATGTGGGCCCTCTGTTGAGAGTCTGATCCTGGCTGGGTTCCTCACCCATCTGTGAGGTGGGCCCTCTGCTGTGAGGTCACTCCTGCCTGTCTGGCACACGTCGCCTTGTGGACATGAGCCCTCTGGTGGCACTTGGAGCCTGCTGGGAGCCTCCTCCCCTCGATGATGAGGGCCCTCTGGCATCAGGCCCTAACTGCTGGGCTCCCCACATTATCTGATGTGTGCCAAGTGAGTGAGGACACTCTTGCCATGTTCCCATCCCCATGGGGATATGGGCCTTCTGCTCTGAGGTCAAAACGGCTGGCTTGCTCACAGTACCATGATGTGGGCTCTCTGCTGTTAGTTCACTCCTGCCTGCATCCCATAACTTCTGTGCTCTCGGTCGCCTGCTGGGAGGTTCCAACTGCTGGATTCCTCACCTTTCTTATTCTTTGGGCCCTCTGTTTTTAGGCTACTCCTGCCTGCCTCACTCCCATTCCCTTTGTGATACGTGTCCTCAGATTTGAGGCCACATGTGCTGGGTTCCGAACCTTTCGATGATGTGGCCCCACTGGAGGGAAGACAGTCCTGACTGGTTCCCATCCCCTTGCTGATGTGGGCCCTCAGGTGAGAGTCTGATCCTGGCTGGGTTCCTCAACGTTCTGTGAGGTAGGCCCTCTGCTGTGAGGTCACTCCTGCCTGGCTGGCACACGTCACCTTGGAGACGTGAGCCCTCTGGTGGCAGTTGGAGCATGCAGGGTGCCTCCTCCTCTCGGTGATGACGGCCCTCTGGCGTCAGGCCCTAAATGGTGGGCTCCCCACATTTTCTGATGTGCGCCCAGTGGTGCGAGGACTCTCCAGCCAGGTTCCCATTCCCATGGGGATGTGGGCCTTCTGCGCTGAGGTCCCAACGCCTGGGTTGCTCACAGTTTTATGATGTGGGCCCTCTGATGTGAGTTCACTGCGGCCTGGATCCCATAGCCTCGGTGTTCTGAGCCGCCTGCTGGAAGGTCTAAATGCTGGAATCCTCACGTTTTTTATATTATGTGCCCTGTGTTGTGAGGCTACTCCTGCCTGCCTCACTCCAAGGCCCTTGGTGATGTGGGTCCTCTGGTTTGAGGACACATGTGCTGGGTTCCTCACCTTAAGATGATGAGGCCCCACTGGTGTGAGGATAATCCTGACTGGTTCCCATCCCCTTTGTGATGTGGGCCCTCTGGTGAGAGTCTGATCCTGGCTGGGTTCCTCACCCATCTGTGAGGTGGGCCCTCTACTATCAGGTAACTCTTGCCTGGCTTGCTCACCTCGCCTTGTTGACATGAGCCCTCTGGTGGCACTTGGACCCTGCTGGGAGCCTCCTCACCTCTGTGATGAGGGCCCTCTGACGTCAGGCCCTAACTGCTGGGCTCCCCAACTTTTCTTAGTGAGCCCAGTGATGCTCAGGCACTCCTCTTAGGTTCCCATCTCCATGGGGATGTGGGCCTTCTGCTCTGAGGTTCCAACGGCTGGGTTGATCACAATTTCATGATGTGGGCTCTCTGGTGTTAGTTGACTGTGGCCTGGATCCCATAGCCTCTGTGCTCTTGGCCGCCTGCTGGGAGGTTCCAACTGCTGGATTCCTCACTTTTTTAATTTTTTAGGCCCTCTGTTGTGAGGATCCTCCTGCCTGCCTCACTCCCAGCCCCTTCGTGATGTGTGTCGTCTGGTTTGAGGCCACATGTGCTGGGTTCCTCACCTTTCGATGATGTGGGACCAATGGTCTTAGGAGACTCCTGCCTGGTTCCCATCCCCTTGGTGATGTGGGCCCTCTGTTGAGAGTCTGATCCTGGCTGGGTTCCTCACCCTTCTGTGAGGTGAGCCATCTGCTGTGAGGTCACTCCTGCCTGGCTTGCTCACCTCGCCTTGTGGACATGAGCCCTCTGGTGGCACTTGGAGCCTGCTGGGAGCCTCCTCTCCTCGATGATGAGGGCCCTCTGGTGTCAGGCCCTAACTGCTGGGCTCCCCACATTTTGTGATGTGCGCCCAGTGGTTCGAGGACACTCCATCCAGGTTCACATCCCCATTGGGATGTGGGCCTTCTGCTCTGAGGTCCCAACGGCTGGGTTGTTCACAGTTTCATGATGTGGGCTCTCTGCTCTTAGTTCACTCTGGCCTGGATGCCATAGCCTCTGTGCTCTGGGCTGCCTGCTGGGAGGTTCCAACTGCTCGATTCCTCAACTTTTGTATTCTATGGGTCCTGTGTTGTGATGCTCCTCCTGCCTGCCTCACTCGCAACCCCTTCGTGATGTGGGTCCTCTGGTTTGAGGTCACATGTGCTGGGTTCCGCAACTTTCAATGATGTGGCCCCACTGGTGTGAGGACACTCCTGCCTGGTTCCCATCCCCTTGGTGATGTGGGCCTTCTGGTGACAGTCTTATCCTGGCTGGGTTCCTTACTCTTCTGTGAGGTAGGCCCTCTGCTGTGAGGTCAATCCTGCCTGACTTGCACACATCACCTTGGTGACGTGGGCCCTCTGTTGGCACATGGAACCTGCTGGGAGCATCCTGCCCTCGGTGATGATGGCCCTCTAGCATCAGGCTCTAACTGCTGGGCTCCCCACGTTTTCTGATGTGAGCCCAGTGATGCCAGGACACTCCTGTCAGGTTCCCATCCCCATGGGGATGTGGGCTTTCTGCTCTGAGGTCCCAACGCCTGGGTTGCTCACAGTTTCATGATGTGGGCTCTCTGGTGTTAGTTCACTCCTGCCTGCATCCCATAGCTTCTGTGCTCTCGGCCGCCTGCTGGGAGGTTCCAAATGCTGGATTCCTCACCTTTTTTATTCTTTGGGCCCTCTGTTTTTAGGCTACTCCTACCTGCCTCACTCCCATCCCCTTTGTGATGTATGTCCTCTGATCTGAGGCCGCATGTGCTGGGTTCCTCACCTTTCGATGATGTGGCCCCACTGGTGGGAGGACAGTCCTGACTGGTTCCCATCCCCTTGGTGTTGTGGGCCCTCTGGCGAGAATCTCATCCTGCCTCGGTTCCTCACCCTTCTGTGAGATAGGCCCTCTGCGGTGAGGTCACTACTGCCTGGCTGGCGCATGCCACCTTGTAGACGTGGGCCCTCTGTTGGCAGTTGGAACCTGCTGGGAGTCTCCTCCCCTCAGTTATGAGGGCCCCCTGGCGTCAGGCCCTAACTGTTGGGCTCCTAACACTTTCTGATATGTGCTAAGTGGTGCGAGGCCACTCCTGCCAGGTTCCCATCCCAATGGGGATGTGGGCCTTCTGTTCTGAGGTCCCAATGGCTGGGCTGCTCACAGGTTCATGATGTGGGCCCTCTGCTGTGAGTTCACTGCGGCCTGGATCCCATAGCCTCGGTGCTCTGGGCCGCTTGCTGGGAGGTTCCAACTGCTGGATTCCTCAACTTTTATATTCTATGGACCCTGTGTTGTGAGGCCGGTCCTGCCAGCCTAATTCTGAACCCCTTGACGATGTGGTTCCTCTGGTTTGAGGCTACATGTGCTGGGATCCTCACCTTTCGATGATGTTGTCCCACTGGTGTGGGGACACTCCTGCCTGGTTCCCATCCCCTTGTTGATGTGGGCCCTCTGGTGCGAGTCTGATCCTGACTGGGTTCGTCACACTTCTCTGAGGTGGGCCCTCTGCTGTGAGGTCATTCGTGCCTGGTTGGCACACAGCGCCTTGGCGACGTCAGCCCTCTGGTGGCAGTTGGAGCCTGCTGGGAGCCTCCTTCCCTTGGTGATGAGGGTCCTCTGGTGTCAGGCCCTAACTGCTGGTCTCCCAAAATTTTCTGATACGTTCTCAGTGGTGCGAGGACACTCCTACCAGATTTCCATCCCCATGGGGATGTGGGCCTCCTGCTCTGAGGTCCCAATGGCTGGGTTGCTCAGTTTCATGACATGGGCCCTCTTCTGTGAGTTCACTGTGGCCTGGATCCCATAGCCTCGGTGCTCTGGGCAGCCTGCTGGGAGGTTCCAACTGCTGGATTCCTCACTTTTTTATTCTAAGGGCCCAGTGTTGTGAGGCTACTCCTGCCTGCCTCACTCCGAGGCCTTTGGTGATGTGGGTCCTCTGGTTTGAGGACACATGTGCTGAGTACCTCACCTTTCGATGATGTGGCCCCACTGGTGTGAAGGCACTCCTGCCTGGTTCCCATCCCCTTGGTGATGTGGGCCCTCTGGTGAGAGTCTGAAGTTGGCTGGGTTTCTCACCCTTCTGTGAGGTGGGACCTCTGCTGTGAGGTAACTCCTGCCTGGCTTGCTCACGTAGCCTTGGCAACGTGAGCCCTCAGGTGGCAGTTGGAGCCTGCCGTTAATCTCCTGCCCTCAGTTATGAGAGATCTGGATAAAACATATATGCCATTTTTTGCCAAGTGCATTATTTTCCAAGTTCTGTCTCTTTTCCTATGTTTTAAGAGCGACTCCCGTGTACCTTTTGAAATCGGTTTCCTGCAATTCTGCCCCACATTCAAGTCCTCTTGCCAGCCTTATTTCAATATATTTTTGGACCATAGCTGTCATTTATAACTCTGCAGGTTTGTGAATGACAGTGGCCCTGAGCTCCTTTCTTCAACTCTCTTTTTTGTGAGCTGGCCGCAACACCGCAGGATACCTTCAGGCCCTAGCGTGGTTCCGGGATGGCATGTTGAGCCTTTGGTTAATTCCTCTTCCTGGTGGGAAATGAGAGTTAAATTTGCCCGTCCAGACACTTCCAGCTAGTCTCTCATTGGTTCTCCCTATTCCTGTTCATTTCCCGCAGAAATTGCAAACTGGGCCAAACAGGAGGTTAAAGGCACTGACTCTCCAAGTGGGGAGAGTGTTAGTAAAGCATCTGGAATGTTGCACCCGAGTACCAGGGACGAAAATTGAGACACATTTGAACACGTTTCCCGATCACATGGTGGATCATACTCTGCATGTCTCATGCATGTTTTAGCTGAAGGAAGAATCCCTTAAACCTGGAGAGTTGAGACCCATGGAATGGGTACCATACAATATGACTTCAAAGGGTCTGCATTTGCTCACCGAACCTCACCAATCCTATCACTGCTGTGTTTATGCCGCTGTACACAAGATTCGTTCTCTTTCAGACACATATAAATCCATAGGTTTTAAGATTCTTACTAGTCAGGTATATTCTTAGGCGTTTAATATGGGGTGTTGAGTCCACTTCGTTGAGCAAGGAGTAGCTCTTGTCTATTACATATTTTGCTTATGGAATGGTATCTGTGCTAATTTCAATCTCTGGTTTTATGCAGCACCCCAACTCACCTTTCCCCTTAAGCAAGCATAAGTTGGTTTTCTACATTTGAGACCCTGTTCTGTTTTGTAATTCAGTTCCTGTGTAGCCAAGTTTACATTCCGTGTAGTAGTGATATCTTATGATGTTTCTTTTTCTGTGTGACTTATTTCACTTAGAATCATCGTATCTGAATCCACTCATTATGCTGCTATGGGCCTGATGACATAGATTTCATTGCTGAGTGATATTGCATTGTACGTAAGTACCACAACTTCTTTATCCATTTTTCACTTTCTGCGATATTGAACTGTACTGTAAACGAGGTTCTTGTAAACAGAGCCGGCCCAAACATTGGGGTGGCTATGTCTTTATGATTTAAATTTCCCTAAGCTCTTGGACCATAAGTGGAAGTGCCTTAGGCTCTCTTGCTTTGTTTTTTGGATGTTTCAGGAAACACCATACATTTCCCCAGAGTGGCTGTTGGCAATTTACATCCCGCCCATCAGTATAACAATGCTCCCAGTTCTCCATGGCCTGTCCTGCCTTTCTGGATTTTACACTTTTTTCAGATGGCCCTTTTGATCCCGGGGGCAGTGATACTTCATTGTAGTGCAGATTTCCTTTGCAAGCTTGCTTGCTTGGCCAAAAAGGGCGTATGGGTTTTTTCCTGAATATATTCAGGAAAGAACGCATACGCCCTTTTTGGCCAAGTGCATCATTGTGGACGTTCTGCCTCTTTTCCTATGCTTTTCATGCAATTCCAGTCTACCTCCTGAAATCAGTTTCCTGCAACTCTGCCCCACATTCAAGTCCTCATGGCAGCCTTACTTCAATATATTTTTGGACGATAGCTGTCATTTATAACTCTGGAGGTCTGTGAATGAGAGTGCCCCTAAGCTGCTTTCTTCAACTGTCCTTCTTGTGAGCTGGCCGCAACAGCGCAGGATTGCCTCAGGCCCTAGTGTGCTTCCGGCATGGCACGCTGAGCCTTTGGTTAATTCCTCTTCCTGGTGGGAAATGAGAGTTAAATTTGCCCGTCCAGACACCTCCAGCTAGTCTCTCATTGGTTCTCCCTATTCCTGTTCATTTCCCGCAGAAATTGCAAACTGGGCCAAACAGAAGTTTAAAGGCACTGACTTTGCAAGTGGGGAGAGTGTTAGTAAAGCATCTGGAATGTTTCACCCGAGTACCAGGTACAAAAACTGAGACACATATGAACAAGTTTCCCGATCACACGGTGGATCATACTCTGGGTTCCACATGCATGTTTTAGCTGAAGGAAGAATCCCTTAAACCTGGAGAGTTGAGACCCATGGAATGGGTTTCATGCAATATGACTTCAAAGGGTCTGCATTTGCTCACCGAAACTCACCAATCGTATCACTGCTGCGTTTATGCCACTGTACACACGCTTGATTCTCTTTCGGAGACATGTAAATCTATAGGTTTTAAGATTCTTACTAGTCAGGAATATTCTTAGGCGTTTAATATGGGGAGTTGAGTCCCCTTCGTTGAGCAAGGAGTAGCTCTTGTCTATTATATATTTGGCTTATGGAACGGTATCTGTGCTAATTTCAATCTCTTGTTTTATGCAGCAGCCCAACTCACCTTTCCCCTTAAGCAAGCATAAGTTGGTTTTCTACATTTGAGACCCTGTTCTGTTTTGTAATTCAGTTCCAGTGTAGCCAAGTTTACATTCCGTGTATTAGTGTTATCTTATGATGTTTCTTTTTCTGTGTGACTTATTTCACTTAGAATCATCGTACCTGAATCCACTCATTATGCTGCTATGGGCCTGATGACATAGATTTCATTGCTGAGTGATATTGCATTGTACGTAAGTACCACAAAATCTTTATCCATTTTTCGCTTTCTGTGATATTGAACTTGTACCATAAACGAGGATCTTGTAAACAGAGCCGTCCCAAACATTGGGGTGGCTGTGTATTTTTGATTTGAATATCCCTAAGCTATAGGACCATACATGGAAGTGCCCTAGGCTCTGTTGCTTTGTTTTTTAGATGTTTCAGGAAACACCATACACTTCTCCAGAGTGGCTGTTGGCAATTTACATCCCGCCAATCAGCATAACAAGGCTCCCAGTTCTCCATGGCCTGTCCTGCCTTTCTGGATTTTACACTTTTTTCAGATGGCCCTTTTGACTGGGGGGCTGTGAGACTTCATTGTAGTGCAGATTTCCTTTGCAAGCTTGCTTTGTTTGCCAAAAAGTGCGTATACGTTTTTTCCTGAATATATTCAGGAAAAAACGCATACGCCCTTTTTGGCCAAGTGCATCATTGTGGACGTTCTGCCTCTTTTCCTATGCTTTTCATGCAATTCCAGTCTACCTCCTGAAATCGGTGTCCTGCAATTCTGCCCCGCTTTCAAGTGCTCTTGGCAGCCTTACTTCAATATATTTTTGGACGATAGCTGTCATTTATAACTCTTCAGGTTTGTGAATGACAGTGCCCCTGAGCTCCTTTATTCAACTCTCTTTATTGTGAGCTGGCCGAAACACCGCAGGATTGCTTCAGGCCCTAGTGTGGTTCCGGCACGGCAACCTGAGCCTTTCGTTAATTCCTCTTCCTGGTGGGAAATGAGAGTTAAATTTGCCCGTCCAGACACCTCCAGCTAGTCTCTCATTGGTTCTCCCTATTCCTGTTCATTTCCCGCAGAAATTGCAAACTGCGCCAAACACGACGTTAAAGGCACTGACTCTCCAAGTGGGGAGAGTGTTAGTAAAGCGTCTGGAATGTTGCACCCGAGTACCAGGGGACGAAAACTGAGACGCATTTGAACATGTTTCCCGATCACACGGTGGATCATACTCTGGGTTCCACATGCATGTTTTAGCTGAAGGAAGAATCCCTTAAACCTGGAGAGTTGAGAACCATGGAATGGGTACCATGCTATATGATTTCAAAGGGTCTGCATTTGCTCACCGAAACTGACCAATCCTATCACTGCTGCATTTATGCTGCTGTACAGATGCTTGATTCTCTTTCAGAGACATGTAAATCCATAGGTTTTAAGATTCTTACTAGTCAGGTATATTCTTAGGCGTTTAATATGGGGTGTTGAGTCCACTTCGTTGAGCAACGAGTAGCTCTTGTCTATTACATATTTGGCTTATGGAACGGTATCTGTGCTAATTTCAATCTCTGGTTTTATGCAGCACCCCAACTCACCTTTCCCCTTAAGCAAGCATAAGTTGGTTTTCTACATTTGAGACCCTGTTCTGTTTTGTAATTCAGTTCCTGGGTAGCCAAGTTTACATTCCGTGTATTAGTGATACCTTATGATATTTCTTTTTCTGTGTGACTTATTTCTCTTAGAATCATCGTACCTGAGTCCACTCATTATGCTGCTATGGGCCTGATGACATAGATTTCATAGCTGAGTGATATTGCATTGTACGTAAGTACCACAAATTCTTTATTCATTTTTCGCTTTCTGTGATATTGAACTTGTACCATAAACGAGGATCTTGTAAACAGAGCCGTCCCAAACTTTGGGGTGGCTGTGTCTTTTTGATTTGAATTTCCCTAAGCTATAGGAGCATAAGTGGAAGTGCCCTAGGCTCTGTTGCTTTGTTTTTTAGATGTTTCAGGAAACACCATACACTTCTCCAGAGTGGCTGTTGGCAATTTACATCCCGCCCATCAGCATAACAAGGCTCCCAGTTCTCCATGGCCTGTCCTGCCTTTCTGGATTTTACACTTTTTTCAGATGGCCCTTTTGCCCGTGGGGCAGTGAGACTTCATTGTAGTGCAGATTTCCTTTGCAAGCTTGCTTGGTTGGCCAAAAAGGGCATATGCGTTTTTTCCTGAATATATTCAGGAAAAAACGCATACGCCCTTTTTGGCCAAGTGCATCATTATGGACGTTCTGCCTCTTTTCCTATGCTTTTCATGCAATTCCAGTCTACCTCCTGAAATCGGTTTCCTGCAATTCTGCCCCGCTTTCAAGTGCTCTTGGCAGCCTTACTTCAATATATTTTTGGACGATAGCTGTCATTTATAACTCTGCTGGTTTGTGAATGACAGTGCCCCTGAGCTCCTTTCTTCAACTCTCTTTCTTGTGAGCTGGCCGCAACACCGCAGGATTGCTTCAGGCCCTAGTGTGGTTCCGGCACGGCAAGCTGAGCCTTTGGTTAATTCCTCTTCCTGGTGGGAAATGAGAGTTAAATTTGCCCGTCCAGACACCTCCAGCTAGTCTCTCATTGGTTCTCCCTATTCCTGTTCATTTCCCGCAGAAATTGCAAACTGGGCCAAACAGGAGGTTAAAGGCACTGACTCTCCAAGTGGGGAGAGTGTTAGTAAAGCGTCTGGAATGTTGCACCCGAGTACCGGGGGACGAAAACTGAGACTCATTTGAACACGTTTCCCGATCACACGGTGGATCATACTCTGGGTTCCACATGCATGTTTTAGCTGAAGGAAGAATCCCTTAAACCTGGAGAGTTGAGACCCATGGAATGGGTACCATGCTATATGACTTCAAAGGGTCTGCAATTGCTCAGTGAACCTCACCAATCCTATCACTGCTGCATTTATGCTGCTGTACACATGCTTGATTCTCTTTCAGAGACATGTAAATCCATAGGTTTTAAGATTCTTACTAGTCAGGTATATTCTTAGGCGTTTAATATGGGGTGTTGTGTCCACTTCGTTGAGGAAGGAGTAGCTCTTGTCTATTACATATTTGGCTTATGGAACGGTATCTGTGCTAATTTCAATCTCTGGTTTCATGCAGCACCCCAACTCACCTTTCCCTTAAGCAAGCATAAGTTGGTTTTCTACATTTGAGACCCTGTTCTGTTTTGTAATTCAGTTCCTGTGTAGCCAAGTTTACATTCCGTGTATTAGTGATACCTTATGATATTTCTTTTTCTGTGTGACTTATTTCTCTTAGAATCATCGTACCTGAGTCCACTCATTATGCTGCTACAGGCCTGATGACATAGATTTCATTGCTGAGTGATATTGCATTGTACGTAAGTACCACAAATTCTTTATTCATTTTTCGCTTTCTGTGATATTGAACTTGTACCATAAACGAGGTTCTTGTAAACAGAGCCGTCCCAAATTTTGGGGTGGCTGTGTCTTTTTGATTTGAATTTCCCTAAGCTATAGGAGCATAAGTGGAAGTGCCCTAGGCTCTGTTGCTTTGTTTTTTAGATGTTTCAGGAACACCATACACTTCTCCAGAGTGGCTGTTGGCAATTTACATCCCACCCATCAGCATAACAAGGCTCCCAGTTCTCCATGGCCTGTCCTGCCTTTCTGGATTTTACACTTTTTTCAGATGGCCCTTTTGCCCGTGGGGCAGTGAGACTTCATTGTAGTGCAGATTTCCTTTGCAAGCTTGCTTGGTTGGCCAAAAAGGGCGTATGCGTTTTTTCCTGAATATATTCAGGATAAAACGCATACGCCCTTTTTGGCCAAGTGCATCATTGTGGACGTTCTGCCTCTTTTCCTATGCTTTTCATGCAATTCCAGTCTACCTCCTGAAATCGGTGTCCTGCAATTCTGCCTCGCTTTCAAGTCCTCTTGGCAGCCTTCCTTCCATATATTTTTGGACGATAGCTGTCATTTATAACTCTGCAGGTTTGTGAATTACAGTGCCCCTGAGCTCCTTTGTTCAACTCGTTTTCTTGTGAGCAGGCCGCAACACCGCAAGATTGTTTCATGCCCTAGGGTGGTTCCGGCACGGCAAGCTGAGCCTTTGGTTAATTCCTCTTCCTGGTGGGAAATGAGAGTTAAATTTGCCCGTCCAGACACCTCCAGCTAGTCTCTCATTGGTTCTCCCTATTCCTGTTCATTTCCGGCAGAAGTTGCAAACTGGGCCAAACAGGAGGTTAAAGGCACTGACTCTCCAAGTGGGGAGAGTGTTAGTAAAGCATCTGGAATGTTGCACCCGAGTAACAGGGGACGAAAACTGAGACACATTTGAACACGTTTCCCAATCACACGGTGGATCATACTCTGGGATCCACATGCATGTTTTAGCTGAAGGAGGAATCCCTTACACCTGGAGAGTTGTGAACCCTGGAATGTGTACCATGCAATATGACTTCAAAGGGTCTGCATTTGCTCACCGAAACTCACCAATCCTATCACTGCTGCGTTTATGCTGCTGTACACATGCTTGATTCCTTTTCGGAGATATATAAATCCATAGGTTTTAAGTTTCTTACTATTCAGGTATATTTTTAGGCATTTAATATGGGGTGTTGAGTCCACTTCGTTGAGCAAGGAGTAGCTCTTGTCTATTACATATTTGGCTTATGGAATGGTATCTGTGCTAATTTCAATCTCTTGTTTTATGCAGCACCCCAACTCACCTTTCCCCTTAAGGAAGCATAAGTTGGTTTTCTACATTTGAGACCCTGTTCTGTTTTGTAATTCAGTTCCTGGGTAGCCAAGTTTACATTCCGTGTATTAGTGATATCTTATGATGTTTCTTTTCCTGTGTGACTTATTTCTCTTAGAATCATCGTATCTGAATCCACTCATTATGGTGCTACGGTTCTCATGACATAGATTTCATTGCTGAGTGATATTGCATTGTACATAAATACCACAAATTCTTTATTCATTTTTCGCTTTCTGTGATATTGAACTTGTACCATAAACGAGGATCTTGTAAACAGAGCCGTCCCAAACTTTGGGGTGGCTGTGTCTTTTTGATTTGAATTTCCCTAAGCTATAGGAGCATAAGTGGAAGTGCCCTAGGCTCTGTTGCTTTGTTTTTTAGATGTTTCAGGAAACACCATACACTTCTCCAGAGTGGCTGTTGGCAATTTACATCCCGCCCATCAGCATAACAAGGCTCCCAGTTCTCCATGGCCTGTCCTGCCTTTCTGGATTTTACACTTTTTTCAGATGGCCCTTTTGCCCGGGGGGCAGTGAGACTTCATTGTAGTGCAGATTTCCTTTGCAAGCTTGCTTGGTTGGCCAAAAAGGGCGTATGCGTTTTTTCCTGAATATATTCAGGAAAAAACGCATACGCCCTTTTTGGCCAAGTGCATCATTGTGGACGTTCTGCCTCTTTTCCTATGCTTTTCATGCAATTCCAGTCTACCTCCTGAAATCGGATTCCTGCAATTCTGCCCCGCTTTCAAGTGCTCTTGGCAGCCTTACTTCAATATATTTTTGGACGATAGCTGTCATTTATAACTCTGCTGGTTTGTGAATGACAGTGCCCCTGAGCTCCTTTCTTCAACTCTCTTTATTGTGAGCTGGCCGCAACACCGCAGGATTGCTTCAGGCCCTAGTGTGGTTCCGGCACGGCAAGCTGAGCCTTTGGTTAATTCCTCTTCCTGGTGGGAAATGAGAGTTAAATTTGCCCGTCCAGACACCTCCAGCTAGTCTCTCATTGGTTCTCCCTATTCCTGTTCATTTCCCGCAGAAATTGCAAACTGGGCCAAACAGGAGGTTAAAGGCACTGACTCTCCAAGTGGGGAGAGTGTTAGTAAAGCGTCTGGAATGTTGCACCCGAGTACCAGGGGACGAAAACTGAGACTCATTTGAACACGTTTCCCGATCACACGGTGGATCATACTCTGGGTTCCACATGCATGTTTTAGCTGAAGGAAGAATCCCTTAAACCTGGAGAGTTGAGACCCATGGAATGGGTACCATGCTATATGACTTCAAAGGGTCTGCAATTGCTCAGTGAACCTCACCAATCCTATCACTGCTGCATTTATGCTGCTGTACACATGCTTGATTCTCTTTCAGAGACATGTAAATCCATAGGTTTTAAGATTCTTACTAGTCAGGTATATTCTTAGGCGTTTAATATGGGGTGTTGTGTCCACTTCGTTGAGGAAGGAGTAGCTCTTGTCTATTACATATTTGGCTTATGGAACGGTATCTGTTCTAATTTCAATCTCTGGTTTCATGCAGCACCCCAACTCACCTTTCCCTTAAGCAAGCATAAGTTGGTTTTCTACATTTGAGACCCTGTTCTGTTTTGTAATTCAGTTCCTGTGTAGCCAAGTTTACATTCCGTGTATTAGTGATACCTTATGATATTTCTATTTCTGTGTGACTTATTTCTCTTAGAATCATCGTACCTGAGTCCACTCATTATGCTGCTACGGGCCTGATGACATAGATTTCATTGCTGAGTGATATTGCATTGTACGTAAGTACCACAAATTCTTTATTCATTTTTCGCTTTCTGTGATATTGAACTTGTACCATAAACGAGGTTCTTGTAAACAGAGCCGTCCCAAACTTTGGGGTGGCTGTGTCTTTTTGATTTTAATTTCCCTAAGCTATAGGAGCATAAGTGGAAGTGCCCTAGGCTCTGTTGCTTTGTTTTTTAGATGTTTCAGGAAACACCATACACTTCTCCAGAGTGGCTGTTGGCAATTTACATCCCGCCCATCAGCATAACAAGGCTCCCAGTTCTCCATGGCCTGTCCTGCCTTTCTGAATTTTACACTTTTTTCAGATGGCCCTTTTGCCCGGGGGGCAGTGAGACTTCATTGTAGTGCAGATTTCCTTTGCAAGCTTGCTTGGTTGGCCAAAAAGGGCGTATGCATTTTTTCCTGAATATATTCAGGAAAAAACACATACGCCCTTTTTGGCCAAGTGCATCATTGTGGACGTTCTGCCTCTTTTCCTATGCTTTTCATGCAATTCCAGTCTACCTCCTGAAATCGGTTTCCTGCAATTCTGCCCCGCTTTCAAGTCCTCTTGGCAGCCTTACTTCAATATATTTTTGGACGATAGCTGTCATTTATAACTCTGCAGGTTTGTGAATGACAGTGCCCCTGAGCTCCTTTCTTCAACTCTCTTTATTGTGAGCTGGCCGCAACACCGCAGGATTGCTTCATGCCCTAGGGTGGTTCCGGCACGGCAAGCTGAGCCTTTGGTTAATTCCTCTTCCTGGTGGGAAATGAGAGTTAAATTTGCCCGTCCAGACACCTCCAGCTAGTCTCTCATTGGTTCTCCCTATTCCTGTTCATTTCCCGCAGAAATTGCAAACTGGGCCAAACACGACGTTAAAGGCACTGACTCTCCAAGTGGGGAGAGTGTTAGTAAAGCGTCTGGAATGTTGCACCCGAGTACCAGGGGACCAAAACTGAGACACATTTGAACACGTTTCCCGATGACACGGTGGATCATACTCTGGGTTCCACATGCATGTTTTAGCTGAAGGAAGAATCCCTTAAACCTGGAGAGTTGAGACCCATGGAATGGGTACCATGCAATATGACTTCAAAGGGTCTGCATTTGCTCACCGAACCTCAACAATCCTATCACTGCTGCATTTATGCTGCTGTACACATGGTTGATTCTCTTTCAGAGACATGTAAATCCATAGGTTTTAAGATTCTTACTAGTCAGGTATATTCTTAGGCGTTTAATATGGGGTGTTGAGTCCACTTCGTTGAGGAAGGAGTAGCTCTTGTCTATTACATATTTGGCTTATGGAACGGTATCTGTGCTAATTTCAATCTCTGGTTTTATGCAGCACCCCAACTCACCTTTCCCCTTAAGCAAGCATAAGTTGGTTTTCTACATTTGAGACCCTGTTCTGATTTGTAATTCAGTTCCTGGGTAGCCAAGTTTTCATTCCGTGTATTAGTGATACCTTATGATATTTCTTTTTCTGTGTGACTTATTTCTCTTAGAATCATCGTACCTGAGTCCACTCATTATGCTGCTACGGGCCTGATGACATAGATTTCATTGCTGAGTGATATTGCCTTGTACGTAAGTACCACAAATTCTTTATTCATTTTTCGCTTTCTGTGATATTGAACTTGTACCATAAACGAGGTTCTTGTAAACAGAGCCGTCCCAAACTTTGGGGTGGCTGTGTCTTTTTGATTTGAATTTCCCTAAGCTATAGGAGCATAAGTGGAAGTGCCCTAGGCTCTGTTGCTTTGTTTTTTAGATGTTTCAGGAAACACCATACACTTCTCCAGAGTGGCTGTTGGCAATTTACATCCCGCCCATCAGCATAACAAGGCTCCCAGTTCTCCATAGCCTGTCCTCCCTTTCTGGATTTTACACTTTTTTCAGATGGCCCTTTTGCCCGGGGGGCAGTGAGACTTCATTGTAGTGCAGATTTCCTTTGCAAGCTTGCTTGGTTGGCCAAAAAGGGCATATGCGTTTTTTCCTGAATATATTCAGGAAAAAACGCATATGCCCTTTTTGGCCAAGTGCATCATTGTGGACGTTCTGCCTCTTTTCCTATGCTTTTTATGCAATTCCAGTCTACCTCCTGAAATCGGTTTCCTGCAATTCTGCCC
Organism: Lagenorhynchus albirostris; assembly: GCF_949774975.1. NCBI lineage: Eukaryota > Metazoa > Chordata > Mammalia > Artiodactyla > Delphinidae > Lagenorhynchus > Lagenorhynchus albirostris. The sequence goes on along the minus strand of NC_083095.1, from coordinate 109,349,032 downwards.
CGCTTTCAAGTCCTCTTGGCAGCCTTACTTCCATATATTTTTGGACGATAGCTGTCATTTATAACTCTGCATGTTTGTGAATGACATTGCCCCTGAGCTCCTTTGTTCAACTCTCTTTATTGTGAGCTGGCCGCAACACCGCAGGATTGCTTCAGGCCCTAGTGTGGTTCCGGCATGGCAAGCTGAGCCTTTGGTTAATTCCTCTTCCTGGTGGGAAATGAGAGTTAAATTTGCCCGTCCAGACACCTCCAGCTAGTCTCTCATTGGTTCTCCCTATTCCTGTTCATTTCCCGCAGAAATTGCAAACTGGGCCAAACAGGACGTTAAAGGCACTGACTCTCCAAGTGGGGAGAGTGTTAGTAAAGCGTCTGGAATGTTGCACCTGAGTACCAGGGGACGAAAACTGAGACACATTTGAACACGTTTCCCGATCACACGGTGGATCATACTCTGGGTTCCACATGCATGTTTTAGCTGAAGGAAGAATCCCTTAAACCTGGAGAGTTGAGACCCATGGAATGGGTACCATGCAATATGACTTCAAAGGGTCTGCATTTGCTCACCGAACCTCAACAATCATATCACTGCTGCATTTATGCTGCTGTAGACATGCTTGATTCTCTTTCGGAGACATGTAAATCCATAGGTTTTAAGATTCTTACTAGTCAGGTATATACTTAGGCGTTTAATATGGGGTGTTGAGTCCACTTCGTTGAGGAAGGAGTAGCTCTTGTCTATTACATATTTGGCTTATGGAACGGTATCTGTGCTAATTTCAATCTCTGGTTTTATGCAGCACCCCAACTCACCTTTCCCCTTAAGCAAGCATAAGTTGGTTTTCTTCATTTGAGACCCTGTTCTGTTTTGTAATTCAGTTCCTGGGTAGCCAAGTTTACATTCCGTGTATTAGTGATACGTTATGATATTTCTTTTTCTGTGTGACTTATTTCTCTTAGAATCATCGTACCTGAGTCCACTCATTATGCTGCTACGGGCCTGATGACATAGATTTCATTGCTGAGTGATATTGCATTGTACGTAAGTACCACAAATTCTTTATTCATTTTTCGCTTTCTGTGATATTGAACTTGTACCATAAACGAGGTTCTTGTAAACAGAGCCGTCCCAAACTTTGGGGTGGCTGTGTCTTTTTGATTTTAATTTCCCTAAGCTATAGGAGCATAAGTGGAAGTGCCCTAGGCTCTGTTGCTTTGTTTTTTAGATGTTTCAGGAAACACCATACACTTCTCCAGAGTGGCTGTTGGCAATTTACATCCCGCCCATCAGCATAACAAGGCTCCCAGTTCTCCATGGCCTGTCCTCCCTTTCTGGATTTTACACTTTTTTCAGATGGCCCTTTTGCCCGGGGGGCAGTGAGACTTCATTGTAGTGCAGATTTCATTTGCAAGCTTGCTTGGTTGGCCAAAAAGGGCGTATGCGTTTTTTCCTGAATATATTCAGGAAAAAACGCATACGCCCTTTTTGGCCAAGTGCATCATTGTGGACGTTCTGCCTCTTTTCCTATGCTTTTCATGCAATTCCAGTCTACCTCCTGAAATCGGTTTCCTGCAATTCTGCCCCGCTTTCAAGTGCTCTTGGTAGCCTTACTTCCATATATTTTTGGACGATAGCTGTCATTTATAACTCTGCATGTTTGTGAATGACAGTGCCCCTGAGCTCCTTTCTTCAGCTCTCTTTATTGTGAGCTGGCCGCAACACCGCAGGATTGCTTCAGGCCCTAGTGTGGTTCCGGCACGGCAAGCTGAGCCTTTGGTTAATTCCTCTTCCTGGTGGGAAATGAGAGTTAAATTTGCCCGTCCAGACACCTCCAGCTAGTCTCTCATTGGTTCTCCCTATTCCTGTTCATTTCCCGCAGAAATTGCAAACTGGGCCAAACAGGACGTTAAAGGCACTGACTCTCCAAGTGGGGAGAGTGTTAGTAAAGCGTCTGGAATGTTGCACCTGAGTACCAGGGGACGAAAACTGAGACACATTTGAACACGTTTCCCAATCACACAGTGGATCATAATCTGGGTTCCACATGCATGTTTTAGCTGAAGGAAGAATCCCTTAAACCTGGAGAGTTGAGACCCATGGAATGGGTACCATGCAATATGACTTCAAAGGGTCTGCATTTGCTCACCGAACCTCAACAATCCTATCACTGCTGCATTTATGCTGCTGTAGACATGCTTGATTCTCTTTCAGAGACATGTAAATCCATAGGTTTTAAGATTCTTACTAGTCAGGTATATTCTTAGGCGTTTAATATGGGGTGTTGTGTCCACTTCGTTGAGGAAGGAGTAGCTCTTGTCTATTACATATTTGGCTTATGGAACGGTATCTGTGCTAATTTCAATCTCTGGTTTTATGCAGCACCCCAACTCACCTTTCCCCTTAAGCAAGCATAAGTTGGTTTTCTACATTTGAGACCCTGTTCTGTTTTGTAATTCAGTTCCTGGGTAGCCAAGTTTTCATTCCGTGTATTAGTGATACCTTATGATATTTCTTTTTCTGTGTGATTTATTTCTCTTAGAATCATCGTACCTGAGTCCACTCATTATGCTGCTATGGGCCTGATGACATAGATTTCATTGCTGAGTGATATTGCATTGTACGTAAGTACCACAAATTCTTTATTCATTTTTCGCTTTCTGTGATATTGAACTTGTACCATAAACGAGGTTCTTGTAAACAGAGCCGTCCCAAACTTTGGGGTGGCTGTGTCTTTTTGATTTTAATTTCCCTAAGCTATAGGAGCATAAGTGGAAGTGCCCTAGGCTCTGTTGCTTTGTTTTTTAGTTGTTTCAGGAAACACCATACACTTCTCCAGAGTGGCTGTTGGCAATTTACATCCCGCCCATCAGCATAACAAGGCTGCCAGTTCTCCATGGCCTGTCCTGCCTTTCTGGATTTTACACTTTTTTCAGATGGCCCTTTTGCCCGTGGGGCAGTGAGACTTCATTGTAGTGCAGATTTCCTTTGCAAGCTTGCTTGGTTGGCCAAAAAGGGCGTATGCGTTTTTTCCTGAATATATTCAGGATAAAACGCATACGCCCTTTTTGGCCAAGTGCATCATTGTGGACGTTCTGCCTCTTTTCCTATGCTTTTCATGCAATTCCAGTCTACCTCCTGAAATCGGTTTCCTGCAATTCTGCCCCGCTTTCAAGTCCTCTTGGCAGCCTTACTTCCATATATTTTTGGACGATAGCTGTCATTTATAACTCTGCATGTTTGTGAATGACAGTGCCCCTGAGCTCCTTTGTTCAACTCTCTTTATTGTGAGCTGGCCGCAACACCGCAGGATTGCTTCAGGCCCTAGTGTGGTTCCGGCACGGCAAGCTGAGCCTTTGGTTAATTTCTCTTCCTGGTGGGAAATGAGAGTTAAATTTGCCCGTCCAGACACCTCCAGCTAGTCTCTCATTGGTTCTCCCTATTCCTGTTCATTTCCCGCAGAAATTGCAAACTGGGCCAAACAGGACGTTAAAGGCACTGACTCTCCAAGTCGGGAGGATGTTAGTAAAGCGTCTGGAATGTTGCACCCGAGTACCAGGGGACTTAAACTGAGACATATTTGAACACGTTTCCCGATCACACGGTGGATCATACTCTGTGTTCCACATGCATGTTTTAGCTGAAGGAAGAATCCCTTAAACCTGGAGAGTTGAGACCCATGGAATGGGTACCATGCAATATGACTTCAAAGGGTCTGCATTTGCTCACCGAACCTCAACAATCCTATCACTGCTGCGTTTATGCTGCTGTACACACGTTTGATTCTCTTTTGGAGACATGTAAATCCATAGGTTTTAAGATTCTTACTAGTCAGGTATATTCTTAGGCGTTTAATATGGGGTGTTGAGTCCACTTCGTTGAGGAAGGAGTAGCTCTTGTCTATTACATATTTGGCTTATGGAACGGTATCTGTGCTAATTTCAATCTCTGGTTTTATGCAGCACCCCAACTCACCTTTCCCCTTAAGCAAGCATAAGTTGGTTTTCTACATTTGAGACCCTGTTCTGATTTGTAATTCAGTTCCTGGGTAGCCAAGTTTTCATTCCGTGTATTAGTGATACCTTATGATATTTCTTTTTCTGTGTGACTTATTTCTCTTAGAATCATCGTACCTGAGTCCACTCATTATGCTGCTACGGGCCTGATGACATAGATTTCATTGCTGAGTGATATTGCCTTGTACGTAAGTACCACAAATTCTTTATTCATTTTTCGCTTTCTGTGATAATGAACTTGTACCATAAATGAGGATCTTGTAAACAGAGCCGTCCCAAACTTTGGGGTGGCTGTGTCTTTTTGATTTTAATTTCCCTAAGCTATAGGAGCATAAGTGGAAGTGCCCTAGGCTCTGTTGCTTTGTTTTTTAGATGTTTCAGGAAACACCATACACTTCTCCAGAGTGGCTGTTGGCAATTTACATCCCGCCCATCAGCATAACAAGGCTCCCAGTTCTCCATGGCCTGTCTTGCCTTTCTGGATTTTACACTTTTTTCAGATGGCCCTTTTGCCCAGGGGGCAGTGAGACTACATTGTAGTGCAGATTTCCTTTGCAAGCTTGCTTGGTTGGCCAAAAGGGGCGTATGCGTTTTTTCCTGAATATATTCAGGAAAAAACGCATACGCCCTTTTTGGCCAAGTGCATCATTGTGGACGTTCTGCCTCTTTTCCTATGCTTTTCATGCAATTCCAGTCTACCTCCTGAAATCAGTTTCCTGCAATTCTGCCCCGCATTCAAGTCCTCTTGGCAGCCTTACTTCAATATATTTTTGGACGGTAGCTGTCATTTATAACTCTGCAGGCTTGTGAATGACAGTGCCCCTGAGCTCCTTTGTTCAACTCGCTTTCTTGTGAGCTGGCCGCAACACCGCGAGATTGCTTCAGGCCCTAGTGTGGTTCCGTCACGGCAAGCTGAGTCTTTGGTTAACTCCTCTTCCTGGTGGGAAATGAGAGTTAAATTTGCCCGTCCAGACACCTCCAGCTAGTCTCTCATTGGTTCTCCCTATTCCTGTTCATTTCCCGCAGAAATTGCAAACTGGGCCAAACAGGACGTTAAAGGCACTGACTCTCCAAGTGGGGAGAGTGTTAGTAAAGCGTCTGGAATGTTGCACCCGAGTACCAGGGGACGAAAACTGAGACACATTTGAACACGTTTCCCGATCACATGGTGGATCATACTCTGGGTTCCATATGCATGTTTTAGCTGAAGGAAGAATCCCTTAAGCCTGGAGATTTGAGACCCATGGAATGGGTACCATGCAATATGACTTCAAAGGGTCTGCATTTGCTCACCGAACCTCACCAATCCTATCACTGCTGCGTTTATGCTGCTGTACACACGCTTTTTTCTCTTTCAGAGACATGTAAATCCATAGGTTTTAAGATTCTTACTAGTCAGGTATATTCTTAGGCGTTTAATATGGTGTGCTGCGTCCACTTCGTTGAGCAAGGAGTAGCTCTTGTCTATTACATATTTGGCTTATGGAACGGTATCTGTGCTAATTTCAATCTCTGTTTTCATGCAGCAACCCAACTCACATTTCCCCTTAAGCAAGCATAAGTTGGTTTTCTACATTTGAGACCCTGTTCTGTTTTGTAATTCAGTTCCTGGGTAGCCAAGTTTACATTCCGTGTATTAGTGATACCTTATGATATTTCTTTTTCTGTGTGACTTATTTCTCTTAGAATCATCGTACCTGAGTCCACTCATTATGCTGCTACGGATCTGATGACATAGATTTCATTGCTGACTGATATTGCATTGTACGTAAGTACCACAAATTCTTTATTCATTTTTCGCTTTCTGTGATATTGAACTTGTACCATAAACGAGGATCTTGTAAACAGAGCCGTCCCAAACTTTGGGGTGGCTGTGTCTTTTTGATTTTAATTTCCCTAAGCTATAGGAGCATAAGTGGAAGTGCCCTAGGCTCTGTTGCTTTGTTTTTTAGATGTTTCAGGAAACACCATACACTTCTCCAGAGTGGCTGTTGGCAATTTACATCCCGCCCATCAGCATAACAAGGCTCCCAGTTCTCCATGGCCTGTCCTGCCTTTCTGGATTTTACACTTTTTTCAGATGGCCCTTTTGCCCCGGGGGCAGTGAGACTTCATTGTAGTGCAGATTTCCTTTGCAAGCTTGCTTGGTTGGCCAAAAAGGGCGTATGCGTTTTTTCCTGAATATATTCAGGAAAAAACGCATACGCCCTTTTTGGCCAAGTGCATCATTGTGGACGTTCTGCCTCTTTTCCTATGCTTTTCATGCAATTCCAGTCTACCTCCTGAAATCGGTTTCCTGCAATTCTGCCCCGCTTTCAAGTCCTCTTGGCAGCCTTACTTCAATATATTTTTGGACGATAGCTGTCATTTATAACTCTGCAGGTTTGTGAATGACAGTGACCCTGAGCTCCTTTGTTCAACTCGCTTTCTTGTGAGCAGGCCGCAACACAGCAAGATTGCTTCAGGCCCTAGTGTGGTTCCGGCACGGCAAGCTGAGCCTTTGGTTAATTCCTCTTCCTGGTGGGAAATGAGAGTTAAATTTGCCCGTCCAGACACCTCCAGCTAGTCTCTCATTGGTTCTCCCTATTCCTGTTCATTTCCCGCAGAAATTGCAAACTGGGCCAAACAGGACGTTAAAGGCACTGACTCTCCAAGTGGGGAGAGTGTTAGTAAAGCGTCTGGAATGTTGCACCCGAGTACCAGGGGACAAAAACTGAGACACATTTGAACACGTTTCCTGATCACACGGTGGATCATACTCTGGGTTCCACATGCATGTTTTAGCTGAAGGAAGAATCCCTTAAACCTGGAGAGTTGAGACCCATGGAATGGGTACCATGCAATATGACTTCAAAGGGTCTGCATTTGCTCACCGAACCTCACCAATCCTATCACTGCTGCGTTTATGCTGCTGTACACACGCTTGATGCTCTTTCGGAGACATGTAAATCCATAGGTTTTAAGATTCTTACTAGTCAGTATATTCTTACGCGTTTAATATGGGGTGTTGACCACTTCGTTGAGGAAGGAGTAGCTCTTGTCTATTACATATTTGGCTTATGGAACGGTATCTGTGCTAATTTCAATCTCGGGTTTTATGCAGCACCCCAACTCACCTTTCCCCTTAAGCAAGCATAAGTTGGTTTTCTACATTTGAGACCCTGTTCTGTTTTGTAATTCAGTTCCTGGGTAGCCAAGTTTACATTCGGTGTATTAGTGATACCTTGTGATATTTCTTTTTCTGTGTGACTTATTTCTCTTAGAATCATCGTACCTGAGTCCACTCATTATGCTGCTACGGGCCTGATGACATAGATTTCATTGCTGAGTGATATTGCATTGTACGTAAGTACCACAAATTCTTTATTCATTTTTCGCTTTCTGTGATATTGAACTTGTACCATAAACGAGGTTCTTGTAAACAAAGCCGTCCCAAACTTTGGGGTGGCTGTGTCTTTTTGATTTGAATTTCCCTAAGCTATAGGAGCATAATTGGAAGTGCCCTAGGCTCTGTTGCTTTGTTTTTTAGATGTTTCAGGAAACACCATACACTTCTCCAGAGTGGCTGTTGGCAATTTACATCCCGCCCATCAGCATAACAAGGCTCCCAGTTCTCCATGGCCTGTCCTGCCTTTCTGGATTTTACACTTTTCTCAGATGGCCCTTTTGCCCGGGGGGCAGTGAGACTTCATTGTAGTGCAGATTTCCTTTGCAAGCTTGCTTGGTTGGCCAAAAAGGGCGTATGCGTTTTTTCCTGAATATATTCAGGAAAAAACGCATACGCCCTTTTTGGCCAAGTGCATCATTGTGGACTTTCTGCCTCTTTTCCTATGCTTTTCATGCAATTCCAGTCTACCTCCTGAAATCGGTTTCCTGCAATTCTGCCCCGCTTTCAAGTGCTCTTGGCAGCCTTACTTCAATATATTTTTGGACGATAGCTGTCATTTATAACTCTGCAGGTTTGTGAATGACAGTGCCCCTGAGCTCCTTTGTTCAACTCGCTTTCTTGTGAGCTGGCCGCAACACCGCCAGATTGCTTCAGGCCCTAGTGTGGTTCCGGCACGGCAAGCTGAGCCTTTGGTTAATTCCTCTTCCTGGTGGGAAATGAGAGTTAAATTTGCCCGTCCAGACACCTCCAGCTAGTCTCTCATTGGTTCTCCCTATTCCTGTTCATTTCCCGCAGAAATTGCCAACTGGGCCAAACAGGAGGTTAAAGGCACTGACTCTCCAAGTGGGGAGAGTGTTAGTAAAGCGTCTGGAATGTTGCACCCGAGTACCAGGGGACTTAAACTGAGACATATTTGAACACGTTTCCCGATCACACGGTGGATCATACTCTGGGTTCCACATGCATGTTTTAGCTGAAGGAAGAATCCCTTAAACCTGGAGAGTTGAGACCCATGGAATGGGTACCATGCAATATGACTTCAAAGGGTCTGCATTTGCTCACCGAACCTCAACAATCCTATCACTGCTGCGTTTATGCTGCTGTACACACGCTTGATTCTCTTTCGGAGACATGTAAATCCATAGGTTTTAAGATTCTTACTAGTCAGGTATATTCTTACGCGTTTAATATGGGGTGTTGAGTCCACTTCGTTGAGCAAGGAGTAGCTCTTGTCTATTACATATTTGGCTTATGGAACGGTATCTGTGCTAATTTCAATCTCTGGTTTTATGCAGCACCCCAACTCACCTTTCCCCTTAAGCAAGCATAAGTTGGTTTTCTACATTTGAGACCCTGTTCTGTTTTGTAATTCTGTTCCTGGGTAGCCAAGTTTACATTCCGTGTATTAGTGATACCTTATGATATTTCTTTTTCTGTGTGACTTATTTCTCTTAGAATCATCGTACCTGAGTCCACTCATTATGCTGCTACGGGCCTGATGACATAGATTTCATTGCTGAGTGATATTGCATTGTACGTAAGTACCACAAATTCTTTATTCATTTTTCGCTTTCTGTGATATTGAACTTGTACCATAAACGAGGTTCTTGTAAACAGAGCCGTCCCAAACTTTGGGGTGGCTGTGTCTTTTTGATTTTAATTTCCCTAAGCTATAGGAGCATAAGTGGAAGTGCCCTAGGCTCTGTTGCTTTGTTTTTTAGATGTTTCAGGAAACACCATACACTTCTCCAGAGTGGCTGTTGGCAATTTACATCCCGCCCATCAGCATAACAAGGCTCCCAGTTCTCCATGGCCTGTCCTGCCTTTCTGGATTTTACACTTTTTTCAGATGGCCCTTTTGCCCCGGGGGCAGTGAGACTTCATTGTAGTGCAGATTTCCTTTGCAAGCTTGCTTGGTTGGCCAAAAAGGGCGTATGCGTTTTTTCCTGAATATATTCAGGAAAAAACGCATACGCCCTTTTTGGCCAAGTGCATCATTGTGGACGTTCTGCCTCTTTTCCTATGCTTTTCATGCAATTCCAGTCTACCTCCTGAAATCGGTTTCCTGCAATTCTGCCCCGCTTTCAAGTCCTCTTGGCAGCCTTACTTCAATATATTTTTGGACGATAGCTGTCATTTATAACTCTGCAGGTTTGTGAATGACAGTGCCCCTGAGCTCCTTTCTTCAACTCTCTTTATTGTGAGCTGGCCGAAACACCGCAGGATTGCTTCAGGCACTAGTGTGGTTCTGGCACGGCAAGCTGAGCCTTTGGTTAATTCCTCTTCCTGGTGGGAAATGAGAGTTAAATTTGCCCGTCCAGACACCTCCAGCTAGTCTCTCATTGGTTCTCCCTATTCCTGTTCATTTCCCGCAGAAATTGCAAACTGGGCCAAACAGGACGTTAAAGGCACTGACTCTCCAAGTCGGGAGGGTGTTAGTAAAGCGTCTGGAATGTTGCACCCGAGTACCAGGGGACTTAAACTGAGACATATTTGAACACGTTTCCCGATCACACGGTGGATCATACTCTGGGTTCCACATGCATGTTTTAGCTGAAGGAAGAATCCCTTAAACCTGGAGAGTTGAGACCCATGGAATGGGTACCATGCAATATGACTTCAAAGGGTCTGCATTTGCTCACCGAACCTCACCAATCCTATCACTGCTGCGTTTATGCTGCTGTACACACGCTTGATTCTCTTTCGGAGACATGTAAATCCATAGGTTTTAAGATTCTTACTAGTCAGGTATATTCTTAGGCGTTTAATATGGGGTGTTGGGTCCACTTCGTTGAGGAAGGAGTAGCTCTTGTCTATTACATATTTGGCTTATGGAACGGTATCTGTGCTAATTTCAATCTCTTGTTTTATGCAGCACCCCAACTCACCTTTCCCCTTAAGCAAGCATAAGTTGGTTTTCTACATTTGAGACCCTGTTCTGATTTGTAATTCAGTTCCTGGGTAGCCAAGTTTTCATTCCGTGTATTAGTGATACCTTATGATATTTCTTTTTCTGTGTGACTTATTTCTCTTAGAATCATCGTACCTGAGTCCACTCATTATGCTGCTACGGGCCTGATGACATAGATTTCATTGCTGAGTGATATTGCCTTGTACGTAAGTACCACAAATTCTTTATTCATTTTTCGCTATCTGTGATATTGAACTTGTACCATAAACGAGGTTCTTGTAAACAGAGCCGTCCCAAACTTTGGGGTGGCTGTGTCTTTTTGATTTGAATTTCCCTAAGCTATAGGAGCATAAGTGGAAGTGCCCTAGGCTCTGTTGCTTTGTTTTTTAGATGTTTCAGGAAACACCATACACTTCTCCAGAGTGGCTGTTGGCAATTTACATCCCGCCCATCAGCATAACAAGGCTCCCAGTTCTCCATGGCCTGTCCTCCCTTTCTGGATGTTACACTTTTTTCAGATGGCCCTTTTGCCCCGGGGGCAGTGAGACTTCATTGTAGTGAAGATTTCCTTTGCAAGCTTGCTTGGTTGGCCAAAAGGGGCGTATGCGTTTTTTCCTGAATATATTCAGGAAAAAACGCATACGCCCTTTTTGGCCAAGTGCATCATTGTGGACGTTCTGCCTCTTTTCCTATGCTTTTCATGCAATTCCAGTCTACCTCCTGAAATCGGTTTCCTGCAATTCTGCCCCGCTTTCAAGTCCTCTTGGCAGCCTTACTTCAATATATTTTTGGACGGTAGCTGTCATTTATAACTCTGCAGGCTTGTGAATGACAGTACCCCTGAGCTCCTTTGTTCAACTCGCTTTCTTGTGAGCTGGCCGCAACACCGCAAGATTGCTTCAGGCCCTAGTGTGGTTCCGGCACGGCAAGCTGAGCCTTTGGTTAACTCCTCTTCCTGGTGGGAAATGAGAGTTAAATTTGCCCGTCCAGACACCTCCAGCTAGTCTCTCATTGGTTCTCCCTATTCCTGTTCATTTCCCGCAGAAATTGCAAACTGGGCCAAACAGGAGGTTAAAGGCACTGACTCTCCAAGTGGGGAGAGTGTTAGTAAAGCGTCTGGAATGTTGCACCCGAGTACCAGGGGACCAAAACTGAGACACATTTGAACACGTTTCCCGATCACACGGTGGATAATACTCTGGGTTCCATATGCATGTTTTAGCTGAAGGAAGAATCCCTTAAACCTGGAGAGTTGAGACCCATGGAATGGGTACCATGCAATATGACTTCAAAGGGTCTGCATTTGCTCACCGAACCTCACCAATCCTATCACTGCTGCATTTATGCTGCTGTACACACGCTTGATTCTCTTTCAGAGACATGTAAATCCATAGGTTTTAAGATTCTTACTAGTCAGGTATATTCTTAGGCGTTTAATATGGGGTGCTGTGTCCACTTCGTTGAGCAAGGAGTAGCTCTTGTCTATTACATATTTGGCTTATGGAACGGTATCTGTGCTAATTTCAATCTCTGGTTTCATGCAGCAACCCAACTCACCTTTCCCCTTAAACAAGCATAAGTTGGTTTTCTACATTTGAGACCCTGTTCTGTTTTGTAATTCAGTTCCTGGGTAGCCAAGTTTACATTCCGTGTATTAGTGATACCTTATGATATTTCTTTTTCTGTGTGACTTATTTCTCTTAGAATCATCGTACCTGAGTCCACTCATTATGCTGCTACGGACCTGATGACATAGATTTCATTGCTGACTGATATTGCATTGTACGTAAGTACCACAAATTCTTTATTCATTTTTCGCTTTCTGTGATATTGAACTTGTACCATAAATGAGCTTCTTGTAAACAGAGCCGTCCCAAACTTTGGGGTGGCTGTGTCTTTTTGATTTTAATTTCCCTAAGCTATAGGAGCATAAGTGGAAGTGCCCTAGGCTCTGTTGCTTTGTTTTTTAGATGTTTCAGGAAACACCATACACTTCTCCAGAGTGGCTGTTGGCAATTTACATCCCGCCCATCAGCATAACAAGGCTCCCAGTTCTCCATGGCCTGTCCTGCCTTTCTGGATTTTACACTTTTTTCAGATGGCCCTTTTGCCCGGGGGGCAGTGAGACTTCATTGTAGTGCAGATTTCCTTTGCAAGCTTGCTTGGTTGGCCAAAAAGGGCGTATGCGTTTTTTCCTGAATATATTCAGGAAAAAACGCATACGCCCTTTTTGGCCAAGTGCATCATTGTGGACGTTCTGCCTCTTTTCCTATGCTTTTCATGCAATTCCAGTCTACCTCCTGAAATCGGTGTCCTGCAATTCTGCCCCGCTTTCAAGTGCTCTTGGCAGCCTTACTTCAATATATTTTTGGACGATAGCTGTCATTTATAACTCTGCAGGTTTGTGAATGACAGTGACCCTGAGCTCCTTTGTTCAACTCGCTTTTTTGTGAGCAGGCCGCAACACAGCAAGATTGCTTCAGGCCCTTGTGTGGTTCCGGCACGGCAAGCTGAGCCTTTGGTTAATTCCTCTTCCTGGTGGGAAATGAGAGTTAAATTTGCCCGTCCAGACACCTCCAGCTAGTCTCTCATTGGTTCTCCCTATTCCTGTTCATTTCCCGCAGAAATTGCAAACTGGGCCAAACAGGACGTTAAAGGCACTGACTCTCCAAGTGGGGAGAGTGTTAGTAAAGCGTCTGGAATGTTGCACCCGAGTACCAGGGGACAAAAACTGAGACACATTTGAACACGTTTCCCGAACACACGGTGGATCATACTCTGGGTTCCACATGCATGTTTTAGCTGAAGGAAGAATCCCTTAAACCTGGAGAGTTGAGACCCATGGAATGGGTACCATGCAATATGACTTCAAAGGGTCTGCATTTGCTCACCGAACCTCACTAATCCTATCACTGCTGCGTTTATGCTGCTGTACACACGCTTGATTCTCTTTCAGAGACATGTAAATCCATAGGTTTTAAGATTCTTACTAGTCAGGTATATTCTTAGGCGTTTAATATGGGGTGTTGAGTCCACTTCGTTGAGGAAGGAGTAGCTCTTGTCTATTACATATTTGGCTTATGGAACGGTATCTGTGCTAATTTCAATCTCGGGTTTTATGCAGCACCCCAACTCACCTTTCCCCTTAAGCAAGCATAAGTTGGTTTTCTACATTTGAGACCCTGTTCTGTTTTGTAATTCAATTCCTGGGTAGCCAAGTTTACATTCGGTGTATTAGTGATACCTTATGATATTTCTTTTTCTGTGTGACTTATTTCTCTTAGAATCATCGTACCTGAGGCCACTCATTATGCTGCTACGGGCCTGATGACATAGATTTCATTGCTGAGTGATATTGCATTGTACGTAAGTACCACAAATTCTTTATTCATTTTTCGCTTTCTGTGATATTGAACTTGTACCATAAACGAGGTTCTTATAAACAAAGCCGTCCCAAACTTTGGGGTGGCTGTGTCTTTTTGATTTTAATTTCCCTAAGCTATAGGAGCATAAGTGGAAGTGCCCTAGGCTCTGTTGCTTTGTTTTTTAGATGTTTCAGGAAACACCATACACTTCTCCAGAGTGGCTGTTGGCAATTTACATCCCGCCCATCAGCATAACAAGGCTCCCAGTTCTCCATGGCCTGTCCTCCCTTTCTGGATGTTACACTTTTTTCAGATGGCCCTTTTGCCCCGGGGGCAGTGAGACTTCATTGTAGTGAAGATTTCCTTTGCAAGCTTGCTTGGTTGGCCAAAAGGGGCGTATGCGTTTTTTCCTGAATATATTCAGGAAAAAACGCATACGCCCTTTTTGGCCAAGTGCATCATTGTGGACGTTCTGCCTCTTTTCCTATGCTTTTCATGCAATTCCAGTCTACCTCCTGAAATCGGTTTCCTGCAATTCTGCCCCGCTTTCAAGTCCTCTTGGCAGCCTTACTTCAATATATTTTTGGACGGTAGCTGTCATTTATAACTCTGCAGGCTTGTGAATGACAGTACCCCTGAGCTCCTTTGTTCAACTCGCTTTCTTGTGAGCTGGCCGCAACACCGCAAGATTGCTTCAGGCCCTAGTGTGGTTCCGGCACGGCAAGCTGAGCCTTTGGTTAACTCCTCTTCCTGGTGGGAAATGAGAGTTAAATTTGCCCGTCCAGACACCTCCAGCTAGTCTCTCATTGGTTCTCCCTATTCCTGTTCATTTCCCGCAGAAATTGCAAACTGGGCCAAACAGGAGGTTAAAGGCACTGACTCTCCAAGTGGGGAGAGTGTTAGTAAAGCGTCTGGAATGTTGCACCCGAGTACCAGGGGACCAAAACTGAGACACATTTGAACACGTTTCCCGATCACACGGTGGATAATACTCTGGGTTCCATATGCATGTTTTAGCTGAAGGAAGAATCCCTTAAACCTGGAGAGTTGAGACCCCTGGAATGGGTACCATGCAATATGACTTCAAAGGGTCTGCATTTGCTCACCGAACCTCACCAATCCTATCACTGCTGCATTTATGCTGCTGTACACACGCTTGATTCTCTTTCAGAGACATGTAAATCCATAGGTTTTAAGATTCTTACTAGTCAGGTATATTCTTAGGCGTTTAATATGGGGTGCTGCGTCCACTTCGTTGAGCAAGGAGTAGCTCTTGTCTATTACATATTTGGCTTATGGAACGGTATCTGTGCTAATTTCAATCTCTGGTTTCATGCAGCAACCCAACTCACCTTTCCCCTTAAACAAGCATAAGTTGGTTTTCTACATTTGAGACCCTGTTCTGTTTTGTAATTCAGTTCCTGGGTAGCCAAGTTTACATTCCGTGTATTAGTGATACCTTATGATATTTCTTTTTCTGTGTGACTTATTTCTCTTAGAATCATCGTACCTGAGTCCACTCATTATGCTGCTACGGACCTGATGACATAGATTTCATTGCTGACTGATATTGCATTGTACGTAAGTACCACAAATTCTTTATTCATTTTTCGCTTTCTGTGATATTGAACTTGTACCATAAATGAGCTTCTTGTAAACAGAGCCGTCCCAAACTTTGGGGTGGCTGTGTCTTTTTGATTTTAATTTCCCTAAGCTATAGGAGCATAAGTGGAAGTGCCCTAGGCTCTGTTGCTTTGTTTTTTAGATGTTTCAGGAAACACCATACACTTCTCCAGAGTGGCTGTTGGCAATTTACATCCCGCCCATCAGCATAACAAGGCTCCCAGTTCTCCATGGCCTGTCCTGCCTTTCTGGATTTTACACTTTTTTCAGATGGCCCTTTTGCCCGGGGGGCAGTGAGACTTCATTGTAGTGCAGATTTCCTTTGCAAGCTTGCTTGGTTGGCCAAAAAGGGCGTATGCGTTTTTTCCTGAATATATTCAGGAAAAAACGCATACGCCCTTTTTGGCCAAGTGCATCATTGTGGACGTTCTGCCTCTTTTCCTATGCTTTTCATGCAATTCCAGTCTACCTCCTGAAATCGGTTTCCTGCAATTCTGCCCCGCTTTCAAGTGCTCTTGGCAGCCTTACTTCAATATATTTTTGGACGATAGCTGTCATTTATAACTCTGCAGGTTTGTGAATGACAGTGACCCTGAGCTCCTTTGTTCAACTCGCTTTTTTGTGAGCAGGCCGCAACACAGCAAGATTGCTTCAGGCCCTTGTGTGGTTCCGGCACGGCAAGCTGAGCCTTTGGTTAATTCCTCTTCCTGGTGGGAAATGAGAGTTAAATTTGCCCGTCCAGACACCTCCAGCTAGTCTCTCATTGGTTCTCCCTATTCCTGTTCATTTCCCGCAGAAATTGCAAACTGGGCCAAACAGGACGTTAAAGGCACTGACTCTCCAAGTGGGGAGAGTGTTAGTAAAGCGTCTGGAATGTTGCACCCGAGTACCAGGGGACAAAAACTGAGACACATTTGAACACGTTTCCCGAACACACGGTGGATCATACTCTGGGTTCCACATGCATGTTTTAGCTGAAGGAAGAATCCCTTAAACCTGGAGAGTTGAGACCCATGGAATGGGTACCATGCAATATGACTTCAAAGGGTCTGCATTTGCTCACCGAACCTCACTAATCCTATCACTGCTGCGTTTATGCTGCTGTACACACGCTTGATTCTCTTTCAGAGACATGTAAATCCATAGGTTTTAAGATTCTTACTAGTCAGGTATATTCTTAGGCGTTTAATATGGGGTGTTGAGTCCACTTCGTTGAGGAAGGAGTAGCTCTTGTCTATTACATATTTGGCTTATGGAACGGTATCTGTGCTAATTTCAATCTCGGGTTTTATGCAGCACCCCAACTCACCTTTCCCCTTAAGCAAGCATAAGTTGGTTTTCTACATTTGAGACCCTGTTCTGTTTTGTAATTCAATTCCTGGGTAGCCAAGTTTACATTCGGTGTATTAGTGATACCTTATGATATTTCTTTTTCTGTGTGACTTATTTCTCTTAGAATCATCGTACCTGAGGCCACTCATTATGCTGCTACGGGCCTGATGACATAGATTTCATTGCTGAGTGATATTGCATTGTACGTAAGTACCACAAATTCTTTATTCATTTTTCGCTTTCTGTGATATTGAACTTGTACCATAAACGAGGTTCTTATAAACAAAGCCGTCCCAAACTTTGGGGTGGCTGTGTCTTTTTGATTTTAATTTCCCTAAGCTATAGGAGCATAAGTGGAAGTGCCCTAGGCTCTGTTGCTTTGTT
Source organism: Lagenorhynchus albirostris (assembly GCF_949774975.1). NCBI lineage: Eukaryota > Metazoa > Chordata > Mammalia > Artiodactyla > Delphinidae > Lagenorhynchus > Lagenorhynchus albirostris. The sequence goes on along the minus strand of NC_083095.1, from coordinate 109,332,019 downwards.
TTTTAGATGTTTCAGGAAACACCATACACTTCTCCAGAGTGGCTGTTGGCAATTTACATCCCGCCCATCAGCATAACAAGGCTCCCAGTTCTCCATGGCCTGTCCTGCCTTTCTGGATTTTACACTTTTTTCAGATGGCCCTTTTGCCCGGGGGGCAGTGAGACTTCATTGTAGTGCAGATTTCCTTTGCAAGCTTGCTTGGTTGGCCAAAAAGGGCGTATGCGTTTTTTCCTGAATATATTCAGGAAAAAACGTATACGCCCTTTTTGGCCAAGTGCATCATTGTGGACGTTCTGCCTCTTTTCCTATGCTTTTCATGCAATTCCAGTCTACCTCCTGAAATCGGTTTCCTGCAATTCTGCCCCGCTTTCAAGTGCTCTTGGCAGCCTTACTTCAATATATTTTTGGACGAGAGCTGTCATTTATAACTCTGCAGGTTTGTGAATGACAGTGCCCCTGAGCTCCTTTCTTCAGCTCTCTTTATTGTGAGCTGGCCGCAACACCGCAGGATTGCTTCAGGCCCTAGTGTGGTTCCTGCACGGCAAGCTGAGCCTTTGGTTAATTCCTCTTCCTGGTGGGAAATGAGAGTTAAATTTGCCCGTCCAGACACCTCCAGCTAGTCTCTCATTGGTTCTCCCTATTCCTGTTCATTTCCCGCAGAAATTGCAAACTGGGCCAAACAGGAGGTTAAAGGCACTGACTCTCCAAGTGGGGAGAGTGTTAGTAAAGCGTCTGAAATGTTGCACCCGAGTACCAGGGGACGAAAACTGAGACACATTTGAACACGTTTCCCGATCACACGGTGGATCATACTCTGGGTTCCACATGCATGTTTTAGCTGAAGGAGGAATCCCTTAAACCTGCACATTTGTGACCCATGGAATGGGTACCATGCAATATGACTGCAAAGGGTCTGCATTTGCTCACCGAACCTCACCAATCCTATCACTGCTGCGTTTATGCTGCTGTACACATGCTTGATTCCCTTTCGGAGACATGTAAATCCATAGGTTTTAAGATTCTTACTAGTCAGGTATATTCTTAGGCGTTTAATATGTGGTGTTGAGTCCACTTCGTTGAGGAAGGAGTAGCTCTTGTCTATTACATATTTGGCTTATGGAATGGTATCTGTGCTAATTTCAATCTCTGGTTTTATGCAGCACCCCAACTCACCTTTCCCCTTAAGCAAGCATAAGTTGGTTTTCTACATTTGAGACCCTGTTCTGTTTTGTAATTCAGTTCCTGGCTAGCCAAGTTTACATTCCGTGTATTAGTGGTACCTTATGATATTTCTTTTTCTGTGTGAGTTATTTCTCTTAGAATCATCGTACCTGAGTCCACTCATTATGCTGCTACGGGCCTGATGACATAGATTTCATTGCTGAGTGATATTGCATTGTATGTAAGTACCACAAATTCTTTATTCATTTTTCGCTTTCTGTGATATTGAACTTGTACCATAAACGAGGTTCTTGTAAACAGAGCCGTCCCAAACTTTGGGGTGGCTGTGTCTTTTTGATTTTAATTTCCTTAAGCTATAGGAGCATAAGTGGAAGTGCCCTAGGCTCTGTTGCTTTGTTTTTTAGATGTTTCAGGAAACACCATACACTTCTCCAGAGTGGCTGTTGGCAATTTACATCCCGCCCATCAGCATAACAAGGCTCCCACTTCTCCATGGCCTGTCCTGCCTTTCTGGATTTTACACTTTTTTCAGATGGCCCTTTTGCCCGGGGGGCAGTGAGACTTCATTGTAGTGCAGATTTCCTTTGCAAGCTTGCTTGGTTGGCCAAAAAGGGCGTATGCGTTTTTTCCTGAATATATTCAGGAAAAAACGCATACGCCCTATTTGGCCAAGTGCATCATTGTGGACGTTCTGCCTCTTTTCCTATGCTTTTCATGCAATTCCAGTCTACCTCCTGAAATCGGTTTCCTGCAATTCTGCCCCGCTTTCAAGTGCTCTTGGCAGCCTTACTTCAATATATTTTTGGACGATAGCTGTCATTTATAACTCTGCAGGTTTGTGAATTACAGTGCCCCTGAGCTCCTTTGTTCAACTCGCTTTCTTGTGAGCTGGCCGCAACACCGCAAGATTGCTTCAGGCCCTAGTGTGGTTCCGGCACGGCAAGCTGAGCCTTTGGTTAATTCCTCTTCCTGGTGGGAAATGAGAGTTAAATTTGCCCGTCCAGACACCTCCAGCTAGTCTCTCATTGGTTCTCCCTATTCCTGTTCATTTCCCGCAGAAATTGCAAACTCGGCAAAACACGACGTTAAAGGCACTGACTCTCCAAGTGGGGAGAGTGTTAGTAAAGCGTCTGGAATGTTGCACCCGAGTACCAGGGGACTTAAACTGAGACATATTTGAACACGTTTCCCGATCACACGGTGGATCATACTCTGGGTTCCACATGCATGTTTTAGCTGAAGGAAGAATCCCTTAAACCTGGAGAGTTGAGACCCATGGAATGGGTACCATGCAATATGACTTCAAAGGGTCTGCATTTGCTCACCGAACCTCACCAATCCTATCACTGCTGCGGTTATACTTCTGTAAACACGCTTGATTCTCTTTCGGAGACATGTAAATCCATAGGTTTTAAGATTCTTACTAGTCAGGTATACTCTTAGGCGTTTAATATGGGGTGTTGAGTCCACTTCGTTGATCAAGGAGTAGCTCTTGTCTATTACATATTTGGCTTATGGAACGGTATCTGTGCTAATTTCAATCTCTGGTTTTATGCAGCACCCCAACTCACCTTTCCCCTTAAGCAAGCATAAGTTGGTTTTCTACATTTGAGACCCTGTTCTGTTTTGTAATTCAGTTCCTGGGTAGCCAAGTTTACATTCCGTGTATTAGTGATACCTTATGATATTTCTTTTTCTGTGTGAGTTATTTCTCTTAGAATCATCGTACCTGAGTCCACTCATTATGCTGCTACGGGCCTGATGACATAGATTTCATTGCTGAGTGATATTGCATTGTACGTAAGTACCACAAATTCTTTATTCATTTTTCGCTTTCTGTGATATTGAACTTGTACCATAAACGAGGATCTTGTAAACAGAGCCGTCCCAAACTTTGGGGTGGCTGTGTCTTTTTGATTTGAATTTCCCTAAGCTATAGGAGCATAAGTGGAAGTGCCCTAGGCTCTGTTGCTTTGTTTTTTAGATGTTTCAGGAAACACCATACACTTCTCCAGAGTGGCTGTTGGCAATTTACATCCCGCCCATCAGCATAACAAGGCTCCCAGTTCTCCATGGCCTGTCCTGCCTTTCTGGATTTTACACTTTTTTCAGATGGCCCTTTTGCCCGGGGGGCAGTGAGACTTCATTGTAGTGCAGATTTCCTTTGCAAGCTTGCTTGGTTGGCCAAAAAGGGCGTATGCGTTTTTTCCTGAAAATATTCAGGAAAAAACGCATACGCCCTTTTTGGCCAAGTGCATCATTGTGGACGTTCTGCCTCTTTTCCTATGCTTTTCATGCAATTCCAGTCTACCTCCTGAAATCGGTGTCCTGCAATTCTGCCCCGCTTTCAAGTGCTCTTGGCAGCCTTACTTCAATATATTTTTGGACGATAGCTGTCATTTATAACTCTGCAGGTTTGTGAATGACAGTGCCCCTGAGCTCCTTTCTTCAGCTCTCTTTATTGTGAGCTGGCCGCAACACCGCAGGATTGCTTCAGGCCCTAGTGTGGTTCCGGCACGGCAAGCTGAGCCTTTGGTTAATTCCTCTTCCTGGTGGGAAATGAGAGTTAAATTTGCCCGTCCAGACACCTCCAGCTAGTCTCTCATTGGTTCTCCCTATTCCTGTTCATTTCCCGCAGAAATTGCAAACTGGGCCAAACAGGAGGTTAAAGGCACTGACTCTCCAAGTGGGGAGAGTGTTAGTAAAGCGTCTGAAATGTTGCACCCGAGTACCAGGGGACGAAAACTGAGACACATTTGAACACGTTTCCCGATCACACGGTGGATCATACTCTGGGTTCCACATGCATGTTTTAGCTGAAGGAGGAATCCCTTAAACCTGCACATTTGTGACCCATGGAATGGGTACCATGCAATATGACTGCAAAGGGTCTGCATTTGCTCACCGAACCTCACCAATCCTATCACTGCTGCGTTTATGCTGCTGTACACATGCTTGATTCCCTTTCGGAGACATGTAAATCCATAGGTTTTAAGATTCTTACTAGTCAGGTATATTCTTAGGCGTTTAATATGTGGTGTTGAGTCCACTTCGTTGAGGAAGGAGTAGCTCTTGTCTATTACATATTTGGCTTATGGAATGGTATCTGTGCTAATTTCAATCTCTGGTTTTATGCAGCACCCCAACTCACCTTTCCCCTTAAGCAAGCATAAGTTGGTTTTCTACATTTGAGACCCTGTTCTGTTTTGTAATTCAGTTCCTGGCTAGCCAAGTTTACATTCCGTGTATTAGTGGTACCTTATGATATTTCTTTTTCTGTGTGAGTTATTTCTCTTAGAATCATCGTACCTGAGTCCACTCATTATGCTGCTACGGGCCTGATGACATAGATTTCATTGCTGAGTGATATTGCATTGTATGTAAGTACCACAAATTCTTTATTCATTTTTCGCTTTCTGTGATATTGAACTTGTACCATAAACGAGGTTCTTGTAAACAGAGCCGTCCCAAACTTTGGGGTGGCTGTGTCTTTTTGATTTTAATTTCCTTAAGCTATAGGAGCATAAGTGGAAGTGCCCTAGGCTCTGTTGCTTTGTTTTTTAGATGTTTCAGGAAACACCATACACTTCTCCAGAGTGGCTGTTGGCAATTTACATCCCGCCCATCAGCATAACAAGGCTCCCACTTCTCCATGGCCTGTCCTGCCTTTCTGGATTTTACACTTTTTTCAGATGGCCCTTTTGCCCGGGGGGCAGTGAGACTTCATTGTAGTGCAGATTTCCTTTGCAAGCTTGCTTGGTTGGCCAAAAAGGGCGTATGCGTTTTTTCCTGAATATATTCAGGAAAAAACGCATACGCCCTATTTGGCCAAGTGCATCATTGTGGACGTTCTGCCTCTTTTCCTATGCTTTTCATGCAATTCCAGTCTACCTCCTGAAATCGGTTTCCTGCAATTCTGCCCCGCTTTCAAGTGCTCTTGGCAGCCTTACTTCAATATATTTTTGGACGATAGCTGTCATTTATAACTCTGCAGGTTTGTGAATTACAGTGCCCCTGAGCTCCTTTGTTCAACTCGCTTTCTTGTGAGCTGGCCGCAACACCGCAAGATTGCTTCAGGCCCTAGTGTGGTTCCGGCACGGCAAGCTGAGCCTTTGGTTAATTCCTCTTCCTGGTGGGAAATGAGAGTTAAATTTGCCCGTCCAGACACCTCCAGCTAGTCTCTCATTGGTTCTCCCTATTCCTGTTCATTTCCCGCAGAAATTGCAAACTCGGCAAAACACGACGTTAAAGGCACTGACTCTCCAAGTGGGGAGAGTGTTAGTAAAGCGTCTGGAATGTTGCACCCGAGTACCAGGGGACTTAAACTGAGACATATTTGAACACGTTTCCCGATCACACGGTGGATCATACTCTGGGTTCCACATGCATGTTTTAGCTGAAGGAAGAATCCCTTAAACCTGGAGAGTTGAGACCCATGGAATGGGTACCATGCAATATGACTTCAAAGGGTCTGCATTTGCTCACCGAACCTCACCAATCCTATCACTGCTGCGGTTATACTTCTGTAAACACGCTTGATTCTCTTTCGGAGACATGTAAATCCATAGGTTTTAAGATTCTTACTAGTCAGGTATACTCTTAGGCGTTTAATATGGGGTGTTGAGTCCACTTCGTTGATCAAGGAGTAGCTCTTGTCTATTACATATTTGGCTTATGGAACGGTATCTGTGCTAATTTCAATCTCTGGTTTTATGCAGCACCCCAACTCACCTTTCCCCTTAAGCAAGCATAAGTTGGTTTTCTACATTTGAGACCCTGTTCTGTTTTGTAATTCAGTTCCTGGGTAGCCAAGTTTACATTCCGTGTATTAGTGATACCTTATGATATTTCTTTTTCTGTGTGAGTTATTTCTCTTAGAATCATCGTACCTGAGTCCACTCATTATGCTGCTACGGGCCTGATGACATAGATTTCATTGCTGAGTGATATTGCATTGTACGTAAGTACCACAAATTCTTTATTCATTTTTCGCTTTCTGTGATATTGAACTTGTACCATAAACGAGGATCTTGTAAACAGAGCCGTCCCAAACTTTGGGGTGGCTGTGTCTTTTTGATTTGAATTTCCCTAAGCTATAGGAGCATAAGTGGAAGTGCCCTAGGCTCTGTTGCTTTGTTTTTTAGATGTTTCAGGAAACACCATACACTTCTCCAGAGTGGCTGTTGGCAATTTACATCCCGCCCATCAGCATAACAAGGCTCCCAGTTCTCCATGGCCTGTCCTGCCTTTCTGGATTTTACACTTTTTTCAGATGGCCCTTTTGCCCGGGGGGCAGTGAGACTTCATTGTAGTGCAGATTTCCTTTGCAAGCTTGCTTGGTTGGCCAAAAAGGGCGTATGCGTTTTTTCCTGAATATATTCAGGAAAAAACGCATACGCCCTTTTTGGCCAAGTGCATCATTGTGGACGTTCTGCCTCTTTTCCTATGCTTTTCATGCAATTCCAGTCTACCTCCTGAAATCGGTGTCCTGCAATTCTGCCCCGCTTTCAAGTGCTCTTGGCAGCCTTACTTCAATATATTTTTGGACGATAGCTGTCATTTATAACTCTGCAGGTTTGTGAATGACAGTGCCCCTGAGCTCCTTTCTTCAGCTCTCTTTATTGTGAGCTGGCCGCAACACCGCAGGATTGCTTCAGGCCCTAGTGTGGTTCCGGCACGGCAAGCTGAGCCTTTGGTTAATTCCTCTTCCTGGTGGGAAATGAGAGTTAAATTTGCCCGTCCAGACACCTCCAGCTAGTCTCTCATTGGTTCTCCCTATTCCTGTTCATTTCCCGCAGAAATTGCAAACTCGGCAAAACACGACGTTAAAGGCACTGACTCTCCAAGTGGGGAGAGTGTTAGTAAAGCGTCTGGAATGTTGCACCCGAGTACCAGGGGACGAAAACTGAGACACATTTGAACACGTTTCCCGATCACACGGTGGATCATACTCTGGGTTCCACATGCATGTTTTAGCTGAAGGAAGAATCCCTTAATCCTGGAGATTTGTGACCCATGGAATGGGTACCATGCAATATGACTTCAAAGGGTCTGCATTTGCTCACCGAACCTCACCAATCCTATCACTGCTGCGTTTATGCTTCTGTACACACGCTTGATTCTCTTTCAGAGACATGTAAATCCATAGGTTTTAAGATTCTTACTAGTCAGGTATATTCTTAGGCGTTTAATATGGGGTGTTGAGTCCACTTCGTTGAGCAAGGAGTAGCTCTTGTCTATTACATACTTGGCTTATGGAACGGTATCTGTGCTAATTTCAATCTCTGGTTTTATGCAGCACCCCAACTCACCTTTCCCCTTAAGCAAGCATAAGTTGTTTTTCTACATTTGAGACCCTGTTCTGTTTTGTAATTCAGTTCCTGGGTAGCCAAGTTTACATTCCGTGTATTAGTGATACCTTATGATATTTCTTTTTCTGTGTGAGTTATTTCTCTTAGAATCATCGTACCTGAGTCCACTCATTATGCTGCTACGGGCCTGATGATATAGATTTCATTGCTGAGTGATATTGCATTGTACGTAAGTACCACAAATTCTTTATTCATTTTTCGCTTTCTGTGATATTGAACTTGTACCATAAACGAGGTTCTTGTAAACAGAGCCGTCCCAAACTTTGGGGTGGCTGTGTCTTTTTGATTTTAATTTCCCTAAGCTATAGGAGCATAAGTGGAAGTGCCCTAGGCTCTGTTGCTTTGTTTTTTAGATGTTTCAGGAAACACCATACACTTCTCCAGAGTGGCTGTTGGCAATTTACATCCCGCCCATCAGCATAACAAGGCTCCCAGTTCTCCATGGCCTGTCCTGCCTTTCTGGATTTTACACTTTTTTCAGATGGCCCTTTTGCCCGGGGGGCAGTGAGACTTCATTGTAGTGCAGATTTCCTTTGCAAGCTTGCTTGGTTGGCCAAAAAGGGCGTATGCGTTTTTTCCTGAATATATTCAGGAAAAAACGCATACGCCCTTTTTGGCCAAGTGCATCATTGTGGACGTTCTGCCTCTTTTCCTATGCTTTTCATGCAATTCCAGTCTACCTCCTGAAATCGGTGTCCTGCAATTCTGCCCCGCTTTCAAGTGCTCTTGGCAGCCTTACTTCAATATATTTTTGGACGATAGCTGTCATTTATAACTCTGCAGGTTTGTGAATTACAGTGCCCCTGAGCTCCTTTGTTCAACTCGCTTTCTTGTGAGCTGGCCGCAACACCGCAAGATTGCTTCAGGCCCTAGTGTGGTTCCAGCACGGCAAGCTGAGCCTTTGGTTAATTCCTCTTCCTGGTGGGAAATGAGAGTTAAATTTGCCCGTCCAGACACCTCCAGCTAGTCTCTCATTGGTTCTCCCTATTCCTGTTCATTACCCGCAGAAATTGCCAACTGGGCCAAACAGGAGGTTAAAGGCACTGACTCTCCAAGTGGGGAGAGTGTTAGTAAAGCGTCTGGAATGTTGCACCCGAGTACCAGGGGACTTTAACTGAGACATATTTGAACACGTTTCCCGATCACACGGTGGATCATACTCTGGGTTCCACATGCATGTTTTAGCTGAAGGAAGAATCCCTTAAACCTGGAGAGTTGAGACCCATGGAATGGGTACCATGCAATATGACTTCAAAGGGTCTGCATTTGCTCACCGAACCTCACCAATCCTATCACTGCTGCGGTTATACTTCTGTACACACGCTTGATTCTCTTTCGGAGACATGTAAATCCATAGGTTTTAAGATTCTTACTAGTCAGGTATACTCTTAGGCGTTTAATATGGGGTGTTGAGTCCACTTCGTTGAGCAAGGAGTAGCTCTTGTCTATTACATATTTGGCTTATGGAACGGTATCTGTACTAATTTCAATCTCTGGTTTTATGCAGCACCCCAACTCACCTTTCCCCTTAAGCAAGCATAAGTTGGTTTTCCTCATTTGAGACCCTGTTCTGTTTTGTAATTCAGTTCCTGGGTAGCCAAGTTTACATTCCGTGTATTAGTGATACCTTATGATATTTCTTTTTCTGTGTGACTTATTTCTCTTCGAATCATCGTACCTGAGTCCACTCATTATGCTGCTACGGGCCTGATGACATAGATTTCATTGCTGAGTGATATTGCCTTGTACGTAAGTACCACAAATTCTTTATTCATTTTTCGCTTTCTGTGATATTGAACTTGTACCATAAACGAGGTTCTTGTAAACAGAGCCGTCCCAAACTTTGGGGTGGCTGTGTCTTTTTGATTTTAATTTCCCTAAGCTATAGGAGCATAAGTGGAAGTGCCCTAGGCTCTGTTGCTTTGTTTTTTAGATGTTTCAGGAAACACCATACACTTCTCCAGAGTGGCTGTTGGCAATTTACATCCCGCCCATCAGCATAACAAGGCTCCCAGTTCTCCATGGCCTGTCCTGCCTTTCTGGATTTTACACTTTTTTCAGATGGCCCTTTTGCCCGGGGGGCAGTGAGACTTCATTGTAGTGCAGATTTCCTTTGCAAGCTTGCTTGGTTGGCCAAAAAGGGCGTATGCGTTTTTTCCTGAATATATTCAGGAAAAAACGCATACGCCCTTTTTGGCCAAGTGCATCATTGTGGACGTTCTGCCTCTTTTCCTATTCTTTTCATGCAATTCCAGTCTACCTCCTGAAATCGGTTTCCTGCAATTCTGCCCCGCTTTCAAGTGCTCTTGGCAGCCTTACTTCAATATATTTTTGGACGATAGCTGTCATTTATAACTCTGCAGGTTTGTGAATTACAGTGCCCCTGAGCTCCTTTGTTCAACTCGCTTTCTTGTGAGCTGGCCGCAACACCGCAAGATTGCTTCAGGCCCTAGTGTGGTTCCGGCACGGCAAGCTGAGCCTTTGGTTAATTCCTCTTCCTGGTGGGAAATGAGAGTTAAATTTGCCCGTCCAGACACCTCCAGCTAGTCTCTCATTGGTTCTCCCTATTCCTGTTCATTTCCCGCAGAAATTGCCAACTGGGCCAAACAGGAGGTTAAAGGCACTGACTCTCCAAGTGGGGAGAGTGTTAGTAAAGCCTCTGGAATGTTGCACCCGAGTACCAGGGGACTTTAACTGAGACATATTTGAACACGTTTCCCGATCACACGGTGGATCATACTCTGGGTTCCACATGCATGTTTTAGCTGAAGGAAGAATCCCTTAAACCTGGAGAGTTGAGACCCATGGAATGGGTACCATGCAATATGACTTCAAAGGGTCTGCATTTGCTCACCGAACCTCACCAATCCTATCACTGCTGCGGTTATACTTCTGTACACACGCTTGATTCTCTTTCGGAGACATGTAAATCCATAGGTTTTAAGATTCTTACTAGTCAGGTATACTCTTAGGCGTTTAATATGGGGTGTTGAGTCCACTTCGTTGAGCAAGGAGTAGCTCTTGTCTATTACATATTTGGCTTATGGAACGGTATCTGTACTAATTTCAATCTCTGGTTTTATGCAGCACCCCAACTCACCTTTCCCCTTAAGCAAGCATAAGTTGGTTTTCCTCATTTGAGACCCTGTTCTGTTTTGTAATTCAGTTCCTGGGTAGCCAAGTTTACATTCCGTGTATTAGTGATACCTTATGATATTTCTTTTTCTGTGTGACTTATTTCTCTTCGAATCATCGTACCTGAGTCCACTCATTATGCTGCTACGGGCCTGATGACATAGATTTCATTGCTGAGTGATATTGCCTTGTACGTAAGTACCACAAATTCTTTATTCATTTTTCGCTTTCTGTGATATTGAACTTGTACCATAAACGAGGTTCTTGTAAACAGAGCCGTCCCAAACTTTGGGGTGGCTGTGTCTTTTTGATTTTAATTTCCCTAAGCTATAGGAGCATAAGTGGAAGTGCCCTAGGCTCTGTTGCTTTGTTTTTTAGATGTTTCAGGAAACTCCATACACTTCTCCAGAGTGGCTGTTGGCAATTTACATCCCGCCCATCAGCATAACAAGGCTCCCAGTTCTCCATGGCCTGTCCTGCCTTTCTGGATTTTACACTTTTTTCAGATGGCCCTTTTGCCCGGGGGGCAGTGAGACTTCATTGTAGTGCAGATTTCCTTTGCAAGCTTGCTTGGTTGGCCAAAAAGGGCGTATGCGTTTTTTCCTGAATATATTCAGGAAAAAACGCATACGCCCTTTTTGGCCAAGTGCATCATTGTGGACGTTCTGCCTCTTTTCCTATGCTTTTCATGCAATTCCAGTCTACCTCCTGAAATCGGTGTCCTGCAATTCTGCCCCGCTTTCAAGTCCTCTTGGCAGCCTTACTTCAATATATTTTTGGACGATAGCTGTCATTTATAACTCTGCAGGTTTGTGAATGACAGTGCCCCTGAGCTCCTTTGTTCAACTCGCTTTCTTGTGAGCTGGCCGCAACACCGCAAGATTGCTTCAGGCCCTAGTGTGGTTCCGGCACGGCAAGCTGAGCCTTTGGTTAATTCCTCTTCCTGGTGGGAAATGAGAGTTAAATTTGCCCGTCCAGACACCTCCAGCTAGTCTCTCATTGGTTCTCCCTATTCCTGTTCATTTCCCGCAGAAATTGCCAACTGGGCCAAACAGGAGGTTAAAGGCACTGACTCTCCAAGTGGGGAGAGTGTTAGTAAAGCGTCTGGAATGTTGCACCCGAGTACCAGGGGACGAAAACTGAGACACATTTGAACACGTTTCCCGATCACACGGTGGATCATACTCTGGGTTCCACATGCATGTTTTAGCTGAAGGAAGAATCCCTTAAACCTGGAGATTTGTGACCCATGGAATGGGTACCATGCAATATGACTTCAAAGGGTCTGCATTTGCTCACCGAACCTCACCAATCCTATCACTGCTGCGTTTATGCTTCTGTACACACGCTTGATTCTCTTTCAGAGACATGTAAATCCATAGGTGTTAAGATTCTTACTAGTCAGGTATATTCTTAGGCGTTTAATATGGGGTGTTGAGTCCACTTCGTTGAGGAAGGAGTAGCTCTTGTCTATTACATACTTGGCTTATGGAACGGTATCTGTGCTAATTTCAATCTCTGGTTTTATGCAGCACCCCAACTCACCTTTCCCCTTAAGCAAGCATAAGTTGGTTTTCTACATTTGAGACCCTGTTCTGTTTTGTAATTCAGTTCCTGGGTAGCCAAGTTTACATTCCGTGTATTAGTGATACCTTATGATATTTCTTTTTCTGTGTGACTTATTTCTCTTAGAATCATCGTATCTGAGTCCACTTATTATGCTGCTATGGGCCTGATGACATAGATTTCATTGCTGAGTGATATTGCATTGTACGTAAGTACCACAAATTCTTTATTCATTTTTCGCTTTCTGTGATATTGAACTTGTACCATAAACGAGGATCTTGTAAACAGAGCCGTCCCAAACTTTGGGGTGGCTGTGTCTTTTTGATTTTAATTTCCCTAAGCTATAGGAGCATAAGTGGAAGTGCCCTAGGCTCTGTTGCTTTGTTTTTTAGATGTTTCAGGAAACACCATACACTTCTCCAGAGTGGCTGTTGGCAATTTACATCCCGCCCATCAGCATAACAAGGCTCCCAGTTCTCCATGGCCTGTCCTGCCTTTCTGGATTTTACACTTTTTTCAGATGGCCCTTTTGCCCGGGGGGCAGTGAGACTTCATTGTAGTGCAGATTTCCTTTGCAATCTTGCTTGGTTGACCAAAAAGGGCGTATGCGTTTTTTCCTGAATATATTCAGGAAAAAACGCATACGCCCTTTTTGGCCAAGTGCATCATTGTGGACGTTCTGCCTCTTTTCCTATGCTTTTCATGCAATTCCAGTCTACCTCCTGAAATCGGTTTCCTGCAATTCTGCCCCGCTTTCAAGTGCTCTTGGCAGCCTTACTTCAATATATTTTTGGACGATAGCTGTCATTTATAACTCTGCAGGTTTGTGAATTACAGTGCCCCTGAGCTCCTTTGTTCAACTCGCTTTCTTGTGAGCTGGCCGCAACACCGCAAGATTGCTTCAGGCCCTAGTGTGGTTCTGGCACGGCAAGCTGAGCCTTTGGTTAATTCCTCTTCCTGGTGGGAAATGAGAGTTAAATTTGCCCGTCCAGACACCTCCAGCTAGTCTCTCATTGGTTCTCCCTATTCCTGTTCATTTCCCGCAGAAATTGCAAACTGGGCCAAACAGGAGGTTAAAGGCACTGACTCTCCAAGTGGGGAGAGTGTTAGTAAAGCGTCTGGAATGTTGCACCCGAGTACCAGGGGACGAAAACTGAGACACATTGGAACACGTTTCCCGATCACACGGTGGATCATACTCTGGGTTCCACATGCATGTTTTAGCTGAAGGAAGAATCCCTTAAACCTGGAGACTTGAGACCCATGGAATGGGTACCATGCTATATGACTTCAAAGGGTCTGCATTTGCACACCGAACCTCACCAATCCTATCACTGCTGCGTTTATGCTGCTGTACACACGCTTGATTCTCTTTCGGAGACATGTAAATCCATAGGTTTTAAGATTCTTACTAGTCAGGTATACTCTTAGGCGTTTAATATGGGGTGTTGAGTCCACTTCGTTGAGCAAGGAGTAGCTCTTGTCTATTACATATTTGGCTTATGGAACGGTATCTGTACTAATTTCAATCTCTGGTTTTATGCAGCACCCCAACTCACCTTTCCCCTTAAGCAAGCATAAGTTGGTTTTCCTCATTTGAGACCCTGTTCTGTTTTGTAATTCAGTTCCTGGGTAGCCAAGTTTACATTCCGTGTATTAGTGATACCTTATGATATTTCTTTTTCTGTGTGACTTATTTCTCTTCGAATCATCGTACCTGAGTCCACTCATTATGCTGCTACGGGCCTGATGACATAGATTTCATTGCTGAGTGTTATTGCCTTGTACGTAAGTACCACAAATTCTTTATTCATTTTTCGCTTTCTGTGATATTGAACTTGTACCATAAACGAGGTTCTTGTAAACAGAGCCGTCCCAAACTTTGGGGTGGCTGTGTCTTTTTGATTTTAATTTCCCTAAGCTATAGGAGCATAAGTGGAAGTGCCCTAGGCTCTGTTGCTTTGTTTTTTAGATGTTTCAGGAAACACCATACACTTCTCCAGAGTGGCTGTTGGCAATTTACATCCCGCCCATCAGCATAACAAGGCTCCCAGTTCTCCATGGCCTGTCCTGCCTTTCTGGATTTTACACTTTTTTCAGATGGCCCTTTTGCCTGTGGGGCAGTGAGACTTCATTGTAGTGCAGATTTCCTTTGCAAGCTTGCTTGGTTGGCCAAAAAGGGCGTATGCGTTTTTTCCTGAATATATTCAGGAAAAAACGCATACGCCCTTTTTGGCCAAGTGCATCATTGTGGACGTTCTGCCTCTTTTCCTATGCTTTTCATGCAATTCCAGTCTACCTCCTGAAATCTGTGTCCTGCAATTCTGCCCCGCTTTCAAGTGCTCTTGGCAGCCTTACTTCAATATATTTTTGGACGATAGCTGTCATTTATAACTCTGCATGTTTGTGAATGACAGTGCCCCTGAGCTCCTTTCTTCAACTCTCTTTATTGTGAGCTGGCCGCAACACCGCAGGATTGCTTCAGGCCCTAGTGTGGTTCCGGCACGGCAAGCTGAGCCTTTGGTTAATTCCTCTTCCTGGTGGGAAATGAGAGTTAAATTTGCCCGTCCAGACACCTCCAGCTAGTCTCTCATTGGTTCTCCCTATTCCTGTTCATTTCCCGCAGAAATTGCAAACTGGGCCAAACAGGAGGTTAAAGGCACTGACTCTCCAAGTGGGGAGAGTGTTAGTAAAGCGTCTGGAATGTTGCACCCGAGTACCAGGGGACTTAAACTGAGACATATTTGAACACGTTTCCCGATCACACGGTGGATCATACTCTGGGTTCCACATGCATGTTTTAGCTGAAGGAAGAATCCCTTAAACCTGGAGAGTTGAGACCCATGGAATGGGTACCATGCAATATGACTTCAAAGGGTCTGCATTTGCTCACCGAACCTCACCAATCCTATCACTGCTGCGGTTATACTTCTGTACACACGCTTGATTCTCTTTCGGAGACATGTAAATCCATAGGTTTTAAGATTCTTACTAGTCAGGTATACTCTTAGGCGTTTAATATGGGGTGTTGAGTCCACTTCGTTGAGCAAGGAGTAGCTCTTGTCTATTACATATTTGGCTTATGGAACGGTATCTGTACTAATTTCAATCTCTGGTTTTATGCAGCACCCCAACTCACCTTTCCCCTTAAGCAAGCATAAGTTGGTTTTCCTCATTTGAGACCCTGTTCTGTTTTGTAATTCAGTTCCTGGGTAGCCAAGTTTACATTCCGTGTATTAGTGATAACTTATGATATTTCTTTTTCTGTGTGACTTATTTCTCTTCGAATCATCGTACCTGAGTCCACTCATTATGCTGCTACGGGCCTGATGACATAGATTTCATTGCTGAGTGATATTGCCTTGTACGTAAGTACCACAAATTCTTTATTCATTTTTTGCTTTCTGTGATATTGAACTTGTACCATAAACGAGGTTCTTGTAAACAGAGCCCTCCCAAACTTTGGGGTGGCTGTGTCTTTTTGATTTTAATTTCCCTAAGCTATAGGAGCATAAGTGGAAGTGCCCTAGGCTCTGTTGCTTTGTTTTTTAGATGTTTCAGGAAACACCATACACTTCTCCAGAGTGGCTGTTGGCAATTTACATCCCGCCCATCAGCATAACAAGGCTCCCAGTTCTCCATGGCCTGTCCTGCCTTTCTGGATTTTACACTTTTTTCAGATGGCCCTTTTGCCCGGGGGGCAGTGAGACTTCATTGTAGTGCAGATTTCCTTTGCAAGCTTGCTTAGTTGGCCAAAAACGGCGTATGCGTTTTTTCCTGAATATATTCAGGAAAAAACGCATACGCCCTTTTTGGCCAAGTGCATCATTGTGGACGTTCTGCCTCTTTTCCTATGCTTTTCATGCAATTCCAGTCTACCTCCTGAAATCTGTGTCCTGCAATTCTGCCCCGCTTTCAAGTGCTCTTGGCAGCCTTACTTCAATATATTTTTGGACGATAGCTGTCATTTATAACTCTGCAGGTTTGTGAATTACAGTGCCCCTGAGCTCCTTTCTTCAACTCTCTTTATTGTGAGCTGGCCGCAACACCGCAGGATTGCTTCAGGCCCTAGTGTGGTTCCGGCACGGCAAGCTGAGCCTTTGGTTAATTCCTCTTCCTGGTGGGAAATGAGAGTTAAATTTGCCCGTCCAGACACCTCCAGCTAGTCTCTCATTGGTTCTCCCTATTCCTGTTCATTTCCCGCAGAAATTGCAAACTGGGCCAAACAGGAGGTTAAAGGCACTGACTCTCCAAGTGGGCAGAGTGTTAGTAAAGCGTCTGGAATGTTGCACCCGAGTACCAGGGGACTTAAACTGAGACATATTTGAACACGTTTCCCGATCACACGGTGGATCATACTCTGGGTTCCACATGCATGTTTTAGCTGAAGGAAGAATCCCTTAAACCTGGAGAGTTGAGACCCATGGAATGGGTACCATGCAATATGACTTCAAAGGGTCTGCATTTGCTCACCGAACCTCACCAATCCTATCACTGCTGCGGTTATACTTCTGTACACACGCTTGATTCTCTTTCGGAGACATGTAAATCCATAGGTTTTAAGATTCTTACTAGTCAGGTATACTCTTAGGCGTTTAATATGGGGTGTTGAGTCCACTTCGTTGAGGAAGGAGTAGCTCTTGTCTATTACATACTTGGCTTATGGAACGGTATCTGTGCTAATTTCAATCTCTGGTTTTATGCAGCACCCCAACTCACCTTTCCCCTTAAGCAAGCATAAGTTGGTTTTCTACATTTGAGACCCTGTTCTGTTTTGTAATTCAGTTCCTGGGTAGCCAAGTTTACATTCCGTGTATTAGTGATACCTTATGATATTTCTTTTTCTGTGTGAGTTATTTCTCTTAAAATCATCGTACCTGAGTCCACTCATTATGCTGCTACGGGCCTGATGATATAGATTTCATTGCTGAGTGATATTGCATTGTACGTAAGTACCACAAATTCTTTATTCATTTCTCGCTTTCTGTGATATTGAACTTGTACCATAAACGAGGTTCTTGTAAACAGAGCCGTCCCAAACTTTGGGGTGGCTGTGTCTTTTTGATTTTAATTTCCCTAAGCTATAGGAGCATAAGTGGAAGTGCCCTAGGCTCTGTTGCTTTGTTTTTTAGATGTTTCAGGAAACACCATACACTTCTCCAGAGTGGCTGTTGGCAATTTACATCCCGCCCATCAGCATAACAAGGCTCCCAGTTCTCCAAGGCCTGTCCTGCCTTTCTGGATTTTACACTTTTTTCAGATGGCCCTTTTGCCCGGGGGGCAGTGAGACTTCATTGTAGTGCAGATTTCCTTTGCAAGCTTGCTTGGTTGGCCAAAAAGGGCGTATGCGTTTTTTCTTGAATATATTCAGGAAAAAACGCATATGCCCTTTTTGGCCAAGTGCATCATTGTGGACGTTCTGCCTCTTTTCCTATTCTTTTCATGCAATTCCAGTCTACCTCCTGAAATAGGTTTCCGGCAATTCTGCCCCGCTTTCAAGTGCTCTTGGCAGCCTTACTTCAATATATTTTTGGACGATAGCTGTCATTTATAACTCTGCAGGTTTGTGAATGACAGTGCCCCTGAGCTCCTTTCTTCAACTCTCTTTATTGTGAGCTGGCCGCAACACCGCAGGATTGCTTCAGGCCCTAGTGTGGTTCCGGCACGGCAAGCTGAGCCTTTGGTTAATTCCTCTTCCTGGTGGGAAATGAGAGTTAAATTTGCCCGTCCAGACACCTCCAGCTAGTCTCTCATTGGTTCTCCCTATTCCTGTTCATTTCCCGCAGAAATTGCAAACTGGGCCAAACAGGAGGTTAAAGGCACTGACTCTCCAAGTCGGGAGGGTGTTAGTAAAGCGTCTGGAATGTTGCACCCGAGTACCAGGGGACTTAAACTGAGACATATTTGAACACGTTTCCCGATCACACGGTGGATCATACTCTGGGTTCCACATGCATGTTTTAGCTGAAGGAGGAATCCCTTAAACCTGGAGAGTTGTGACCCATGGAATGGGTACCATGCAATATGACTTCAAAGGGTCTGCATTTGCTCACCGAACCTCACCAATCCTATCACTGCTGCGTTTATGCTGCTGTACACACGCTTGATTCTCTTTTGGAGACATGTAACTCCATAGGTTTTAAGATTCTTACTAGTCAGGTATATTCCTAGGCGTTTAATATGGGGTGTTGAGTCCACTTCGTTGAGGCAGGAGTAGCTCTTGTTTATTACATATTTGGCTTATGGAACGGTATCTGTGCTAATTTCAATCTCTTGTTTTATGCAGCACCCCAACTCACCTTTCGCCTTAAGCAAGCATAAGTTGGTTTTCTACATTTGAGACCCTGTTCTGTTTTGTAATTCAGTTCCTGGATAGCCAAGCTTACATTCCGTGTATTAGTGATACGTTATGATATTGCTTTTTCTGTGTGACTTATTTCTCTTAGAATCATCGTACCTGAGTCCACTCATTATGCTGCTACGGGCCTGATGACATAGATTTCATTGCTGAGTGATATTGCATTGTACGTAAGTACCACAAATTCTTTATTCATTTTTCGCTTTCTGTGATATTGAACTTGTACCATAAACGAGGTTCTTGTAAACAGAGCCGTCCCAAACTTTGGGGTGGCTGTGTGTTTTTGATTTGAATTTCCCTAAGCTATAGGAGCATAAGTGGAAGTGCCCTAGGCTCTGTTGCTTTGTTTTTTAGTTGTTTCAGGAAACACCATACACTTCTCCAGAGTGGCTGTTGGCAATTTACATCCCGCCCATCAGCATAACAAGGCTCCCAGTTCTCCATGGCCTGTCCTGCCTTTCTGGATTTTACACTTTTTTCAGATGGCCCTTTTGCCCGGGGGCAGTGAGACTTCATTGTAGTGCAGATTTCATTTGCAAGCTTGCTTGGTTGGCCAAAAAGGGCGTATGCGTTTTTTCCTGAATATATTCAGGAAAAAACGCATACGCCCTTTTTGGCCAAGTGCATCATTGTGGACGTTCTGCCTCTTTTCCTATGCTTTTCATGCAATTCCAGTCTACCTCCTGAAATCGGTGTCCTGCAATTCTGCCCCGCTTTCAAGTCCTCTTGGCAGCCTTACTTCAATATATTTTTGGACGATAGCTGTCATTTATAACTCTGCAGGTTTGTGAATGACAGTGACCCTGAGCTCCTTTGTTCAACTCGCTTTCTTGTGAGCAGGCCGCAACACAGCAAGATTGCTTCAGGCCCTAGTGTGGTTCCGGCACGGCAAGCTGAGCCTTTGGTTAATTCCTCTTCCTGGTGGGAAATGAGAGTTAAATTTGCCCGTCCAGACACCTCCAGCTAGTCTCTCATTGGTTCTCCCTATTCCTGTTCATTTCCCGCAGAAATTGCAAACTGGGCCAAACAGGAGGTTAAAGGCACTGACTCTCCAAGTGGGGAGAGTGTTAGTAAAGCGTCTGGAATGTTGCACCCGAGTACCAGGGGACTTAAACTGAGACATATTTGAACACGTTTCCCGATCACACGGTGGATCATACTCTGGGTTCCACATGCATGTTTTAGCTGAAGGAAGAATCCCTTAAACCTGGAGACTTGAGACCCATGGAATGGGTACCATGCAATATGACTTCAAAGGGTCTGCATTTGCTCACCGAACCTCACCAATCCTATCACTGCTGCGTTTATGCTGCTGTACACACGCTTTTTTCTCTTTCGGAGACATGTAAATCCATAGGTTTTAAGATTCTTACTAGTCAGGTATATTCTTAGGCGTTTAATATGGGGTGCTGCGTCCACTTCGTTGAGCAAGGAGTAGCTCTTGTCTATTACATATTTGGCTTATGGAACGGTATCTGTGCTAATTTCAATCTCTTGTTTTATGCAGCACCCCAACTCACCTTTCCCCTTAAGCAAGCATAAGTTGGTTTTCTACATTTGAGACCCTGTTCTGTTTTGTAATTCAGTTCCTGGGTAGCCAAGTTTACATTCCGTGTATTAGTGATACCTTATGATATTTCTTTTTCTGTGTGACTTATTTCTCTTAGAGTCATCGTACCTGAGTCCACTCATTATGCTGCTACGGGCCTGATGACATAGATTTCATTGCTGAGTGATATTGCATTGTACGTAAGTACCACAAATTCTTTATTCATTTTTCGCTTTCTGTGATATTGAACTTGTACCATAAACGAGGTTCTTGTAAACAGAGCCGTCCCAAACTTTGGGGTGGCTGTGTCTTTTTGATTTGAATTTCCCTAAGCTATAGGAGCATAAGTGGAAGTGCCCTAGGCTCTGTTGCTTTGTTTTTTAGATGTTTCAGGAAACACCATACACTTCTCCAGAGTGGCTGTTGGCAATTTATATCCCGCCCATCAGCATAACAAGGCTCCCAGTTCTCCATGGCCTGTCCTGCCTTTCTGGATTTTACACTTTTTTCAGATGGCCCTTTTGCCCGGGGGGCAGTGAGACTTCATTGTAGTGCAGATTTCCTTTGCAAGCTTGCTTGGTTGGCCAAAAAGGGCGTATGCGTTTTTTCCTGAATATATTCAGGAAAAAACGCATACGCCCTTTTTGGCCAAGTGCATCATTGTTGACGTTCTGCCTCTTTTCCTATGCTTTTCATGCAATTCCAGTCTACCTCCTGAAATCGGTTTCCGGCAATTCTGCCCCGCTTTCAAGTCCTCTTGGCAGCCTTACTTCAATATATTTTTGGACGGTAGCTGTCATTTATAACTCTGCAGGCTTGTGAATGACAGTACCCCTGAGCTCCTTTGTTCAACTCGCTTTCTTGTGAGCTGGCCGCAACACCGCAAGATTGCTTCAGGCCCTAGTGTGGTTCCGGTACGGCAAGCTGAGCCTTTGGTTAACTCCTCTTCCTGGTAGGAAATGAGAGTTAAATTTGCCCGTCCAGACACCTCCAGCTAGTCTCTCATTGGTTCTCCCTATTCCTGTTCATTTCCCGCAGAAATTGCAAACTGGGCCAAACACGACGTTAAAGGCACTGACTCTCCCAGTGGGGAGAGTGTTAGTAAAGCGTCTGGAATGTTGCACCCGAGTACCAGGGGACGAAAACTGAGACACATTTGAACACGTTTCCCGATCACACGGTGGATCATACTCTGGGTTCCATATGCATGTTTTAGCTGAAGGAAGAATCCCTTAAACCTGGAGAGTTGAGACCCATGGAATGGGTACCATGCTATATGACTTCAAAGGGTCTGCATTTGCTCACAGAACCTCACCAATCCTATCACTGCTGCATTTATGCTGCTGGACACACGCTTGATTCTCTTTCAGAGACATGTAAATCCATAGGTTTTAAGATTCTTACTAGTCAGGTATATTCTTAGGCGTTTAATATGGGGTGCTGCGTCCACTTCGTTGAGCAAGGAGTAGCTCTTGTCTATTACATATTTGTCTTATGGAACGGTATCTGTGCTAATTTCAATCTCTGGTTTCATGCAGCAACCCAACTCACCTTTCCCCTTAAGCAAGCATAAGTTGGTTTTCTACATTTGAGACCCTGTTCTGTTTTGTAATTCAGTTCCTGGGTAGCCAAGTTTACATTCCGTGTATTAGTGATACCTTATGATATTTCTTTTTCTGTGTGACTTATTTCTCTTAGAATCATCGTACCTGAGTCCACTCATTATGCTGCTACGGACCTGATGACATAGTTTTCATTGCTGACTGATATTGCATTGTACGTAAGTACCACAAATTCTTTATTCATTTTTCGCTTTCTGTGATATTGAACTTGTACCATAAATGAGGTTCTTGTAAACAGAGCCGTCCCAAACTTTGGGGTGGCTGTGTCTTTTTGATTTGAATTTCTCTAAGCTATAGGAGCATAAGTGGAAGTGCCCTAGGCTCTGTTGCTTTGTTTTTTAGATGTTTCAGGAAACACCATACACTTCTCCAGAGTGGCTGTTGGCAATTTACATCCCGCCCATCAGCATAACAAGGCTCCCAGTTCTCCATGGCCTGTCCTGCCTTTCTGGATTTTACACTTTTTTCAGATGGCCCTTTTGCCTGTGGGGCAGTGAGACTTCATTGTAGTGCAGATTTCCTTTGCATGCTTGCTTGGTTGGCCAAAAAGGGCGTATGCGTTTTTTCCTGAATATATTCAGGAAAAAACGCATACGCCCTTTTTGGCCAAGTGCATCATTGTGGACGTTCTGCCTCTTTTCCTATGCTTTTCATGCAATTCCAGTCTACCTCCTGAAATCGGTGTCCTGCAATTCTGCCCCGCTTTCAAGTCCTCTTGGCAGCCTTACTTCAATATATTTTTGGACGATAGCTGTCATTTATAACTCTGCAGGTTTGTGAATGACAGTGACCCTGAGCTCCTTTGTTCAACTCGCTTTCTTGTGAGCAGGCCGCAACACAGCAAGATTGCTTCAGGCCCTAGTGTGGTTCCGGCACGGCAAGCTGAGCCTTTGGTTAATTCCTCTTCCTGGTGGGAAATGAGAGTTAAATTTGCCCGTCCAGACACCTCCAGCTAGTCTCTCATTGGTTCTCCCTATTCCTGTTCATTTCCCGCAGAAATTGCAAACTGGGCCAAACAGGAGGTTAAAGGCACTGACTCTCCAAGTGGGGAGAGTGTTAGTAAAGCGTCTGGAATGTTGCACCCGAGTACCAGGGGACTTAAACTGAGACATATTTGAACACGTTTCCCGATCACACGGTGGATCATACTCTGGGTTCCACATGCATGTTTAGCTGAAGGAAGAATCCCTTAAACCTGGAGAGTTGAGACCCATGGAATGGGTACCATGCAATATGACTTCAAAGGGTCTGCATTTGCTCACCGAACCTCAACAATCCTATCACTGCTGCGGTTATACTTCTGTACACACGCTTGATTCTCTTTCGGAGACATGTAAATCCATAGGTTTTAAGATTCTTACTAGTCAGGTATATTCTTAGGCGTTTAATATGGGGTGTTGAGTCCACTTCGTTGAGCAAGGAGTAGCTCTTGTCTATTACATATTTGGCTTATGGAACGGTATCTGTGCTAATTTCAATCTCTGGTTTTATGCAGCACCCCAACTCACCTTTCCCCTTAAGCAAGCATAAGTTGGTTTTCTACATTTGAGACCCTGTTCTGTTTTGTAATTCAGTTCCTGGGTAGCCAAGTTTACATTCCGTGTATTAGTGATACCTTATGATATTTCTTTTTCTGTGTGACTTATTTCTCTTAGAATCATCGTACCTGAGTCCACTCATTATGCTGCTACGGGCCTGATGACATAGATTTCATTGCTGAGTGATATTGCATTGTACGTAAGTACCACAAATTCTTTATTCATTTTTCGCTTTCTGTGATATTGAACTTGTACCATAAACGAGGTTCTTGTAAACAGAGCCGTCCCAAACTTTGTGGTGGCTGTGTCTTTTTGATTTGAATTTCCCTAAGCTATAGGAGCATAAGTGGAAGTGCCCTAGGCTCTGTTGCTTTGTTTTTTAGATGTTTCAGGAAACACCATACACTTCTCCAGAGTGGCTGTTGGCAATTTATATCCCGCCCATCAGCATAACAAGTCTGCCAGTTCTCCATGGCCTGTCCTGCCTTTCTGGATTTTACACTTTTTTCAGATGGCCCTTTTGCCCGGGGAGCAGTGAGACTTCATTGTAGTGCAGATTTCCTTTGCAAGCTTGCTTGGTTGGCCAAAAAGGGCGTATGCGTTTTTTCCTGAATATATTCAGGAAAAAACGCATACGCCCTTTTTGGCCAAGTGCATCATTGTGGACGTTCTGCCTCTTTTCCTATGCTTTTCATGCAATTCCAGTCTACCTCCTGAAATCGGTTTCCGGCAATTCTGCCCCGCTTTCAAGTCCTCTTGGCAGCCTTACTTCAATATATTTTTGGACAATAGCTGTCATTTATAACTCTGCAGGTTTGTGAATGACAGTGCCCCTGAGCTCCTTTCTTCAACTCTCTTTATTGTGAGCTGGCCGCAACACCGCAGGATTGCTTCAGGCCTTAGTGTGGTTCTGGCACGACAAGCTGAGCCTTTGGCTAATTCCTCTTCCTGGTGGGAAATGAGAGTTAAATTTGCCCGTCAAGACACCTCCAGCTAGTCTCTCATTGGTTCTCCCTATTCCTGTTCATTTCCCGCAGAAATTGCAAACTGGGCCAAACAGGAGGTTAAAGGCACTGACTCTCCAAGTCGGGAGGGTGTTAGTAAAGCGTCTGGAATGTTGCACCCGAGTACCAGGGGACTTAAACTGAGACATATTTGAACACGTTTCCCGATCACACGGTGGATCATACTCTGGGTTCCACATGCATGTTTTAGCTGAAGGAAGAATCCCTTAAACCTGGAGAGTTGAGACCCATGGAATGGGTACCATGCAATATGACTTCAAAGGGTCTGCATTTGCTCACCGAACCTCAACAATCCTATCACTGCTGCGTTTATGCTGCTGTACACACGCTTGATTCTCTTTCGGAGACATGTAAATCCATAGGTTTTAAGATTCTTACTAGTCAGGTATATTCTTAGGCGTTTAATATGGGGTGTTGGGTCCACTTCGTTGAGGAAGGAGTAGCTCTTGTCTATTACATATTTGGCTTATGGAACGGTATCTGTGCTAATTTCAATCTCTGGTTTTATGCAGCACCCCAACTCACCTTTCCCCTTAAGCAAGCATAAGTTGGTTTTCTACATTTGAGACCCTGTTCTGATTTGTAATTCAGTTCCTGGGTAGCCAAGTTTTCATTCCGTGTATTAGTGATACCTTATGATATTTCTTTTCCTGTGTGACTTATTTCTCTTAGAATCATCGTACCTGAGTCCACTCATTATGCTGCTACGGGCCTGATGACATAGATTTCATTGCTGAGTGATATTGCCTTGTACGTAAGTACCACAAATTCTTTATTCATTTTTCGCTTTCTGTGATATTGAACTTGTACCATAAACGAGGTTCTTGTAAACAGAGCCGTCCCAAACTTTGGGGTGGCTGTGTCTTTTTGATTTTAATTTCCCTAAGCTATAGGAGCATAAGTGGAAGTGCCCTAGGCTCTGTTGCTTTGTTTTTTAGATGTTTCAGGAAACACCATACACTTCTCCAGAGTGGCTGTTGGCAATTTACATCCCGCCCATCAGCATAACAAGGCTCCCAGTTCTCCATGGCCTGTCCTGCCTTTCTGGATTTTACACTTTTTTCAGATGGCCCTTTTGCCCCGGGGGCAGTGAGACTTCATTGTAGTGCAGATTTCCTTTGCAAGCTTGCTTGGTTGGCCAAAAGGGGCGTATGCGTTTTTTCCTGAATATATTCAGGAAAAAACGCATACGCCCTTTTTGGCCAAGTGCATCATTGTGGACGTTCTGCCTCTTTTCCTATGCTTTTCATGCAATTCCAGTCTACCTCCTGAAATCGGTTTCCTGCAATTCTGCCCCGCTTTCAAGTCCTCTTGGCAGCCTTACTTCAATATATTTTTGGACGGTAGCTGTCATTTATAACTCTGCAGGCTTGTGAATGACAGTACCCCTGAGCTCCTTTGTTCAACTCGCTTTCTTGTGAGCTGGCCGCAACACCGCAAGATTGCTTCAGGCCCTAGTGTGGTTCCGGCAAGGCAAGCTGAGCCTTTGGTTAACTCCTCTTCCTGGTGGGAAATGAGAGTTAAATTTGCCCGTCCAGACACCTCCAGCTAGTCTCTCATTGGTTCTCCCTATTCCTGTTCATTTCCCGCAGAAATTGCAAACTGAGCCAAACACGACGTTAAAGGCACTGACTCTCCAAGTGGGGAGAGTGTTAGTAAAGCGTCTGGAATGTTGCACCCGAGTACCAGGGGACGAAAACTGAGACACATTTGAACACGTTTCCCGATCACACGGTGGATCATACTCTGGGTTCCATATGCATGTTTTAGCTGAAGGAAGAATCCCTTAAATCTGGAGAGTTGAGACCCATGGAATGGGTACCATGCAATATGACTTCAAAGGGTCTGCATTTGCTCACCGAACCTCACCAATCCTATCACTGCTGCATTTATGCTGCTGTACACACGCTTGATTCTCTTTCAGAGACATGTAAATCCATAGGTTTTAAGATTCTTACTAGTCAGGTATATTCTTAGGCGTTTAATATGGGGTGCTGCGTCCACTTCGTTGAGCAAGGAGTAGCTCTTGTCTATTACATATTTGGCTTATGGAACGGTATCTGTGCTAATTTCAATCTCTGGTTTCATGCAGCAACCCAACTCACCTTTCCCCTTAAGCAAGCATAAGTTGGTTTTCTACATTTGAGACCCTGTTCTGTTTTGTAATTCAGTTCCTGGGTAGCCAAGTTTACATTCCGTGTATTAGTGATACCTTATGATATTTCTTTTTCTGTGTGACTTATTTCTCTTAGAATCATCGTACCTGAGTCCACTCATTATGCTGCTACGGACCTGATGACATAGATTTCATTGCTGACTGATATTGCATTGTACGTAAGTACCACAAATTCTTTATTCATTTTTCGCTTTCTGTGATATTGAACTTGTACCATAAATGAGGTTTTGTAAACAGAGCCGTCCCAAACTTTGGGGTGGCTGTGTCTTTTTGATTTGAATTTCCCTAAGCTATAGGAGCATAAGTGGAAGTGCCCTAGGCTCTGTTGCTTTGTTTTTTAGATGTTTCAGGAAACACCATACACTTCTCCAGAGTGGCTGTTGGCAATTTACATCCCGCCCATCAGCATAACAAGGCTCCCAGTTCTCCATGGCCTGTCCTGCCTTTCTGGATTTTACACTTTTTTCAGATGGCCCTTTTGCCCCGGGGGCAGTGAGACTTCATTGTAGTGCAGATTTCCTTTGCAAGCTTGCTTGGTTGGCCAAAAAGGGCGTATGCGTTTTTTCCTGAATATATTCAGGAAAAAACACATACGCCCTTTTTGGCCAAGTGCATCATTGTGGACGTTCTGCCTCTTTTCCTATGCTTTTCATGCAATTCCAGTCTACCTCCTGAAATCGGTGTCCTGCAATTCTGCCCCGCTTTCAAGTCCTCTTGGCAGCCTTACTTCAATATATTTTTGGACGATAGCTGTCATTTATAACTCTGCAGGTTTGTGAATGACAGTGACCCTGAGCTCCTTTGTTCAACTCGCTTTCTTGTGAGCAGGCCGCAACACAGCAAGATTGCTTCAGGCCCTAGTGTGGTTCCGGCACGGCAAGCTGAGCCTTTGGTTAATTCCTCTTCCTGGTGGGAAATGAGAGTTAAATTTGCCCGTCCAGACACCTCCAGCTAGTCTCTCATTGGTTCTCCCTATTCCTGTTCATTTCCCGCAGAAATTGCAAACTGGGCCAAACAGGACGTTAAAGGCACTGACTCTCCAAGTGGGGAGAGTGTTAGTAAAGCATCTGGAATGTTGCACCCGAGTACCAGGGGACAAAAACTGAGACACATTTGAACACGTTTCCCGATCACACGGTGGATCATACTCTGGGTTCCACATGCATGTTTTAGCTGAAGGAAGAATCCCTTAAACCTGGAGAGTTGAGACCCATGGAATGGGTACCATGCAATATGACTTCAAAGGGTCTGCATTTGCTCACCGAACCTCACTAATCCTATCACTGCTGCGTTTATGCTGCTGTACACACTCTTGATTCTCTTTCGGAGACATGTAAATCCATAGGTTTTAAGATTCTTACTAGTCAGGTATATTCTTATGCGTTTAATATGGGGTGTTGAGTCCACTTCGTTGAGGAAGGAGTAGCTCTTGTCTATTACATATTTGGCTTATGGAACGGTATCTGTGCTAATTTCAATCTCGGGTTTTATGCAGCACCCCAACTCACCTTTCCCCTTAAGCAAGCATAAGTTGGTTTTCTACATTTGAGACCCTGTTCTGTTTTGTAATTCAATTCCTGGGTAGCCAAGTTTACATTCCGTGTATTAGTGATACCTTATGATATTTCTTTTTCTGTGTGACTTATTTCTCTTAGAATCATCGTACCTGAGTCCACTCATTATGCTGCTACGGGCCTGATGACATAGATTTCATTGCTGAGTGATATTGCATTGTACGTAAGTACCACAAATTCTTTATTCATTTTTCGCTTTCTGTGATATTGAACTTGTACCATAAACGAGGTTCTTGTAAACAAAGCCGTCCCAAACTTTGGGGTGGCTGTGTCTTTTTGATTTTAATTTCCCTAAGCTATAGGAGCATAAGTGGAAGTGCCCTAGGCTCTGTTGCTTTGTTTTTTAGATGTTTCAGGAAACACCATACACTTCTCCAGAGTGGCTGTTGGCAATTTACATCCCGCCCATCAGCATAACAAGGCTCCCAGTTCTCCATGGCCTGTCCTGCCTTTCTGGATTTTACACTTTTTTCAGATGGCCCTTTTGCCCGGGGGGCAGTGAGACTTCATTGTAGTGCAGATTTCCTTTGCAAGCTTGCTTGGTTGGCCAAAAAGGGCGTATGCGTTTTTTCCTGAATATATTCAGGAAAAAACGCATACGCCCTTTTTGGCCAAGTGCATCATTGTGGACTTTCTGCCTCTTTTCCTATGCTTTTCATGCAATTCCAGTCTACCTCCTGAAATCGGTTTCCTGCAATTCTGCCCCGCTTTCAAGTCCTCTTGGCAGCCTTACTTCAATATATTTTTGGACGATAGCTGTCATTTATAACTCTGCAGGTTTGTGAATGACAGTGCCCCTGAGCTCCTTTCTTCAACTCTCTTTATTGTGAGCTGGCCACAACACCGCAGGATTGCTTCAGGCCCTAGTGTGGTTTTGGCATGGCAAGCTGAGCCTTTGGTTAATTCCTCTTCCTGGTGGGAAATGAGAGTTAAATTTGCCCGTCCAGAAACCTCCAGCTAGTCTCTCATTGGTTCTCCCTATTCCTGTTCATTTCCCGCAGAAATTGCAAACTGGGCCAAACAGGAGGTTAAAGGCACTGACTCTCCAAGTGGGGAGAGTGTTAGTAAAGCGTCTGGAATGTTGCACCCGAGTACCAGGGGACGAAAACTGAGACACATTTGAACACGTTTCCCGATCACACGGTGGATCATACTCTGGGTTCCACATGCATGTTTTAGCTGAAGGAAGAATCCCTTAAACCTGGAGAGTTGAGACCCATGGAATGGGTACCATGCAATATGACTTCAAAGGGTCTGCATTTGCTCACCGAACCTCAACAATCCTATCACTGCTGCGTTTATGCTGCTGTACACACGCTTGATTCTCTTTCGGAGACATGTAAATCCATAGGTTTTAAGATTCTTACTAGTCAGCTATATTCTTAGGCGTTTAATATGGGGTGTTGAGTCCACTTCGTTGAGGAAGGAGTAGCTCTTGTCTATTACATATTTGGCTTATGGAACGGTATCTGTGCTAATTTCAATCTCTGGTTTTATGCAGCACCCCAACTCACCTTTCCCCTTAAGCAAGCATAAGTTGGTTTTCTACATTTGAGACCCTGTTCTGTTTTGTAATTCAGTTCCTGGGTAGCCAAGTTTACATTCCGTGTATTAGTGATACCTTATGATATTTCTTTTTCTGTGTGACTTATTTCTCTTAGAATCATCGTACCTGAGTCCACTCATTATGCTGCTACAGGCCTGATGACATAGATTTCATTGCTGAGTGATATTGCATTGTACGTAAGTACACAAATTCTTTATTCATTTTTCGCTTTCTGTGATATTGAACTTGTACCATAAACGAGGTTCTTCTAAACAGAGCCGTCCCAAACTTTGGGGTGGCTGTGTCTTTTTGATTTGAATTTCCCTAAGCTATAGGAGCATAAGTGGAAGTGCCCTAGGCTCTGTTGCTTTGTTTTTTAGATGTTTCAGGAAACACCATACACTTCTCCAGAGTGGCTGTTGGCAATTTTCATCCCGCCCATCAGCATAACAAGGCTCCCAGTTCTCCAAGGCCTGTCCTGCCTTTCTGGATTTTACACTTTTTTCAGATGGCCCTTTTGCCCGTGGGGCAGTGAGACTTCATTGTAGTGCAGATTTCCTTTGCAAGCTTGCTTGGTTGGCCAAAAAGGGCGTATGCGTTTTTTCCTGAATATATTCAGGAAAAAACGCATACGCCCTTTTTGGCCAAGTGCATCATTGTGGACGTTCTGCCTCTTTTCCTATGCTTTTCATGCAATTCCAGTCTACCTCCTGAAATAGGTTTCCGGCAATTCTGCCCCGCTTTCAAGTGCTCTTGGCAGCCTTACTTCAATATATTTTTGGACGATAGCTGTCATTTATAACTCTGCAGGTTTGTGAATGACAGTGCCCCTGAGCTCCTTTCTTCAACTCTCTTTATTGTGAGCTGGCCGCAACACCGCAGGATTGCTTCAGGCCCTAGTGTGGTTCCGGCACGGCAAGCTGAGCCTTTGGTTAATTCCTCTTCCTGGTGGGAAATGAGAGTTAAATTTGCCCGTCCAGACACCTCCAGCTAGTCTCTCATTGGTTCTCCCTATTCCTGTTCATTTCCCGCAGAAATTGCAAACTGGGCCAAACAGGAGGTTAAAGGCACTGACTCTCCAAGTCGGGAGGGTGTTAGTAAAGCGTCTGGAATGTTGCACCCGAGTACCAGGGGACTTAAACTGAGACATATTTGAACACGTTTCCCGATCACACGGTGGATCATACTCTGGGTTCCACATGCATGTTTTAGCTGAAGGAAGAATCCCTTAAACCTGGAGAGTTGAGACCCATGGAATGGGTACCATGCAATATGACTTCAAAGGGTCTGCATTTGCTCACCGAACCTCAACAATCCTATCACTGCTGCGTTTATGCTGCTGTACACACGCTTGATTCTCTTTCGGAGACATGTAAATCCATAGGTGTTAAGATTCTTACTAGTCAGGTATATTCTTACGCGTTTAATATGGGGTGTTGAGTCCACTTCGTTGAGGAAGGAGTAGCTCTTGTCTATTACATATTTGGCTTATGGAACGGTATCTGTGCTAATTTCAATCTCTTGTTTTATGCAGCACCCCAACTCACCTTTCCCCTTAAGCAAGCATAAGTTGGTTTTCTACATTTGAGACCCTGTTCTGATTTGTAATTCAGTTCCTGGGTAGCCAAGTTTTCATTCCGTGTATTAGTGATACCTTATGATATTTCTTTTTCTGTGTGACTTATTTCTCTTAGAATCATCGTACCTGAGTCCACTCATTATGCTGCTATGGGCCTGATGACATAGATTTCATTGCTGAGTGATATTGCCTTGTACGTAAGTACCACAAATTCTTTATTCATTTTTCGCTTTCTGTGATATTGAACTTGTACCATAAACGAGGTTCTTGTAAACAGAGCCGTCCCAAACTTTGGGGTGGCTGTGTCTTTTTGATTTTAATTTCCCTAAGCTATAGGAGCATAAGTGGAAGTGCCCTAGGCTCTGTTGCTTTGTTTTTTAGATGTTTCAGGAAACACCATACACTTCTCCAGAGTGGCTGTTGGCAATTTACATCCCGCCCATCAGCATAACAAGGCTCCCAGTTCTCCATGGCCTGTCCTGCCTTTCTGGATTTTACACTTTTTTCAGATGGCCCTTTTGCCCGGGGGGCAGTGAGACTTCATTGTAGTGCAGATTTCCTTTGCAAGCTTGCTTGGTTGGCCAAAAAGGGCGTATGCGTTTTTTCTTGAATATATTCAGGAAAAAACACATACGCCCTTTTTGGCCAAGTGCATCATTGTGGACGTTCTGCCTCTTTTCCTATGCTTTTCATGCAATTCCAGTCTACCTCCTGAAATCGGTTTCCTGCAATTCTGCCCCGCTTTCAAGTGCTCTTGGCAGCCTTACTTCAATATATTTTTGGACGATAGGTGTCATTTACAACTCTGCAGGTTTGTGAATGACAGTGCCCCTGAGATCCTTTCTTCAACTCTCTTTATTGTGAGCTGGCCGCAACACTGCAGGATTGCTTCAGGCCCTAGAGTGGTTCCGGCATGGCAAGCTGAGCCTTTGGTTAATTCCTCTTCCTGGTGGGAAATGAGAGTTAAATTTGCCCGTCCAGACACCTCCAGCTAGTCTCTCATTGGTTCTCCCTATTCCTGTTCATTTCCCGCAGAAATTGCAAACTGGGCCAAACAGGAGTTTAAAGGCACTGACTCTCCAAGTGGGGAGAGTGTTAGTAAAGCGTCTGGAATGTGGCACCCGTGTACCAGGGGACAAAAACTGAGATACATTTGAACACGTTTCCCGATCACACGGTGGATCATACTCTGGGTTCCACATGCATGTTTTAGCTGAAGGAGGAATCCCTTAAACCTGGAGAGTTGTGACCCATGGAATGGGTACCATGCAATATGACTTCAAAGGGTCTGCATTTGCTCACCGAACCTCACCAATCCTATCACTGCTGCGTTTATGCTGCTGTACACACGCTTGATTCACTTTTGGAGACATGTAACTCCATAGGTTTTAAGATTCTTACTAGTCAGGTATATTCCTAGGCGTTTAATATGGGGTGTTGAGTCCACTTCGTTGAGGCAGGAGTAGCTCTTGTTTATTACATATTTGGCTTATGGAATGGTATCTGTGCTAATTTCAATCTCTTGTTTTATGCAGCACCCCAACTCACCTTTCCCCTTAAGCAAGCATAAGTTGGTTTTCTACATTTGAGACCCTGTTCTGTTTTGTAATTCAGTTCCTGGGTAGCCAAGTTTACATTCCGTGTATTAGTGATATCTTATGATGTTTCTTTTTCTGTGTGACTTATTTCACTTAGAATCATCGTATCTGAATCCACTCATTATGGTGCTACGGGCCTGATGACATAGATTTCATTGCTGAGTGATATTGCATTGTACGTAAATACCACAAATTCTTTATTCATTTTTCGCTTTCTGTGATATTGAACTTGCACCATAAACGAGGATCTTGTAAACAGAGCCGTCCCAAACTTTGGGGTGGCTGTGTCTTTTTGATTTGAATTTCCCTAAGCTATAGGAGCATAAGTGGAAGTGCCCTAGGCTCCGTTGCTTTTTTTTTTTTAGATGTTTCAGGAAACACCATACACTTCTCCAGAGTGGCTGTTGGCAATTTACATCCCGCCCATCAGCATAACAAGGCTGCCAGTTCTCCATGGCCTGTCCTGCCTTTCTGGATTTTACACTTTTTTCAGATGGCCCTTTTGCCCGGGGGGCAGTGAGACTTCATTGTAGTGCAGATTTCCTTTGCAAGCTTGCTTGGTTGGCCAAAAAGGGCGTATGCGTTTTTTCCTGAATATATTCAGGAAAAAACGCATACGCCCTTTTTGGCCAAGTGCATCATTGTGGACGTTCTGCCTCTTTTCCTATGCTTTTCATGCAATTCCAGTCTACCTCCTGAAATCGGTTTCCTGCAATTCTGCCCCGCTTTCAAGTGCTCTTGGCAGCCTTACTTCAATATATTTTTGGACGATAGCTGTCATTTATAACTCTGCAGGTTTGTGAATGACAGTGCCCCTGAGCTCCTTTCTTCAACTCTCTTTATTGTGAGCTGGCCACAACACCGCAGGATTGCTTCAGGCCCTAGTGTGGTTTTGGCATGGCAAGCTGAGCCTTTGGTTAATTCCTCTTCCTGGTGGGAAATGAGAGTTAAATTTGCCCGTCCAGAAACCTCCAGCTAGTCTCTCATTGGTTCTCCCTATTCCTGTTCATTTCCCGCAGAAATTGCAAACTGGGCCAAACAGGAGGTTAAAGGCACTGACTCTCCAAGTGGGGAGAGTGTTAGTAAAGCGTCTGGAATGTTGCACCCGAGTACCAGGGGACGAAAACTGAGACACATTTGAACACGTTTCCCGATCACACGGTGGATCATACTCTGGGTTCCACATGCATGTTTTAGCTGAAGGAAGAATCCCTTAAACCTGGAGAGTTGAGACCCATGGAATGGGTACCATGCAATATGACTTCAAAGGGTCTGCATTTGCTCACCGAACCTCAACAATCCTATCACTGCTGTGTTTATGCTGCTGTACACACGCTTGATTCTCTTTCGGAGACATGTAAATCCATAGGTTTTAAGATTCTTACTAGTCAGCTATATTCTTAGGCGTTTAATATGGGGTGTTGAGTCCACTTCGTTGAGGAAGGAGTAGCTCTTGTCTATTACATATTTGGCTTATGGAACGGTATCTGTGCTAATTTCAATCTCTGGTTTTATGCAGCACCCCAACTCACCTTTCCCCTTAAGCAAGCATAAGTTGGTTTTCTACATTTGAGACCCTGTTCTGTTTTGTAATTCAGTTCCTGGGTAGCCAAGTTTACATTCCGTGTATTAGTGATACCTTATGATATTTCTTTTTCTGTGTGACTTATTTCTCTTAGAATCATCGTACCTGAGTCCACTCATTATGCTGCTACAGGCCTGATGACATAGATTTCATTGCTGAGTGATATTGCATTGTACGTAAGTACACAAATTCTTTATTCATTTTTCGCTTTCTGTGATATTGAACTTGTACCATAAACGAGGTTCTTCTAAACAGAGCCGTCCCAAACTTTGGGGTGGCTGTGTCTTTTTGATTTGAATTTCCCTAAGCTATAGGAGCATAAGTGGAAGTGCCCTAGGCTCTGTTGCTTTGTTTTTTAGATGTTTCAGGAAACACCATACACTTCTCCAGAGTGGCTGTTGGCAATTTTCATCCCGCCCATCAGCATAACAAGGCTCCCAGTTCTCCAAGGCCTGTCCTGCCTTTCTGGATTTTACACTTTTTTCAGATGGCCCTTTTGCCCGTGGGGCAGTGAGACTTCATTGTAGTGCAGATTTCCTTTGCAAGCTTGCTTGGTTGGCCAAAAAGGGCGTATGCGTTTTTTCCTGAATATATTCAGGAAAAAACGCATATGCCCTTTTTGGCCAAGTGCATCATTGTGGACGTTCTGCCTCTTTTCCTATGCTTTTCATGCAATTCCAGTCTACCTCCTGAAATAGGTTTCCGGCAATTCTGCCCCGCTTTCAAGTGCTCTTGGCAGCCTTACTTCAATATATTTTTGGACGATAGCTGTCATTTATAACTCTGCAGGTTTGTGAATGACAGTGCCCCTGAGCTCCTTTCTTCAACTCTCTTTATTGTGAGCTGGCCGCAACACCGCAGGATTGCTTCAGGCCCTAGTGTGGTTCCGGCACGGCAAGCTGAGCCTTTGGTTAATTCCTCTTCCTGGTGGGAAATGAGAGTTAAATTTGCCCGTCCAGACACCTCCAGCTAGTCTCTCATTGGTTCTCCCTATTCCTGTTCATTTCCCGCAGAAATTGCAAACTGGGCCAAACAGGAGGTTAAAGGCACTGACTCTCCAAGTCGGGAGGGTGTTAGTAAAGCGTCTGGAATGTTGCACCCGAGTACCAGGGGACTTAAACTGAGACATATTTGAACACGTTTCCCGATCACACGGTGGATCATACTCTGGGTTCCACATGCATGTTTTAGCTGAAGGAAGAATCCCTTAAACCTGGAGAGTTGAGACCCATGGAATGGGTACCATGCAATATGACTTCAAAGGGTCTGCATTTGCTCACCGAACCTCAACAATCCTATCACTGCTGCGTTTATGCTGCTGTACACACGCTTGATTCTCTTTCGGAGACATGTAAATCCATAGGTTTTAAGATTCTTACTAGTCAGGTATATTCTTACGCGTTTAATATGGGGTGTTGAGTCCACTTCGTTGAGGAAGGAGTAGCTCTTGTCTATTACATATTTGGCTTATGGAACGGTATCTGTGCTAATTTCAATCTCTTGTTTTATGCAGCACCCCAACTCACCTTTCCCCTTAAGCAAGCATAAGTTGGTTTTCTACATTTGAGACCCTGTTCTGATTTGTAATTCAGTTCCTGGGTAGCCAAGTTTTCATTCCGTGTATTAGTGATACCTTATGATATTTCTTTTTCTGTGTGACTTATTTCTCTTAGAATCATCGTACCTGAGTCCACTCATTATGCTGCTATGGGCCTGATGACATAGATTTCATTGCTGAGTGATATTGCCTTGTACGTAAGTACCACAAATTCTTTATTCATTTTTCGCTTTCTGTGATATTGAACTTGTACCATAAACGAGGTTCTTGTAAACAGAGCCGTCCCAAACTTTGGGGTGGCTGTGTCTTTTTGATTTGAATTTCCCTAAGCTATAGGAGCATAAGTGGAAGTGCCCTAGGCTCCGTTGCTTTTTTTTTTTTAGATGTTTCAGGAAACACCATACACTTCTCCAGAGTGGCTGTTGGCAATTTACATCCCGCCCATCAGCATAACAAGGCTGCCAGTTCTCCATGGCCTGTCCTGCCTTTCTGGATTTTACACTTTTTTCAGATGGCCCTTTTGCCCGGGGGGCAGTGAGACTTCATTGTAGTGCAGATTTCCTTTGCAAGCTTGCTTGGTTGGCCAAAAAGGGCGTATGCGTTTTTTCCTGAATATATTCAGGAAAAAACGCATACGCCCTTTTTGGCCAAGTGCATCATTGTGGACGTTCTGCCTCTTTTCCTATGCTTTTCATGCAATTCCAGTCTACCTCCTGAAATCGGTTTCCTGCAATTCTGCCCCGCTTTCAAGTGCTCTTGGCAGCCTTACTTCAATATATTTTTGGACGATAGCTGTCATTTATAACTCTGCAGGTTTGTGAATGACAGTGCCCCTGAGCTCCTTTCTTCAACTCTCTTTATTGTGAGCTGGCCGCAAAACCGCAGGATTGCTTCATGCCCTAGGGTGGTTCGGGCACGGCAAGCTGAGCCTTTGGTTAATTCCTCTTCCTGGTGGGAAATGAGAGTTAAATTTGCCCGTCCAGACACCTCCAGCTAGTCTCTCATTGGTTCTCCCTATTCCTGTTCATTTCCCGCAGAAATTGCAAACTGGGCGAAACAGGAGGTTAAAGGCACTGACTCTCCAAGTGGGGAGAGTGTTACTAAAGCGTCTGGAATGTTGCATCCGAGTACCAGGGGACGAAAACTGAGACATATTTGAACACGTTTCCCGATCACACGGTGGATCATACTCTGGGTTCCACATGCATGTTTTAGCTGAAGGAGGAATCCCTTAAACCTGGAGAGTTGAGACCCATGGAATGGGTACCATGCTATATGACTTCAAAGGGTCTGCATTTGCTCACCGAACCTCACCAATCCTATCACTGCTGCATTTATGCTGCTGTACACACGCTTGATTCTCTTTCAGAGACATGTAAATCCATAGGTTTTAAGATTCTTACTAGTCAGGTATATTCTTAGGCGTTTAATATGGGGTGTTGAGTCCACTTCGTTGAGGAAGGAGTAGCTCTTGTCTATTACATATTTGGCTTATGGAACGGTATCTGTGCTAATTTCAATCTCTGGTTTTATGCAGCACCCCAACTCACCTTTCCCCTTAAGCAAGCATAAGTTGGTTTTCTACATTTGAGACCCTGTTCTGTTTTGTAATTCAGTTCCTGGGTAGCCAAGTTTACATTCCGTGTATTAGTGATACCTTATGAAATTTCTTTTTCTGTGTGACTTATTTCTCTTAGAATCATCGTACCTGAGTCCACTCATTATGCTGCTACAGGCCTGATGACATAGATTTCATTGCTGAATGATATTGCATTGTACGTAAGTACCACAAATTCTTTATTCATTTTTCGCTTTCTGTGATATTGAACTTGTACCATAAACGAGGTTCTTGTAAACAGAGCCGTCCCAAACTTTGGGGTGGCTGTGTCTTTTTGATTTGAATTTCCCTAAGCTATAGGAGCATAAGTGGAAGTGCCCTAGGCTCTGTTGCTTTGTTTTTTAGATGTTTCAGGAAACACCATACACTTCTCCAGAGTGGCTGTTGGCAATTTACATCCCGCCCATCAGCATAACAAGGCTCCCAGTTCTCCATGGCCTGTCCTGCCTTTCTGGATTTTACACTTTTTTCAGATGGCCCTTTTGCCCGTGGGGCAGTGAGACTTCATTGTAGTGCAGATTTCCTTTGCAAGCTTGCTTGGTTGGCCAAAAAGGGCGTATGCGTTTTTTCCTGAATATATTCAGGAAAAAACGCATACGCCCTTTTTGGCCAAGTGCATCATTGTGGACGTTCTGCCTCTTTTCCTATGCTTTTCATGCAATTCCAGTCTACCTCCTGAAATCGGTTTCCTGCAATTCTGCCCCGCTTTCAAGTCCTCTTGGCAGCCTTACTTCAATATATTTTTGGACGATAGCTGTCATTTATAACTCTGCAGGTTTGTGAATGACAGTGCCCCTGAGGTCCTTTCTTCAACTCTCTTTATTGTGAGCTGGCCGCAAAACCGCAGGATTGCTTCATGCCCTAGGGTGGTTCCGGCACGGCAAGCTGAGCCTTTGGTTAATTCCTCTTCCTGGTGGGAAATGAGAGTTAAATTTGCCCGTCCAGACACCTCCAGCTAGTCTCTCATTGGTTCTCCCTATTCCTGTTCATTTCCCGCAGAAATTGCAAACTGGGCCAAACAGGAGGTTAAAGGCACTGACTCTCCAAGTGGGGAGAGTGTTACTAAAGCGTCTGGAATGTTGCATCCGAGTACCAGGGGACGAAAACTGAGACACATTTGAACACGTTTCCCGATCACACGGTGGATCATACTCTGGGTTCCACATGCATGTTTTAGCTGAAGGAGGAATCCCTTAAACCTGGAGAGTTGAGACCCATGGAATGGGTACCATGCTATATGACTTCAAAGGGTCTGCATTTGCTCACCGAACCTCAACAATCCTATCACTGCTGCGTTTATGCTGCTGTACACACTCTTGATTCTCTTTCGGAGACATGTAAATCCATAGGTTTTAAGATTCTTACTAGTCAGGTATATTCTTATGCGTTTAATATGGGGTGTTGAGTCCACTTCGTTGAGGAAGGAGTAGCTCTTGTCTATTACATATTTGGCTTATGGAACGGTATCTGTGCTAATTTCAATCTCGGGTTTTATGCAGCACCCCAACTCACCTTTCCCCTTAAGCAAGCATAAGTTGGTTTTCTACATTTGAGACCCTGTTCTGTTTTGTAATTCAATTCCTGGGTAGCCAAGTTTACATTCCGTGTATTAGTGATACCTTATGATATTTCTTTTTCTGTGTGACTTATTTCTCTTAGAATCATCGTACCTGAGTCCACTCATTATGCTGCTACGGGCCTGATGACATAGATTTCATTGCTGAGTGATATTGCATTGTACGTAAGTACCACAAATTCTTTATTCATTTTTCGCTTTCTGTGATATTGAACTTGTACCATAAACGAGGTTCTTGTAAACAAAGCCGTCCCAAACTTTGGGGTGGCTGTGTCTTTTTGATTTTAATTTCCCTAAGCTATAGGAGCATAAGTGGAAGTGCCCTAGGCTCTGTTGCTTTGTTTTTTAGATGTTTCAGGAAACACCATACACTTCTCCAGAGTGGCTGTTGGCAATTTACATCCCGCCCATCAGCATAACAAGGCTCCCAGTTCTCCATGGCCTGTCCTGCCTTTCTGGATTTTACACTTTTTTCAGATGGCCCTTTTGCCCGGGGGGCAGTGAGACTTCATTGTAGTGCAGATTTCCTTTGCAAGCTTGCTTGGTTGGCCAAAAAGGGCGTATGCGTTTTTTCCTGAATATATTCAGGAAAAAACGCATACGCCCTTTTTGGCCAAGTGCATCATTGTGGACTTTCTGCCTCTTTTCCTATGCTTTTCATGCAATTCCAGTCTACCTCCTGAAATCGGTTTCCTGCAATTCTGCCCCGCTTTCAAGTCCTCTTGGCAGCCTTACTTCAATATATTTTTGGACGATAGCTGTCATTTATAACTCTGCAGGTTTGTGAATGACAGTGCCCCTGAGCTCCTTTCTTCAACTCTCTTTATTGTGAGCTGGCCACAACACCGCAGGATTGCTTCAGGCCCTAGTGTGGTTTTGGCATGGCAAGCTGAGCCTTTGGTTAATTCCTCTTCCTGGTGGGAAATGAGAGTTAAATTTGCCCGTCCAGAAACCTCCAGCTAGTCTCTCATTGGTTCTCCCTATTCCTGTTCATTTCCCGCAGAAATTGCAAACTGGGCCAAACAGGAGGTTAAAGGCACTGACTCTCCAAGTGGGGAGAGTGTTAGTAAAGCGTCTGGAATGTTGCACCCGAGTACCAGGGGACGAAAACTGAGACACATTTGAACACGTTTCCCGATCACACGGTGGATCATACTCTGGGTTCCACATGCATGTTTTAGCTGAAGGAAGAATCCCTTAAACCTGGAGAGTTGAGACCCATGGAATGGGTACCATGCAATATGACTTCAAAGGGTCTGCATTTGCTCACCGAACCTCAACAATCCTATCACTGCTGCGTTTATGCTGCTGTACACACGCTTGATTCTCTTTCGGAGACATGTAAATCCATAGGTTTTAAGATTCTTACTAGTCAGCTATATTCTTAGGCGTTTAATATGGGGTGTTGAGTCCACTTCGTTGAGGAAGGAGTAGCTCTTGTCTATTACATATTTGGCTTATGGAACGGTATCTGTGCTAATTTCAATCTCTGGTTTTATGCAGCACCCCAACTCACCTTTCCCCTTAAGCAAGCATAAGTTGGTTTTCTACATTTGAGACCCTGTTCTGTTTTGTAATTCAGTTCCTGGGTAGCCAAGTTTACATTCCGTGTATTAGTGATACCTTATGATATTTCTTTTTCTGTGTGACTTATTTCTCTTAGAATCATCGTACCTGAGTCCACTCATTATGCTGCTACAGGCCTGATGACATAGATTTCATTGCTGAGTGATATTGCATTGTACGTAAGTACACAAATTCTTTATTCATTTTTCGCTTTCTGTGATATTGAACTTGTA
Organism: Lagenorhynchus albirostris; assembly: GCF_949774975.1. NCBI lineage: Eukaryota > Metazoa > Chordata > Mammalia > Artiodactyla > Delphinidae > Lagenorhynchus > Lagenorhynchus albirostris. The sequence goes on along the minus strand of NC_083095.1, from coordinate 109,291,064 downwards.
CCATAAACGAGGTTCTTCTAAACAGAGCCGTCCCAAACTTTGGGGTGGCTGTGTCTTTTTGATTTGAATTTCCCTAAGCTATAGGAGCATAAGTGGAAGTGCCCTAGGCTCTGTTGCTTTGTTTTTTAGATGTTTCAGGAAACACCATACACTTCTCCAGAGTGGCTGTTGGCAATTTTCATCCCGCCCATCAGCATAACAAGGCTCCCAGTTCTCCAAGGCCTGTCCTGCCTTTCTGGATTTTACACTTTTTTCAGATGGCCCTTTTGCCCGTGGGGCAGTGAGACTTCATTGTAGTGCAGATTTCCTTTGCAAGCTTGCTTGGTTGGCCAAAAAGGGCGTATGCGTTTTTTCCTGAATATATTCAGGAAAAAACGCATACGCCCTTTTTGGCCAAGTGCATCATTGTGGACGTTCTGCCTCTTTTCCTATGCTTTTCATGCAATTCCAGTCTACCTCCTGAAATAGGTTTCCGGCAATTCTGCCCCGCTTTCAAGTGCTCTTGGCAGCCTTACTTCAATATATTTTTGGACGATAGCTGTCATTTATAACTCTGCAGGTTTGTGAATGACAGTGCCCCTGAGCTCCTTTCTTCAACTCTCTTTATTGTGAGCTGGCCGCAACACCGCAGGATTGCTTCAGGCCCTAGTGTGGTTCCGGCACGGCAAGCTGAGCCTTTGGTTAATTCCTCTTCCTGGTGGGAAATGAGAGTTAAATTTGCCCGTCCAGACACCTCCAGCTAGTCTCTCATTGGTTCTCCCTATTCCTGTTCATTTCCCGCAGAAATTGCAAACTGGGCCAAACAGGAGGTTAAAGGCACTGACTCTCCAAGTCGGGAGGGTGTTAGTAAAGCGTCTGGAATGTTGCACCCGAGTACCAGGGGACTTAAACTGAGACATATTTGAACACGTTTCCCGATCACACGGTGGATCATACTCTGGGTTCCACATGCATGTTTTAGCTGAAGGAAGAATCCCTTAAACCTGGAGAGTTGAGACCCATGGAATGGGTACCATGCAATATGACTTCAAAGGGTCTGCATTTGCTCACCGAACCTCAACAATCCTATCACTGCTGCGTTTATGCTGCTGTACACACGCTTGATTCTCTTTCGGAGACATGTAAATCCATAGGTTTTAAGATTCTTACTAGTCAGGTATATTCTTACGCGTTTAATATGGGGTGTTGAGTCCACTTCGTTGAGGAAGGAGTAGCTCTTGTCTATTACATATTTGGCTTATGGAACGGTATCTGTGCTAATTTCAATCTCTTGTTTTATGCAGCACCCCAACTCACCTTTCCCCTTAAGCAAGCATAAGTTGGTTTTCTACATTTGAGACCCTGTTCTGATTTGTAATTCAGTTCCTGGGTAGCCAAGTTTTCATTCCGTGTATTAGTGATACCTTATGATATTTCTTTTTCTGTGTGACTTATTTCTCTTAGAATCATCGTACCTGAGTCCACTCATTATGCTGCTATGGGCCTGATGACATAGATTTCATTGCTGAGTGATATTGCCTTGTACGTAAGTACCACAAATTCTTTATTCATTTTTCGCTTTCTGTGATATTGAACTTGTACCATAAACGAGGTTCTTGTAAACAGAGCCGTCCCAAACTTTGGGGTGGCTGTGTCTTTTTGATTTTAATTTCCCTAAGCTATAGGAGCATAAGTGGAAGTGCCCTAGGCTCTGTTGCTTTGTTTTTTAGATGTTTCAGGAAACACCATACACTTCTCCAGAGTGGCTGTTGGCAATTTACATCCCGCCCATCAGCATAACAAGGCTCCCAGTTCTCCATGGCCTGTCCTGCCTTTCTGGATTTTACACTTTTTTCAGATGGCCCTTTTGCCCGGGGGGCAGTGAGACTTCATTGTAGTGCAGATTTCCTTTGCAAGCTTGCTTGGTTGGCCAAAAAGGGCGTATGCGTTTTTTCCTGAATATATTCAGGAAAAAACACATACGCCCTTTTTGGCCAAGTGCATCATTGTGGACGTTCTGCCTCTTTTCCTATGCTTTTCATGCAATTCCAGTCTACCTCCTGAAATCGGTTTCCTGCAATTCTGCCCCGCTTTCAAGTGCTCTTGGCAGCCTTACTTCAATATATTTTTGGACGATAGGTGTCATTTACAACTCTGCAGGTTTGTGAATGACAGTGCCCCTGAGATCCTTTCTTCAACTCTCTTTATTGTGAGCTGGCCGCAACACTGCAGGATTGCTTCAGGCCCTAGAGTGGTTCCGGCATGGCAAGCTGAGCCTTTGGTTAATTCCTCTTCCTGGTGGGAAATGAGAGTTAAATTTGCCCGTCCAGACACCTCCAGCTAGTCTCTCATTGGTTCTCCCTATTCCTGTTCATTTCCCGCAGAAATTGCAAACTGGGCCAAACAGGAGTTTAAAGGCACTGACTCTCCAAGTGGGGAGAGTGTTAGTAAAGCGTCTGGAATGTGGCACCCGTGTACCAGGGGACAAAAACTGAGATACATTTGAACACGTTTCCCGATCACACGGTGGATCATACTCTGGGTTCCACATGCATGTTTTAGCTGAAGGAGGAATCCCTTAAACCTGGAGAGTTGTGACCCATGGAATGGGTACCATGCAATATGACTTCAAAGGGTCTGCATTTGCTCACCGAACCTCACCAATCCTATCACTGCTGCGTTTATGCTGCTGTACACACGCTTGATTCACTTTTGGAGACATGTAACTCCATAGGTTTTAAGATTCTTACTAGTCAGGTATATTCCTAGGCGTTTAATATGGGGTGTTGAGTCCACTTCGTTGAGGCAGGAGTAGCTCTTGTTTATTACATATTTGGCTTATGGAATGGTATCTGTGCTAATTTCAATCTCTTGTTTTATGCAGCACCCCAACTCACCTTTCCCCTTAAGCAAGCATAAGTTGGTTTTCTACATTTGAGACCCTGTTCTGTTTTGTAATTCAGTTCCTGGGTAGCCAAGTTTACATTCCGTGTATTAGTGATATCTTATGATGTTTCTTTTTCTGTGTGACTTATTTCACTTAGAATCATCGTATCTGAATCCACTCATTATGGTGCTACGGGCCTGATGACATAGATTTCATTGCTGAGTGATATTGCATTGTACGTAAATACCACAAATTCTTTATTCATTTTTCGCTTTCTGTGATATTGAACTTGCACCATAAACGAGGATCTTGTAAACAGAGCCGTCCCAAACTTTGGGGTGGCTGTGTCTTTTTGATTTGAATTTCCCTAAGCTATAGGAGCATAAGTGGAAGTGCCCTAGGCTCCGTTGCTTTTTTTTTTTTAGATGTTTCAGGAAACACCATACACTTCTCCAGAGTGGCTGTTGGCAATTTACATCCCGCCCATCAGCATAACAAGGCTGCCAGTTCTCCATGGCCTGTCCTGCCTTTCTGGATTTTACACTTTTTTCAGATGGCCCTTTTGCCCGGGGGGCAGTGAGACTTCATTGTAGTGCAGATTTCCTTTGCAAGCTTGCTTGGTTGGCCAAAAAGGGCGTATGCGTTTTTTCCTGAATATATTCAGGAAAAAACGCATACGCCCTTTTTGGCCAAGTGCATCATTGTGGACGTTCTGCCTCTTTTCCTATGCTTTTCATGCAATTCCAGTCTACCTCCTGAAATCGGTTTCCTGCAATTCTGCCCCGCTTTCAAGTGCTCTTGGCAGCCTTACTTCAATATATTTTTGGACGATAGCTGTCATTTATAACTCTGCAGGTTTGTGAATGACAGTGCCCCTGAGCTCCTTTCTTCAACTCTCTTTATTGTGAGCTGGCCACAACACCGCAGGATTGCTTCAGGCCCTAGTGTGGTTTTGGCATGGCAAGCTGAGCCTTTGGTTAATTCCTCTTCCTGGTGGGAAATGAGAGTTAAATTTGCCCGTCCAGAAACCTCCAGCTAGTCTCTCATTGGTTCTCCCTATTCCTGTTCATTTCCCGCAGAAATTGCAAACTGGGCCAAACAGGAGGTTAAAGGCACTGACTCTCCAAGTGGGGAGAGTGTTAGTAAAGCGTCTGGAATGTTGCACCCGAGTACCAGGGGACGAAAACTGAGACACATTTGAACACGTTTCCCGATCACACGGTGGATCATACTCTGGGTTCCACATGCATGTTTTAGCTGAAGGAAGAATCCCTTAAACCTGGAGAGTTGAGACCCATGGAATGGGTACCATGCAATATGACTTCAAAGGGTCTGCATTTGCTCACCGAACCTCAACAATCCTATCACTGCTGTGTTTATGCTGCTGTACACACGCTTGATTCTCTTTCGGAGACATGTAAATCCATAGGTTTTAAGATTCTTACTAGTCAGCTATATTCTTAGGCGTTTAATATGGGGTGTTGAGTCCACTTCGTTGAGGAAGGAGTAGCTCTTGTCTATTACATATTTGGCTTATGGAACGGTATCTGTGCTAATTTCAATCTCTGGTTTTATGCAGCACCCCAACTCACCTTTCCCCTTAAGCAAGCATAAGTTGGTTTTCTACATTTGAGACCCTGTTCTGTTTTGTAATTCAGTTCCTGGGTAGCCAAGTTTACATTCCGTGTATTAGTGATACCTTATGATATTTCTTTTTCTGTGTGACTTATTTCTCTTAGAATCATCGTACCTGAGTCCACTCATTATGCTGCTACAGGCCTGATGACATAGATTTCATTGCTGAGTGATATTGCATTGTACGTAAGTACACAAATTCTTTATTCATTTTTCGCTTTCTGTGATATTGAACTTGTACCATAAACGAGGTTCTTCTAAACAGAGCCGTCCCAAACTTTGGGGTGGCTGTGTCTTTTTGATTTGAATTTCCCTAAGCTATAGGAGCATAAGTGGAAGTGCCCTAGGCTCTGTTGCTTTGTTTTTTAGATGTTTCAGGAAACACCATACACTTCTCCAGAGTGGCTGTTGGCAATTTTCATGCCGCCCATCAGCATAACAAGGCTCCCAGTTCTCCAAGGCCTGTCCTGCCTTTCTGGATTTTACACTTTTTTCAGATGGCCCTTTTGCCCGTGGGGCAGTGAGACTTCATTGTAGTGCAGATTTCCTTTGCAAGCTTGCTTGGTTGGCCAAAAAGGGCGTATGCGTTTTTTCCTGAATATATTCAGGAAAAAACGCATATGCCCTTTTTGGCCAAGTGCATCATTGTGGACGTTCTGCCTCTTTTCCTATGCTTTTCATGCAATTCCAGTCTACCTCCTGAAATAGGTTTCCGGCAATTCTGCCCCGCTTTCAAGTGCTCTTGGCAGCCTTACTTCAATATATTTTTGGACGATAGCTGTCATTTATAACTCTGCAGGTTTGTGAATGACAGTGCCCCTGAGCTCCTTTCTTCAACTCTCTTTATTGTGAGCTGGCCGCAACACCGCAGGATTGCTTCAGGCCCTAGTGTGGTTCCGGCACGGCAAGCTGAGCCTTTGGTTAATTCCTCTTCCTGGTGGGAAATGAGAGTTAAATTTGCCCGTCCAGACACCTCCAGCTAGTCTCTCATTGGTTCTCCCTATTCCTGTTCATTTCCCGCAGAAATTGCAAACTGGGCCAAACAGGAGGTTAAAGGCACTGACTCTCCAAGTCGGGAGGGTGTTAGTAAAGCGTCTGGAATGTTGCACCCGAGTACCAGGGGACTTAAACTGAGACATATTTGAACACGTTTCCCGATCACACGGTGGATCATACTCTGGGTTCCACATGCATGTTTTAGCTGAAGGAAGAATCCCTTAAACCTGGAGAGTTGAGACCCATGGAATGGGTACCATGCAATATGACTTCAAAGGGTCTGCATTTGCTCACCGAACCTCAACAATCCTATCACTGCTGCGTTTATGCTGCTGTACACACGCTTGATTCTCTTTCGGAGACATGTAAATCCATAGGTTTTAAGATTCTTACTAGTCAGGTATATTCTTACGCGTTTAATATGGGGTGTTGAGTCCACTTCGTTGAGGAAGGAGTAGCTCTTGTCTATTACATATTTGGCTTATGGAACGGTATCTGTGCTAATTTCAATCTCTTGTTTTATGCAGCACCCCAACTCACCTTTCCCCTTAAGCAAGCATAAGTTGGTTTTCTACATTTGAGACCCTGTTCTGATTTGTAATTCAGTTCCTGGGTAGCCAAGTTTTCATTCCGTGTATTAGTGATACCTTATGATATTTCTTTTTCTGTGTGACTTATTTCTCTTAGAATCATCGTACCTGAGTCCACTCATTATGCTGCTATGGGCCTGATGACATAGATTTCATTGCTGAGTGATATTGCCTTGTACGTAAGTACCACAAATTCTTTATTCATTTTTCGCTTTCTGTGATATTGAACTTGTACCATAAACGAGGTTCTTGTAAACAGAGCCGTCCCAAACTTTGGGGTGGCTGTGTCTTTTTGATTTGAATTTCCCTAAGCTATAGGAGCATAAGTGGAAGTGCCCTAGGCTCCGTTGCTTTTTTTTTTTTAGATGTTTCAGGAAACACCATACACTTCTCCAGAGTGGCTGTTGGCAATTTACATCCCGCCCATCAGCATAACAAGGCTGCCAGTTCTCCATGGCCTGTCCTGCCTTTCTGGATTTTACACTTTTTTCAGATGGCCCTTTTGCCCGGGGGGCAGTGAGACTTCATTGTAGTGCAGATTTCCTTTGCAAGCTTGCTTGGTTGGCCAAAAAGGGCGTATGCGTTTTTTCCTGAATATATTCAGGAAAAAACGCATACGCCCTTTTTGGCCAAGTGCATCATTGTGGACGTTCTGCCTCTTTTCCTATGCTTTTCATGCAATTCCAGTCTACCTCCTGAAATCGGTTTCCTGCAATTCTGCCCCGCTTTCAAGTGCTCTTGGCAGCCTTACTTCAATATATTTTTGGACGATAGCTGTCATTTATAACTCTGCAGGTTTGTGAATGACAGTGCCCCTGAGCTCCTTTCTTCAACTCTCTTTATTGTGAGCTGGCCGCAAAACCGCAGGATTGCTTCATGCCCTAGGGTGGTTCGGGCACGGCAAGCTGAGCCTTTGGTTAATTCCTCTTCCTGGTGGGAAATGAGAGTTAAATTTGCCCGTCCAGACACCTCCAGCTAGTCTCTCATTGGTTCTCCCTATTCCTGTTCATTTCCCGCAGAAATTGCAAACTGGGCGAAACAGGAGGTTAAAGGCACTGACTCTCCAAGTGGGGAGAGTGTTACTAAAGCGTCTGGAATGTTGCATCCGAGTACCAGGGGACGAAAACTGAGACACATTTGAACACGTTTCCCGATCACACGGTGGATCATACTCTGGGTTCCACATGCATGTTTTAGCTGAAGGAGGAATCCCTTAAACCTGGAGAGTTGAGACCCATGGAATGGGTACCATGCTATATGACTTCAAAGGGTCTGCATTTGCTCACCGAACCTCACCAATCCTATCACTGCTGCATTTATGCTGCTGTACACACGCTTGATTCTCTTTCAGAGACATGTAAATCCATAGGTTTTAAGATTCTTACTAGTCAGGTATATTCTTAGGCGTTTAATATGGGGTGTTGAGTCCACTTCGTTGAGGAAGGAGTAGCTCTTGTCTATTACATATTTGGCTTATGGAACGGTATCTGTGCTAATTTCAATCTCTGGTTTTATGCAGCACCCCAACTCACCTTTCCCCTTAAGCAAGCATAAGTTGGTTTTCTACATTTGAGACCCTGTTCTGTTTTGTAATTCAGTTCCTGGGTAGCCAAGTTTACATTCCGTGTATTAGTGATACCTTATGAAATTTCTTTTTCTGTGTGACTTATTTCTCTTAGAATCATCGTACCTGAGTCCACTCATTATGCTGCTACAGGCCTGATGACATAGATTTCATTGCTGAATGATATTGCATTGTACGTAAGTACCACAAATTCTTTATTCATTTTTCGCTTTCTGTGATATTGAACTTGTACCATAAACGAGGTTCTTGTAAACAGAGCCGTCCCAAACTTTGGGGTGGCTGTGTCTTTTTGATTTGAATTTCCCTAAGCTATAGGAGCATAAGTGGAAGTGCCCTAGGCTCTGTTGCTTTGTTTTTTAGATGTTTCAGGAAACACCATACACTTCTCCAGAGTGGCTGTTGGCAATTTACATCCCGCCCATCAGCATAACAAGGCTCCCAGTTCTCCATGGCCTGTCCTGCCTTTCTGGATTTTACACTTTTTTCAGATGGCCCTTTTGCCCGTGGGGCAGTGAGACTTCATTGTAGTGCAGATTTCCTTTGCAAGCTTGCTTGGTTGGCCAAAAAGGGCGTATGCGTTTTTTCCTGAATATATTCAGGAAAAAACGCATACGCCCTTTTTGGCCAAGTGCATCATTGTGGACGTTCTGCCTCTTTTCCTATGCTTTTCATGCAATTCCAGTCTACCTCCTGAAATCGGTTTCCTGCAATTCTGCCCCGCTTTCAAGTCCTCTTGGCAGCCTTACTTCAATATATTTTTGGACGATAGCTGTCATTTATAACTCTGCAGGTTTGTGAATGACAGTGCCCCTGAGGTCCTTTCTTCAACTCTCTTTATTGTGAGCTGGCCGCAAAACCGCAGGATTGCTTCATGCCCTAGGGTGGTTCCGGCACGGCAAGCTGAGCCTTTGGTTAATTCCTCTTCCTGGTGGGAAATGAGAGTTAAATTTGCCCGTCCAGACACCTCCAGCTAGTCTCTCATTGGTTCTCCCTATTCCTGTTCATTTCCCGCAGAAATTGCAAACTGGGCCAAACAGGAGGTTAAAGGCACTGACTCTCCAAGTGGGGAGAGTGTTACTAAAGCGTCTGGAATGTTGCATCCGAGTACCAGGGGACGAAAACTGAGACACATTTGAACACGTTTCCCGATCACACGGTGGATCATACTCTGGGTTCCACATGCATGTTTTAGCTGAAGGAGGAATCCCTTAAACCTGGAGAGTTGAGACCCATGGAATGGGTACCATGCTATATGACTTCAAAGGGTCTGCATTTGCTCACCAAACCTCACCAATCCTATCACTGCTGCATTTATGCTGCTGTACACACGCTTGATTCTCTTTCAGAGACATGTAAATCCATAGGTTTTAAGATTCTTACTAGTCAGCTATATTCTTAGGCGTTTAATATGGGGTGTTGAGTCCACTTCGTTGAGGAAGGAGTAGCTCTTGTCTATTACATATTTGGCTTATGGAACGGTATCTGTGCTAATTTCAATCTCTGGTTTTATGCAGCACCCCAACTCACCTTTCCCCTTAAGCAAGCATAAGTTGGTTTTCTACATTTGAGACCCTGTTCTGTTTTGTAATTCAGTTCCTGGGTAGCCAAGTTTACATTCCGTGTATTAGTGATACCTTATGATATTTCTTTTTCTGTGTGACTTATTTCTCTTAGAATCATCGTACCCGAGTCCACTCATTATGCTGCTACAGGCCTGATGACATAGATTTCATTGCTGAGTGATATTGCATTGTACGTAAGTACACAAATTCTTTATTCATTTTTCGCTTTCTGTGATATTGAACTTGCACCATAAACGAGGTTCTTGTAAACAGAGCCGTCCCAAACTTTGGGGTGGCTGTGTCTTTTTGATTTTAATTTCCCTAAGCTATAGGAGCATAAGTGGAAGTGCCCTAGGCTCTGTTGCTTTGTTTTTTAGATGTTTCAGGAAACACCATACACTTCTCCAGAGTGGCAGTTGGCAATTTACATCCCGCCCATCAGCATAACAAGGCTCCCAGTTCTCCATGGCCTGTCCTGCCTTTCTGGATTTTACACTTTTTTCAGATGGCCCTTTTGCCCGGGGGGCAGTGAGACTTCATTGTAGTGCAGATTTCCTTTGCAAGCTTGCTTGGTTGGCCAAAAAGGGCGTATGCGTTTTTTCCTGAATATATTCAGGAAAAAACGCATACGCCCTTTTTGGCCAAGTGCATCATTGTGGACGTTCTGCCTCTTTTCCTATGCTTTTCATGCAATTCCAGTCTACCTCCTGAAATCGGTTTCCGGCAATTCTGCCCCGCTTTCAAGTCCTCTTGGCAGCCTTACTTCAATATATTTTTGGACGATAGCTGTCATTTATAACTCTGCAGGTTTGTGAATGACAGTGCCCCTGAGCTCCTTTCTTCAACTCTCTTTATTGTGAGCTGGCCGCAACACCGCAGGATTGCTTCAGGCCCTAGTGTGGTTCCGGCACGGCAAGCTGAGCCTTTGGTTAATTCCTCTTCCTGGTGGGAAATGAGAGTTAAATTTGCCCGTCCAGACACCTCCAGCTAGTCTCTCATTGGTTCTCCCTATTCCTGTTCATTTCCCGCAGAAATTGCAAACTGGGCCAAACAGGAGGTTAAAGGCACTGACTCTCCAAGTGGGGAGAGTGTTAGTAAAGCGTCTGGAATGTTGCACCCGAGTACCAGGGGACTTAAACTGAGACACATTTGAACACGTTTCCCGATCACACGGTGGATCATACTCTGGGTTCCACATGCATGTTTTAGCTGAAGGAAGAATCCCTTAAACCTGGAGAGTTGAGACCCATGGAATGGGTACCATGCAATATGACTTCAAAGGGTCTGCATTTGCTCACCGAACCTCACCAATCCTATCACTGCTGCGTTTATGCTGCTGTACACACGCTTGATTCTCTTTCGGAGACATGTAAATCCATAGGTTTTAAGATTCTTACTAGTCAGCTATATTCTTAGGCGTTTAATATGGGGTGTTGAGTCCACTTCGTTGAGCAAGGAGTAGCTCTTGTCTATTACATATTTGGCTTATGGAACGGTATCTGTGCTAATTTCAATCTCTGGTTTTATGCAGCACCCCAACTCACCTTTCCCCTTAAGCAAGCATAAGTTGGTTTTCTACATTTGAGACCCTGTTCTGTTTTGTAATTCAGTTCCTGGGTAGCCAAGTTTACATTCCGTGTATTAGTGATACCTTATGATATTTCTTTTTCTGTGTGACTTATTTCTCTTAGAATCATCGTACCTGAGTCCACTCATTATGCTGCTACAGGCCTGATGACATAGATTTCATTGCTGAGTGATATTGCATTGTACGTAAGTACCACAAATTCTTTATTCATTTTTCGCTTTCTGTGATATTGAACTTGTACCATAAACGAGGTTCTTGTAAACAGAGCCGTCCCAAACTTTGGGGTGGCTGTGTCTTTTTGATTTGAATTTCCCTAAGCTATAGGAGCATAAGTGGAAGTGCCCTAGGCTCTGTTGCTTTGTTTTTTAGATGTTTCAGGAAACACCATACACTTCTCCAGAGTGGCTGTTGGCAATTTACATCCCGCCCATCAGCATAACAAGGCTCCCAGTTCTCCATGGCCTGTCCTGCCTTTCTGGATTTTACACTTTTTTCAGATGGCCCTTTTGCCCGGGGGGCAGTGAGACTTCATTGTAGTGCAGATTTCCTTTGCAAGCTTGCTTGGTTGGCCAAAAAGGGCGTATGCGTTTTTTCCTGAATATATTCAGGAAAAAAACGCATACGCCCTTTTTGGCCAAGTGCATCATTGTGGACGTTCTGCCTCTTTTCCTATGCTTTTCATGCAATTCCAGTCTACCTCCTGAAATAGGTTTCCGGCAATTCTGCCCCGCTTTCAAATGCTCTTGGCAGCCTTACTTCAATATATTTTTGGACGATAGCTGTCATTTATAACTCTGCAGGTTTGTGAATGACAGTGCCCCTGAGCTCCTTTCTTCAACTCTCTTTATTGTGAGCTGGCCGCAACACCGCAGGATTGCTTCAGGCCCTAGTGTGGTTTTGGCATGGCAAGCTGAGCCTTTGGTTAATTCCTCTTCCTTGTGGGAAATGAGAGTTAAATTTGCCCGTCCAGACACCTCCAGCTAGTCTCTCATTGGTTCTCCCTATTCCTGTTCATTTCCCGCAGAAATTGCAAACTGGGCCAAACAGGAGGTTAAAGGCACTGACTCTCCAAGTGGGGAGAGTGTTAGTAAAGCGTCTGGAATGTTGCACCCGAGTACCAGGGGACCAAAACTGAGACACATTTGAACACGTTTCCCGATCACACGGTGGATCATACTCTGGGTTCCACATGCATGTTTTAGCTGAAGGAGGAATCCCTTAAACCTGGAGAGTTGTGACCCATGGAATGGGTACCATGCAATATGACTTCAAAGGGTCTGCATTTGCTCACCGAACCTCACCAATCCTATCACTGCTGCGTTTATGCTGCTGTACACACGCTTGATTCTCTTTTGGAGACATGTAACTCCATAGGTTTTAAGATTCTTACTAGACAGGTATATTCTTAGGCGTTTAATATGGGGTGTTGAGTCCACTTCGTTGAGGCAGGAGTAGCTCTTGTTTATTACATATTTGGCTTATGGAACGGTATCTGTGCTAATTTCAATCTCTTGTTTTATGCAGCACCCCAACTCACCTTTCCCCTTAAGCAAGCATAAGTTGGTTTTCTACATTTGAGACCCTGTTCTGTTTTGTAATTCAGTTCCTCGGTAGCCAAGTTTACATTCCGTGTATTAGTGATATCTTATGATGTTTCTTTTTCTGTGTGACTTATTTCACTTACAATCATCGTATCTGAATCCACTCATTATGGTGCTACGGGCGTGATGACATAGATTTCATTGCTGAGTGATATTGCATTGTACGTAAATACCACAAATTCTTTATTCATTTTTCGCTTTCTGTGATATTGAACTTGTACCATAAACGAGGATCTTGTAAACAGAGCCGTCCCAAAGTTTGGGGTGGCTATGTCTTTTTGATTTGAATTTCCCTAAGCTATAGGAGCATAAGTGGAAGTGCCCTAGGCTCTGTTGCTTTTTTTTTTTTAGATGTTTCAGGAAACACCATACACTTCTCCAGAGTGGCTGTTGGCAGTTTACATCCCGCCCATCAGCATAACAAGGCTGCCAGTTCTCCATGGCCTGTCCTGCCTTTCTGGATTTTACACTTTTTTCAGATGGCCCTTTTGCCCGTGGGGCAGTGAGACTTCAGTGTAGTGCAGATTTCCTTTGCAAGCTTGCTTGGTTGGCCAAAAAGGGCGTATGCGTTTTTTCCTGAATATATTCAGGAAAAAACGCATACGCCCTTTTTGGCCAAGTGCATCATTGTGGACGTTCTGCCTCTTTTCCTATGCTTTTCATGCAATTCCAGTCTACCTCCTGAAATCAGTTTCCTGCAATTCTGCCCCGCTTTCAAGTCCTCTTGGCAGCCTTACTTCAATATATTTTTAGACGATAGCTGTCATTTATAACTCTGCATGTTTGTGAATGACAGTGCCCCTGAGCTCCTTTCTTCAACTCTCTTTATTGTGAGCTGGCCGCAACACCGCAGGATTGTTTCAGGCCCTAGTGTGGTTTTGGCATGGCAAGCTGAGCCTTTGGTTAATTCCTCTTCCTGGTGGGAAATGAGAGTTAAATTTGCCCGTCCAGACACCTCCAGCTAGTCTCTCATTGGTTCTCCCTATTCCTGTTCATTTCCCGCAGAAATTGCAAACTGGGCCAAACAGGAGGTTAAAGGCACTGACTCTCCAAGTGGGGAGAGTGTTAGTAAAGCGTCTGGAATGTTGCACCCGAGTACCAGGGGACCAAAACTGAGACACATTTGAACACGTTTCCCGATCACACGGTGGATCATACTCTGGGTTCCACATGCATGTTTTAGCTGAAGGAAGAATCCCTTAAACCTGGAGAGTTGAGACCCATGGAATGGGTACCATGCAATATGACTTCAAAGGGTCTGCATTTGCTCACCGAACCTCACCAATCCTATCACTGCTGCGTTTATGCTGCTGTACACACGCTTGATTCTCTTTTGGAGACATGTAAATCCATAGGTTTTAAGATTCTTACTAGTCAGCTATATTTTTAGGCGTTTAATATGGGGTGTTGAGTCCACTTCGTTGAGCAAGGAGTAGCTCTTGTCTATTACATATTTGGCTTATGGAACGGTATCTGTGCTAATTTCAATCTCTGGTTTTATGCAGCACCCCAACTCACCTTTCCCCTTAAGCAAGCATAAGTTGGTTTTCTACATTTGAGACCCTGTTCTGTTTTGTAATTCAGTTCCTGGGTAGCCAAGTTTACATTCCGTGTATTAGTGATACCTTATGATATTTCTTTTTCTGTGTGACTTATTTCTCTTAGAATCATCGTACCTGAGTCCACTCATTATGCTGCTACAGGCCTGATGACATAGATTTCATTGCTGAGTGATATTGCATTGTACGTAAGTACCACAAATTCTTTATTCATTTTTCGCTTTCTGTGATATTGAACTTGTACCATAAACGAGGTTCTTGTAAACAGAGCCGTCCCAAACTTTGGGGTGGCTGTGTCTTTTTGATTTGAATTTCCCTAAGCTATAGGAGCATAAGTGGAAGTGCCCTAGGCTCTGTTGCTTTGTTTTTTAGATGTTTCAGGAAACACCATACACTTCTCCAGAGTGGCTGTTGGCAATTTACATCCCGCCCATCAGCATAACAAGGCTCCCAGTTCTCCATGGCCTGTCCTGCCTTTCTGGATTTTACACTTTTTTCAGATGGCCCTTTTGCCCGGGGGGCAGTGAGACTTCATTGTAGTGCAGATTTCCTTTGCAAGCTTGCTTGGTTGGCCAAAAAGGGCGTATGCGTTTTTTCCTGAATATATTCAGGAAAAAAACGCATACGCCCTTTTTGGCCAAGTGCATCATTGTGGACGTTCTGCCTCTTTTCCTATGCTTTTCATGCAATTCCAGTCTACCTCCTGAAATCGGTTTCCTGCAATTCTGCCCCGCTTTCAAGTCCTCTTGGCAGCCTTACTTCAATATATTTTTAGACGATAGCTGTCATTTATAACTCTGCATGTTTGTGAATGACAGTGCCCCTGAGCTCCTTTCTTCAACTCTCTTTATTGTGAGCTGGCCGCAACACCGCAGGATTGCTTCAGGCCCTAGTGTGGTTTTGGCATGGCAAGCTGAGCCTTTGGTTAATTCCTCTTCCTTGTGGGAAATGAGAGTTAAATTTGCCCGTCCAGACACCTCCAGCTAGTCTCTCATTGGTTCTCCCTATTCCTGTTCATTTCCCGCAGAAATTGCAAACTGGGCCAAACAGGAGGTTAAAGGCACTGACTCTCCAAGTGGGGAGAGTGTTAGTAAAGCGTCTGGAATGTTGCACCCGAGTACCAGGGGACCAAAACTGAGACACATTTGAACACGTTTCCCGATCACACGGTGGATCATACTCTGGGTTCCACATGCATGTTTTAGCTGAAGGAGGAATCCCTTAAACCTGGAGAGTTGTGACCCATGGAATGGGTACCATGCAATATGACTTCAAAGGGTCTGCATTTGCTCACCGAACCTCACCAATCCTATCACTGCTGCGTTTATGCTGCTGTACACACGCTTGATTCTCTTTTGGAGACATGTAACTCCATAGGTTTTAAGATTCTTACTAGACAGGTATATTCTTAGGCGTTTAATATGGGGTGTTGAGTCCACTTCGTTGAGGCAGGAGTAGCTCTTGTTTATTACATATTTGGCTTATGGAACGGTATCTGTGCTAATTTCAATCTCTTGTTTTATGCAGCACCCCAACTCACCTTTCCCCTTAAGCAAGCATAAGTTGGTTTTCTACATTTGAGACCCTGTTCTGTTTTGTAATTCAGTTCCTGGGTAGCCAAGTTTACATTCCGTGTATTAGTGATATCTTATGATGTTTCTTTTTCTGTGTGACTTATTTCACTTACAATCATCGTATCTGAATCCACTCATTATGGTGCTACGGGCCTGATGACATAGATTTCATTGCTGAGTGATATTGCATTGTACGTAAATACCACAAATTCTTTATTCATTTTTCGCTTTCTGTGATATTGAACTTGTACCATAAACGAGGATCTTGTAAACAGAGCCGTCCCAAACTTTGGGGTGGCTATGTCTTTTTGATTTGAATTTCCCTAAGCTATAGGAGCATAAGTGGAAGTGCCCTAGGCTCTGTTGCTTTTTTTTTTTTAGATGTTTCAGGAAACACCATACACTTCTCCAGAGTGGCTGTTGGCAGTTTACATCCCGCCCATCAGCATAACAAGGCTGCCAGTTCTCCATGGCCTGTCCTGCCTTTCTGGATTTTACACTTTTTTCAGATGGCCCTTTTGCCCGTGGGGCAGTGAGACTTCAGTGTAGTGCAGATTTCCTTTGCAAGCTTGCTTGGTTGGCCAAAAAGGGCGTATGCGTTTTTTCCTGAATATATTCAGGAAAAAACGCATACGCCCTTTTTGGCCAAGTGCATCATTGTGGACGTTCTGCCTCTTTTCCTATGCTTTTCATGCAATTCCAGTCTACCTCCTGAAATCAGTTTCCTGCAATTCTGCCCCGCTTTCAAGTGCTCTTGGCAGCCTTACTTCAATATATTTTTAGACGATAGCTGTCATTTATAACTCTGCATGTTTGTGAATGACAGTGCCCCTGAGCTCCTTTCTTCAACTCTCTTTATTGTGAGCTGGCCGCAACACCGCAGGATTGCTTCAGGCCCTAGTGTGGTTTTGGCATGGCAAGCTGAGCCTTTGGTTAATTCCTCTTCCTGGTGGGAAATGAGAGTTAAATTTGCCCGTCCAGACACCTCCAGCTAGTCTCTCATTGGTTCTCCCTATTCCTGTTCATTTCCCGCAGAAATTGCAAACTGGGCCAAACAGGAGGTTAAAGGCACTGACTCTCCAAGTGGGGAGAGTGTTAGTAAAGCGTCTGGAATGTTGCACCCGAGTACCAGGGGACCAAAACTGAGACACATTTGAACACGTTTCCCGATCACACGGTGGATCATACTCTGGGTTCCACATGCATGTTTTAGCTGAAGGAAGAATCCCTTAAACCTGGAGAGTTGAGACCCATGGAATGGGTACCATGCAATATGACTTCAAAGGGTCTGCATTTGCTCACCGAACCTCACCAATCCTATCACTGCTGCGTTTATGCTGCTGTACACACGCTTGATTCTCTTTCGGAGACATGTAAATCCATAGGTTTTAAGATTCTTACTAGTCAGCTATATTCTTAGGCGTTTAATATGGGGTGTTGAGTCCACTTCGTTGAGCAAGGAGTAGCTCTTGTCTATTACATATTTGGCTTATGGAACGGTATCTGTGCTAATTTCAATCTCTGGTTTTATGCAGCACCCCAACTCACCTTTCCCCTTAAGCAAGCATAAGTTGGTTTTCTACATTTGAGACCCTGTTCTGTTTTGTAATTCAGTTCCTGGGTAGCCAAGTTTACATTCCGTGTATTAGTGATACCTTATGATATTTCTTTTTCTGTGTGACTTATTTCTCTTAGAATCATCGTACCTGAGTCCACTCATTATGCTGCTACAGGCCTGATGACATAGATTTCATTGCTGAGTGATATTGCATTGTACGTAAGTACCACAAATTCTTTATTCATTTTTCGCTTTCTGTGATATTGAACTTGTACCATAAACGAGGTTCTTGTAAACAGAGCCGTCCCAAACTTTGGGGTGGCTGTGTCTTTTTGATTTGAATTTCCCTAAGCTATAGGAGCATAAGTGGAAGTGCCCTAGGCTCTGTTGCTTTGTTTTTTAGATGTTTCAGGAAACACCATACACTTCTCCAGAGTGGCTGTTGGCAATTTACATCCCGCCCATCAGCATAACAAGGCTCCCAGTTCTCCATGGCCTGTCCTGCCTTTCTGGATTTTACACTTTTTTCAGATGGCCCTTTTGCCCGGGGGGCAGTGAGACTTCATTGTAGTGCAGATTTCCTTTGCAAGCTTGCTTGGTTGGCCAAAAAGGGCGTATGCGTTTTTTCCTGAATATATTCAGGAAAAAAACGCATACGCCCTTTTTGGCCAAGTGCATCATTGTGGACGTTCTGCCTCTTTTCCTATGCTTTTCATGCAATTCCAGTCTACCTCCTGAAATCGGTGTCCTGCAATTCTGCCCCGCTTTCAAGTGCTCTTGGCAGCCTTACTTCAATATATTTTTGGACGATAGCTGTCATTTATAACTCTGCATGTTTGTGAATGACAGTGCCCCTGAGCTCCTTTCTTCAACTCTCTTTATTGTGAGCTGGCCGCAACACCGCAGGATTGCTTCAGGCCCTAGTGTGGTTTTGGCATGGCAAGCTGAGCCTTTGGTTAATTCCTCTTCCTGGTGGGAAATGAGAGTTAAATTTGCCCGTCCAGACACCTCCAGCTAGTCTCTCATTGGTTCTCCCTATTCCTGTTCATTTCCCGCAGAAATTGCAAACTGGGCCAAACAGGAGGTTAAAGGCACTGACTCTCCAAGTGGGGAGAGTGTTAGTAAAGCGTCTGGAATGTTGCACCCGAGTACCAGGGGACCAAAACTGAGACACATTTGAACACGTTTCCCGATCACACGGTGGATCATACTCTGGGTTCCATATGGATGTTTTAGCTGAAGGAAGAATCCCTTAAACCTGGAGAGTTGAGACCCATGGAATGGGTACCATGCTATATGAGTTCAAAGGGTCTGCATTTGCTCAGCGAACCTCACCAATCCTATCACTGCTGCATTTATGCTGCTGTACACACGCTTGATTCTCTTTCAGAGACATGTAAATCCATAGGTTTTAAGATTCTTACTAGTCAGGTATATTCTTAGGCGTTTAATATGGGGTGCTGCGTCCACTTCGTTGAGCAAGGAGTAGCTCTTGTCTATTACATATTTGGCTTATGGAACGGTATCTGTGCTAATTTCAATCTCTGGTTTCATGCAGCAACCCAACTCACTTTTCCCCTTAAGCAAGCATAAGTTGGTTTTCTACATTTGAGACCCTGTTCTGTTTTGTAATTCAGTTCCTGGGTAGCCAAGTTTACATTCCGTGTATTAGTGATACCTTATGATATTTCTTTTTCTGTGTGACTTATTTCTCTTAGAATCATCGTACCTGAGTCCACTCATTATGCTGCTACGGACCTGATGACATAGATTTCATTGCTGACTGATATTGCATTGTACATAAGTACCACAAATTCTTTATTCATTTTTCGCTTTCTGTGATATTGAACTTGTACCATAAACGAGGTTCTTGTAAACAGAGCCGTCCCAAACTTTGGGGTGGCTGTGTCTTTTTTATTTTAATTTCCCTAAGCTATAGGAGCATAAGTGGAAGTGCCCTAGGCTCTGTTGCTTTGTTTTTTAGATGTTTCAGGAAACACCATACACTTCTCCAGAGTGGCTGTTGGCAATTTACATCCCGCCCATCAGCATAACAAGGCTCCCAGTTCTCCATGGCCTGTCCTGCCTTTCTGGATTTTACACTTTTTTCAGATGGCCCTTTTGCCTGTGGGGCAGTGAGACTTCATTGTAGTGCAGATTTCCTTTGCAAGCTTGCTTGGTTGGCCAAAAAGTGCGTATGCGTTTTTTCCTGAATATATTCAGGAAAAAACGCATACGCCCTTTTTGGCCAAGTGCATCATTGTGGACGTTCTGCCTCTTTTCCTATGCTTTTCATGCAATTCCAGTCTACCTCCTGAAATCGGTTTCCTGCAATTCTGCCCCGCTTTCAAGTCCTCTTGGCAGCCATACTTCAATATATTTTTGGACGATAGCTGTCATTTATAACTCTGCAGGTTTGTGAATGACAGTGCCCCTGAGCTCCTTTGTTCAACTCGCTTTCTTGTGAGCTGGCCGCAACACCGCAAGATTGCTTCAGGCCCTAGTGTGGTTCCGGCACGGCAAGCTGAGCATTTGGTTAATTCCTCTTCCTGGTGGGAAATGAGAGTTAAATTTGCCCGTCCAGACACCTCCAGCTAGTCTCTCATTGGTTCTCCCTATTCCTGTTCATTTCCCGCAGAAATTGCAAACTGGGCCAAACACGACGTTAAAGGCACTGACTCTCCAAGTGGGGAGAGTGTTAGTAAAGCGTCTGGAATGTTGCACCCGAGTACCAGGGGACGAAAACTGAGACACATTTGAACACGTTTCCCGATCACACGGTGGATCATACTCTGGGTTCCACATGCATGTTTTAGCTGAAGGAAGAATCCCTTAAGCCTGGAGAGTTGAGACCCATGGAATGGTTACCATGCAATATGACTTCAAAGGGTCTGCATTTGCTCACCGAACCTCACCAATCCTATCACTGCTGCGTTTATGCTGCTGTACACACGCTTTTTTCTCTTTCAGAGACATGTAAATCCATAGGTTTTAAGATTCTTACTAGTCAGGTATATTCTTAGGCGTTTAATATGGGGTGCTGCATCCACTTCGTTGAGCAAGGAGTAGCTCTTGTCTATTACATATTTGGCTTATGGAACGGTATCTGTGCTAATTTCAATCTCTGGTTTTATGCAGCACCCCAACTCACCTTTCCCTTAAGTAAGCATTAGTTGGTTTTCAACATTTGAGACCCTGTTCTGTTTTGTAATTCAGTTCCTGTGTAGCCAAATTTACATTCCGTGTATTAGTGATACCTTATGATATTTCTTTTTCTGTGTGACATATTTCACTTAGAATCATCGTATCTGAATCCACTCATTATGCTGCTACGGGCCTGATGACATAGATTTCATTGCTGAGTGATATTGCATTGTACGTAAGTATCACAAATTCTTTATTCATTTTTCGCTTTCTGTGATATTGAACTTGTACCATAAACGAGGTTCTTGTAAACAGAGCCGTCCCAAACTTTGGGGTGGCTGTGTCTTTTTGATTTGAATTTCCCTAAGCTATAGGAGCATAAGTGGAAGTGCCCTAGGCTCTGTTGCTTTGTTTTTTAGATGTTTCAGGAAACACCATACACTTCTCCAGAGTGGCTGTTGGCAATTTACATCCCGCCCATCAGCATAACAAGGCTCCCAGTTCTCCATGGCCTGTCCTGCCTTTCTGGATTTTACACTTTTTTCAGATGGCCCTTTTGCCCGGGGGGCAGTGAGACTTCATTGTAGTGCAGATTTCCTTTGCAAGCTTGCTTGGTTGGCCAAAAAGGGCGTATGCGTTTTTTCCTGAATATATTCAGGAAAAAACGCATACGCCCTTTTTGGCCAAGTGCATCATTGTGGACGTTCTGCCTCTTTTCCTATGCTTTTCATGCAATTCCAGTCTACCTCCTGAAATCGGTGTCCTGCAATTCTGCCCCGCTTTCAAGTGCTCTTGGCAGCCTTACTTCAATATATTTTTGGACGATAGCTGTCATTTATAACTCTGCATGTTTGTGAATGACAGTGCCCCTGAGCTCCTTTCTTCAACTCTCTTTATTGTGAGCTGGCCGCAACACCGCAGGATTGCTTCAGGCCCTAGTGTGGTTTTGGCATGGCAAGCTGAGCCTTTGGTTAATTCCTCTTCCTGGTGGGAAATGAGAGTTAAATTTGCCCGTCCAGACACCTCCAGCTAGTCTCTCATTGGTTCTCCCTATTCCTGTTCATTTCCCGCAGAAATTGCAAACTGGGCAAAACACGACGTTAAAGGCACTGACTCTCCAAGTGGGGAGAGTGTTAGTAAAGCGTCTGGAATGTTGCACCCGAGTACCAGGGGACGAAAACTGAGACACATTTGAAAACGTTTCCCGATCACACGGTGGATCATACTCTGGGTTCCACATGCATGTTTTAGCTGAAGGAAGAATCCCTTAAACCTGGAGAGTTGAGACCCATGGAATGGGTACCATGCAATATGACTTCGAAGGGTCTGCATTTGCTCACCGAACCTCGCCAATCCTATCACTGCTGCGTTTATGCTGCTGTACACACGCTTGATTCTCTTTCGGAGACATGTAAATCCATAGGTTTTAAGATTCTTA
The DNA here is from genome assembly GCF_949774975.1 of Lagenorhynchus albirostris. Taxonomy (NCBI): domain Eukaryota; kingdom Metazoa; phylum Chordata; class Mammalia; order Artiodactyla; family Delphinidae; genus Lagenorhynchus; species Lagenorhynchus albirostris. Next base: position 109,269,368 of record NC_083095.1, on the reverse strand, counting down.
CTAGTCAGCTATATTGTTAGGCGTTTAATATGGGGTGTTGAGTGCACTTCGTTGAGCAAGGAGTAGCTCTTGTCTATTACATATTTGGCTTATGGAACGGTATCTGTGCTAATTTCAATCTCTGGTTTTATGCAGCACCCCAACTCACCTTTCCCCTTAAGCAAGCATAAGTTGGTTTTCTACATTTGAGACCCTGTTCTGTTTTGTAATTCAGTTCCTGGGTAGCCAAGTTTACATTCCGTGTATTAGTGATACCTTATGATATTTCTTTTTCTGTGTGACTTATTTCTCTTAGAATCATCGTACCTGAGTCCCCTCATTATGCTGCTACAGGCCTGATGACATAGATTTCATTGCTGAGTGATATTGCATTGTACGTAAGTACCACAAATTCTTTATTCATTTTTCGCTTTCTGTGATATTGAACTTGTACCATAAACGAGGTTCTTGTAAACAGAGCCGTCCCAAACTTTGGGGTGGCTGTGTCTTTTTGACTTGAATTTCCCTAAGCTATAGGAGCATAAGTGGAAGTGCCCTAGGCTCTGTTGCTTTGTTTTTTAGATGTTTCAGGAAACACCATACACTTCTCCAGAGTGGCTGTTGGCAATTTACATCCCGCCCATCAGCATAACAAGGCTCCCAGTTCTCCATGGCCTGTCCTGCCTTTCTGGATTTTACACTTTTTTCAGATGGCCCTTTTGCCCGTGGGGAGTGAGACTTCATTGTAGTGCAGATTTCCTTTGCAAGCTTGCTTGGTTGGCCAAAAAGGGCGTATGCGTTTTTTCCTGAATATATTCAGGAAAAAACGCATACGCCCTTTTTGGCCAAGTGCATCATTGTGGACGTTCTGCCTCTTTTCCTATGCTTTTCATGCAATTCCAGTCTACCTCCTGAAATCGGTTTCCTGCAATTCTGCCGCGCTTTCAAGTCCTCTTGGCAGCCTTACTTCAATATATTTTTGGACGATAGCTGTCATTTATAACTCTTCATGTTTGTGAATGACAGTGCCCCTGAGCTCCTTTCTTCAACTCTCTTTATTGTGAGCTGGCCGCAACACCGCAGGATTGCTTCAGGCCCTAGTGTGGTTTTGGCATGGCAAGCTGAGCCTTTGGTTAATTCCTCTTCCTGGTGGGAAATGAGAGTTAAATTTGCCCGTCCAGACACCTCCAGCTAGTCTCTCATTGGTTCTCCCTATTCCTGTTCATTTCCCGCAGAAATTGCAAACTGGGCCAAACAGGAGGTTAAAGGCACTGACTCTCCAAGTGGGGAGAGTGTTAGTAAAGCGTCTGGAATGTTGCACCCGAGTACCAGGGGACGAAAACTGAGACACATTTAAACACGTTTCCCGATCACACGGTGGATCATACTCTGGGTTCCACATGCATGTTTTAGCTGAAGGAAGAATCCCTTAAACCTGGAGAGTTGAGACCCATGGAATGGGTACCATGCAATATGACTTCAAAGGGTCTGCATTTGCTCACCGAACCTCAACAATCCTATCACTGCTGCGTTTATGCTGCTGTACACACGCTTGATTCTCTTTTGGAGACATGTAAATCCATAGGTTTTAAGATTCTTACTAGTCAGCTATATTCTTAGCCGTTTAATATGGGGTGTTGAGTCCACTTCGTTGAGCAAGGAGTAGCTCTTGTCTATTACATATTTGGCTTATGGAATGGTATCTGTGCTAATTTCAATCTCTGGTTTCATGCAGCACCCCAACTCACCTTTCCCCTTAAGCAAGCATAAGTTGGTTTTCTACATTTGAGACCCTGTTCTGTTTTGTAATTCAGTTCCTGGGTAGCCAAGTTTACATTCCGTGTATTAGTGATACCTTATGATATTTCTTTTTCTGTGTGACATATTTCACTTAGAAGCATCGTATCTGAATCCACTCATTATGCTGCTACGGGCCTGATGACATAGATTTCATTGCTGAGTGGTATTGCATTGTACGTAAGTACCACAAATTCTTTATTCATTTTTCGCTTTCTGTGATAATGAACTTGTACCATAAACGAGGTTCTTGTAAACAGAGCCGTCCCAAACTTTGGGGTGGCTGTGTCTTTTTGATTTGAATTTCCCTAAGCTATAGGAGCATAAGTGGAAGTGCCCTAGGCTCTGTTGCTTTGTTTTTTAGATGTTTCAGGAAACACCATACACTTCTCCAGAGTGGCTGTTGGCAATTTACATCCCGCCCATCAGCATAACAAGGCTCCCAGTTCTCCATGGCCTGTCCTGCCTTTCTGGATTTTACACTTTTTTCAGATGGCCCTTTTCCCTGTGGGGCAGTGAGACTTCATTGTAGTGCAGATTTCCTTTGCAAGCTTGCTTGGTTGGCCAAAAAGGGCGTATGCGTTTTTTCCTGAATATATTCAGGAAAAAACGCATACGCCCTTTTTGGCCAAGTGCATCATTGTGGACGTTCTGCCTCTTTTCCTATGCTTTTCATGCAATTCCAGTCTACCTCCTGAAATCGGTTTCCTGCAATTCTGCCCCGCTTTCAAGTCCTCTTGGCAGCCTTACTTCAATATATTTTTGGACGAGAGCTGTCATTTATAACTCTGCAGGTTTGTGAATGACAGTGCCCCTGAGTTCCTTTGTTCAACTCGCTTTCTTGTGAGCTGGCCGCAACACCGCAAGATTGCTTCAGGCCCTAGTGTGGTTCCGGCACGGCAAGCTGAGCCTTTGGTTAACTCCTCTTCCTGGTGGGAAATGAGAGTTAAATTTGCCCGTCCAGACACCTCCAGCTAGTCTCTCATTGGTTCTCCCTATTCCTGTTCATTTCCCGCAGAAATTGCAAACTGGGCCAAACACGACGTTAAAGGCACTGACTCTCCAAGTGGGGAGAGTGTTAGTAAAGCGTCTGGAATGTTGCACCCGAGTACCAGGGGACGAAAACTGAGACACATTTGAACACGTTTCCCGATCACACGGTGGATCATACTCTGGGTTCCATATGCATGTTTTAGCTGAAGGAAGAATCCCTTAAACCTGGAGAGTTGAGACCCATGGAATGGGTACCATGCTATATGACTTCAAAGGGTCTGCATTTGCTCACCGAACCTCACCAATCCTATCACTGCTGCATTTATGCTGCTGTACACACGCTTGATTCTCTTTCAGAGACATGTAAATCCATAGGTTTTAAGATTCTTACTAGTCAGGTATATTCTTAGACGTTTAATATGGGGTGCTGCGTCCACTTCGTTGAGCAAGGAGTAGCTCTTGTCTATTACATATTTGGCTTATGGAACGGTATCTGTGCTAATTTCAATCTCTGGTTTCATGCAGCAACCCAACTCACCTTTCCCCTTAGGCAAGCATAAGTTGGTTTTCTACATTTGAGACCCTGTTCTGTTTTGTAATTCAGTTCCTGGGTAGCCAAGTTTACATTCCGTGTATTAGTGATACCTTATGATATTTCTTTTTCTGTGTGACAATTTCTCTTAGAATCATTGTACCTGAGTCCACTCATTATGCTGCTACGGACCTGATGACATAGATTTCATTGCTGACTGATATTGCATTGTACGTAAGTACCACAAATTCTTTATTCATTTTTCGCTTTCTGTGATATTGAACTTGTACCATAAACGAGGTTCTTGTAAACAGAGCCGTCCCAAACTTTGGGGTGGCTTTGTCTTTTTGATTTGAATTTCCCTAAGCTATAGGAGCATAAGTGGAAGTGCCCTAGGCTCTGTTGCTTTGTTTTTTAGATGTTTCAGGAAACACCATACACTTCTCCAGAGTGGCTGTTGGCAATTTACATCCCGCCCATCAGCATAACAAGGCTCCCAGTTCTCCATGGCCTGTCCTGCCTTTCTGGATTTTACACTTTTTTCAGATGGCCCTTTTGCCCGGGGGGCAGTGAGACTTCATTGTAGTGCAGATTTCCTTTGCAAGCTTGCTTGGTTGGCCAAAAAGTGCGTATGCGTTTTTTCCTGAATATATTCAGGAAAAAACGCATACGCCCTTTTTGGCCAAGTGCATCATTGTGGACGTTCTGCCTCTTTTCCTATGCTTTTCATGCAATTCCAGTCTACCTCCTGAAATCGGTGTCCTGCAATTCTGCCCCGCTTTCAAGTCCTCTTGGCAGCCTTACTTCAATATATTTTTGGACGATAGCTGTCATTTATAACTCTGCAGGTTTGTGAATGACAGTGCCCCTGAGCTCCTTTGTTCAACTCGCTTTCTTGTGAGCAGGCCGCAACACAGCAAGATTGCTTCAGGCCCTAGTGTGGTTCTGGCACGGCAAGCTGAGCCTTTGGTTAATTCCTCTTCCTGGTGGGAAATGAGAGTTAAATTTGCCCGTCCAGACACCTCCAGTTAGTCTCTCATTGGTTCTCCCTATTCCTGTTCATTTCCCGCAGAAATTGCAAACTGGGCCAAACAGGAGGTTAAAGGCACTGACTCTCCAAGTGGGGAGAGTGTTAGTAAAGCGTCTGGAATGTTGCACCCGAGTACCAGGGGACCAAAACTGAGACACATTTGAACACGTTTCCCGATCACACGGTGGATCATACTCTGGGTTCCATATGGATGTTTTAGCTGAAGGAAGAATCCCTTAAACCTGGAGAGTTGAGACCCATGGAATGGGTACCATGCTATATGAGTTCAAAGGGTCTGCATTTGCTCAGCGAACCTCACCAATCCTATCACTGCTGCATTTATGCTGCTGTACACACGCTTGATTCTCTTTCAGAGACATGTAAATCCATAGGTTTTAAGATTCTTACTAGTCAGGTATATTCTTAGGCGTTTAATATGGGGTGCTGCGTCCACTTCGTTGAGCAAGGAGTAGCTCTTGTCTATTACATATTTGGCTTATGGAACGGTATCTGTGCTAATTTCAATCTCTGGTTTCATGCAGCAACCCAACTCACTTTTCCCCTTAAGCAAGCATAAGTTGGTTTTCTACATTTGAGACCCTGTTCTGTTTTGTAATTCAGTTCCTGGGTAGCCAAGTTTACATTCCGTGTATTAGTGATACCTTATGATATTTCTTTTTCTGTGTGACTTATTTCTCTTAGAATCATCGTACCTGAGTCCACTCATTATGCTGCTACGGACCTGATGACATAGATTTCATTGCTGACTGATATTGCATTGTACATAAGTACCACAAATTCTTTATTCATTTTTCGCTTTCTGTGATATTGAACTTGTACCATAAACGAGGTTCTTGTAAACAGAGCCGTCCCAAACTTTGGGGTGGCTGTGTCTTTTTTATTTTAATTTCCCTAAGCTATAGGAGCATAAGTGGAAGTGCCCTAGGCTCTGTTGCTTTGTTTTTTAGATGTTTCAGGAAACACCATACACTTCTCCAGAGTGGCTGTTGGCAATTTACATCCCGCCCATCAGCATAACAAGGCTCCCAGTTCTCCATGGCCTGTCCTGCCTTTCTGGATTTTACACTTTTTTCAGATGGCCCTTTTGCCTGTGGGGCAGTGAGACTTCATTGTAGTGCAGATTTCCTTTGCAAGCTTGCTTGGTTGGCCAAAAAGTGCGTATGCGTTTTTTCCTGAATATATTCAGGAAAAAACGCATACGCCCTTTTTGGCCAAGTGCATCATTGTGGACGTTCTGCCTCTTTTCCTATGCTTTTCATGCAATTCCAGTCTACCTCCTGAAATCGGTTTCCTGCAATTCTGCCCCGCTTTCAAGTCCTCTTGGCAGCCATACTTCAATATATTTTTGGACGATAGCTGTCATTTATAACTCTGCAGGTTTGTGAATGACAGTGCCCCTGAGCTCCTTTGTTCAACTCGCTTTCTTGTGAGCTGGCCGCAACACCGCAAGATTGCTTCAGGCCCTAGTGTGGTTCCGGCACGGCAAGCTGAGCATTTGGTTAATTCCTCTTCCTGGTGGGAAATGAGAGTTAAATTTGCCCGTCCAGACACCTCCAGCTAGTCTCTCATTGGTTCTCCCTATTCCTGTTCATTTCCCGCAGAAATTGCAAACTGGGCCAAACACGACGTTAAAGGCACTGACTCTCCAAGTGGGGAGAGTGTTAGTAAAGCGTCTGGAATGTTGCACCCGAGTACCAGGGGACGAAAACTGAGACACATTTGAACACGTTTCCCGATCACACGGTGGATCATACTCTGGGTTCCACATGCATGTTTTAGCTGAAGGAAGAATCCCTTAAGCCTGGAGAGTTGAGACCCATGCATGGAATGGGTACCATGCAATATGACTTCGAAGGGTCTGCATTTGCTCACCGAACCTCGCCAATCCTATCACTGCTGCGTTTATGCTGCTGTACACACGCTTGATTCTCTTTCGGAGACATGTAAATCCATAGGTTTTAAGATTCTTACTAGTCAGCTATATTGTTAGGCGTTTAATATGGGGTGTTGAGTGCACTTCGTTGAGCAAGGAGTAGCTCTTGTCTATTACATATTTGGCTTATGGAACGGTATCTGTGCTAATTTCAATCTCTGGTTTTATGCAGCACCCCAACTCACCTTTCCCCTTAAGCAAGCATAAGTTGGTTTTCTACATTTGAGACCCTGTTCTGTTTTGTAATTCAGTTCCTGGGTAGCCAAGTTTACATTCCGTGTATTAGTGATACCTTATGATATTTCTTTTTCTGTGTGACTTATTTCTCTTAGAATCATCGTACCTGAGTCCCCTCATTATGCTGCTACAGGCCTGATGACATAGATTTCATTGCTGAGTGATATTGCATTGTACGTAAGTACCACAAATTCTTTATTCATTTTTCGCTTTCTGTGATATTGAACTTGTACCATAAACGAGGTTCTTGTAAACAGAGCCGTCCCAAACTTTGGGGTGGCTGTGTCTTTTTGACTTGAATTTCCCTAAGCTATAGGAGCATAAGTGGAAGTGCCCTAGGCTCTGTTGCTTTGTTTTTTAGATGTTTCAGGAAACACCATACACTTCTCCAGAGTGGCTGTTGGCAATTTACATCCCGCCCATCAGCATAACAAGGCTCCCAGTTCTCCATGGCCTGTCCTGCCTTTCTGGATTTTACACTTTTTTCAGATGGCCCTTTTGCCCGTGGGGAGTGAGACTTCATTGTAGTGCAGATTTCCTTTGCAAGCTTGCTTGGTTGGCCAAAAAGGGCGTATGCGTTTTTTCCTGAATATATTCAGGAAAAAACGCATACGCCCTTTTTGGCCAAGTGCATCATTGTGGACGTTCTGCCTCTTTTCCTATGCTTTTCATGCAATTCCAGTCTACCTCCTGAAATCGGTTTCCTGCAATTCTGCCGCGCTTTCAAGTCCTCTTGGCAGCCTTACTTCAATATATTTTTGGACGATAGCTGTCATTTATAACTCTTCATGTTTGTGAATGACAGTGCCCCTGAGCTCCTTTCTTCAACTCTCTTTATTGTGAGCTGGCCGCAACACCGCAGGATTGCTTCAGGCCCTAGTGTGGTTTTGGCATGGCAAGCTGAGCCTTTGGTTAATTCCTCTTCCTGGTGGGAAATGAGAGTTAAATTTGCCCGTCCAGACACCTCCAGCTAGTCTCTCATTGGTTCTCCCTATTCCTGTTCATTTCCCGCAGAAATTGCAAACTGGGCCAAACAGGAGGTTAAAGGCACTGACTCTCCAAGTGGGGAGAGTGTTAGTAAAGCGTCTGGAATGTTGCACCCGAGTACCAGGGGACGAAAACTGAGACACATTTAAACACGTTTCCCGATCACACGGTGGATCATACTCTGGGTTCCACATGCATGTTTTAGCTGAAGGAAGAATCCCTTAAACCTGGAGAGTTGAGACCCATGGAATGGGTACCATGCAATATGACTTCAAAGGGTCTGCATTTGCTCACCGAACCTCAACAATCCTATCACTGCTGCGTTTATGCTGCTGTACACACGCTTGATTCTCTTTTGGAGACATGTAAATCCATAGGTTTTAAGATTCTTACTAGTCAGCTATATTCTTAGCCGTTTAATATGGGGTGTTGAGTCCACTTCGTTGAGCAAGGAGTAGCTCTTGTCTATTACATATTTGGCTTATGGAATGGTATCTGTGCTAATTTCAATCTCTGGTTTCATGCAGCACCCCAACTCACCTTTCCCCTTAAGCAAGCATAAGTTGGTTTTCTACATTTGAGACCCTGTTCTGTTTTGTAATTCAGTTCCTGGGTAGCCAAGTTTACATTCCGTGTATTAGTGATACCTTATGATATTTCTTTTTCTGTGTGACATATTTCACTTAGAAGCATCGTATCTGAATCCACTCATTATGCTGCTACGGGCCTGATGACATAGATTTCATTGCTGAGTGGTATTGCATTGTACGTAAGTACCACAAATTCTTTATTCATTTTTCGCTTTCTGTGATAATGAACTTGTACCATAAACGAGGTTCTTGTAAACAGAGCCGTCCCAAACTTTGGGGTGGCTGTGTCTTTTTGATTTGAATTTCCCTAAGCTATAGGAGCATAAGTGGAAGTGCCCTAGGCTCTGTTGCTTTGTTTTTTAGATGTTTCAGGAAACACCATACACTTCTCCAGAGTGGCTGTTGGCAATTTACATCCCGCCCATCAGCATAACAAGGCTCCCAGTTCTCCATGGCCTGTCCTGCCTTTCTGGATTTTACACTTTTTTCAGATGGCCCTTTTCCCTGTGGGGCAGTGAGACTTCATTGTAGTGCAGATTTCCTTTGCAAGCTTGCTTGGTTGGCCAAAAAGGGCGTATGCGTTTTTTCCTGAATATATTCAGGAAAAAACGCATACGCCCTTTTTGGCCAAGTGCATCATTGTGGACGTTCTGCCTCTTTTCCTATGCTTTTCATGCAATTCCAGTCTACCTCCTGAAATCGGTTTCCTGCAATTCTGCCCCGCTTTCAAGTCCTCTTGGCAGCCTTACTTCAATATATTTTTGGACGAGAGCTGTCATTTATAACTCTGCAGGTTTGTGAATGACAGTGCCCCTGAGTTCCTTTGTTCAACTCGCTTTCTTGTGAGCTGGCCGCAACACCGCAAGATTGCTTCAGGCCCTAGTGTGGTTCCGGCACGGCAAGCTGAGCCTTTGGTTAACTCCTCTTCCTGGTGGGAAATGAGAGTTAAATTTGCCCGTCCAGACACCTCCAGCTAGTCTCTCATTGGTTCTCCCTATTCCTGTTCATTTCCCGCAGAAATTGCAAACTGGGCCAAACACGACGTTAAAGGCACTGACTCTCCAAGTGGGGAGAGTGTTAGTAAAGCGTCTGGAATGTTGCACCCGAGTACCAGGGGACGAAAACTGAGACACATTTGAACACGTTTCCCGATCACACGGTGGATCATACTCTGGGTTCCATATGCATGTTTTAGCTGAAGGAAGAATCCCTTAAACCTGGAGAGTTGAGACCCATGGAATGGGTACCATGCTATATGACTTCAAAGGGTCTGCATTTGCTCACCGAACCTCACCAATCCTATCACTGCTGCATTTATGCTGCTGTACACACGCTTGATTCTCTTTCAGAGACATGTAAATCCATAGGTTTTAAGATTCTTACTAGTCAGGTATATTCTTAGACGTTTAATATGGGGTGCTGCGTCCACTTCGTTGAGCAAGGAGTAGCTCTTGTCTATTACATATTTGGCTTATGGAACGGTATCTGTGCTAATTTCAATCTCTGGTTTCATGCAGCAACCCAACTCACCTTTCCCCTTAGGCAAGCATAAGTTGGTTTTCTACATTTGAGACCCTGTTCTGTTTTGTAATTCAGTTCCTGGGTAGCCAAGTTTACATTCCGTGTATTAGTGATACCTTATGATATTTCTTTTTCTGTGTGACAATTTCTCTTAGAATCATCGTACCTGAGTCCACTCATTATGCTGCTACGGACCTGATGACATAGATTTCATTGCTGACTGATATTGCATTGTACGTAAGTACCACAAATTCTTTATTCATTTTTCGCTTTCTGTGATATTGAACTTGTACCATAAACGAGGTTCTTGTAAACAGAGCCGTCCCAAACTTTGGGGTGGCTTTGTCTTTTTGATTTGAATTTCCCTAAGCTATAGGAGCATAAGTGGAAGTGCCCTAGGCTCTGTTGCTTTGTTTTTTAGATGTTTCAGGAAACACCATACACTTCTCCAGAGTGGCTGTTGGCAATTTACATCCCGCCCATCAGCATAACAAGGCTCCCAGTTCTCCATGGCCTGTCCTGCCTTTCTGGATTTTACACTTTTTTCAGATGGCCCTTTTGCCCGGGGGGCAGTGAGACTTCATTGTAGTGCAGATTTCCTTTGCAAGCTTGCTTGGTTGGCCAAAAAGTGCGTATGCGTTTTTTCCTGAATATATTCAGGAAAAAACGCATACGCCCTTTTTGGCCAAGTGCATCATTGTGGACGTTCTGCCTCTTTTCCTATGCTTTTCATGCAATTCCAGTCTACCTCCTGAAATCGGTGTCCTGCAATTCTGCCCCGCTTTCAAGTCCTCTTGGCAGCCTTACTTCAATATATTTTTGGACGATAGCTGTCATTTATAACTCTGCAGGTTTGTGAATGACAGTGCCCCTGAGCTCCTTTGTTCAACTCGCTTTCTTGTGAGCAGGCCGCAACACAGCAAGATTGCTTCAGGCCCTAGTGTGGTTCTGGCACGGCAAGCTGAGCCTTTGGTTAATTCCTCTTCCTGGTGGGAAATGAGAGTTAAATTTGCCCGTCCAGACACCTCCAGTTAGTCTCTCATTGGTTCTCCCTATTCCTGTTCATTTCCCGCAGAAATTGCAAACTGGGCCAAACAGGAGGTTAAAGGCACTGACTCTCCAAGTGGGGAGAGTGTTAGTAAAGCGTCTGGAATGTTGCACCCGAGTACCAGGGGACCAAAACTGAGACACATTTGAACACGTTTCCCGATCACACGGTGGATCATACTCTGGGTTCCATATGGATGTTTTAGCTGAAGGAAGAATCCCTTAAACCTGGAGAGTTGAGACCCATGGAATGGGTACCATGCTATATGAGTTCAAAGGGTCTGCATTTGCTCAGCGAACCTCACCAATCCTATCACTGCTGCATTTATGCTGCTGTACACACGCTTGATTCTCTTTCAGAGACATGTAAATCCATAGGTTTTAAGATTCTTACTAGTCAGGTATATTCTTAGGCGTTTAATATGGGGTGCTGCGTCCACTTCGTTGAGCAAGGAGTAGCTCTTGTCTATTACATATTTGGCTTATGGAACGGTATCTGTGCTAATTTCAATCTCTGGTTTCATGCAGCAACCCAACTCACTTTTCCCCTTAAGCAAGCATAAGTTGGTTTTCTACATTTGAGACCCTGTTCTGTTTTGTAATTCAGTTCCTGGGTAGCCAAGTTTACATTCCGTGTATTAGTGATACCTTATGATATTTCTTTTTCTGTGTGACTTATTTCTCTTAGAATCATCGTACCTGAGTCCACTCATTATGCTGCTACGGACCTGATGACATAGATTTCATTGCTGACTGATATTGCATTGTACATAAGTACCACAAATTCTTTATTCATTTTTCGCTTTCTGTGATATTGAACTTGTACCATAAACGAGGTTCTTGTAAACAGAGCCGTCCCAAACTTTGGGGTGGCTGTGTCTTTTTTATTTTAATTTCCCTAAGCTATAGGAGCATAAGTGGAAGTGCCCTAGGCTCTGTTGCTTTGTTTTTTAGATGTTTCAGGAAACACCATACACTTCTCCAGAGTGGCTGTTGGCAATTTACATCCCGCCCATCAGCATAACAAGGCTCCCAGTTCTCCATGGCCTGTCCTGCCTTTCTGGATTTTACACTTTTTTCAGATGGCCCTTTTGCCTGTGGGGCAGTGAGACTTCATTGTAGTGCAGATTTCCTTTGCAAGCTTGCTTGGTTGGCCAAAAAGTGCGTATGCGTTTTTTCCTGAATATATTCAGGAAAAAACGCATACGCCCTTTTTGGCCAAGTGCATCATTGTGGACGTTCTGCCTCTTTTCCTATGCTTTTCATGCAATTCCAGTCTACCTCCTGAAATCGGTTTCCTGCAATTCTGCCCCGCTTTCAAGTCCTCTTGGCAGCCATACTTCAATATATTTTTGGACGATAGCTGTCATTTATAACTCTGCAGGTTTGTGAATGACAGTGCCCCTGAGCTCCTTTGTTCAACTCGCTTTCTTGTGAGCTGGCCGCAACACCGCAAGATTGCTTCAGGCCCTAGTGTGGTTCCGGCACGGCAAGCTGAGCATTTGGTTAATTCCTCTTCCTGGTGGGAAATGAGAGTTAAATTTGCCCGTCCAGACACCTCCAGCTAGTCTCTCATTGGTTCTCCCTATTCCTGTTCATTTCCCGCAGAAATTGCAAACTGGGCCAAACACGACGTTAAAGGCACTGACTCTCCAAGTGGGGAGAGTGTTAGTAAAGCGTCTGGAATGTTGCACCCGAGTACCAGGGGACGAAAACTGAGACACATTTGAACACGTTTCCCGATCACACGGTGGATCATACTCTGGGTTCCACATGCATGTTTTAGCTGAAGGAAGAATCCCTTAAGCCTGGAGAGTTGAGACCCATGGAATGGTTACCATGCAATATGACTTCAAAGGGTCTGCATTTGCTCACCGAACCTCACCAATCCTATCACTGCTGCGTTTATGCTGCTGTACACACGCTTTTTTCTCTTTCAGAGACATGTAAATCCATAGGTTTTAAGATTCTTACTAGTCAGGTATATTCTTAGGCGTTTAATATGGGGTGCTGCATCCACTTCGTTGAGCAAGGAGTAGCTCTTGTCTATTACATATTTGGCTTATGGAACGGTATCTGTGCTAATTTCAATCTCTGGTTTTATGCAGCACCCCAACTCACCTTTCCCTTAAGTAAGCATTAGTTGGTTTTCAACATTTGAGACCCTGTTCTGTTTTGTAATTCAGTTCCTGTGTAGCCAAATTTACATTCCGTGTATTAGTGATACCTTATGATATTTCTTTTTCTGTGTGACATATTTCACTTAGAATCATCGTATCTGAATCCACTCATTATGCTGCTACGGGCCTGATGACATAGATTTCATTGCTGAGTGATATTGCATTGTACGTAAGTATCACAAATTCTTTATTCATTTTTCGCTTTCTGTGATATTGAACTTGTACCATAAACGAGGTTCTTGTAAACAGAGCCGTCCCAAACTTTGGGGTGGCTGTGTCTTTTTGATTTGAATTTCCCTAAGCTATAGGAGCATAAGTGGAAGTGCCCTAGGCTCTGTTGCTTTGTTTTTTAGATGTTTCAGGAAACACCATACACTTCTCCAGAGTGGCTGTTGGCAATTTACATCCCGCCCATCAGCATAACAAGGCTCCCAGTTCTCCATGGCCTGTCCTGCCTTTCTGGATTTTACACTTTTTTCAGATGGCCCTTTTGCCCGGGGGGCAGTGAGACTTCATTGTAGTGCAGATTTCCTTTGCAAGCTTGCTTGGTTGGCCAAAAAGGGCGTATGCGTTTTTTCCTGAATATATTCAGGAAAAAACGCATACGCCCTTTTTGGCCAAGTGCATCATTGTGGACGTTCTGCCTCTTTTCCTATGCTTTTCATGCAATTCCAGTCTACCTCCTGAAATCGGTGTCCTGCAATTCTGCCCCGCTTTCAAGTGCTCTTGGCAGCCTTACTTCAATATATTTTTGGACGATAGCTGTCATTTATAACTCTGCATGTTTGTGAATGACAGTGCCCCTGAGCTCCTTTCTTCAACTCTCTTTATTGTGAGCTGGCCGCAACACCGCAGGATTGCTTCAGGCCCTAGTGTGGTTTTGGCATGGCAAGCTGAGCCTTTGGTTAATTCCTCTTCCTGGTGGGAAATGAGAGTTAAATTTGCCCGTCCAGACACCTCCAGCTAGTCTCTCATTGGTTCTCCCTATTCCTGTTCATTTCCCGCAGAAATTGCAAACTGGGCAAAACACGACGTTAAAGGCACTGACTCTCCAAGTGGGGAGAGTGTTAGTAAAGCGTCTGGAATGTTGCACCCGAGTACCAGGGGACGAAAACTGAGACACATTTGAAAACGTTTCCCGATCACACGGTGGATCATACTCTGGGTTCCACATGCATGTTTTAGCTGAAGGAAGAATCCCTTAAACCTGGAGAGTTGAGACCCATGGAATGGGTACCATGCAATATGACTTCGAAGGGTCTGCATTTGCTCACCGAACCTCGCCAATCCTATCACTGCTGCGTTTATGCTGCTGTACACACGCTTGATTCTCTTTCGGAGACATGTAAATCCATAGGTTTTAAGATTCTTACTAGTCAGCTATATTGTTAGGCGTTTAATATGGGGTGTTGAGTGCACTTCGTTGAGCAAGGAGTAGCTCTTGTCTATTACATATTTGGCTTATGGAACGGTATCTGTGCTAATTTCAATCTCTGGTTTTATGCAGCACCCCAACTCACCTTTCCCCTTAAGCAAGCATAAGTTGGTTTTCTACATTTGAGACCCTGTTCTGTTTTGTAATTCAGTTCCTGGGTAGCCAAGTTTACATTCCGTGTATTAGTGATACCTTATGATATTTCTTTTTCTGTGTGACTTATTTCTCTTAGAATCATCGTACCTGAGTCCCCTCATTATGCTGCTACAGGCCTGATGACATAGATTTCATTGCTGAGTGATATTGCATTGTACGTAAGTACCACAAATTCTTTATTCATTTTTCGCTTTCTGTGATATTGAACTTGTACCATAAACGAGGTTCTTGTAAACAGAGCCGTCCCAAACTTTGGGGTGGCTGTGTCTTTTTGACTTGAATTTCCCTAAGCTATAGGAGCATAAGTGGAAGTGCCCTAGGCTCTGTTGCTTTGTTTTTTAGATGTTTCAGGAAACACCATACACTTCTCCAGAGTGGCTGTTGGCAATTTACATCCCGCCCATCAGCATAACAAGGCTCCCAGTTCTCCATGGCCTGTCCTGCCTTTCTGGATTTTACACTTTTTTCAGATGGCCCTTTTGCCCGTGGGGAGTGAGACTTCATTGTAGTGCAGATTTCCTTTGCAAGCTTGCTTGGTTGGCCAAAAAGGGCGTATGCGTTTTTTCCTGAATATATTCAGGAAAAAACGCATACGCCCTTTTTGGCCAAGTGCATCATTGTGGACGTTCTGCCTCTTTTCCTATGCTTTTCATGCAATTCCAGTCTACCTCCTGAAATCGGTTTCCTGCAATTCTGCCGCGCTTTCAAGTCCTCTTGGCAGCCTTACTTCAATATATTTTTGGACGATAGCTGTCATTTATAACTCTTCATGTTTGTGAATGACAGTGCCCCTGAGCTCCTTTCTTCAACTCTCTTTATTGTGAGCTGGCCGCAACACCGCAGGATTGCTTCAGGCCCTAGTGTGGTTTTGGCATGGCAAGCTGAGCCTTTGGTTAATTCCTCTTCCTGGTGGGAAATGAGAGTTAAATTTGCCCGTCCAGACACCTCCAGCTAGTCTCTCATTGGTTCTCCCTATTCCTGTTCATTTCCCGCAGAAATTGCAAACTGGGCCAAACAGGAGGTTAAAGGCACTGACTCTCCAAGTGGGGAGAGTGTTAGTAAAGCGTCTGGAATGTTGCACCCGAGTACCAGGGGACGAAAACTGAGACACATTTAAACACGTTTCCCGATCACACGGTGGATCATACTCTGGGTTCCACATGCATGTTTTAGCTGAAGGAAGAATCCCTTAAACCTGGAGAGTTGAGACCCATGGAATGGGTACCATGCAATATGACTTCAAAGGGTCTGCATTTGCTCACCGAACCTCAACAATCCTATCACTGCTGCGTTTATGCTGCTGTACACACGCTTGATTCTCTTTTGGAGACATGTAAATCCATAGGTTTTAAGATTCTTACTAGTCAGCTATATTCTTAGCCGTTTAATATGGGGTGTTGAGTCCACTTCGTTGAGCAAGGAGTAGCTCTTGTCTATTACATATTTGGCTTATGGAATGGTATCTGTGCTAATTTCAATCTCTGGTTTCATGCAGCACCCCAACTCACCTTTCCCCTTAAGCAAGCATAAGTTGGTTTTCTACATTTGAGACCCTGTTCTGTTTTGTAATTCAGTTCCTGGGTAGCCAAGTTTACATTCCGTGTATTAGTGATACCTTATGATATTTCTTTTTCTGTGTGACATATTTCACTTAGAAGCATCGTATCTGAATCCACTCATTATGCTGCTACGGGCCTGATGACATAGATTTCATTGCTGAGTGGTATTGCATTGTACGTAAGTACCACAAATTCTTTATTCATTTTTCGCTTTCTGTGATAATGAACTTGTACCATAAACGAGGTTCTTGTAAACAGAGCCGTCCCAAACTTTGGGGTGGCTGTGTCTTTTTGATTTGAATTTCCCTAAGCTATAGGAGCATAAGTGGAAGTGCCCTAGGCTCTGTTGCTTTGTTTTTTAGATGTTTCAGGAAACACCATACACTTCTCCAGAGTGGCTGTTGGCAATTTACATCCCGCCCATCAGCATAACAAGGCTCCCAGTTCTCCATGGCCTGTCCTGCCTTTCTGGATTTTACACTTTTTTCAGATGGCCCTTTTCCCTGTGGGGCAGTGAGACTTCATTGTAGTGCAGATTTCCTTTGCAAGCTTGCTTGGTTGGCCAAAAAGGGCGTATGCGTTTTTTCCTGAATATATTCAGGAAAAAACGCATACGCCCTTTTTGGCCAAGTGCATCATTGTGGACGTTCTGCCTCTTTTCCTATGCTTTTCATGCAATTCCAGTCTACCTCCTGAAATCGGTTTCCTGCAATTCTGCCCCGCTTTCAAGTCCTCTTGGCAGCCTTACTTCAATATATTTTTGGACGAGAGCTGTCATTTATAACTCTGCAGGTTTGTGAATGACAGTGCCCCTGAGTTCCTTTGTTCAACTCTCTTTCTTGTGAGCTGGCCGCAACACCGCAAGATTGCTTCAGGCCCTAGTGTGGTTCCGGCACGGCAAGCTGAGCCTTTGGTTAACTCCTCTTCCTGGTGGGAAATGAGAGTTAAATTTGCCCGTCCAGACACCTCCAGCTAGTCTCTCATTGGTTCTCCCTATTCCTGTTCATTTCCCGCAGAAATTGCAAACTGGGCCAAACACGACGTTAAAGGCACTGACTCTCCAAGTGGGGAGAGTGTTAGTAAAGCGTCTGGAATGTTGCACCCGAGTACCAGGGGACGAAAACTGAGACACATTTGAACACGTTTCCCGATCACACGGTGGATCATACTCTGGGTTCCATATGCATGTTTTAGCTGAAGGAAGAATCCCTTAAACCTGGAGAGTTGAGACCCATGGAATGGGTACCATGCTATATGACTTCAAAGGGTCTGCATTTGCTCACCGAACCTCACCAATCCTATCACTGCTGCATTTATGCTGCTGTACACACGCTTGATTCTCTTTCAGAGACATGTAAATCCATAGGTTTTAAGATTCTTACTAGTCAGGTATATTCTTAGACGTTTAATATGGGGTGCTGCGTCCACTTCGTTGAGCAAGGAGTAGCTCTTGTCTATTACATATTTGGCTTATGGAACGGTATCTGTGCTAATTTCAATCTCTGGTTTCATGCAGCAACCCAACTCACCTTTCCCCTTAGGCAAGCATAAGTTGGTTTTCTACATTTGAGACCCTGTTCTGTTTTGTAATTCAGTTCCTGGGTAGCCAAGTTTACATTCCGTGTATTAGTGATACCTTATGATATTTCTTTTTCTGTGTGACAATTTCTCTTAGAATCATCGTACCTGAGTCCACTCATTATGCTGCTACGGACCTGATGACATAGATTTCATTGCTGACTGATATTGCATTGTACGTAAGTACCACAAATTCTTTATTCATTTTTCGCTTTCTGTGATATTGAACTTGTACCATAAACGAGGTTCTTGTAAACAGAGCCGTCCCAAACTTTGGGGTGGCTTTGTCTTTTTGATTTGAATTTCCCTAAGCTATAGGAGCATAAGTGGAAGTGCCCTAGGCTCTGTTGCTTTGTTTTTTAGATGTTTCAGGAAACACCATACACTTCTCCAGAGTGGCTGTTGGCAATTTACATCCCGCCCATCAGCATAACAAGGCTCCCAGTTCTCCATGGCCTGTCCTGCCTTTCTGGATTTTACACTTTTTTCAGATGGCCCTTTTGCCCGGGGGGCAGTGAGACTTCATTGTAGTGCAGATTTCCTTTGCAAGCTTGCTTGGTTGGCCAAAAAGTGCGTATGCGTTTTTTCCTGAATATATTCAGGAAAAAACGCATACGCCCTTTTTGGCCAAGTGCATCATTGTGGACGTTCTGCCTCTTTTCCTATGCTTTTCATGCAATTCCAGTCTACCTCCTGAAATCGGTGTCCTGCAATTCTGCCCCGCTTTCAAGTCCTCTTGGCAGCCTTACTTCAATATATTTTTGGACGATAGCTGTCATTTATAACTCTGCAGGTTTGTGAATGACAGTGCCCCTGAGCTCCTTTGTTCAACTCGCTTTCTTGTGAGCAGGCCGCAACACAGCAAGATTGCTTCAGGCCCTAGTGTGGTTCTGGCACGGCAAGCTGAGCCTTTGGTTAATTCCTCTTCCTGGTGGGAAATGAGAGTTAAATTTGCCCGTCCAGACACCTCCAGTTAGTCTCTCATTGGTTCTCACTATTCCTGTTCATTTCCCGCAGAAATTGCAAACTGGGCCAAACAGGAGGTTAAAGGCACTGACTCTCCAAGTGGGGAGAGTGTTAGTAAAGCGTCTGGAATGTTGCACCCGAGTACCAGGGGACAAAAACTGAGACACATTTGAACACGTTTCCCGATCACACGGTGGATCATAGTCTGGGTTCCATATGCATGTTTTAGCTGAAGGAAGAATCCCTTAAACCTGGAGAGTTGAGACCCATGGAATGGGTACCATGCTATATGACTTCAAAGGGTCTGCATTTGCTCACCGAACCTCACCAATCCTATCACTGCTGCATTTATGCTGCTGTACACACGCTTGATTCTCTTTCAGAGACATGTAAATCCATAGGTTTTAAGATTCTTACTAGTCAGGTATATTCTTACGCGTTTAATATGGGGTGTTGAGTCCACTTCGTTGAGGAAGGAGTAGCTCTTGTCTATTACATATTTGGCTTATGGAACGGTATCTGTGCTAATTTCAATCTCTGGTTTTATGCAGCACCCCAACTCACCTTTCCCCTTAAGCAAGCATAAGTTGGTTTTCTACATTTGAGACCCTGTTCTGTTTTGTAATTCAGTTCCTGGGTAGCCAAGTTTACATTCCGTGTATTAGTGATACCTTATGATATTTCTTTTTCTGTGTGACTTATTTCTCTTAGAATCATCGTACCTGAGTCCACTCATTATGCTGCTACGGGCCTGATGGCATAGATTTCATTGCTGAGTGATATTGCATTGTACGTAAGTACCACAAATTCTTTATTCATTTTTCGCTTTCTGTGATATTGAACTTGTACCATAAATGAGGTTCTTGTAAACAGAGCCGTCCCAAACTTTGGGGTGGCTGTGTCTTTTTGATTTTAATTTCCCTAAGCTATAGGAGCATAAGTGGAAGTGCCCTAGGCTCTGTTGCTTTGTTTTTTAGATGTTTCAGGAAACACCATACACTTCTCCAGAGTGGCTGTTGGCAATTTACATCCCGCCCATCAGCATAACAAGGCTCCCAGTTCTCCATGGCCTGTCCTGCCTTTCTGGATTTTACACTTTTTTCAGATGGCCCTTTTGCCCGGGGGGCAGTGAGACTTCATTGTAGTGCAGATTTCCTTTGCAAGCTTGCTTGGTTGGCCAAAAAGGGCGTATGCGTTTTTTCCTGAATATATTCAGGAAAAAACGCATACGCCCTTTTTGGCCAAGTGCATCATTGTGGACGTTCTGCCTCTTTTCCTATGCTTTTCATGCAATTCCAGTCTACCTCCTGAAATCGGTGTCCTGCAATTCTGCCCCGCTTTCAAGTGCTCTTGGCAGCCTTACTTCAATATATTTTTGGACGATAGCTGTCATTTATAACTCTGCAGGTTTGTGAATGACAGTTCCCCTGAGCTCCTTTGTTCAACTCGCTTTCTTGTGAGCTGGCCGCAACACCGCAAGATTGCTTCAGGCCCTAGTGTGGTTCCGGCACGGCAAGCTGAGCCTTTGGTTAATTCCTCTTCCTGGTGGGAAATGAGAGTTAAATTTGCCCGTCCAGACACCTCCAGCTAGTCTCTCATTGGTTCTCCCTATTCCTGTTCATTTCCCGCAGAAATTGCAAACTGGGCCAAACAGGAGGTTAAAGGCACTGACTCTCCAAGTGGGCAGAGTGTTAGTAAAGCGTCTGGAATGTTGCACCCGAGTACCAGGGGACTTAAACTGAGACATATTTGAACACGTTTCCCGATCACACGGTGGATCATACTCTGGGTTCCACATGCATGTTTTAGCTGAAGGAAGAATCCCTTAAACCTGGAGAGATGAGACCCATGGAATGGGTACCATGCAATATGACTTCAAAGGGTCTGCATTTGCTCACCGAACCTCATCAATCCTATCACTGCTGCGTTTATGCTGCTGTACACACGCTTGATTCTCTTTTGGAGACATGAAAATCCATAGGTTTTTAGATTCTTACTAGTCAGGTATATTCTTAGGCGTTTAATATGGGGTGTTGAGTCCACTTCGTTGAGGAAGGAGTAGCTCTTGTCTATTATATATTTGGCTTATGGAACGGTATCTGTGCTAATTTCAATCTCTGGTTTTATGCAGCACCCCAACTCACCTTTCCCCTTAAGCAAGCATAAGTTGGTTTTCTACATTTGAGACCCTGTTCTGTTTTGTAATTCTGTTCCTAGGTAGCCAAGTTTACATTCCGTGTATTAGTGATACCTTATGATATTTCTTTTTCTGTGTGACTTATTTCTCTTAGAATCATCGTACCTGAGTCCACTCATTATGCTGCTATGGGCCTGATGACATAGATTTCATTGCTGAGTGATATTGCATTGTACGTATGTACCACAAATTCTTTATTCATTTTTCGCTTTCTGTGATATTGAACTTGTACCATAAACGAGGTTCTTGTAAACAGAGCCGTCCCAAACTTTGGGGTGGCTGTGTCTTTTTGATTTTAATTTCCCTAAGCTATAGGAGCATAAGTGGAAGTGCCCTAGTCTCTGTTGCTTTGTTTTTTAGATGTTTCAGGAAACACCATACACTTCTCCAGAGTGGCTGTTGGCAATTTACATCCCGCCCATCAGCATAACAAGGCTCCCAGTTCTCCATGGCCTGTCCTGCCTTTCTGGATTTTACACTTTTTTCAGATGGCCCTTTTGCCCGGGGGGCAGTGAGACTTCATTGTAGTGCAGATTTCCTTTGCAAGCTTGCTTGGTTGGCCAAAAAGGGCGTATGCGTTTTTTCCTGAATATATTCAGGAAAAAACGCATACGCCCTTTTTGGCCAAGTGCATCATTGTGGACGTTCTGCCTCTTTTCCTATGCTTTTCATGCAATTCCAGTCTACCTCCTGAAATCGGTTTCCTGCAATTCTGCCCCGCTTTCAAGTGCTCTTGGCAGCCTTACTTCAATATATTTTTGGACGATAGCTGTCATTTATAACTCTGCAGGTTTGTGAATGACAGTGCCCCTGAGCTCCTTTGTTCAACTCGCTTTCTTGTGAGCTGGCCGCAACACCGCAAGATTGCTTCAGGCCCTAGTGTGGTTCCGGCACGGCAAGCTGAGCCTTTGGTTAATTCCTCTTCCTGGTGGGAAATGAGAGTTAAATTTGCCCGTCCAGACACCTCCAGCTAGTCTCTCATTGGTTCTCCCTATTCCTGTTCATTTCCCGCAGAAATTGCAAACTGGGCCAAACAGGAGGTTAAAGGCACTGACTCTCCAAGTGGGCAGAGTGTTAGTAAAGCGTCTGGAATGTTGCACCCGAGTACCAGGGGACTTAAACTGAGACATATTTGAACACGTTTCCCGATCACACGGTGGATCATACTCTGGGTTCCACATGCATGTTTTAGCTGAAGGAAGAATCCCTTAAACCTGGAGAGATGAGACCCATGGAATGGGTACCATGCAATATGACTTCAAAGGGTCTGCATTTGCTCACCGAACCTCATCAATCCTATCACTGCTGCGTTTATGCTGCTGTACACACGCTTGATTCTCTTTTGGAGACATGAAAATCCATAGGTTTTTAGATTCTTACTAGTCAGGTATATTCTTAGGCGTTTAATATGGGGTGTTGAGTCCACTTCGTTGAGGAAGGAGTAGCTCTTGTCTATTATATATTTGGCTTATGGAACGGTATCTGTGCTAATTTCAATCTCTGGTTTTATGCAGCACCCCAACTCACCTTTCCCCTTAAGCAAGCATAAGTTGGTTTTCTACATTTGAGACCCTGTTCTGTTTTGTAATTCTGTTCCTGGGTAGCCAAGTTTACATTCCGTGTATTAGTGATACCTTATGATATTTCTTTTTCTGTGTGACTTATTTCTCTTAGAATCATCGTACCTGAGTCCACTCATTATGCTGCTATGGGCCTGATGACATAGATTTCATTGCTGAGTGATATTGCATTGTACGTATGTACCACAAATTCTTTATTCATTTTTCGCTTTCTGTGATATTGAACTTGTACCATAAACGAGGTTCTTGTAAACAGAGCCGTCCCAAACTTTGGGGTGGCTGTGTCTTTTTGATTTTAATTTCCCTAAGCTATAGGAGCATAAGTGGAAGTGCCCTAGTCTCTGTTGCTTTGTTTTTTAGATGTTTCAGGAAACACCATACACTTCTCCAGAGTGGCTGTTGGCAATTTACATCCCGCCCATCAGCATAACAAGGCTCCCAGTTCTCCATGGCCTGTCCTGCCTTTCTGGATTTTACACTTTTTTCAGATGGCCCTTTTGCCCGGGGGGCAGTGAGACTTCATTGTAGCGCAGATTTCCTTTGCAAGCTTGCTTGGTTGGCCAAAAAGGGCGTATGCGTTTTTTCCTGAATATATTCAGGAAAAAACGCATACGCCCTTTTTGGCCAAGTGCATCATTGTGGACGTTCTGCCTCTTTTCCTATGCTTTTCATGCAATTCCAGTCTACCTCCTGAAATCGGTGTCCTGCAATTCTGCCCCGCTTTCAAGTGCTCTTGGCAGCCTTACTTCAATATATTTTTGGACGATAGCTGTCATTTATAACTCTGCAGGTTTGTGAATGACAGTGCCCCTGAGCTCCTTTCTTCAGCTCTCTTTATTGTGAGCTGGCCGCAACACTGCAGGATTGCTTCAGGCCCTAGTGTGGTTCCGGCACGGCAAGCTGAGCCTTTGGTTAATTCCTCTTCCTGGTGGGAAATGAGAGTTAAATTTGCCCGTCCAGACACCTCCAGCTAGTCTCTCATTGGTTCTCCCTATTCCTGTTCATTTCCCGCAGAAATTGCAAACTGGGCCAAACAGGAGGTTAAAGGCACTGACTCTCCAAGTGGGGAGAGTGTTAGTAAAGCGTCTGGAATGTTGCACCCGAGTACCAGGGGACGAAAACTGAGACACATTTGAACACGTTTCCCGATCACACGGTGGATCATACTCTGGGTTCCACATGCATGTTTTAGCTGAAGGAGGAATCCCTTAAACCTGCAGAGTTGTGACCCATGGAATGGGTACCATGCAATATGACTTCAAAGGGTCTGCATTTGCTCACCGAACCTCACTAATCCTATCACTGCTGCGTTTATGCTGCTGTACACATGCTTGATTCCCTTTCGGAGACATGTAAATCCATAGGTTTTAAGATTCTTACTAGTCAGGTATATTCTTAGGCGTTTAATATGGGGTGTTGAGTCCACTTCGTTGAGGAAGGAGTAGCTCTTGTCTATTACATATTTGGCTTATGGAACGGTATCTGTGCTAATTTCAATCTCTGGTTTTATGCAGCACCCCAACTCACCTTTCCCCTTAAGCAAGCATAAGTTGGTTTTCTACATTTGAGACCCTGTTCTGTTTTGTAATTCAGTTCCTGGGTAGCCAAGTTTACATTCCGTGTATTAGTGATACCTTATGATATTTCTTTTTCTGTGTGACTTATTTCTCTTAGAATCATCGTACCTGAGTCCACTCATTATGCTGCTATGGGCCTGATGACATAGATTTCATTGCTGAGTGATATTGCATTGTACGTAAGTACCACAAATCCTTTATTCATTTTTCGCTTTCTGTGATATTGAACTTGTACCATAAACGAGGTTCTTGTAAACAGAGCCGTCCCAAACTTTGGGGTGGCTGTGTCTTTTTGATTTTAATTTCCCTAAGCTATAGGAGCATAAGTGGAAGTGCCCTAGGCTCTGTTGCTTTGTTTTTTAGATGTTTCAGGAAACACCATACACTTCTCCAGAGTGGCTGTTGGCAATTTACATCCCGCCCATCAGCATAACAAGGCTGCCAGTTCTCCATGGCCTGTCCTGCCTTTCTGGATTTTACACTTTTTTCAGATGGCCCTTTTGCCCGGGGGGCAGTGAGACTTCATTGTAGTGCAGATTTCCTTTGCAAGCTTGCTTGGTTGGCCAAAAAGGGCGTATGCGTTTTTTCCTGAATATATTCAGGAAAAAACGCATACGCCCTTTTTGGCCAAGTGCATCATTGTGGACGTTCTGCCTCTTTTCCTATGCTTTTCATGCAATTCCAGTCTACCTCCTGAAATCGGTGTCCTGCAATTCTGCCCCGCTTTCAAGTGCTCTTGGCAGCCTTACTTCAATATATTTTTGGACGATAGCTGTCATTTATAACTCTGCAGGTTTGTGAATGACAGTTCCCCTGAGCTCCTTTGTTCAACTCGCTTTCTTGTGAGCTGGCCGCAACACCGCAAGATTGCTTCAGGCCCTAGTGTGGTTCCGGCACGGCAAGCTGAGCCTTTGGTTAATTCCTCTTCCTGGTGGGAAATGAGAGTTAAATTTGCCCGTCCAGACACCTCCAGCTAGTCTCTCATTGGTTCTCCCTATTCCTGTTCATTTCCCGCAGAAATTGCAAACTGGGCCAAACAGGAGGTTAAAGGCACTGACTCTCCAAGTGGGGAGAGTGTTAGTAAAGCGTCTGGAATGTTGCACCCGAGTACCAGGGGACTTAAACTGAGACATATTTGAACACGTTTCCCGATCACACGGTGGATCATACTCTGGGTTCCACATGCATGTTTTAGCTGAAGGAAGAATCCCTTAAACCTGGAGAGATGAGACCCATGGAATGGGTACCATGCAATATGACTTCAAAGTGTCTGCATTTGCTCACCGAACCTCACCAATCCTATCACTGCTGCGTTTATGCTGCTGTACACACGCTTGATTCTCTTTTGGAGACATGAAAATCCATAGGTTTTTAGATTCTTACTAGTCAGGTATATTCTTAGGCGTTTAATATGGGGTGTTGAGTCCACTTCGTTGAGGAAGGAGTAGCTCTTGTCTATTATATATTTGGCTTATGGAACGGTATCTGTGCTAATTTCAATCTCTGGTTTTATGCAGCACCCCAACTCACCTTTCCCCTTAAGCAAGCATAAGTTGGTTTTCTACATTTGAGACCCTGTTCTGTTTTGTAATTCTGTTCCTGGGTAGCCAAGTTTACATTCCGTGTATTAGTGATACCTTATGATATTTCTTTTTCTGTGTGACTTATTTCTCTTAGAATCATCGTACCTGAGTCCACTCATTATGCTGCTATGGGCCTGATGACATAGATTTCATTGCTGAGTGATATTGCATTGTACGTAAGTACCACAAATTCTTTATTCATTTTTCGCTTTCTGTGATATTGAACTTGTACCATAAACGAGGTTCTTGTAAACAGATCCGTCCCAAACTTTGGGGTGGCTGTGTCTTTTTGATTTGAATTTCCCTAAGCTATAGGAGCATAAGTGGAAGTGCCCTAGGCTCTGTTGCTTTGTTTTTTAGATGTTTCAGGAAACACCATACACTTCTCCAGAGTGGCTGTTGGCAATTTACATCCCGCCCATCAGCATAACAAGGCTGCCAGTTCTCCATGGCCTGTCCTGCCTTTCTGGATTTTACACTTTTTTCAGATGGCCCTTTTGCCCGGGGGGCAGTGAGACTTCATTGTAGTGCAGATTTCCTTTGCAAGCTTGCTTGGTTGGCCAAAAAGGGCGTATGCGTTTTTTCCTGAATATATTCAGGAAAAAACGCATACGCCCTTTTTGGCCAAGTGCATCATTGTGGACGTTCTGCCTCTTTTCCTATGCTTTTCATGCAATTCCAGTCTACCTCCTGAAATCGGTGTCCTGTAATTCTGCCCCGCTTTCAAGTGCTCTTGGCAGCCTTACTTCAATATATTTTTGGACGATAGCTGTCATTTATAACTCTGCAGGTTTGTGAATGACAGTGCCCCTGAGCTCCTTTCTTCAGCTCTCTTTATTGTGAGCTGGCCGCAACACTGCAGGATTGCTTCAGGCCCTAGTGTGGTTCCGGCACGGCAAGCTGAGCCTTTGGTTAATTCCTCTTCCTGGTGGGAAATGAGAGTTAAATTTGCCCGTCCAGACACCTCCAGCTAGTCTCTCATTGGTTCTCCCTATTCCTGTTCATTTCCCGCAGAAATTGCAAACTGGGCCAAACAGGAGGTTAAAGGCACTGACTCTCCAAGTGGGGAGAGTGTTAGTAAAGCGTCTGGAATGTTGCACCCGAGTACCAGGGGACGAAAACTGAGACACATTTGAACACGTTTCCCGATCACACGGTGGATCATACTCTGGGTTCCACATGCATGTTTTAGCTGAAGGAGGAATCCCTTAAACCTGCAGAGTTGTGACCCATGGAATGGGTACCATGCAATATGACTTCAAAGGGTCTGCATTTGCTCACCGAACCTCACCAATCCTATCACTGCTGCGTTTATGCTGCTGTACACATGCTTGATTCCCTTTCGGAGACATGTAAATCCATAGGTTTTAAGATTCTTACTAGTCAGGTATATTCTTAGGCGTTTAATATGGGGTGTTGAGTCCACTTCGTTGAGGAAGGAGTAGCTCTTGTCTATTACATATTTGGCTTATGGAACGGTATCTGTGCTAATTTCAATCTCTGGTTTTATGCAGCACCCCAACTCACCTTTCCCCTTAAGCAAGCATAAGTTGGTTTTCTACATTTGAGACCCTGTTCTGTTTTGTAATTCAGTTCCTGGGTAGCCAAGTTTACATTCCGTGTATTAGTGATACCTTATGATATTTCTTTTTCTGTGTGACTTATTTCTCTTAGAATCATCGTACCTGAGTCCACTCATTATGCTGCTATGGGCCTGATGACATAGATTTCATTGCTGAGTGATATTGCATTGTACGTAAGTACCACAAATTCTTTATTCATTTTTCGCTTTCTGTGATATTGAACTTGTACCATAAACGAGGTTCTTGTAAACAGAGCCGTCCCAAACTTTGGGGTGGCTGTGTCTTTTTGATTTTAATTTCCCTAAGCTATAGGAGCATAAGTGGAAGTGCCCTAGGCTCTGTTGCTTTGTTTTTTAGATGTTTCAGGAAACACCATACACTTCTCCAGAGTGGCTGTTGGCAATTTACATCCCGCCCATCAGCATAACAAGGCTCCCAGTTCTCCATGGCCTGTCCTGCCTTTCTGGATTTTACACTTTTTTCAGATGGCCCTTTTGCCCATGGGGCAGTGAGACTTCATTGTAGTGCA
This sequence comes from Lagenorhynchus albirostris, assembly GCF_949774975.1. Classification (NCBI taxonomy): domain Eukaryota; kingdom Metazoa; phylum Chordata; class Mammalia; order Artiodactyla; family Delphinidae; genus Lagenorhynchus; species Lagenorhynchus albirostris. The sequence continues at coordinate 109,241,778 of NC_083095.1, read as the reverse complement.
GATTTCCTTTGCAAGCTTGCTTGGTTGGCCAAAAAGGGCGTATGCGTTTTTTCCTGAATATATTCAGGAAAAAACGCATACGCCCTTTTTGGCCAAGTGCATCATTGTGGACGTTCTGCCTCTTTTCCTATGCTTTTCATGCAATTCCAGTCTACCTCCTGAAATCGGTGTCCTGCAATTCTGCCCCGCTTTCAAGTGCTCTTGGCAGCCTTACTTCAATATATTTTTGGACGATAGCTGTCATTTATAACTCTGCAGGTTTGTGAATGACAGTTCCCCTGAGCTCCTTTGTTCAACTCGCTTTCTTGTGAGCTGGCCGCAACACCGCAAGATTGCTTCAGGCCCTAGTGTGGTTCCGGCACGGCAAGCTGAGCCTTTGGTTAATTCCTCTTCCTGGTGGGAAATGAGAGTTAAATTTGCCCGTCCAGACACCTCCAGCTAGTCTCTCATTGGTTCTCCCTATTCCTGTTCATTTCCCGCAGAAATTGCAAACTGGGCCAAACAGGAGGTTAAAGGCACTGACTCTCCAAGTGGGGAGAGTGTTAGTAAAGCGTGTGGAATGTTGCACCCGAGTACCAGGGGACTTAAACTGAGACATATTTGAACACGTTTCCCGATCACACGGTGGATCATACTCTGGGTTCCACATGCATGTTTTAGCTGAAGGAAGAATCCCTTAAACCTGAAGAGATGAGACCCATGGAATGGGTACCATGCAATATGACTTCAAAGTGTCTTCATTTGCTCACCGAACCTCATCAATCCTATCACTGCTGCGTTTATGCTGCTGTACACACGCTTGATTCTCTTTTGGAGACATGAAAATCCATAGGCTTTTAGATTCTTACTAGTCAGGTATATTTTTAGGCGTTTAATATGGGGTGTTGAGTCCACTTCGTTGAGGAAGGAGTAGCTCTTGTCTAGTATATATTTGGCTTATGGAACGGTATCTGTGCTAATTTCAATCTCTGGTTTTATGCAGCACCCCAACTCACCTTTCCCCTTAAGCAAGCATAAGTTGGTTTTCTACATTTGAGACCCTGTTCTGTTTTGTAATTCTGTTCCTGGGTAGCCAAGTTTACATTCCGTGTATTAGTGATACCTTATGATATTTCTTTTTCTGTGTGACTTATTTCTCTTAGAATCATCGTACCTGAGTCCACTCATTATGCTGCTATGGGCCTGATGACATAGATTTCATTGCTGAGTGATATTGCATTGTACGTAAGTACCACAAATTCTTTATTCATTTTTCGCTTTCTGTGATATTGAACTTGTACCATAAACGAGGTTCTTGTAAACAGAGCCGTCCCAAACTTTGGGGTGGCTGTGTCTTTTTGATTTTAATTTCCCTAAGCTATAGGAGCATAAGTGGAAGTGCCCTAGGCTCTGTTGCTTTGTTTTTTAGATGTTTCAGGAAACACCATACACTTCTCCAGAGTGGCTGTTGGCAATTTACATCCCGCCCATCAGCATAACAAGGCTCACAGTTCTCCATGGCCTGTCCTGCCTTTCTGGATTTTACACTTTCTTCAGATGGCCCTTTTGCCCGGGGGGCAGTGAGACTTCATTGTAGTGCAGATTTCCTTTGCAAGCTTGCTTGGTTGGCCAAAAAGGGCGTATGCGTTTTTTCCTGAATATATTCAGGAAAAAACGCATACGCCCTTTTTGGCCAAGTGCATCATTGTGGACGTTCTGCCTCTTTTCCTATGCTTTTCATGCAATTCCAGTCTACCTCCTGAAATCGGTGTCCTGCAATTCTGCCCCGCTTTCAAGTGCTCTTGGCAGCCTTACTTCAATATATATTTTGGACGATAGCTGTCATTTATAACTCTGCAGGTTTGTGAATGACAGTGCCCCTGAGCTCCTTTCTTCAGCTCTCTTTATTGTGAGCTGGCCGCAACACTGCAGGATTGCTTCAGGCCCTAGTGTGGTTCCGGCACGGCAAGCTGAGCCTTTGGTTAATTCCTCTTCCTGGTGGGAAATGAGAGTTAAATTTGCCCGTCCAGACACCTCCAGCTAGTCTCTCATTGGTTCTCCCTATTCCTGTTCATTTCCCGCAGAAATTGCAAACTGGGCCAAACAGGAGGTTAAAGGCACTGACTCTCCAAGTGGGCAGAGTGTTAGTAAAGCGTCTGGAATGTTGCACCCGAGTACCAGGGGACGAAAACTGAGACACATTTGAACACGTTTCCCGATCACACGGTGGATCATACTCTGGGTTCCACATGCATGTTTTAGCTGAAGGAGGAATCCCTTAAACCTGCAGAGTTGTGACCCATGGAATGGGTACCATGCAATATGACTTCAAAGGGTCTGCATTTGCTCACCGAACCTCACCAATCCTATCACTGCTGCGTTTATGCTGCTGTACACATGCTTGATTCCCTTCGGAGACATGTAAATCCATAGGTTTTAAGATTCTTACTAGTCAGCTATATTCTTAGGCGTTTAATATGGGGTGTTGAGTCCACTTCGTTGAGGAAGGAGTAGCTCTTGTCTATTACATATTTGGCTTATGGAACGGTATCTGTGCTAATTTCAATCTCTGGTTTTATGCAGCACCCTAACTCACCTTTCCCCTTAAGCAAGCATAAGTTGGTTTTCTACATTTGAGACCCTGTTCTGTTTTGTAATTCAGTTCCTGGGTAGCCAAGTTTACATTCCGTGTATTAGTGATACCTTATGATATTTCTTTTTCTGTGTGACTTATTTCTCTTAGAATCATCGTACCTGAGTCCACTCATTATGCTGCTATGGGCCTGATGACATAGATTTCATTGCTGAGTGATATTGCATTGTACGTAAGTACCACAAATTCTTTATTCATTTTTCGCTTTCTGTGATATTGAACTTGTACCATAAACGAGGTTCTTGTAAACAGAGCCGTCCCAAACTTTGGGGTGGCTGTGTCTTTTTGATTTGAATTTCCCTAAGCTATAGGAGCATAAGTGGAAGTGCCCTAGGCTCTGTTGCTTTGTTTTTTAGATGTTTCAGGAAACACCATACACTTCTCCAGAGTGGCTGTTGGCAATTTACATCCCGCCCATCAGCATAACAAGGCTCCCAGTTCTCCATGGCCTGTCCTGCCTTTCTGGATTTTACACTTTTTTCAGATGGCCCTTTTGCCCGGGGGGCAGTGAGACTTCATTGTAGTGCAGATTTCCTTTGCAAGCTTGCTTGGTTGGCCAAAAAGGGCGTATGCGTTTTTTCCTGAATATATTCAGGAAAAAACGCATACGCCCTTTTTGGCCAAGTGCATCATTGTGGACGTTCTGCCTCTTTTCCTATGCTTTTCATGCAATTCCAGTCTACCTCCTGAAATCGGTGTCCTGCAATTCTGCCCCGCTTTCAAGTGCTCTTGGCAGCCTTACTTCAATATATTTTTGGACGATAGCTGTCATTTATAACTCTGCAGGTTTGTGAATGACAGTTCCCCTGAGCTCCTTTGTTCAACTCGCTTTCTTGTGAGCTGGCCGCAACACCGCAAGATTGCTTCAGGCCCTAGTGTGGTTCCGGCACGGCAAGCTGAGCCTTTGGTTAATTCCTCTTCCTGGTGGGAAATGAGAGTTAAATTTGCCCGTCCAGACACCTCCAGCTAGTCTCTCATTGGTTCTCCCTATTCCTGTTCATTTCCCGCAGAAATTGCAAACTGGGCCAAACAGGAGGTTAAAGGCACTGACTCTCCAAGTGGGGAGAGTGTTAGTAAAGCGTCTGGAATGTTGCACCCGAGTACCAGGGGACTTAAACTGAGACATATTTGAACACGTTTCCCGATCACACGGTGGATCATACTCTGGGTTCCACATGCATGTTTTAGCTGAAGGAAGAATCCCTTAAACCTGGAGAGATGAGACCCATGGAATGGGTACCATGCAATATGACTTCAAAGTGTCTGCATTTGCTCACCGAACCTCATCAATCCTATCACTGCTGCGTTTATGCTGCTGTACACACGCTTGATTCTCTTTTGGAGACATGAAAATCCATAGGTTTTTAGATTCTTACTAGTCAGGTATATTCTTAGGCGTTTAATATGGGGTGTTGAGTCCACTTCGTTGAGGAAGGAGTAGCTCTTGTCTAGTATATATTTGGCTTATGGAACGGTATCTGTGCTAATTTCAATCTCTGGTTTTATGCAGCACCCCAACTCACCTTTCCCCTTAAGCAAGCATAAGTTGGTTTTCTACATTTGAGACCCTGTTCTGTTTTGTAATTCTGTTCCTGGGTAGCCAAGTTTACATTCCGTGTATTAGTGATACCTTATGATATTTCTTTTTCTGTGTGACTTATTTCTCTTAGAATCATCGTACCTGAGTCCACTCATTATGCTGCTATGGGCCTGATGACATAGATTTCATTGCTGAGTGATATTGCCTTGTACGTAAGTACCACAAATTCTTTATTCATTTTTCGCTTTCTGTGATATTGAACTTGTACCATAAACGAGGTTCTTGTAAACAGAGCCGTCCCAAACTTTGGGGTGGCTGTGTCTTTTTGATTTTAATTTCCCTAAGCTATAGGAGCATAAGTGGAAGTGCCCTAGGCTCTGTTGCTTTGTTTTTTAGATGTTTCAGGAAACACCATACACTTCTCCAGAGTGGCTGTTGGCAATTTACATCCCGCCCATCAGCATAACAAGGCTCCCAGTTCTCCATGGCCTGTCCTGCCTTTCTGGATTTTACACTTTTTTCAGATGGCCCTTTTGCCCCGGGGGCAGTGAGACTTCATTGTAGTGCAGATTTCCTTTGCAAGCTTGCTTGGTTGGCCAAAAAGGGCGTATGCGTTTTTTCCTGAATATATTCAGGAAAAAACGCATACGCCCTTTTTGGCCAAGTGCATCATTGTGGACGTTCTGCCTCTTTTCCTATGCTTTTCATGCAATTCCAGTCTACCTCCTGAAATCGGTGTCCTGCAATTCTGCCCCGCTTTCAAGTGCTCTTGGCAGCCTTACTTCAATATATTTTTGGACGATAGCTGTCATTTATAACTCTGCAGGTTTGTGAATGACAGTGCCCCTGAGCTCCTTTCTTCAGCTCTCTTTATTGTGAGCTGGCCGCAACACTGCAGGATTGCTTCAGGCCCTAGTGTGGTTCTGGCACGGCAAGCTGAGCCTTTGGTTAATTCCTCTTCCTGGTGGGAAATGAGAGTTAAATTTGCCCGTCCAGACACCTCCAGCTAGTCTCTCATTGGTTCTCCCTATTCCTGTTCATTTCCCGCAGAAATTGCAAACTGGGCCAAACAGGAGGTTAAAGGCACTGACTCTCCAAGTGGGGAGAGTGTTAGTAAAGCATCTGGAATGTTGCACCCGAGTACCAGGGGACGAAAACTGAGACACATTTGAACACGTTTCCCGATCACACGGTGGATCATACTCTGGGTTCCACATGCATGTTTTAGCTGAAGGAGGAATCCCTTAAACCTGCAGAGTTGTGACCCATGGAATGGGTACCATGCAATATGACTTCAAAGGGTCTGCATTTGCTCACCGAACCTCACCAATCCTATCACTGCTGCGTTTATGCTGCTGTACACATGATTGATTCCCTTTCGGAGACATGTAAATCCATAGGTTTTAAGATTCTTACTAGTCAGGTATATTCTTAGGCATTTAATATGGGGTGTTGAGTCCACTTCGTTGAGGAAGGAGTAGCTCTTGTCTATTACATATTTGGCTTATGGAATGGTATCTGTGCTAATTTCAATCTCTGGTTTTATGCAGCACCCCAACTCACCTTTCCCCTTAAGCAAGCATAAGTTGGTTTTCTACATTTGAGACCCTGTTCTGTTTTGTAATTCAGTTCCTGGGTAGCCAAGTTTACATTCCGTGTATTAGTGATACCTTATGATATTTCTTTTTCTGTGTGACTTATTTCTCTTAGAATCATCGTACCTGAGTCCACTCATTATGCTGCTATGGGCCTGATGACATAGATTTCATTGCTGAGTGATATTGCATTGTACGTAAGTACCACAAATTCTTTATTCATTTTTCGCTTTCTGTGATATTGAACTTGTACCATAAACGAGGTTCTTGTAAACAGAGCCGTCCCAAACTTTGGGGTGGCTGTGTCTTTTTGATTTTAATTTCCCTAAGCTATAGGAGCATAAGTGGAAGTGCCCTAGGCTCTGTTGCTTTGTTTTTTAGATGTTTCAGGAAACACCATACACTTCTCCAGAGTGGCTGTTGGCAATTTACATCCCGCCCATCAGCATAACAAGGCTCCCAGTTCTCCATGGCCTGTCCTGCCTTTCTGGATTTTACACTTTTTTCAGATGGCCCTTTTGCCCGGGGGGCAGTGAGACTTCATTGTAGTGCAGATTTCCTTTGCAAGCTTGCTTGGTTGGCCAAAAAGGGCGTATGCGTTTTTTCCTGAATATATTCAGGAAAACACGCATACGCCCTTTTTGGCCAAGTGCATCATTGTGGACGTTCTGCCTCTTTTCCTATGCTTTTCATGCAATTCCAGTCTACCTCCTGAAATCGGTGTCCTGCAATTCTGCCCCGCTTTCAAGTGCTCTTGGCAGCCTTACTTCAATATATTTTTGGACGATAGCTGTCATTTATAACTCTGCAGGTTTGTGAATGACAGTTCCCCTGAGCTCCTTTGTTCAACTCGCTTTCTTGTGAGCTGGCCGCAACACCGCAAGATTGCTTCAGGCCCTAGTGTGGTTCCGGCACGGCAAGCTGAGCCTTTGGTTAATTCCTCTTCCTGGTGGGAAATGAGAGTTAAATTTGCCCATCCAGACACCTCCAGCTAGTCTCTCATTGGTTCTCCCTATTCCTGTTCATTTCCCGCAGAAATTGCAAACTGGGCCAAACAGGAGGTTAAAGGCACTGACTCTCCAAGTGGGGAGAGTGTTAGTAAAGCGTCTGGAATGTTGCACCCGAGTACCAGGGGACTTAAACTGAGACATATTTGAACACGTTTCCCGATCACACGGTGGATCATACTCTGGGTTCCACATGCATGTTTTAGCTGAAGGAAGAATCCCTTAAACCTGGAGAGATGAGACCCATGGAATGGGTACCATGCAATATGACTTCAAAGTGTCTGCATTTGCTCACCGAACCTCATCAATCCTATCACTGCTGCGTTTATGCTGCTGTACACACGCTTGATTCTCTTTTGGAGACATGAAAATCCGTAGGCTTTTAGATTCTTACTAGTCAGGTATATTCTTAGGCGTTTAATATGGGGTGTTGAGTCCACTTCGTTGAGGAAGGAGTAGCTCTTGTCTAGTATATATTTGGCTTATGGAACGGTATCTGTGCTAATTTCAATCTCTGGTTTTATGCAGCACCCCAACTCACCTTTCCCCTTAAGCAAGCATAAGTTGGTTTTCTACATTTGAGACCCTGTTCTGTTTTGTAATTCTGTTCCTGGGTAGCCAAGTTTACATTCCGTGTATTAGTGATACCTTATGATATTTCTTTTTCTGTGTGACTTATTTCTCTTAGAATCATCGTACCTGAGTCCACTCATTATGCTGCTATGGGCCTGATGACATAGATTTCATTGCTGAGTGATATTGCATTGTACGTAAGTACCACAAATTCTTTATTCATTTTTCGCTTTCTGTGATATTGAACTTGTACCATAAACGAGGTTCTTGTAAACAGAGCCGTCCCAAACTTTGGGGTGGCTGTGTCTTTTTGATTTTAATTTCCCTAAGCTATAGGAGCATAAGTGGAAGTGCCCTAGGCTCTGTTGCTTTGTTTTTTAGATGTTTCAGGAAACACCATACACTTCTCCAGAGTGGCTGTTGGCAATTTACATCCCGCCCATCAGCATAACAAGGCTCACAGTTCTCCATGGCCTGTCCTGCCTTTCTGGATTTTACACTTTTTTCAGATGGCCCTTTTGCCCGGGGGGCAGTGAGACTTCATTGTAGTGCAGATTTCCTTTGCAAGCTTGCTTGGTTGGCCAAAAAGGGCGTATGCGTTTTTTCCTGAATATATTCAGGAAAAAACGCATACGCCCTTTTTGGCCAAGTGCATCATTGTGGACGTTCTGCCTCTTTTCCTATGCTTTTCATGCAATTCCAGTCTACCTCCTGAAATCGGTGTCCTGCAATTCTGCCCCGCTTTCAAGTGCTCTTGGCAGCCTTACTTCAATATATTTTTGGACGATAGCTGTCATTTATAACTCTGCAGGTTTGTGAATGACAGTGCCCCTGAGCTCCTTTCTTCAGCTCTCTTTATTGTGAGCTGGCCGCAACACTGCAGGATTGCTTCAGGCCCTAGTGTGGTTCCGGCACGGCAAGCTGAGCCTTTGGTTAATTCCTCTTCCTGGTGGGAAATGAGAGTTAAATTTGCCCGTCCAGACACCTCCAGCTAGTCTCTCATTGGTTCTCCCTATTCCTGTTCATTTCCCGCAGAAATTGCAAACTGGGCCAAACAGGAGGTTAAAGGCACTGACTCTCCAAGTGGGGAGAGTGTTAGTAAAGCGTCTGGAATGTTGCACCCGAGTACCAGGGGACGAAAACTGAGACACATTTGAACACGTTTCCCGATCACATGGTGGATCATACTCTGGGTTCCACATGCATGTTTTAGCTGAAGGAGGAATCCCTTAAACCTGCAGAGTTGTGACCCATGGAATGGGTACCATGCAATATGACTTCAAAGGGTCTGCATTTGCTCACCGAACCTCACCAATCCTATCACTGCTGCGTTTATGCTGCTGTACACATGCTTGATTCCCTTTCGGAGACATGTAAATCCATAGGTTTTAAGATTCTTACTAGTCAGGTATATTCTTAGGCGTTTAATATGGGGTGTTGAGTCCACTTCGTTGAGGAAGGAGTAGCTCTTGTCTATTACATTTGGCTTATGGAACGGTATCTGTGCTAATTTCAATCTCTGGTTTTATGCAGCACCCCAACTCACCTTTCCCCTTAAGCAAGCATAAGTTGGTTTTCTACATTTGAGACCCTGTTCTGTTTTGTAATTCTGTTCCTGGGTAGCCAAGTTTACATTCCGTGTATTAGTGATACCTTATGATATTTCTTTTTCTGTGTGACTTATTTCTCTAGAATCATCGTACCTGAGTCCACTCATTATGCTGCTATGGGCCTGATGACATAGATTTCATTGCTGAGTGATATTGCATTGTACGTAAGTACCACAAATTCTTTATTGATTTTTCGCTTTCTGTGATATTGAACTTGTACCATAAACGAGGTTCTTGTAAACAGAGCCATCACAAACTTTGGGGTGGCTGTGTCTTTTTGATTTGAATTTCCCTAAGCTATAGGGAGCATAAGTGGAAGTGCCCTAGGCTCTGTTGCTTTGTTTTTTAGATGTTTCAGGAAACACCATACACTTCTCCTGAGTGGCTGTTGGCAATTACATCCCACCCATCTGCATAACAAGGCTCCCAGTTCTCCATGGCCTGTCCTGCCTTTCTGGATTTTACACCTTTTTCAGATGGCCCTTTTGCCCGGGGGGCAGTGAGACTTCATTGTAGTGCAGATTTCCTTTGCAAGCTTGCTTGGTTGGCCAAAAAGGGCGTATGCGTTTTTTCCTGAATATATTCAGGAAAAAACTCATACGCCCTTTTTGGCCAAGTGCATCATTGTGGGAACGTTCTGCCTCTTTTCCTATGCTTTTTCATGCAATTCAGTCTACCTCCTGAAATCGGTTTCCTGCAATTCTGCCCCGCTTTCAAGTGCTCTTGGCAGCCTTACTTCAATATATTTTTGGACGATAGCTGTCATTTATAACTCTGCAGTTTGTGAATGACAGTGCCCCTGAGCTCCTTTGTTCAACTCGCTTTCTTGTGAGCTGGCCGCAACACCGCAAGATTGCTTCAGGCCCTAGTGTGGTTCCCGGCACGGCAAGCTGAGCCTTTGGTTAATTCCTCTTCCTGGTGGGAAATGAGAGTTAAATTTGCCCGTCCAGACACCTCCAGCTAGTCTCTCATTGGTTCTCCCTATTCCTGTTCATTTCCCGCAGAAATTGCAAACTGGGCCAAACAGGAGGTTAAAGGCACTGACTCTCCAAGTGGGGAGAGTGTTAGTAAAGCGTCTGGAATGTTGCACCCGAGTACCAGGGACGAAAACTGAGACACATTTGAACACGTTTCCCGATCACACGGTGGATCATACTCTGGGTTCCACATGCATGTTTTAGCTGAAGGAAGAATCCCTTAAACCTGGAGAGTTGAGACCCATGGAATGGGTACCATGTAATATGACTTCAAAGGGTCTGCATTTGCTCACCGAACCTCACCAATCCTATCACTGCTGCATTTATGATGCTGTACACACGCTTGATTCTCTTTCAGAGACATGTAAATCCATAGGTTTTAAGATTCTTACTAGTCAGGTATAGTCTTAGGCGTTTAATATGGGGTGTTGAGTCCACTTTGTTGAGGAAGGAGTAGCTCTTGTCTATTACATATTTGGCTTATGGAACGGTATCTGTACTAATTTCAATCTCTGGTTTTATGCAGCACCCTAACTCACCTTTCCCCTTAAGCAAGCATAAGTTGGTTTTCTACATTTGAGACCCTGTTCTGTTTTGTAATTCAGTTCCTGGGTAGCCAAGTTTACATTCCGTGTATTAGTGATACCTTATGATATTTCTTTTTCTGTGTGACTTATTTCTCTTAGAATCATCGTACCTGGGTCCACTCATTATGCTGCTATGGGCCTGATGACATAGATTTCATTGCTGAGTGATATTGCATTGTACGTAAGTACCACAAATTCTTTATTCATTTTTCGCTTTCTGTGATATTGAACTTGTACCATAAACGAGGTTCTTGTAAACAGAGCCGTCCCAAACTTTGGGGTGGCTGTGTCTTTTTGATTTTAATTTCCCTAAGCTATAGGACCATACGTGGATGTGCCCTAGGCTCTGTTGCTTTGTTTTTTAGATGTTTCAGGAAACACCATACACTTCTCCAGAGTGGCTGTTGGCAATTTACATCCCGCCCATCAGCATAACAAGGCTCCCAGTTCTCCATGGCCTGTCCTGCCTTTCTGGATTTTACACTTTTTTCAGATGGCCCTTTTGCCCGTGGGGCAGTGAGACTTCATTGTAGTGCAGATTTCCTTTGCAAGCTTGCTTGGTTGGCCAAAAGGGCGTATGCGTTTTTTCCTGAATATATTCAGGAAAAAACGCATACGCCCTTTTTGGCCAAGTGCATCATTGTTGACGTTCTGCCTCTTTTCCTATGCTTTTCATGCAATTACAGTCTACCTCCTGAAATCGGTGTCCTGCAATTCTGCCCCGCTTTCAAGTGCTCTTAGCAGCCTTACTTCAATATATTTTTGGACGATAGCTGTCATTTATAACTCTGCAGGTTTGTGAATGACAGTTCCCCTGAGCTCCTTTGTTCAACTCGCTTTCTTGTGAGCTGGCCGCAACACCGCATGATTGCTTCAGGACCTAGTGTGGTTTCGGCACGGCAAGCTGAGCCTTTGGTTAATTCCTCTTCCTGGTGGGAAATGAGAGTTAAATTTGCACGTCCAGACACCTCCAGCTAGTCTCTCATTGGTTCTCCCTATTCCTGTTCATTTCCCGCAGAAATTGCAAACTGGGCCAAACAGGAGGTTAAAGGCACTGACTCTCCAAGTGGGGAGAGTGTTAGTAAAGCGTCTGGAATGTTGCACCCGAGTACCAGGGGACTTAAACTGAGACATATTTGAACACGTTTCCCGATCACACGGTGGATCATACTCTGGGTTCCACATGCATGTTTTAGCTGAAGGAAGAATCCCTTAAACCTGGAGAGATGAGACCCATGGAATGGGTACCATGCAATATGACTTCAAAGTGTCTGCATTTGCTCACCGAACCTCACCAATCCTATCACTGCTGCGTTTATGCTGCTGTACACACGCTTGATTCTCTTTTGGAGACATGAAAATCCATAGGTTTTTAGATTCTTACTAGTCAGATGTACTCTTAGGCGTTTAATATGGGGTGTTGAGTCCACTTCGTTGAGGAAGGAGTAGCTCTTGTCTATTATATATTTGGCTTATGGAACGGTATCTGTGCTAATTTCAATCTCTGGTTTTATGCAGCACCCCAACTCACCTTTCCCCTTAAGCAAGCATAAGTTGGTTTTCTACATTTGAGACCCTGTTCTGTTTTGTAATTCTGTTCCTGGGTAGCCAAGTTTACATTCCGTGTATTAGTGATACCTTATGATATTTCTTTTTCTGTGTGACTTATTTCTCTTAGAATCATCGTACCTGAGTCCACTCATTATGCTGCTATGGGCCTGATGACATAGATTTCATTGCTGAGTGATATTGCATTGTACGTAAGTACCACAAATTCTTTATTGATTTTTCGCTTTCTGTGATATTGAACTTGTACCATAAACGAGGTTCTTGTAAACAGAGCCATCCCAAACTTTGGGGTGGCTGTGTCTTTTTGATTTGAATTTCCCTAAGCTATAGGAGCATAAGTGGAAGTGCCCTAGGCTCTGTTGCTTTGTTTTTTAGATGTTTCAGGAAACACCATACACTTCTCCTGAGTGGCTGTTGGCAATTTACATCCCACCCATCTGCATAACAAGGCTCCCAGTTCTCCATGGCCTGTCCTGCCTTTCTGGATTTTACACCTTTTTCAGATGGCCCTTTTGCCCGGGGGGCAGTGAGACTTCATTGTAGTGCAGATTTCCTTTGCAAGCTTGCTTGGTTGGCCAAAAAGGGCGTATGTGTTTTTTCCTGAATATATTCAGGAAAAAACGCATACGCCCTTTTTGGCCAAGTGCATCATTGTGGACGTTCTGCCTCTTTTCCTATGCTTTTCATGCAATTCCAGTCTACCTCCTGAAATCGGTTTCCTGCAATTCTGCCCCGCTTTCAAGTGCTCTTGGCAGCCTTACTTCAATATATTTTTGGACGATAGCTGTCATTTATAACTCTGCAGGTTTGTGAATGACAGTGCCCCTGAGCTCCTTTGTTCAACTCGCTTTCTTGTGAGCTGGCCGCAACACCGCAAGATTGCTTCAGGCCCTAGTGTGGTTCCGGCACGGCAAGCTGAGCCTTTGGTTAATTCCTCTTCCTGGTGGGAAATGAGAGTTAAATTTGCCCGTCCAGACACCTCCAGCTAGTCTCTCATTGGTTCTCCCTATTCCTGTTCATTTCCCGCAGAAATTGCAAACTGGGCCAAACAGGAGGTTAAAGGCACTGACTCTCCAAGTGGGGAGAGTGTTAGTAAAGCGTCTGGAATGTTGCACCCGAGTACCAGGGGACTTAAACTGAGACACATTTGAACACGTTTCCCGATCACACGGTGGATCATACTCTGGGTTCCACATGCATGTTTTAGCTGAAGGAAGAATCCCTTAAACCTGGAGAGTTGAGACCCATGGAATGGGTACCATGCAATATGACTTCAAAGGGTCTGCATTTGCTCACCGAAACTCACCAATCCTATCACTGCTGCGTTTATGCTGCTGTACACACGCTTGATTCCTTTTCGGAGACATATAAATGCATAGCTTTTAAGATTCTTACTATTCAGGTATATTTTTAGGCGTTTAATATGGGGTGTAGAGTCCACTTCGTTGAGGAAGGAGTAGCTCTTGTCTATTACATATTTGGCTTATGGAACGGTATCTGTGCTAATTTCAATCTCTTGTTTTATGCAGCACCCCAACTCACCTTTCCCCTTAAGCAAGCATAAGTTGATTTTCTACATTTGAGACCCTGTTCTGTTTTGTAATTCAGTTCCTGTGTAGCCAAGTTTACATTCCGTGTATTAGTGATATCTTATGATGTTTCTTTTTCTGTGTGACTTATTTCACTTAGAATCATCGTATCTGAATCCACTCATTATGGTGCTACGGGCCTGATGACATAGATTTCATTGCTGAGTGATATTGCATTGTACGTAAATACCACAAATTCTTTATTCATTTTTCGCTTTCTGTGATATTGAACCTGTACCATAAACGAGGATCTTGTAAACAGAGCCGTCCCAAACATTGGGGTGGCTGTGTCTTTTTGATTTGAATTTCCCTAAGCTATAGGAGCATAAGTGGAAGTGCCCTAGGCTCTGTTGCTTTGTTTTTTAGATGTTTCAGGAAACACCATACACTTCTCCAGAGTGGCTGTTGGCAATTACATCCCGCCCATCAGCATAACAAGGCTCCCAGTTCTCCATGGCCTGTCCTGCCTTTCTGGATTTTACACTTTTTTCAGATGGCCCTTTTGCCCGGGGGGCAGTGAGACTTCATTGTAGTGCAGATTTCCTTTGCAAGCTTGCTTGGTTGGCCAAAAAGGGCGTATGCGTTTTTTCCTGAATATATTCAGGAAAAAACGCATACGCCCTTTTTGGCCAAGTGCATCATTGTGGACGTTCTGCCTCTTTTCCTATGCTTTTCATGCAATTCCAGTCTACCTCCTGAAATCGGTTTCCTGCAATTCTGCCCCGCTTTCAAGTCCTCTTGGCAGCCTTACTTCAATATATTTTTGGACGATAGCTGTCATTTATAACTCTGCAGGTTTGTGAATGACAGTGCCCCTGAGCTCCTTTCTTCAACTCGCTTTCTTGTGAGCTGGCCGCAACACCGCAAGATTGCTTCAGGCCCTAGTGTGGTTCCGGCACGGCAAGCTGAGCCTTTGGTTAATTCCTCTTCCTGGTGGGAAATGAGAGTTAAATTTGCCCGTCCAGACACCTCCAGCTAGTCTCTCATTGGTTCTCCCTATTCCTGTTCATTTCCCGCAGAAATTGCAAACTGGGCCAAACAGGAGGTTAAAGGCACTGACTCTCCAAGTGGGGAGAGTGTTAGTAAAGCATCTGGAATGTTGCACCCGAGTACCAGGGGACTTAAACTGAGACATATTTGAGCACGTTTCCCGATCACACGGTGGATCATACTCTGGGTTCCACATGCATGTTTTAGCTGAAGGAAGAATCCCTTAAACCTGGAGAGTTGAGACCCATGGAATGGGTACCATGCAATATGACTTCAAAGGGTCTGCATTTGCTCACCGAACCTCACCAATCCTATCACTGCTGCGTTTATGCTGCTGTACACACGCTTGATTCCTTTTCGGAGACATATAAATCCATAGGTTTTAAGATTCTTACTATTCAGGTATATTTTTAGGCGTTTAATATGGGGTGTTGAGTCCACTTCGTTGAGGAAGGAGTAGCTCTTGTCTATTACATATTTGGCTTATGGAACGGTATCTGTGCTAGTTTCAATCTCTTGTTTTATGCAGCACCCCAACTCACCTTTCCCGTTAAGCAAGCATAAGTTGGTTTTCTACATTTGAGACCCTGTTCTGTTTTGTAATTCAGTTCCTGGGTAGCCAAGTTTACATTCCGTGTATTAGTGATATCTTATGATGTTTCTTTTTCTGTGTGACTTATTTCACTTAGAATCATCGTATCTGATACCACTCATTATGGTGCTACGGGCCTGATGACATAGATTTCATTGCTGAGTGATATTGCATTGTACGTAAATACCACAAATTCTTTATTCATTTTTCGCTTTCTGTGATATTGAACCTGTACCATAAATGAGGATCTTGTAAACAGAGCCGTCCCAAACTTTGGGGTGGCTGTGTCTTTTTGATTTGAATTTCCCTAAGCTATAGGAGCATAAGTGGAAGTGCCCTAGGCTCTGTTGCTTTGTTTTTTAGATGTTTCAGGAAACACCATACACTTCTCCAGAGTGGCTGTTGGCAATTTACATCCCGCCCATCAGCATAACAAGGCTCCCAGTTCTCCATGGCCTGTCTTGCCTTTCTGGATTTTACACTTTTTTCAGATGGCCCTTTTGCCCCGGGGGCAGTGAGACTTCATTGTAGTGCAGATTTCCTTTGCAAGCTTGCTTGGTTGGCCAAAAAGGGCGTATGCGTTTTTTCCTGAATATATTCAGGAAAAAACGCATACGCCCTTTTTGGCCAAGTGCATCATTGTGGACGTTCTGCCTCTTTTCCTATGCTTTTCATGCAATTCCAGTCTACCTCCTGAAATCGGTGTCCTGCAATTCTGCCCCGCTTTCAAGTGCTCTTGGCAGCCTTACTTCAATATATTTTTGGACGATAGCTGTCATTTATAACTCTGCAGGTTTGTGAATGACAGTGCCCCTGAGCTCCTTTCTTCAGCTCTCTTTATTGTGAGCTGGCCGCAACACTGCAGGATTGCTTCAGGCCCTAGTGTGGTTCCGGCACGGCAAGCTGAGCCTTTGGTTAATTCCTCTTCCTGGTGGGAAATGAGAGTTAAATTTGCCCGTCCAGACACCTCCAGCTAGTCTCTCATTGGTTCTCCCTATTCCTGTTCATTTCCCGCAGAAATTGCAAACTGGGCCAAACAGGAGGTTAAAGGCACTGACTCTCCAAGTGGGGAGAGTGTTAGTAAAGCGTCTGGAATGTTGCACCCGAGTACCAGGGGACGAAAACTGAGACACATTTGAACACGTTTCCCGATCACATGGTGGATCATACTCTGGGTTCCACATGCATGTTTTAGCTGAAGGAGGAATCCCTTAAACCTGCAGAGTTGTGACCCATGGAATGGGTACCATGCAATATGACTTCAAAGGGTCTGCATTTGCTCACCGAACCTCACCAATCCTATCACTGCTGCGTTTATGCTGCTGTACACATGCTTGATTCCCTTTCGGAGACATGTAAATCCATAGGTTTTAAGATTCTTACTAGTCAGGTATATTCTTAGGCGTTTAATATGGGGTGTTGAGTCCACTTCGTTGAGGAAGGAGTAGCTCTTGTCTATTACATATTTGGCTTATGGAACGGTATCTGTGCTAATTTCAATCTCTGGTTTTATGCAGCACCCCAACTCACCTTTCCCCTTAAGCAAGCATAAGTTGGTTTTCTACATTTGAGACCCTGTTCTGTTTTGTAATTCTGTTCCTGGGTAGCCAAGTTTACATTCCGTGTATTAGTGATACCTTATGATATTTCTTTTTCTGTGTGACTTATTTCTCTTAGAATCATCGTACCTGAGTCCACTCATTATGCTGCTATGGGCCTGATGACATAGATTTCATTGCTGAGTGATATTGCATTGTACGTAAGTACCACAAATTCTTTATTGATTTTTCGCTTTCTGTGATATTGAACTTGTACCATAAACGAGGTTCTTGTAAACAGAGCCATCCCAAACTTTGGGGTGGCTGTGTCTTTTTGATTTGAATTTCCCTAAGCTATAGGAGCATAAGTGGAAGTGCCCTAGGCTCTGTTGCTTTGTTTTTTAGATGTTTCAGGAAACACCATACACTTCTCCTGAGTGGCTGTTGGCAATTTACATCCCACCCATCTGCATAACAAGGCTCCCAGTTCTCCATGGCCTGTCCTGCCTTTCTGGATTTTACACCTTTTTCAGATGGCCCTTTTGCCCGGGGGGCAGTGAGACTTCATTGTAGTGCAGATTTCCTTTGCAAGCTTGCTTGGTTGGCCAAAAAGGGCGTATGCGTTTTTTCCTGAATATATTCAGGAAAAAACTCATACGCCCTTTTTGGCCAAGTGCATCATTGTGGACGTTCTGCCTCTTTTCCTATGCTTTTCATGCAATTCCAGTCTACCTCCTGAAATCGGTTTCCTGCAATTCTGCCCCGCTTTCAAGTGCTCTTGGCAGCCTTACTTCAATATATTTTTGGACGATAGCTGTCATTTATAACTCTGCAGTTTGTGAATGACAGTGCCCCTGAGCTCCTTTGTTCAACTCGCTTTCTTGTGAGCTGGCCGCAACACCGCAAGATTGCTTCAGGCCCTAGTGTGGTTCCGGCACGGCAAGCTGAGCCTTTGGTTAATTCCTCTTCCTGGTGGGAAATGAGAGTTAAATTTGCCCGTCCAGACACCTCCAGCTAGTCTCTCATTGGTTCTCCCTATTCCTGTTCATTTCCCGCAGAAATTGCAAACTGGGCCAAACAGGAGGTTAAAGGCACTGACTCTCCAAGTGGGGAGAGTGTTAGTAAAGCGTCTGGAATGTTGCACCCGAGTACCAGGGACGAAAACTGAGACACATTTGAACACGTTTCCCGATCACACGGTGGATCATACTCTGGGTTCCACATGCATGTTTTAGCTGAAGGAAGAATCCCTTAAACCTGGAGAGTTGAGACCCATGGAATGGGTACCATGTAATATGACTTCAAAGGGTCTGCATTTGCTCACCGAACCTCACCAATCCTATCACTGCTGCATTTATGATGCTGTACACACGCTTGATTCTCTTTCAGAGACATGTAAATCCATAGGTTTTAAGATTCTTACTAGTCAGGTATAGTCTTAGGCGTTTAATATGGGGTGTTGAGTCCACTTTGTTGAGGAAGGAGTAGCTCTTGTCTATTACATATTTGGCTTATGGAACGGTATCTGTACTAATTTCAATCTCTGGTTTTATGCAGCACCCTAACTCACCTTTCCCCTTAAGCAAGCATAAGTTGGTTTTCTACATTTGAGACCCTGTTCTGTTTTGTAATTCAGTTCCTGGGTAGCCAAGTTTACATTCCGTGTATTAGTGATACCTTATGATATTTCTTTTTCTGTGTGACTTATTTCTCTTAGAATCATCGTACCTGGGTCCACTCATTATGCTGCTATGGGCCTGATGACATAGATTTCATTGCTGAGTGATATTGCATTGTACGTAAGTACCACAAATTCTTTATTCATTTTTCGCTTTCTGTGATATTGAACTTGTACCATAAACGAGGTTCTTGTAAACAGAGCCGTCCCAAACTTTGGGGTGGCTGTGTCTTTTTGATTTTAATTTCCCTAAGCTATAGGACCATACGTGGATGTGCCCTAGGCTCTGTTGCTTTGTTTTTTAGATGTTTCAGGAAACACCATACACTTCTCCAGAGTGGCTGTTGGCAATTTACATCCCGCCCATCAGCATAACAAGGCTCCCAGTTCTCCATGGCCTGTCCTGCCTTTCTGGATTTTACACTTTTTTCAGATGGCCCTTTTGCCCGTGGGGCAGTGAGACTTCATTGTAGTGCAGATTTCCTTTGCAAGCTTGCTTGGTTGGCCAAAAGGGCGTATGCGTTTTTTCCTGAATATATTCAGGAAAAAACGCATACGCCCTTTTTGGCCAAGTGCATCATTGTTGACGTTCTGCCTCTTTTCCTATGCTTTTCATGCAATTACAGTCTACCTCCTGAAATCGGTGTCCTGCAATTCTGCCCCGCTTTCAAGTGCTCTTAGCAGCCTTACTTCAATATATTTTTGGACGATAGCTGTCATTTATAACTCTGCAGGTTTGTGAATGACAGTTCCCCTGAGCTCCTTTGTTCAACTCGCTTTCTTGTGAGCTGGCCGCAACACCGCATGATTGCTTCAGGACCTAGTGTGGTTTCGGCACGGCAAGCTGAGCCTTTGGTTAATTCCTCTTCCTGGTGGGAAATGAGAGTTAAATTTGCACGTCCAGACACCTCCAGCTAGTCTCTCATTGGTTCTCCCTATTCCTGTTCATTTCCCGCAGAAATTGCAAACTGGGCCAAACAGGAGGTTAAAGGCACTGACTCTCCAAGTGGGGAGAGTGTTAGTAAAGCGTCTGGAATGTTGCACCCGAGTACCAGGGGACTTAAACTGAGACATATTTGAACACGTTTCCCGATCACACGGTGGATCATACTCTGGGTTCCACATGCATGTTTTAGCTGAAGGAAGAATCCCTTAAACCTGGAGAGATGAGACCCATGGAATGGGTACCATGCAATATGACTTCAAAGTGTCTGCATTTGCTCACCGAACCTCACCAATCCTATCACTGCTGCGTTTATGCTGCTGTACACACGCTTGATTCTCTTTTGGAGACATGAAAATCCATAGGTTTTTAGATTCTTACTAGTCAGATGTACTCTTAGGCGTTTAATATGGGGTGTTGAGTCCACTTCGTTGAGGAAGGAGTAGCTCTTGTCTATTATATATTTGGCTTATGGAACGGTATCTGTGCTAATTTCAATCTCTGGTTTTATGCAGCACCCCAACTCACCTTTCCCCTTAAGCAAGCATAAGTTGGTTTTCTACATTTGAGACCCTGTTCTGTTTTGTAATTCTGTTCCTGGGTAGCCAAGTTTACATTCCGTGTATTAGTGATACCTTATGATATTTCTTTTTCTGTGTGACTTATTTCTCTTAGAATCATCGTACCTGAGTCCACTCATTATGCTGCTATGGGCCTGATGACATAGATTTCATTGCTGAGTGATATTGCATTGTACGTAAGTACCACAAATTCTTTATTGATTTTTCGCTTTCTGTGATATTGAACTTGTACCATAAACGAGGTTCTTGTAAACAGAGCCATCCCAAACTTTGGGGTGGCTGTGTCTTTTTGATTTGAATTTCCCTAAGCTATAGGAGCATAAGTGGAAGTGCCCTAGGCTCTGTTGCTTTGTTTTTTAGATGTTTCAGGAAACACCATACACTTCTCCTGAGTGGCTGTTGGCAATTTACATCCCACCCATCTGCATAACAAGGCTCCCAGTTCTCCATGGCCTGTCCTGCCTTTCTGGATTTTACACCTTTTTCAGATGGCCCTTTTGCCCGGGGGGCAGTGAGACTTCATTGTAGTGCAGATTTCCTTTGCAAGCTTGCTTGGTTGGCCAAAAAGGGCGTATGTGTTTTTTCCTGAATATATTCAGGAAAAAACGCATACGCCCTTTTTGGCCAAGTGCATAATTGTGGACGTTCTGCCTCTTTTCCTATGCTTTTCATGCAATTCCAGTCTACCTCCTGAAATCGGTTTCCTGCAATTCTGCCCCGCTTTCAAGTGCTCTTGGCAGCCTTACTTCAATATATTTTTGGACGATAGCTGTCATTTATAACTCTGCAGGTTTGTGAATGACAGTGCCCCTGAGCTCCTTTGTTCAACTCGCTTTCTTGTGAGCTGGCCGCAACACCGCAAGATTGCTTCAGGCCCTAGTGTGGTTCCGGCACGGCAAGCTGAGCCTTTGGTTAATTCCTCTTCCTGGTGGGAAATGAGAGTTAAATTTGCCCGTCCAGACACCTCCAGCTAGTCTCTCATTGGTTCTCCCTATTCCTGTTCATTTCCCGCAGAAATTGCAAACTGGGCCAAACAGGAGGTTAAAGGCACTGACTCTCCAAGTGGGGAGAGTGTTAGTAAAGCGTCTGGAATGTTGCACCCGAGTACCAGGGGACTTAAACTGAGACACATTTGAACACGTTTCCCGATCACACGGTGGATCATACTCTGGGTTCCACATGCATGTTTTAGCTGAAGGAAGAATCCCTTAAACCTGGAGAGTTGAGACCCATGGAATGGGTACCATGCAATATGACTTCAAAGGGTCTGCATTTGCTCACCGAAACTCACCAATCCTATCACTGCTGCGTTTATGCTGCTGTACACACGCTTGATTCCTTTTCGGAGACATATAAATGCATAGCTTTTAAGATTCTTACTATTCAGGTATATTTTTAGGCGTTTAATATGGGGTGTAGAGTCCACTTCGTTGAGGAAGGAGTAGCTCTTGTCTATTACATATTTGGCTTATGGAACGGTATCTGTGCTAATTTCAATCTCTTGTTTTATGCAGCACCCCAACTCACCTTTCCCCTTAAGCAAGCATAAGTTGATTTTCTACATTTGAGACCCTGTTCTGTTTTGTAATTCAGTTCCTGTGTAGCCAAGTTTACATTCCGTGTATTAGTGATATCTTATGATGTTTCTTTTTCTGTGTGACTTATTTCACTTAGAATCATCGTATCTGAATCCACTCATTATGGTGCTACGGGCCTGATGACATAGATTTCATTGCTGAGTGATATTGCATTGTACGTAAATACCACAAATTCTTTATTCATTTTTCGCTTTCTGTGATATTGAACCTGTACCATAAACGAGGATCTTGTAAACAGAGCCGTCCCAAACATTGGGGTGGCTGTGTCTTTTTGATTTGAATTTCCCTAAGCTATAGGAGCATAAGTGGAAGTGCCCTAGGCTCTGTTGCTTTGTTTTTTAGATGTTTCAGGAAACACCATACACTTCTCCAGAGTGGCTGTTGGCAATTACATCCCGCCCATCAGCATAACAAGGCTCCCAGTTCTCCATGGCCTGTCCTGCCTTTCTGGATTTTACACTTTTTTCAGATGGCCCTTTTGCCCGGGGGGCAGTGAGACTTCATTGTAGTGCAGATTTCCTTTGCAAGCTTGCTTGGTTGGCCAAAAAGGGCGTATGCGTTTTTTCCTGAATATATTCAGGAAAAAACGCATACGCCCTTTTTGGCCAAGTGCATCATTGTGGACGTTCTGCCTCTTTTCCTATGCTTTTCATGCAATTCCAGTCTACCTCCTGAAATCGGTTTCCTGCAATTCTGCCCCGCTTTCAAGTCCTCTTGGCAGCCTTACTTCAATATATTTTTGGACGATAGCTGTCATTTATAACTCTGCAGGTTTGTGAATGACAGTGCCCCTGAGCTCCTTTCTTCAACTCGCTTTCTTGTGAGCTGGCCGCAACACCGCAAGATTGCTTCAGGCCCTAGTGTGGTTCCGGCACGGCAAGCTGAGCCTTTGGTTAATTCCTCTTCCTGGTGGGAAATGAGAGTTAAATTTGCCCGTCCAGACACCTCCAGCTAGTCTCTCATTGGTTCTCCCTATTCCTGTTCATTTCCCGCAGAAATTGCAAACTGGGCCAAACAGGAGGTTAAAGGCACTGACTCTCCAAGTGGGGAGAGTGTTAGTAAAGCATCTGGAATGTTGCACCCGAGTACCAGGGGACTTAAACTGAGACATATTTGAGCACGTTTCCCGATCACACGGTGGATCATACTCTGGGTTCCACATGCATGTTTTAGCTGAAGGAAGAATCCCTTAAACCTGGAGAGTTGAGACCCATGGAATGGGTACCATGCAATATGACTTCAAAGGGTCTGCATTTGCTCACCGAACCTCACCAATCCTATCACTGCTGCGTTTATGCTGCTGTACACACGCTTGATTCCTTTTCGGAGACATATAAATCCATAGGTTTTAAGATTCTTACTATTCAGGTATATTTTTAGGCGTTTAATATGGGGTGTTGAGTCCACTTCGTTGAGGAAGGAGTAGCTCTTGTCTATTACATATTTGGCTTATGGAACGGTATCTGTGCTAGTTTCAATCTCTTGTTTTATGCAGCACCCCAACTCACCTTTCCCGTTAAGCAAGCATAAGTTGGTTTTCTACATTTGAGACCCTGTTCTGTTTTGTAATTCAGTTCCTGGGTAGCCAAGTTTACATTCCGTGTATTAGTGATATCTTATGATGTTTCTTTTTCTGTGTGACTTATTTCACTTAGAATCATCGTATCTGATACCACTCATTATGGTGCTACGGGCCTGATGACATAGATTTCATTGCTGAGTGATATTGCATTGTACGTAAATACCACAAATTCTTTATTCATTTTTCGCTTTCTGTGATATTGAACCTGTACCATAAACGAGGATCTTGTAAACAGAGCCGTCCCAAACTTTGGGGTGGCTGTGTCTTTTTGATTTGAATTTCCCTAAGCTATAGGAGCATAAGTGGAAGTGCCCTAGGCTCTGTTGCTTTGTTTTTTAGATGTTTCAGGAAACACCATACACTTCTCCAGAGTGGCTGTTGGCAATTTACATCCCGCCCATCAGCATAACAAGGCTCCCAGTTCTCCATGGCCTGTCCTGCCTTTCTGGATTTTACACTTTTTTCAGATGGCCCTTTTGCCCGTGGGGCAGTGAGACTTCATTGTAGTGCAGATTTCCTTTGCAAGCTTGCTTGGTTGGCCAAAAAGGGCGTATGCGTTTTTTCCTGAATATATTCAGGAAAAAACGCATACGCCCTTTTTGGCCAAGTGCATCATTGTGGACGTTCTGCCTCTTTTCCTATGCTTTTCATGCAATTCCAGTCTACCTCCTGAAATCGGTTTCCTGCAATTCTGCCCCGCTTTCAAGTCCTCTTGGCAGCCTTACTTCAATATATTTTTGGACGATAGCTGTCATTTATAACTCTGCAGGTTTGTGAATTACAGTGCCCCTGAGCTCCTTTCTTCAACTCGCTTTCTTGTGAGCTGGCCGCAACACTGCAAGATTGATTAAGGCCCTAGTGTGGTTCCGGCATGGCAAGCTGAGCCTTTGGTTAATTCCTCTTCCTGGTGGGAAATGAGAGTTAAATTTGCACGTCCAGACACCTCCAGCTAGTCTCTCATTGGTTCTCCCTATTCCTGTTCATTTCCCGCAGAAATTGCAAACTGGGCCAAACACGACGTTAAAGGCACTGACTCTCCAAGTGGGGAGAGTGTTAGTAAAGCATCTGGAATGTTGCACCCGAGTACCAGGGGACTTAAACTGAGACATATTTGAACACGTTTCCCGATCACACGGTGGATCATACTCTGGGTTCCACATGCATGTTTTAGCTGAAGGAAGAATCCCTTAAACCTGGAGATTTGAGAACCATGGAATGGGTACCATGCAATATGACTTCAAAGGGTCTGCATTTGCTCACCGAAACTCACCAATCCTATCACTGCTGCGTTTATGCTGCTGTACACATGCTTGATTCCTTTTCGGAGACATATAAATCCATAGGTTTTAAGATTCTTACTATTCAGGTATATTTTTAGGCGTTTAATATGGGGTGTTGAGTCCACTTCGTTGAGGAAGGAGTAGCTCTTTTCTATTACATATTTGTCTTATGGAACGGTATCTGTGCTAGTTTCAATCTCTTGTTTTATGCAGCACCCCAACTCACCTTTCCCCTTAAGCAAGCATAAGTTGGTTTTCTACATTTGAGACCCTGTTCTGTTTTGTAATTCAGTTCCTGGGTAGCCAAGTTTACATTCCGTGTATTAGTGATATCTTATGATGTTTCTTTTTCTGTGTGACTTATTTCACTTAGAATCATCGTATCTGAATCCACTCATTATGGTGCTACGGGCCTGATGACATAGATTTTATTGCTGAGTGATATTGCATTGTACGTAAATACCACAAATTCTTTATTCATTTTTCGCTTTCTGTGATATTGAACTTGTACCATAAACGAGGATCTTGTAAACAGAGCCGTCCCAAACTTTGGGGTGGCTGTGTCTTTTTGATTTTAATTTCCCTAAGCTATAGGAGCATAAGTGGAAGTGCCCTAGGCTCTGATGCTGTGTTTTTTAGATGTTTCAGGAAACACCATACACTTCTCCAGAGTGGCTGTTGGCAATTTACATCCCGCCCATCAGCATAACAAGGCTCCCAGTTCTCCATGGCCTGTCCTGCCTTTCTGGATTTTACACTTTTTTCAGATGGCCCTTTTGCCCGTGGGGCAGTGAGACTTCATTGTAGTGCAGATTTCCTTTGCAAGCTTGCTTGGTTGGCCAAAAAGGGCGTATGCGTTTTTTCCTGAATATATTCAGGAAAAAACGCATACGCCCTTTTTGGCCAAGTGCATCATTGTGGACGTTCTGCCTCTTTTCCTATGCTTTTCATGCAATTCCAGTCTACCTCCTGAAATCGGTTTCCTGCAATTCTGCCCCGCTTTCAAGTCCTCTTGGCAGCCTTACTTCAATATATTTTTGGACGATAGCTGTCATTTATAACTCTGCAGGTTTGTGAATGACAGTGCCCCTGAGCTCCTTTGTTCAACTCTCTTTATTGTGAGCTGGCCTCAACACCGCAAGATTGCTTCAGGCCCTAGTGTGGTTCCGGCACGGCCAGCTGAGCCTTTGGTTAATTCCTCTTCCTGGTGGGAAATGAGAGTTAAATTTGCCCGTCCAGACACCTCCAGCTAGTCTCTCATTGGTTCTCCCTATTCCTGTTCATTTCCCGCAGAAATTGCAAACTGGGCCAAACAGGAGGTTAAAGGCACTGACTCTCCAAGTGGGGAGAGTGTTAGTAAAGCGTCTGGAATGTTGCACCCGAGTACCAGGGGACTTAAACTGAGACACATTTGAACACGTTTCCCGATCACACGGTGGATCATACTCTGGGTTCCACATGCATGTTTTAGCTGAAGGAAGAATCCCTTAAACCTGGAGAGTTGAGACCCATGGAATGGGTACCATGCAATATGACTTCAAAGGGTCTGCATTTGCTCACCGAACCTCACCAATCCTATCACTGCTGCGTTTATGCTGCTGTACACACGCTTGATTCCTTTTCGGAGACATATAAATCCATAGGTTTTAAGATTCTTACTATTCAGGTATATTTTTAGGCGTTTAATATGGGGTGTTGAGTCCACTTCGTTGAGGAAGGAGTAGCTCTTGTCTATTACATATTTGGCTTATGGAACGGTATCTGTGCTAATTTCAATCTCTTGTTTTATGCAGCACCCCAACTCACCTTTCCCGTTAAGCAAGCATAAGTTGGTTTTCTACATTTGAGACCCTGTTCTGTTTTGTAATTCAGTTCCTGGGTAGCCAAGTTTACATTCCGTGTATTAGTGATATCTTATGATGTTTGTTTTTCTGTGTTACTTATTTCACTTAGAATCATCGTATCTGAATCCACTCATTATGGTGCTACGGGCCTGATGACATAGATTTCATTGCTGAGTGATATTGCATTGTACGTAAATACCACAAATTCTTTATTCATTTTTCGCTTTCTGTGATATTGAACTTGTACCATAAACGAGGATCTTGTAAACAGAGCCGTCCCAAACTTTGGGGTGGCTGTGTCTTTTTGATTTGAATTTCCCTAAGCTATAGGAGCATAAGTGGAAGTGCCCTAGGCTCTGTTGCTTTGTTTTTTAGATGTTTCAGGAAACACCATACACTTCTCCAGAGTGGCTGTTGGCAATTTACATCCCGCCCATCAGCATAACAAGGCTCCCAGTTCTCCATGGCCTGTCCTGCCTTTCTGGATTTTACACTTTTTTCAGATGGCCCTTTTGCCCGTGGGGCAGTGAGACGTCATTGTAGTGCAGATTTCCTTTGCAAGCTTGCTTGGTTGGCCAAAAAGGGCGTATGCGTTTTTTCCTGAATATATTCAGGAAAAAACGCATACGCCCTTTTTGGCCAAGTGCATCATTGTGGACGTTCTGCCTCTTTTCCTATGCTTTTCATGCAATTCCAGTCTACCTCCTGAAATCGGTTTCCTGCAATTCTGCCCCGCTTTCAAGTCCTCTTGGCAGCCTTACTTCAATATATTTTTGGACGATAGCTGTCATTTATAACTCTGCAGGTTTGTGAATGACAGTGCCCCTGAGCTCCTTTCTTCAACTCGCTTTCTTGTGAGCTGGCCGCAACACTGCAAGACTGATTCAGGCCCTAGTGTGGTTCCGGCATGGCAAGCTGAAACTTTGGTTAATTCCTCTTCCTGGTGGGAAATGAGAGTTAAATTTGCCCGTCCAGACACCTCCAGCTAGTCTCTCATTGGTTCTCCCTATTCCTGTTCATTTCCCGCAAAATTGCAAACTGGGCCAAACACGACGTTAAAGGCACTGACTCTCCAAGTGGGGAGAGTGTTAGTAAAGCGTCTGGAATGTTGCACCCGAGTACCAGGGGACTTAAACTGAGACATATTTGAACACGTTTCCCGATCACACGGTGGATCATACTCTGGGTTCCACATGCATGTTTTAGCTGAAGGAAGAATCCCTTAAACCTGGAGAGTTGAGACCCATGGAATGGGTACCATGCAATATGACTTCAAAGGGTCTGCATTTGCTCACCGAACCTCACCAATCCTATCACTGCTGCGTTTATGCTGCTGTACACCCGCTTGATTCCTTTTCGGAGACATATAAATCCATAGGTTTTAAGATTCTTACTATTCAGGTATATTTTTAGGCGTTTAATATGGGGTGTTGTGTCCACTTCGTTGAGGAAGGAGTAGCTCTTGTCTATTACATATTTGGCTTATGGAACGGTATCTGTGCTAATTTCAATCTCTTGTTTTATGCAGCACCCCAACTCACCTTTCCCCTTAAGCAAGCATAAGTTGGTTTTCTACATTTGAGACCCTGTTCTGTTTTGTAATTCAGTTCTTGGGTAGCCAAGATTACATTCCGTGTATTAGTGATATCTTATGATGTTTCTTTTTCTGTGTGACTTATTTCACTTAGAATCATCGTATCTGAATACACTCATTATGGTGCTACGGGCCTGATGACATAGATTTCATTGCTGAGTGATATTGCATTGTACGTAAATACCACAAATTCTTTATTCATTTTTCGCTTTCTGTGATATTGAACTTGTACCATAAACGAGGATCTTGTAAACAGAGCCGTCCCAAACTTTGGGGTGGCTGTGTCTTTTTGATTTGAATTTCCCTAAGCTATAGGAGCATAAGTGGAAGTGCCCTAGGCTCTGTTGCTTTGTTTTTTAGATGTTTCAGGAAACACCATACACTTCTCCAGAGTGGCTGTTGGCAATTTACATCCCGCCCATCAGCATAACAAGGCTCCCAGTTCTCCATGGCCTGTCCTGCCTTTCTGGATTTTACACTTTTTTCAGATGGCCCTTTTGCCCGGGGGGCAGTGAGACTTCATTGTAGTGCAGATTTCCTTTGCAAGCTTGCTTGGTTGGCCAAAAAGGGCGTATGCGTTTTTTCCTGAATATATTCAGGAAAAAACGCATACGCCCTTTTTGGCCAAGTGCATCATTGTGGACGTTCTGCCTCTTTTCCTATGCTTTTCATGCAATTCCAGTCTACCTCCTGAAATCGGTTTCCTGCAATTCTGCCCCGCTTTCAAGTCCTCTTGGCAGCCTTACTTCAATATATTTTTGGACGATAGCTGTCATTTATAACTCTGCAGGTTTGTGAATGACAGTGCCCCTGAGCTCCTTTCTTCAACTCGCTTTCTTGTGAGCTGGCCGCAACACCGCAAGATTGATTCAGGCCCTAGTGTGGTTTTGGCATGGCAAGCTGAGCCTTTGGTTAATTCCTCTTCCTGGTGGGAAATGAGAGTTAAATTTGCACGTCCAGACACCTCCAGCTAGTCTCTCATTGGTTCTCCCTATTCCTGTTCATTTCCCGCAGAAATTGCAAACTGGGCCAAACACGACGTTAAAGGCACTGACTCTCCAAGTGGGGAGAGTGTTAGTAAAGCATCTGGAATGTTGCACCCGAGTACCAGGGGACTTAAACTGAGACATATTTGAACACGTTTCCCGATCACACGGTGGATCATACTCTGGGTTCCACATGCATGTTTTAGCTGAAGGAAGAATCCCTTAAACCTGGAGAGTTGAGAACCATGGAATGGGTACCATGCAATATGACTTCAAAGGGTCTGCATTTGCTCACCGAACCTCACCAATCCTATCACTGCTGCGTTTATGCTGCTGTACACATGCTTGATTCCTTTTCGGAGACATATAAATCCATAGGTTTTAAGATTCTTACTATTCAGGTATATTTTTAGGCGTTTAATATGGGGTGTTGAGTCCACTTCATTGAGGAAGGAGTAGCTCTTTTCTATTACATATTTGTCTTATGGAACGGTATCTGTGCTAGTTTCAATCTCTTGTTTTATGCAGCACCCCAACTCACCTTTCCCCTTAAGCAAGCATAAGTTGGTTTTCTACATTTGAGACCCTGTTCTGTTTTGTAATTCAGTTCCTGGGTAGCCAAGTTTACATTCCGTGTATTAGTGATATCTTATGATGTTTGTTTTTCTGTGTGACTTATTTCACTTAGAATCATCGTATCTGAATCCACTCATTATGGTGCTACGGGCCTGATGACATAGATTTCATTGCTGAGTGATATTGCATTGTACGTAAATACCACAAATTCTTTATTCATTTTTCGCTTTCTGTGATATTGAACTTGTACCATAAACGAGGATCTTGTAAACAGAGCCGTCCCAAACTTTGGGGTGGCTGTGTCTTTTTGATTTTAATTTCCCTAAGCTATAGGAGCATAAGTGGAAGTGCCCTAGGCACTGATGCTGTGTTTTTTAGATGTTTCAGGAAACACCGTACACTTCTCCAGAGTGGCTGTTGGCAATTTACATCCCGCCCATCAGCATAACAAGGCTCCCAGTTCTCCATGGCCTGTCCTGCCTTTCTGGATTTTACACTTTTTTCAGATGGCCCTTTTGCCCGGGGGGCAGTGAGACTTCATTGTAGTGCAGATTTCCTTTGCAAGCTTGCTTGGTTGGCCAAAAAGGGCGTATGCGTTTTTTCCTGAATATATTCAGGAAAAAACGCATACGCCCTTTTTGGCCAAGTGCATCATTGTGGACGTTCTGCCTCTTTTCCTATGCTTTTCATGCAATTCCAGTCTACCTCCTGAAATCGGTTTCCTGCAATTCTGCCCCGCTTTCAAGTCCTCTTGGCAGCCTTACTTCAATATATTTTTGGACGATAGCTGTCATTTATAACTCTGCAGGTTTGTGAATGACAGTGCCCCTGAGCTCCTTTGTTCAACTCGCTTTCTTGTGAGCTGGCCGCAACACCGCAAGATTGCTTCAGGCCCTAGTGTGGTTCCGGCACGGCAAGCTGAGCCTTTGGTTAATTCCTCTTCCTGGTGGGAAATGAGAGTTAAATTTGCCCGTCCAGACACCTCCAGCTAGTCTCTCATTGGTTCTCCCTATTCCTGTTCATTTCCCGCAGAAATTGCAAACTGGGCCAAACAGGAGGTTAAAGGCACTGACTCTCCAAGTGGGGAGAGTGTTATTAAAGCGTCTGGAATGTTGCACCCGAGTACCAGGGGACTTAAACTGAGACACATTTGAACACGTTTCCCGATCACACGGTGGATCATACTCTGGGTTCCACATGCATGTTTTAGCTGAAGGAAGAATCCCTTAAACCTGGAGAGTTGAGACCCATGGAATGGGTACCATGCAATATGACTTCAAAGGGTCTGCATTTGCTCACCGAACCTCACGAATCCTATCACTGCTGCGTTTATGCTGCTGTACACACGCTTGATTCCCTTTCGGAGACATATAAATCCATAGGTTTTAAGATTCTTACTATTCAGGTATATTTTTAGGCGTTTAATATGGGGTGTTGAGTCCACTTCGTTGAGGAAGGAGTAGCTCTTGTCTATTACATATTTGGCTTATGGAACGGTATCTGTGCTAATTTCAATCTCTTGTTTTATGCAGCACCCCAACTCACCTTTCCCCTTAAGCAAGCATAAGTTGGTTTTCTACATTTGAGACCCTGTTCTGTTTTGTAATTCAGTTCCTGGGTAGCCAAGTTTACATTCCGTGTATTAGTGATATCTTATGATGTTTCTTTTTCTCTGTGACTTATTTCACTTAGAATCATCGTATCTGAATCCACTCATTATGGTGCTACGGGCCTGATGACATAGATTTCATTGCTGAGTGATATTGCATTGTGCGTAAATACCACAAATTCTTTATTCATTTTTCGCTTTCTGTGATATTGAACTTGTACCATAAACGAGGATCTTGTAAACAGAGCCGTCCCAAACTTTGGGGTGGCTGTGTCTTTTTGATTTGAATTTCCCTAAGCTATAGGAGCATAAGTGGAAGTGCCCTAGGCTCTGTTGCTTTGTTTTTTAGATGTATCAGGAAACACCATACACTTCTCCAGAGTGGCTGTTGGCAATTTACATCCCGCCCATCAGCATAACAAGGCTCCCAGTTCTCCATGGCCTGTCCTGCCTTTCTGGATTTTACACTTTTTTCAGATGGCCCTTTTGCCCGTGGGGCAGTGAGACTTCATTGTAGTGCAGATTTCCTTTGCAAGCTTGCTTGGTTGGCCAGAAAGGGCGTATGCGTGTTTTCCTGAATATATTCAGGAAAAAACGCATACGCCCTTTTTGGCCAAGTGCATCATTGTGGACGTTCTGCCTCTTTTCCTATGCTTTTCATGCAATTCCAGTCTACCTCCTGAAATCGGTTTCCTGCAATTCTGCCCCGCTTTCAAGTCCTCTTGGCAGCCTTACTTCAATATATTTTTGGACGATAGCTGTCATTTATAACTCTGCATGTTTGTGAATTACAGTGCCCCTGAGCTCCTTTCTTCAACTCGCTTTCTTGTGAGCTGGCCGCAACACCGCAAGATTGCTTCAGGCCCTAGTGTGGTTCCAGCATGGCAAGCTGAGCCTTTGGTTAATTCCTCTTCCTGGTGGGAAATGAGAGTTAAATTTGCCCGTCCAGACACCTCCAGCTAGTCTCTCATTGGTTCTCCCTATTCCTGTTCATTTCCCGCAGAAATTGCAAACTGGGCCAAACAGGAGGTTAAAGGCACTGACTCTCCAAGTGGGGAGAGTGTTACTAAAGCGTCTGGAATGTTGCACCTGAGTACCAGGGGACTTAAACTGAGACATATTTGAACACGTTTCCCAATCACACGGTGGATCATACTCTGGGTTCCACATGCATGTTTTAGCTGAAGGAAGAATCCCTTAAACCTGGAGAGTTGAGACCCATGGAATGGGTACCATGCAATATGACTTCAAAGGGTCTGCATTTGCTCACCGAACCTCACCAATCCTATCACTGCTGCGTTTATGCTGCTGTACACACACTTGATTCTCTTTCAGAGACATGTAAATCCATAGGTTTTAAGATTCTTACTAGTCAGGTATATTCTTAGGCGTTTAATATGGGGTGTTGAGTCCACTTCGTTGAGCAAGGAGTACCTCTTGTCTATTACATATTTGGCTTATGGAACGGTATCTGTGCTAATTTCAATCCCTGGTTTTATACAGCACCCCAACTCACCTTTCCCCTTAAGCAAGCATAAGTTGGTTTTCTACATTTGAGACCCTGTTCTGTTTTGTAATTCAGTTCCTGTGTAGCCAAGTTTACATTCCGTGTATTAGTGATACCTTATGATATTTCTTTTTCTGTGTGACATATTTCAGTTAGAAGCATCGTACCTGAATCCACTCATTATGCTGCTACGGGCCTGATGACATAGATTTCATTGCTGAGTGATATTGCATTGTACGTAAGTACCACAAATTCTTTATTCATTTTTCGCTTTCTGTGATAATGAACTTGTACCATAAACGAGGTTCTTTTAAACAGAGCCATCCCAAATTTTGGGGTGGCTGTGTCTTTTTGATTTTAATTTCCCTAAGCTATAGGAGCATAAGTGGAAGTGCCCTAGGCTCTGTTGCTTTGTTTTTTAGATGTTTCAGGAAACACCATACACTTCTCCAGAGTGGCTCTTGACAGTTTACATCCGGCCCTTCAGAATACCAGGGCTCCCAGTTCTCCATGGCCTGTCCTGCCTTTCTGGATTTTACACTTTTTTCAGATGGCCCTTTTGCCCGTGGGGCAGTGAGACTTCATTGTAGTGCAGATTTCCTTTGCAAGCTTGCTTGGTTGGCCAAAAAGGGCGTATGCGTTTTTTCCTGAATATATTCAGGAAAAAACGCATACGCCCTTTTTGGCCAAGTGCATCATTGTGGACGTTCTGCCTCTTTTCCTATGCTTTTCCTGCAATTCCAGTCTACCTCCTGAAATCGGTTTCCTGCAATTCTGCCCCGCTTTCAAGTCCTCTTGGCAGCCTTACTTCAACATATTTTTGGACGATAGCTGTCATTTATAACTCTGCAGGTTTGTGAATGACAGTGCCCCTGAGCTCCTTTCTTCAACTCGCTTTCTTGTGAGCTGGCCGCAACACCGCAAGATTGCTTCAGGCCCTAGTGTGGTTCCGGCACGGCAAGCTGAGCCTTTGGTTAATTCCTCTTCCTGGTGGGAAATGAGAGTTAAATTTGCCCGTCCAGACACCTCCAGCTAGTCTCTCATTGGTTCTCCCTATTCCTGTTCATTTCCCGCAGAAATTGCAAACTGGGCCAAACAGGACGTTAAAGGCACTGACTCTCCAAGTGGGGAGAGTGTTAGTAAAGCGTCTGGAATGTTGCACCCGAGTACCAGGGGACCAAAACTGAGACACATTTGAACACGTTTCCCGATCACACGGTGGATCATACTCTGGGTTCCACATGCATGTTTTAGCTGAAGGAGGAATCCCTTAAACCTGGAGAGTTGTGACCCATGGAATGGGTACCATGAAATATGACTTCAAAGGGTCTGCATTTGCTCACCGAACCTCACCAATCCTATCACTGCTGCATTTATGCTGCTGTACACACGTTTGATTCTCTTTCGGTGACATGTAAATCCATAGCTTTTAAGATTCTTACTAGTCAGATATATTCTTATGCGTTTAATATGGGGTGTTGAGTCCACTTCGTTGAGCAAGGAGTAGCTCTTGTCTATTACATATTTGGCTTATGGAATGGTATCTGTGCTAATTTCAATCTCTGGTTTTATGCAGCACCCCAACTCACCTTTCCCCTTAAGCAAGCATGAGTTGGTTTTCTACATTTGAGACCCTGTTCTGTTTTGTAATTCAGTTCCTGTGTAGCCAAGTTTACATTCCGTGTAGTAGTGATATCTTATGATGTTTCTTTTTCTCTGTGACTTATTTCACTTAGAATCATCGTACCTGAATCCACTCATTATGCTGCTACAGGCCTGATGACATAGATTTCATTGCTGAGTGATATTGCATTGTACGTAAGTACCACAAATTCTTTATCCATTTTTCGCTTTCTGTGATATTGAACTTGTACCATAAACGAGGTTCTTGTAAACAGAGCCGTCCAAAATATTGGGGTGGCTGTGTCTTTTTGATTTTAATTTCCCTAATCTATAGGACCATAAGTGGAAGTGCTCTAGGCTCTGTTGCTTTGTTTTTTAGATGTTTCAGGAAACACCATACACTTCTCCAGACTGGCTGTTGGCAATTTACATCCCACCCATCAGCATAACAAGGCTCCCAGTTCTCCATGGCCTGTCCTGCCTTTCTGGATTTTACACTTTTTTCAGATGGCCATTTTGACCGGGGGGCAGTGAGACTTCATTGTAGTGCAGATTTCCTATGCAAGCTTGCTTGGTTGTCCAAAAAGTGCGTATTCGTTTTTTCCTGAATATATTCAGGAAAAAACGCATACGCCCTATTTGGACAAGTGCATCATTGTGGACGTTCAGCCTGTTTTCATATGCTTTAAATGCAATTCCAGTCTACCTCCTGAAATCTGTATCCTGCAATTCTGCCCCACGTTCAAGTCCTCTTGGTAGCCTTACTTCAATATATTTTTGGACGATAGCTGTCATTTATAACTCTGCAGTTTTGTGAATGACAGTGCCCCTGAGCTCCTTTCTTCAACTCGCTTTCTTGTGAGCTGGCCGCAACACCGCAGGATTGCTTCAGGCCCTAGTGTGGTTCTGGCACGAGAAGCTGAGCCTTTGGTTAAATCCTCTGCCTGGTGGGAAATCAGAGTTAAATTTCCCCGTCCAGACACCTCCAGCTAGTCTCTCATTGGTTCTCCTTATTCCTGTTTATCTTACGCAGAAATTGCAAACTGGCCAAACAGGAGGTTAAAGGCACTGACTCTCCAAGTGGGGAGAGTGTTAGTAAAGTGTCTGGAATGTTGCACCCGAGTACCAGGGGAAGAAAATTGAGACACATTTGAACACGTTTCCCGATCACACGGTGGATCATACTCTGGGTTCCACATGCATGTTTTAGCTGAAGGAAGAATCCCTTAAACCTGGAGAGTTGAGACCCATGTTACGGGTACCATGCAATATGATTTCAAAGGGTCTGCACTTCCTCACCGAACCTCACCAATCCTATCACTGCTGTGCTTATGCCATTGTACACACGCTTGATTCCCTTTCGGAGACATATAAATCCATAGGTTTTAAGATTCTTACCAGTCAGGTATATTCTTAGGCGTTTAATATGGCGTCTTGAGTCCACTTCGTTGAGCAAGGGGTAGCTCTGGTCTATTACATATTTGGCTTATGGAACGGTATCTGTGCCAATTTCAATCTCTGGTTTCATGCAGCACCCCAACTCAGCATTCCCCTTAAGCAAGCATAATTTGGTTTTCTACCTTTGAGACCCTGTTCTGTTTTGTAATTCAGTTCTTGTGTAGCCAAGTTTACATTCCGTGTAGTAGTGATATCTTATGATATTTCTTTTTCTGTGTGACATTTCACTTAGAATCAGCGTATCTGAATCCACTCATTATGCTGCTACAGGCCTGGTGACATATTTTTCATTGCTGAGTGATATTGCATTGTATGTAAGTACCACGACTTCTTTATACATTTTTCACTTTCAGCGATATTGAACTTGTACCGTAAACGAGGTTCTTGTAAACAGAGCTGTCCCAAACTTTGGGCTGGCTGTGTCTTTTTATTTTAATTTCCCTAAGCTATAGGACCATAAGTGGAAGTGCCCTAAGCTCTGTTGCTTTGTTTTTTGGATATTTCAGGAAACACCATACAGTTCTCCAGAATGGTGTTTGCAATTTACATCCCGCCCATCAGCATAACAAGGCTCCCAGTTCTTCATGGCCTGTCCTACCTTTCTGGATTTTACACTTTTTTCAGATGGCCCTTTTGACTGGGGGGCAGTGAGACTTCATTGTAGTGCAGATTTCCTTTGCAAGCTTGCTTGGTTGGCCAAAAAGGGCGTATGCGTTTTTTCCTGAATATATTCAGGAAAAAACGCATACGCCCCTTTTGGCCAAGTGCATCATTGTTGACATTCTGAGTCTTTTCATATGTTTTCAATGCAGTTCCAGTCTACCTCCTGAAATCGGTTTCCTGCAATTCTTCCTTGCTGTCAGTGCCTCTTCATAGCCTTACCTCAATATACTTTTGGAAAATAGTTGGCCTTTATAACTCTGCAGGTTTTTGAATTGCAGTGGCCCTTAGCTCTATTTTTCAGCTCTTATTTTTGTGATCTTGCCTCATATCCACAGAATTTCTTCAGGCCCTATTCTTCTTCTGGGGCGCCTTGCTCGGCCTTTGGTTAATTCT
Organism: Lagenorhynchus albirostris; assembly: GCF_949774975.1. NCBI lineage: Eukaryota > Metazoa > Chordata > Mammalia > Artiodactyla > Delphinidae > Lagenorhynchus > Lagenorhynchus albirostris. Next base: position 109,205,064 of record NC_083095.1, on the reverse strand, counting down.
TCTTCCTGATGTGAAATTAGAGTGACATGTGCCCATTGAAACCGCTACATCTATTTTCTCACTGGTTCCCCCTATTTCTATTCATCCTCCACACTAACTGCAGACTGTGCGATACCAGAACTTAAAGGCATTGACTCTCCATGTGGAGATGTTGTTAGTAAAGTGGCTGGAATGTTGATCCGGAGCCCCAGGAGAGGAAAATGAGGTGCGTTTTAGAAACCTTTCCCAATCATATGGTATACCATCTGCTGGATTTCCCATGCATGGTTTAGCTGTAGGAAGATTCCCTTCAACCTGGAGTGTTGGGACCCTTGGAATGAGTAGCATGAAGTATTGCATTAAACTTTCGGCAGTTGCTCACCAAAGCTCACCAATCCTCTCAGCCCCAAGTGTCCAGCCTTATGTCTTATCCAGCTGTGGGTTTATATGTGGTCATTCCAGGTTGCATCACAGCCCCTGAGTGAATTTTGTAAGAATTTTTCTCTCTTTCATTGTTTCTGCGTTTTGGTTTTAAAATTTATTTCTATAATGGGGTTTAGCTCATTTTCACTGCTGTGTTTGTGCCGCTCTGCGCACACTTGATTCCCTTATGGAGATATATCAATACATGGGTTTTAAGATTCTTATTACTCAGATATATTTCTCTGTGATGTATAGGGTGTGTTGAGGCCAGTTCATTGAGCAAGGTGTAGATCTTGTCTAATACCTATTTGGTTTATTGAACGGTATCTGTGCTAATTTCAAACTCTGGTTTTATGCATCACCCCACCTCTCCTTTCCCCTTAAGCTGACATAAGTGTGTTTTCTAAATGTGAGACACTGTTCTGTTTTGTAATTCATTTTTTGTGCAGCCATATTTATCCTCCCTCTATAAGTGATATCTTATGATATGTTTCTTTTTCTGTTTGACTTATTTCAAGTAGTATTATCGGAGCTAAATCCACTCTTTATCCTTCTACTAGCCTTATTACATTGATTTCATGGTGAAGAGATATTCCATTGTACATAAGTACCACATTTTCTTTATCCATTGTTCTCTTTCCTGGGATATTTAAGGTGTACTGAAGTTGAGGTTCTTGTAAACAGAGTAGCCCTAAACTGTGGTGTGCTTGTGTCTTGTTGATTTTTAGACTTCCCTAGATATACTTCCATGATTGGAAGTGCCCTATGCTCTGTAGCTCTGTTTTTTAGATGATTTAGGAACCACCATACACTTCTCCAGAGTGGCTCTCGGCAGTTCACACACTGTCCATCAGCATATAAAGGCTCCCTGTTCTCCATGGCCTGTCCTGCATTTCTGGTTTTTACAATTTTTTCGGATGGCCCTTTTGACCGGTGGGAAATGAGACTTCTTTGTTGTGCACATTTGCATTGCTTGCTTGCTTGGTTGCCCATAAAGTGCGTATGCGTTTTTTCCTGGATATATTCAGGAAAAAACGCATATTCCCTTTTGGGCCAACTGTATCATTGTCGAAATTCTGCCGCTTTTCATGTGCTTTAAAGACGAGTCCAATCTATCTCTTGAAATCTGTTTCTTGCAATTCTGTCTTGCATTCAGATCCTCTTCTTTGCCTTACCTCAACATATTTTTGGACGTTAGTTTTCATTTATAACTCTGCAGGTTTGTGAATTGCAGTGACCCTGAGCTCCATTTTTTAAGTTGCTCTTTTGTGAGCTGGCCTCAAAACCGCAGGATTGCTTCAGGCCCTATTTTGGCTCTGGCGAGGCAGGCTGAGCCTTCTTTTAATTCTTATTCTTAATGGGAAATTAGAGTGACATGTGCCCGTCCAAACCCCTACAACTATTCTCTCATTGGTTCCCCCTCTTCCCGTTCATCCTCCTCACAATTTGCAAAATGTGTGAAACAGAAGTTTAAATGTGCTGATTCTCTAAGTGGGGAGATTCTAAGTAACGTGGCTGGAATGATGAACAGGAGCACCAGGAGAGGATAAATGAGGTGCATTTTAGACACATCTCCCGATCACATGGTGTACAGTCCTCTGGGTTTTCCATGCATGTTTTAGCTGTAGGAAGATTCCTTGAACCTGCAGATTTGGGACCCATTGAATGGGTACCAGGTAGTATTACTTTAAAGGGTGTGCATTTCCTCACCCAACCTCACATTTCTCTTAGCGCGAACAGTTTCCAGCCTTATGTCTCATCCTGCTGTGGGTCTAGATGTGTTCAATCCATGTTGCATCACCGTCCCTGAGGAAAAGTTGTAAGAGGTTTTCTCTGTCTCTCTGTCGTTTATTTTTTTCAATTTATTACTATATTGGTTACAGCTGATTTTCAAAGCTCTGTTTCTTGCTGCTGTACATCCACTTGATTCACGTACAGAGAGACATCAATAAATTCTTTTTCAGATTCTTACCAGTCATAGATATTCTTATCGGTGACTTGAGTGTGCTGAGTGCAGTTCTTTTAGCTACCGTGTAGGCCTTGTTGATTATCAGTTTGGTATTTGGAATGGTATCTTTGCTAATTTCAACCTCCTGGATGATGCCTCACCCCTCCCCACCTTTCCCGTTTAGCAGCCTTACGCATGTTTTCTACATATTTGACTATGTTTTTGTTTTGTAATTTATTTCATGTGTAGCCATTTTGGATTCCACCTTTAAGTGATATCTTATGATATGTGTCTTTTTCTTTTTGAATTATGTCACTTAGAATGATCATATGTAACTCCTCCGGAGTTGTTACAACTGGCCCTATTTCATTGATTTCCAGGCTGAGTAATATTCCACTCTACATAAGTACCACATCTCTATCCATTTTTTCCCTCCAGAGACATTTAAGTTATATCCTAGTCGAGGATCTTTTAAACAGAGAGGCAGTAAACATTGGGGTGCCTGTGTCCTCTCGATTTTTGTTTTTCCCAAGATATACGCCCATGAGTGCAAGTGCCCTATGCTCTGTAGCTAATTTGTTAGATGCTTTAGTAAACACAATACACTTCTCCAGAATGGCCGTTGGCAATATACATTTCCACTATAAGCCTCACAGGGCTCCCTCTTCTCCTTGCCCTGTCCTGCATTTCTGGTGTTTACACTTTATGACGATGGCTCTTCTGACTGATGCGAAGTGATATCTTTTGTAGTATTGATTTCCAGTGCCCACCTGTTTGGTTGGCTAAAAAAGTGTATGCCCTTTTCTTGAATATATACAGAAAAAAAACGCATACAGCCTTTTTGGCCAACTGCAATGTTGGCAATGTTCAGCCCTTTTTCTTGTGCTTAATGGCGAGTCCTTTCTACCTCCTCAAATCCCTTTCCTGCCATTCTCCCTTGCTTACCAATCCTTTTCTCTGACTTTCCTCAAGACATTTTTCAGTGATAGATATTTTCAACTCTGCAGTTTTGTGAATTTTACTGCCCCTGAGTTCCATTGTTCAACTTGTGTTTATGGGAACTGGCCACAAAGCAGTGGGATTTCCTCAAGCCCTATACTGTTTCCATGGGCAACCCTAGCCTTTGGTCAATTCGTCTTCCTGATTGGAAATTAGAGTGACATGTGCCTGTCTGAACACCTAGGACTTGTCTCTCATTGTTCCTCATCCTTCCGCTTCATCCTCTGGACAAATTCCAAACTGTACGCAACAGGATGTTGGCAGTGCTGACATCTCCAAGTGGGGAGACTGTTAGTAAAGACGCTGGAGGGGTGAACCCAAGCACCAGGAGATGAGGAGATGAGATGCCTTTTCCAAACTCTTCCCGATCAGATGGTATACCATCCTCTGGATGTGACAGACATGTTTTAGCAGTAGGAAGAGTCCCATTAATGTAAGGAGAACACCAGGGCTTTTTCAAAATCAGTGTCTCCCCGAAACCCAAACTGGGGAATTTTTTAAGCTACGGCTACACATATGTTCATTAAGGACCTTGGGAAGTAGGCAGAGTCCAAACTTTAGATGATTGAAGTCTTCAGGGTCAGAAGCACTCACCACCGGCTTCCCTTAGGTTACACTTTAACTGTCATTGATAGATGATGTCAATAAAAATATCTATTCTTTTTCCGATTATTTCCCCTTATAGGTTATTGCAAAATATTGAGTGTAGTTCCCTGTGCTATACAGTAGTTCCTTGTTGATGATCTATTTTATACATAGCAGTGTGTATGTGTTAATTCCAAACTGTTAATTTATCCCTCCTCCCACCTTTCCCCTTTGGTAATAATAAATTATAAGATTTTATACTTCTCAGAAATGGGGGAGCTGAAAGAGAGGTATCATTTTCAATGGAAAAGCATTTAAAACAAGATTGAAGCTTTAACCAAGATTATTAGATGTACATCCTTGGAAAGAAATCACTTCATTTCTCTAATATTGACCTGACAAATAAGACAAACCTTTTCACTGAACTTGCTTATAATAAAGTGATGGAAATATCAAATGGAAGTGTTAGAAACATCTTATTTTACCCGAGCCTTATAAACTGTTCTATGTTAACGACAGTTTGGCTCACACATCTGTTCATTGAAGTTACAATAGTCTCAATTTCTGTTACTGATCCTCCAGAGTGGACCCCAACAAGTGTCCCCCTGCCCAGTGTCATTGGGGCCAACAGATCGAGACTGAGTTTGGTTCACAAGCAAAGGAAACTTTATATTTTGATCAGAGAATGGAGAGGTGAGAGCATGCACTACCCCGTGGGCTGTGGGCTGGGCTGCTGTGTAGAGATCCTGTCAGAGTCAGTGGGAGGGAGGGGGCGGAGCTCTCGAGGGCCGGGTTGGCTGCAGCTCAGGCTCTATATCTCGGAGTCTGCACTGGGCCCCAGGAGCTGAGGTGTCGACCCAGCCATTCTGCACTAGGAAATCTGGTCTGAAGTGCCGGGTGTGGAACCTCTGCATGCGGGACCCTAGGAGCACGTGAAATTAGACAAAGCACAAAGGATCAAAAAGGTCAGACTTGACTTTATTGCCCAGATTCTATTTTTATCTCCCAGGGATTTTTAATGGGCTTTGCTGGGGACAAACCCCTCCTCTGCCTTTTGTCCCGTTCCTCATTCTTGGAGTGCTGAGGGTGCAGACCCTTCTTCTGTAACTGCTGAGTGCTGAGTTGGGAGCCCTCATACCAGGGGACGAGGGTCAGAACTTCTCCCCAGCAGCCTCCAGGTGACGTTGATTGGCCCCAGGACCCCTGCCTCCCTGCTCGTCCGCCTGAGCACCAGCATTGGAAGTGTTATAGACTCTAATGACCTTTAAGGGTCCAGGAAAGAGATGTGCAGAGACGCTGTGGGGGCCGGTTTCACCCCGCCCCACATTTGTTCGGCCACCTTAGGCTGACCGTTTCTGCCAGCCTAGATGCTCTGACCAGTAGTCTGCTCTTTCTTCAATTAGGCCCCTGAATTAACGTAAAAACAGCACCAGGTGTCAGAGCCCTGCCCGCTCCACTCCCAGACAGTCCAGGGTCAGTGGTGATCAAGGACCATGATGGCCACTGAGTCAACAGCCTTTTGAAGTAAACAGGAGTCCAGCCGGTCTTATTGGCCACCATCATCACGGTGTCTGTAGGCTTTTCTATGGTGACAGTGTGATATACGGTTCCCCCGCCAAGTTTATTAGCTCCCCTCCGGGTGCAGTAAGTCCTGCGAGCAGTAGTCTACTCCTTCGGGACACACTATTGTTGTTTTATGAGAGAAACTCCAGGTCAAGTGATGTTCACACGAGTCGTCATGGTGCCCTGTTGCCCCCGGTTATCTCTCTGGATGTTGGAGTTGGAGGGCCTCCTCACTCGAGGTCGGTGTGCCCACGGAGCGAACCCTGCAACTTCAGGGCATGGTTGGTGATTAGGATCACCACGTGGGGTCCTTTTCCCTTAGGAGGGAGGTGGCCTTTTGGGCTGCTGATTTCCAGGTTTTTAGATACCGCCAGTATCTTGGCCAGATGTGGCAGTGGGCCAAGCCACTTGGTGACTGTAGTTTATCCTACTTGGATGGCATTCTTGCATTGTTCCATTTCAAGTGGTCCCAGTTTTTGCACTAATTCTGCAATGGCGATTCACCTTTCACCGGGAATGTAAAGGTCAAAGGGTTTAGCTCAATTAGGGAGTTCCAGGGCAAGGGTCTGAATTGACTGCTCTTTCCATTCTTGAAAGGCCACTTCTGGATTCTGTTCAAAAGGATCATCATCTTTTCCTTTCAGTGTTTCATATAGAGGCCCAGCTAGTAGACTGTAGTTAGGGATCCAGAAGCAGCAAACCCTGGCCTCCCCAGGAACACCTAAGCTGTCTTCTCGTTTTAGAAAGGGGTAAGGCTGCAAATGGTTTCTTCCTTTTCCTGGGATGGGATTCTCTGACCTTGTGTGAGAATGAAGCCCAGGCAGGTCACCGCAGTCTGTGATATTTGAGCTTTTTCTTGGACAACTTCTATCCTTTATTGGCTTGGTAGTTCAGAGGTCTCCTTAGTAGGGCTGGCGATCAGAATGTCGTCTGCATATTGAAGGAGGGTTTCCTTTTCCAGAGGTAGAACTTTTCGGTCTTTAGCTAAGCTTTCCCCAAAGATGGTGTGGGAATTTTTGAGCCCTTGGGGCAAGACGGCCCGGAAGTATTGTTTTAGTTGTATGTTGAGTCCTGCCACTCACAAGCCAAAATTTCTTGTGACTCTGGGACTAATGGAATACAAAAGAAGGCATCATTGAAGACTAATACAGAATACCATGTCCTGGTGGTTGGTAGAATGACCAGCAGGGTGTAGGAATCAGGAGCAACTGGAGGTATATCCTCGGTGGCTTCACTGACTGTCCTGACATCCTTTACCAGGTCCCCAGCAGCCCATGGGGCTCTCGTGGTCAGGTCAATCCCAGGATATGGAGCTCTCCTGGGCAGGTACCCCACCCCCAACCCAGCCCACGGGGCTCTCATGGTCAGACCCCTCCCAGGATACAGAGCTACCCTTGCAGGTACCGTGGCAGGGCTGGGCACACAGGAACCGTGCACATAGCCCTCATTGAAGAGCACCCCCAGCTCACCTGTCGCTCAGAGCTGACACAGAGCACCTCAGAGCAGGACTTGAACTAACAAACAGCAGCTCCGACAGGTCTGTGACCCTGGGCATCACTCTGTGTGGCCTCCCTCCACCTGGTCTTCCAGAGACTTCCACTGCACCCGGGGCACCAGGCCTCTGTCTCCAACCACCACCCACCCCTCCTCTCCCTGACTCCTGGGTTCCTCTCATTAGGAGAGGGTTTTCTTGAAGTTGTCTCCCACTCATGGGCCAGATAAAATGATTAGAAAACAAGCCAAAGCTGCAGCCCCTTGTCTATCCTGACTCTCAGGAGCCCACACCTGTTCCTTGGACCTGGCCGGTTCAGCAAGTTCCATTTTCTGCAACTGTGAGTCCCTGAGAGGTGATGATTGGCTGACCTGGGCAGGCTTACCGTGCCGGCCAGCCCTCCCCAGGTGTGCCTGGGTTGAGATCAATATAAATACCACTCCAGGCAGCAAAAGCCCCTGCAGCTGTGCCTGACGCCATTTTCTCTGCCCTGTCAGCAGTCTCGGGGCTGGGCTGGTGGGAGGGAGTGAGAGGCCACGGCTTTGTGGGTGGTCCAGTGTGAGTGGGGCTCTGCTGGACTTTCTGCAGCAGTTGCCAGGCTGCCACCTGCTAAAGAAGAGGATGTGTCACCCATACCTGCTGCTGGAATTTCTCCCTGGGCAGAGGTGAGGAAGGAAAAAAGCAGTGGGGGCAGGGACAGGACGGGTATCTCAGGCAGGGAAATGGAAATCTTCCAGAAGAGCACCCAGGGCCAGGACCATCCTGGCTGGCCTGCAGGCACCAAGTCAGCTGGCATGCTGTCACTCGTGTGGCTCCATGGCCCTTTCTCTAGGCTTTCAAGTCCTTGTATATATTCAGGTGTTTTACCTGGGAAGGGTGGGAACAGTTCAGCAGCAACTGGCCTGGGGCTCAGCTCACGTTTACTCACAGATGCCTCGGCACGGTGCCCCAGCTTTGCAATGAGGACGCTTGTTGTGTGGGGGCTGCTGGCTGAATGGGAGACGATTCCCCACCACTGACCAACTTCAGAATTGTTTACAACTGGAGCAAGTGCCCTGCTACGGTTTTCCTCTGAGTAACTGGTGGGTTCTGTTTTTTTTTTTTCTCTTTTTCGTTTTTGGTTCAAGGTAGATTTTATTCCTCTTTTTTGTATTTACAGATATAAGCATGGAAATAATTTATTCATATAAATACATGTATGTGAAGGGAATAATTGTTTTTTCTGTTTTATTTTTTAAATTTTATTTCTTTTTAATTTTGAATTTTATTTTATATTTTTATACAGCAGGTTCTTATTGGTTATCTATTTTATACATATAAATGTTTACATGCCAATCCCAATCTCTCAACTCCTCCCACCACCACCCCTCCAAGAGCTTTCCCCCCTTGTTGTCCATACGATTGTTGTCTACATCTGTTGCTCTATTTATGCCTTGCAAAACGGTTAATCTGTACAGTTTTTCTAGGTTCCACATAGATGCATGAATATACAAGATTTGTTTTTCTCTTTCTGACTTACTTCACTCTGTATGACAGTCTCTAGATCCATCGACGTCTCTACAAATGACCCAATTTCATTCCTTTCATGGCTTAGTAATATTCCATTTTATATATGTACCACATCTTTATGCATTCGTCTGTCTGTGGGCATTTAGGTTGCTTCCATTACCTCGATACTGTAAATAGTGATGCAATGAACATTGCGGTGAATGTCTCTTTTTGATTTATGGTTTTGTCTGGGTATATGTCCAGTACTGGGATTGCTGTATCATATGGTAATTCTATTATTAGTTTCTTAAGAAACTCCATATTGTTCTCCATAGTGACTGTATCAATTTATATTCCCAACAATAGTGGAAGAGGCTTCCTTTTCTCCACACCCTGTCCAGCATTTGTTGTTTGTAGATTTTCAGATGATGCCCATTCTAACAGGTGTGAGGTGATACCTCATTGTTGAGTCCATTTCGTTGAGCAAGGGGTAGGTCTAGTCTATTACATATTTGGCTTATGGAACGGTATCTGTGCTAATTTCAATCTCTGGTTTTATGCAGCACCCCAACTCACCTTTCCCCTTAAGCAAGCATAAGTTGGTTTTCTAAACTTGAGACCCTGTTCTGTTTTGTAATTCAGTTCATGTGTAGCCAAGTTTACATTCCGTGCATTAGTGATACCTTATGATGTTTATTTTTCTGTGTGACTTATTACACTTAGAATCATCATGCCTCAATCCACTCATTATGCTGGTACAGGCCTGGTGACACAGATTTCATTGCTGAGTGGTATTCTGTTGTACGTAAGTACCGCAACTTCTTTATCAATTATTTGTTCTCTAGGATATTTAACTTGTACCGTAGAAGAGGTTCCTGTAAACAGAGCCGTCCCAAATTTTGGGGTGGCTGTGTCTTTTTGATTGTAATTTCCCTAAGCTATAGGACCATAAGTAGAAATGCCCTAGACTCTGTTGTTTTGTTTTTCAGATGTATCAGGAAACACCATAGGCTTCTCCAGAGTGGCTGTTGGCAATTTACATCCCGCCCATCAGCATAACAAGGCTCCTTTTTCCCCATGGCCTATCTTGCCTTTCTGGATTTTACACTTTTTTCAGATGGCCCTTTAGACAGGGGGGAAGTGGCACTTCATAGTAGTTCGGATTTCCATTGCAAGCTTGCTTGGTTTGCCAAAAAGGGCGTATGTGTTTTTTCCTGAATATATTCAGGAACAAACTCATACGCCCTTTTTTGCCAAGTGCATCATTGTCGATGTTCTGCCTCTTTTCCTATGCTTTAAATGCAAATCCAGTCTACCTCCTGAAATCGGTTTCCTGCAATTCTGCCCCGCTTTCAAGTCCTCTTCGCAGCCTTACTTCAATATATTTTTGGACGTTATCTGTCATTTATAACTCTGCAGGTTTGTGAATTACAGGGCCCCTGAGCTCCTTTCTTCAACTCACTTTCTTGTGAGCTGGCCGCAAACCCGCAAGACTGCTTCAGGCCCTAATCTGCTTCTGACATGGCACACTGAGCCTTTGGTTAATTCCTCTTCCTGGTGGGAAATGAGTGTTAAATATGCCCGTCCAGACACCTACCTCACTCTCAACCCCTTGGTGATGTGGGTCCTCTGGTTTGTGGCCACCTTTGCTGGGTTCCTCACCTTTCGATAACGTGGCCCCACTAGTGTGAGGACACTCCTGCCTGGTTCTCATCCACGTGGTTATGTGAACCCCCTGCTGAGAGTCTGTTTTTGGCTGTGTTCCTCACCCTTCTGTGAGGGAGACCCTCTGCTGATAGGTCACTCCTGCATGGCTGGCACACATTGCCTTGGTGAAGTCAGCCGTGTGGTGGCAGTTGGAGCATGCTGGGAATCTCCTCCCACCGGTGATGAGGGCCCTCTTGCGTCAGGCCCTAACTGCTGGGCTCACCAACTTTTCTTAGTGAGCCCAATGATGCTTGGGCACTCCTCTTAGGATCCCATCTCCATGGGGATGTGGGCCTTCTGCTCTGAGGTTCCAACGGCTGGGTTGTTCACATTTTCATGATGTGGGCTCTCTGGTGATAGTTCACAGAGGCCTGGATCCCATAGCCTCTGTGCTCTTGGCCGCCTGCTGGGAGGTTCCAACTGCTGGATTCCTCACTTTTTTAAATTTTTTGGGCCCTCTATTGTGAGGATCCTCCTGCCTGCCTCACTCCCAGCCCCTTCGTGATGTATGTCCTCTGGTTTGAGGCCACATGTGCTGGGTTCCTCACCTTTCGATGATGTGGGACCAATGGTCTTAGGAGACTCCTGCCTGGTTCACATCCCCTTGGTGATGTGGGCCCTCTGTTGAGAGTCTGATCCTGGCTGGGTTCCTCACCCATCTGTGAGGTGGGCCGTCTGCTGTGAGGTCACTCCTGCCTGGCATGCTCACCTCGCCTTGTGGACATGAGCCCTCTGGTGGCACTTGGAGCCTGCTGGGAGCCTCCTCCCCTCGGTGATGAGGGCCCTCTGGCATCAGGCCCTAACTGCTGGGCTCCCCACATTTTGTGATGTGCGACCAGTGGTGCGAGGACACTCCAGCCAGGTTCACATCCCCATTGGGATGTGGGCCTTCTGCTCTGAGGTCCCAACGGCTGGGTTGTTCACAGTTTCATGATGTGGGCTCTCTGCTCTTAGTTCACTCTGGCCTGGATGCCATAGCCTCTGTGCTCTGGGCCGCCTGCTGGGAGGTTCCAACTGCTCGATTCCTCAACTTTTGTATTCTATGGGTCCTGTGTTGTGATGCTCCTCCTGCCTGCCTCACTCGCAACCCCTTCGTGATGTGGGTCCTCTGGTTTGAGGCCACATGTGCTGGGTTCCGCAACTTTCAATGATGTGACCCCACTGGTCTGAGGACACTCCTGCCTGGTTCCCATCCCCTTGGTGATGTGGGCCTTCTGGTGACAGTCTTATCCTGGCTGGGTTCCTCACTCTTCTGTGAGGTAGGCCCTCTGCTGTGAGGTCAATCCTGCCTGACTTGCACACATCACCTTGGCGACGTGGGCCCTCTGTTGGCACATGGAACCTGCTGGGAGCATCCTGCCCTCGGTGATGACGGCCCTCTAGCATCAGGCCCTAACTGCTGGGCTCCCCACGTTTTCTGATGTGAGCCCAGTGATGCCAGGACACTCCTGTCAGGTTCCCATCCCCATGGGGATGTGGGCTTTCTGCTCTGAGGTCCCAACGCCTGGGTTGCTCACAGTTTCATGATGTGGGCTCTCTGCTGTTAGTTCACTCCTGCCTGCATCCCATAACTTCTGTGCTCTCGGCTGCCTGCTGGGAGGTTCCAAATGCTGGATTCCTCACCTTTTTTATTCTTTGGGCCCTCTGTTTTTAGGCTACCCCTACCTGCCTCACTCCCATCCCCTTTGTAATGTATGTCCTCTGATATGAGGCCGCATGTGCTGGGTTCCTCACCTTTCGATGATGTGGCCCCACTGGTGGGAGGACAGTCCTGACTGGTTCCCATCCCCTTGGTGTTGTGGGCCCTCTGGCGAGAGTCTCATCCTGCCTCGGTTCCTCACCCTTCTGTGAGATAGGCCCTCTGCGGTGAGGTCACTACTGCCTGGCTGGCGCATGCCACCTTGTAGACGTGGGCCCTCTGTTGGCAGTTGGAACCTGCTGGGAGTCTCCTCCCCTCAGTTATGAGGGCCCCCTGGCGTCAGGCCCTAACTGTTGGGCTCCTAACACTTTCTGATATGTGCTAAGTGGTGCAAGGCCACTCCTGCCAGGTTCCCATCCCAAAGGGGATGTGGGCCTTCTGTTCTGAGGTCCCAACGGCTGGGCTGCTCACAGGTTCATGATGTGGGCCCTCTGCTGTGAGTTCACTGCGGCCTGGATCCCATAGTCTTGGTGCTCTGGGCCACTTGCTGGGAGGTTCCAACTGCTGGATTCCTCAACTTTTATATTCTATGGACCCTGTGTTGTGAGGCCAGTCCTGCCAGCCTAATTCTGAACCCCTTGGTGATGTGGTTCCTCTGGTTTGAGGCTACATGTGCTGGGATCCTCACCTTTCGATGATGTTGTCCCACTGGTGTGGGGACACTCCTGCCTGGTTCCCATCCCCTTGTTGATGTGGGCCCTCTGGTGCGAGTCTGATCCTGACTGGGTTCGTCACACTTCTCTGAGGTGGGCCCTCTGCTGTGAGGTCATTCGTGCCTGGTTGGCACACATCGCCTTGGCGACGTCAGCCCTCTGGTGGCAGTTGGAGCCTGCTGGGAGCCTCCTTCCCTTGGTGATGAGGGTCCTCTGGCATCAGGCCCTAACTGCTGGTCTCCCAAAATTTTCTGATACGTTCTCAGTGGTGCGAGGACACTCCTACCAGATTTCCATCCCCATGGGGATGTGGGCCTCCTGCTCTGAGGTCCCAATGGCTGGGTTGGTCAGTTTCATGACATGGGCCCTCTTCTGTGAGTTCACTGTGGCCTGGATCCCATAGCCTCGGTGCTCTGGGCCGCCTGCTGGGAGGTTCCAACTGCTGGATTCCTCACTTTTTTATTCTATGGGCCCAGTGTTGTGAGGCTACTCCTGCCTGCCTCACTCCGAGGCCTTTGGTGATGTGGGTCCTCTGGTTTGAGGACACATGTGCTGAGTACCTCACCTTTCGATGATGTGGCCCCACTGGTGTGAAGACACTCCTGCCTGGTTCCCATCCCCTTGGTGATGTGGGCCCTCTGGTGAGAGTCTGAAGTTGGCTGGGTTTCTCACCATTCTGTGAGGTGGGACCTCTGCTGTGAGGTAACTCCTGCCTGGCTTGCTCAAGTTGCCTTGGCAACGTGAGCCCTCAGGTGGCAGTTGGAGCCTGCCGGTAATCTCCTGCCCTCAGTTATGAGAGATCTGGATAAAACATATATGCCATTTTTTGCCAAGTGCATTATTTTCCAAGTTCTGTCTCTTTTCCTATGCTTTAAGAGCGACTCCCGTGTACCTTTTGAAATCGGTTTCCTGCAATTCTGCCCCACTTTCAAGTCCTCTTGGCAGCCTTACTTCAATATATTTTTGGACGATAGCTGTCATTTATAACTCTGCAGGTTTGTGAATGACAGTGCCCCTGAGCTCCTTTCTTCAACTCGCTTTCTTGTGAGCTGGCAGCAACACCGCAGGATTGCTTCAGGCCCTAGTGTGGTTCCGGCACGGCAAGCTGAGCCTTTGGTTAATTCCTCTTCCTGGTGGGAAATGAGAGTTAAATTTGCCCGTCCAGACACCTCCAGCTAGTCTCTCATTGGTTCTCCCTATTCCTGTTCATTTCCCGCAGAAATTGCAAACTGGGCCAAACACGACGTTAAAGGCACTGACTCTCCAAGTGGGGAGAGTGTTAGTAAAGCGTCTGGAATGTTGCACCCGAGTACCAGGGGACGAAAACTGACACACATTTGAACACGTTTCCCGATCACACGGTGGATCATACTCTGGGTTCCACATGCATGTTTTAGCTGAAGGAAGAATCCCTTAAACCTGGAGAGTTGAGACCCATGGAATGGGTACCATGCAATATGACTTCAAAGGGTCTGCATTTGCTCACCGAACCTCACTAATCCTATCACTGCTGCATTTATGCTGCTGTACACACGCTTGATTCTCTTTTGGAGACATGTAAATCCATAGGTTTTAAGATTCTTACTATTCAGGTATATTTTTAGGCGTTTAATATGTGGTGTAGAGTCCACTTCGTTGAGCAAGGAGTAGCTCTTGTCTATTACATATTTGGCTTATGGAACGGTATCTGTGCTAATTTCAATCTCTTGTTTTATGCAGCACCCCAACTCACCTTTCCCCTTAAGCAAGCATAAGTTGGTTTTCTACATTTGAGACCCTGTTCTGTTTTGTCATTCAGTTCCTGGGTAGCCAAGTTTTCATTCCGTGTATTAGTGATACCTTATGATATTTCTTTTTCTGTGTGACTTATTTCTCTTAGAATCATCGTACCTGAGTCCACTCATTATGCTGCTACGGGCCTGATGACATAGATTTCATTGCTGAGTGATATTGCATTGTACGTAAGTACCACAAATTCTTTATTCATTTTTCGCTTTCTGTGATATTGAACTTGTACCATAAACGAGGTTCTTGTAAACAGAGCCGTCCCAAACTTTGGGGTGGCTGTGTCTTTTTGATTTGAATTTCCCTAAGCTATAGGAGCATAAGTGGAAGTGCCCTAGGCTCTGTTGCTTTGTTTTTTAGATGTTTCAGGAAACACCATACACTTCTCCAGAGTGGCTGTTGGCAATTTACATCCCGCCCATCAGCATAACAAGGCTCCCAGTTCTCCATGGCCTGTCCTGCCTTTCTGGATTTTACACTTTTTTCAGATGGCCCTTTTGCCCGGGGGGCAGTGAGACTTCATTGTAGTGCAGATTTCCTTTGCAAGCTTGCTTGGTTGGCCAAAAAGGGCGTATGCGTTTTTTCCTGAATATATTCAGGAAAAATCGCATACGCCCTTTTTGGCCAAGTGCATCATTGTGGACGTTCTGCCTCTTTTCCTATGCTTTTCATGCAATTCCAGTCTACCTCCTGAAATCGGTTTCCTGCAATTCTGCCCCGCTTTCAAGTCCTCTTGGCAGCCTTACTTCAATATATTTTTGGACGATAGCTGTCATTTATAACTCTGCAGGTTTGTGAATGACAGTGCCCCTGAGCTCCTTTGTTCAACTCGCTTTCTTGTGAGATGGCCGCAACACCGCAAGATTGCTTCAGGCCCTAGTGTGGTTCCGGCACGGCCAGCTGAGCCTTTGGTTAATTCCTCTTCCTGGTGGGAAATGAGAGTTAAATTTGCCCGTCCAGACACCTCCAGCTAGTCTCTCATTGGTTCTCCCTATTCCTGTTCATTTCCCGCAGAAATTGCAAACTGGGCCAAACAGGAGGTTAAAGGCACTGACTCTCCAAGTGGGGAGAGTGTTAGTAAAGCGTCTGGAATGTTGCACCCGAGTACCAGGGGACTTAAACTGAGACATATTTGAACACGTTTCCCGATCACACGGTGGATCATACTCTGGGTTCCACATGCATGTTTTAGCTGAAGGAAGAATCCCTTAAACCTGGAGAGTTGAGACCCATGGAATGGGTACCATGCAATATGACTTCAAAGGGTCTGCATTTGCTCACCGAAACTCACCAATCCTATCACTGCTGCGTTTATGCTGCTGTACACACGCTTGATTCCTTTTCGGAGACATATAAATCCATAGGTTTTAAGATTCTTACTATTCAGGTATATTTTTAGGCGTTAATATGGGGTGTAGAGTCCACTTCGTTGAGCAAGGAGTAGCTCTTGTCTATTACATATTTGGCTTATGGAACGGTATCTGTGCTAATTTCAATCTCTTGTTTTATGCAGCACCCCAACTCACCTTTCCCCTTAAGCAAGCATAAGTTGGTTTTCTACATTTGAGACCCTGTTCTGTTTTGTAATTCAGTTCCTGGGTAGCCAAGTTTTCATTCCGTGTATTAGTGATACCTTATGATATTTCTTTTTCTGTGTGACTTATTTCTCTTAGAATCATCGTACCTGAGTCCACTCATTATGCTGCTACGGGCCTGATGACATAGATTTCATTGCTGAGTGATATTGCATTGTACGTAAGTACCACAAATTCTTTATTCATTTTTCGCTTTCTGTGATATTGAACTTGTACCATAAACGAGGTTCTTGTAAACAGAGCCGTCCCAAACTTTGGGGTGGCTGTGTCTTTTTGATTTGAATTTCCCTAAGCTATAGGAGCATAAGTGGAAGTGCCCTAGGCTCTGTTGCTTTGTTTTTTAGATGTTTCAGGAAACACCATACACTTCTCCAGAGTGGCTGTTGGCAATTTACATCCCGCCCATCAGCATAACAAGGCTCCCAGTTCTCCATGGCCTGTCCTGCCTTTCTGGATTTTACACTTTTTTCAGATGGCCCTTTAGCCCGGGGGGCAGTGAGACTTCATTGTAGTGCAGATTTCCTTTGCAAGCTTCCTTGGTTGGCCAAAAAGGGCGTATGCGTTTTTTCCTGAATATATTCAGGAAAAAACGCATACGCCCTTTTTGGCCAAGTGCATCATTGTGGACGTTCTGCCTCTTTTCCTATGCTTTTCATGCAATTCCAGTCTACCTCCTGAAATCGGTTTCCTGCAATTCTGCCCCGCTTTCAAGTCCTCTTGGCAGCCTTACTTCAATATATTTTTGGACGATAGCTGTCATTTATAACTCTGCAGGTTTGTGAATGACAGTGCCCCTGAGCTCCTTTGTTCAACTCGCTTTCTTGTGAGATGGCCGCAACACCGCAAGATTGCTTCAGGCCCTAGTGTGGTTCCGGCACGGCCAGCTGAGCCTTTGGTTAATTCCTCTTCCTGGTGGGAAATGAGAGTTAAATTTGCCCGTCCAGACACCTCCAGCTAGTCTCTCATTGGTTCTCCCTATTCCTGTTCATTTCCCGCAGAAATTGCAAACTGGGCCAAACAGGAGGTTAAAGGCACTGACTCTCCAAGTGGGGAGAGTGTTAGTAAAGCGTCTGGAATGTTGCACCCGAGTACCAGGGGACTTAAACTGAGACATATTTGAACACGTTTCCCGATCACACGGTGGATCATACTCTGGGTTCCACATGCATGTTTTAGCTGAAGGAAGAATCCCTTAAACCTGGAGAGTTGAGACCCATGGAATGGGTACCATGCAATATGACTTCAAAGGGTCTGCATTTGCTCACCGAAACTCACCAATCCTATCACTGCTGCGTTTATGCTGCTGTACACACGCTTGATTCCTTTTCGGAGACATATAAATCCATAGGTTTTAAGATTCTTACTATTCAGGTATATTCTTAGGCGTTTAATATGGGGTGTAGAGTCCACTTCGTTGAGCAAGGAGTAGCTCTTGTCTATTACATATTTGGCTTATGGAACGGTATCTGTGCTAATTTCAATCTCTTGTTTTATGCAGCACCCCAACTCACCTTTCCCCTTAAGCAAGCATAAGTTGGTTTTCTACATTTGAGACCCTGTTCTGTTTTGTCATTCAGTTCCTGGGTAGCCAAGTTTTCATTCCGTGTATTAGTGATACCTTATGATATTTCTTTTTCTGTGTGACTTATTTCTCTTAGAATCATCGTACCTGAGTCCACTCATTATGCTGCTACGGGCCTGATGACATAGATTTCATTGCTGAGTGATATTGCATTGTACGTAAGTACCACAAATTCTTTATTCATTTTTCGCTTTCTGTGATATTGAACTTGTACCATAAACGAGGTTCTTGTAAACAGAGCCGTCCCAAACTTTGGGGTGGCTGTGTCTTTTTGATTTGAATTTCCCTAAGCTATAGGAGCATAAGTGGAAGTGCCCTAGGCTCTGTTGCTTTGTTTTTTAGATGTTTCAGGAAACACCATACACTTCTCCAGAGTGGCTGTTGGCAATTTACATCCCGCCCATCAGCATAACAAGGCTCCCAGTTCTCCATGGCCTGTCCTGCCTTTCTGGATTTTACACTTTTTTCAGATGGCCCTTTTGCCCGGGGGGCAGTGAGACTTCATTGTAGTGCAGATTTCCTTTGCAAGCTTGCTTGGTTGGCCAAAAAGGGCGTATGCGTTTTTTCCTGAATATATTCAGGAAAAAACGCATACGCCCTTTTTGGCCAAGTGCATCATTGTGGACGTTCTGCCTCTTTTCCTATGCTTTTCATGCAATTCCAGTCTACCTCCTGAAATCGGTTTCCTGCAATTCTGCCCCGCTTTCAAGTCCTCTTGGCAGCCTTACTTCAATATATTTTTGGACGATAGCTGTCATTTATAACTCTGCAGGTTTGTGAATGACAGTGCCCCTGAGCTCCTTTGTTCAACTCGCTTTCTTGTGAGATGGCCGCAACACCGCAAGATTGCTTCAGGCCCTAGTGTGGTTCCGGCACGGCCAGCTGAGCCTTTGGTTAATTCCTCTTCCTGGTGGGAAATGAGAGTTAAATTTGCCCGTCCAGACACCTCCAGCTAGTCTCTCATTGGTTCTCCCTATTCCTGTTCATTTCCCGCAGAAATTGCAAACTGGGCCAAACAGGAGGTTAAAGGCACTGACTCTCCAAGTGGGGAGAGTGTTAGTAAAGCGTCTGGAATGTTGCACCCGAGTACCAGGGGACTTAAACTGAGACATATTTGAACACGTTTCCCGATCACACGGTGGATCATACTCTGGGTTCCACATGCATGTTTTAGCTGAAGGAAGAATCCCTTAAACCTGGAGAGTTGAGACCCATGGAATGGGTACCATGCAATATGACTTCAAAGGGTCTGCATTTGCTCACCGAAACTCACCAATCCTATCACTGCTGCGTTTATGCTGCTGTACACACGCTTGATTCCTTTTCGGAGACATATAAATCCATAGGTTTTAAGATTCTTACTATTCAGGTATATTTTTAGGCGTTTAATATGGGGTGTAGAGTCCACTTCGTTGAGCAAGGAGTAGCTCTTGTCTATTACATATTTGGCTTATGGAACGGTATCTGTGCTAATTTCAATCTCTTGTTTTATGCAGCACCCCAACTCACCTTTCCCCTTAAGCAAGCATAAGTTGGTTTTCTACATTTGAGACCCTGTTCTGTTTTGTAATTCAGTTCCTGGGTAGCCAAGTTTTCATTCCGTGTATTAGTGATACCTTATGATATTTCTTTTTCTGTGTGACTTATTTCTCTTAGAATCATCGTACCTGAGTCCACTCATTATGCTGCTACGGGCCTGATGACATAGATTTCATTGCTGAGTGATATTGCATTGTACGTAAGTACCACAAATTCTTTATTCATTTTTCGCTTTCTGTGATATTGAACTTGTACCATAAACGAGGTTCTTGTAAACAGAGCCGTCCCAAACTTTGGGGTGGCTGTGTCTTTTTGATTTGAATTTCCCTAAGCTATAGGAGCATAAGTGGAAGTGCCCTAGGCTCTGTTGCTTTGTTTTTTAGATGTTTCAGGAAACACCATACACTTCTCCAGAGTGGCTGTTGGCAATTTACATCCCGCCCATCAGCATAACAAGGCTCCCAGTTCTCCATGGCCTGTCCTGCCTTTCTGGATTTTACACTTTTTTCAGATGGCCCTTTTGCCCGGGGGGCAGTGAGACTTCATTGTAGTGCAGATTTCCTTTGCAAGCTTGCTTGGTTGGCCAAAAAGGGCGTATGCGTTTTTTCCTGAATATATTCAGGAAAAAACGCATACGCCCTTTTTGGCCAAGTGCATCATTGTGGACGTTCTGCCTCTTTTCCTATGCTTTTCATGCAATTCCAGTCTACCTCCTGAAATCGGTTTCCTGCAATTCTGCCCCGCTTTCAAGTCCTCTTGGCAGCCTTACTTCAATATATTTTTGGACGATAGCTGTCATTTATAACTCTGCAGGTTTGTGAATGACAGTGCCCCTGAGCTCCTTTGTTCAACTCGCTTTCTTGTGAGATGGCCGCAACACCGCAAGATTGCTTCAGGCCCTAGTGTGGTTCCGGCACGGCCAGCTGAGCCTTTGGTTAATTCCTCTTCCTGGTGGGAAATGAGAGTTAAATTTGCCCGTCCAGACACCTCCAGCTAGTCTCTCATTGGTTCTCCCTATTCCTGTTCATTTCCCGCAGAAATTGCAAACTGGGCCAAACAGGAGGTTAAAGGCACTGACTCTCCAAGTGGGGAGAGTGTTAGTAAAGCGTCTGGAATGTTGCACCCGAGTACCAGGGGACTTAAACTGAGACATATTTGAACACGTTTCCCGATCACACGGTGGATCATACTCTGGGTTACACATGCATGTTTTAGCTGAAGGAAGAATCCCTTAAACCTGGAGAGTTGAGACCCATGGAATGGGTACCATGCAATATGACTTCAAAGGGTCTGCATTTGCTCACCGAAACTCACCAATCCTATCACTGCTGCGTTTATGCTGCTGTACACACGCTTGATTCCTTTTCGGAGACATATAAATCCATAGGTTTTAAGATTCTTACTATTCAGGTATATTCTTAGGCGTTTAATATGGGGTGTAGAGTCCACTTCGTTGAGCAAGGAGTAGCTCTTGTCTATTACATATTTGGCTTATGGAACGGTATCTGTGCTAATTTCAATCTCTTGTTTTATGCAGCACCCCAACTCACCTTTCCCCTTAAGCAAGCATAAGTTGGTTTTCTACATTTGAGACCCTGTTCTGTTTTGTCATTCAGTTCCTGGGTAGCCAAGTTTTCATTCCGTGTATTAGTGATACCTTATGATATTTCTTTTTCTGTATGACTTATTTCTCTTAGAATCATCGTACCTGAGTCCACTCATTATGCTGCTACGGGCCTGATGACATAGATTTCATTGCTGAGTGATATTGCATTGTACGTAAGTACCACAAATTCTTTATTCATTTTTCGCTTTCTGTGATATTGAACTTGTACCATAAACGAGGTTCTTGTAAACAGAGCCGTCCCAAACTTTGGGGTGGCTGTGTCTTTTTGATTTGAATTTCCCTAAGCTATAGGAGCATAAGTGGAAGTGCCCTAGGCTCTGTTGCTTTGTTTTTTAGATGTTTCAGGAAACACCATACACTTCTCCAGAGTGGCTGTTGGCAATTTACATCCCGCCCATCAGCATAACAAGGCTCCCAGTTCTCCATGGCCTGTCCTGCCTTTCTGGATTTTACACTTTTTTCAGATGGCCCTTTTGCCCGGGGGGCAGTGAGACTTCATTGTAGTGCAGATTTCCTTTGCAAGCTTGCTTGGTTGGCCAAAAAGGGCGTATGCGTTTTTTCCTGAATATATTCAGGAAAAAACGCATACGCCCTTTTTGGCCAAGTGCATCATTGTGGACGTTCTGCCTCTTTTCCTATGCTTTTCATGCAATTCCAGTCTACCTCCTGAAATCGGTTTCCTGCAATTCTGCCCCGCTTTCAAGTCCTCTTGGCAGCCTTACTTCAATATATTTTTGGACGATAGCTGTCATTTATAACTCTGCAGGTTTGTGAATGACAGTGCCCCTGAGCTCCTTTGTTCAACTCGCTTTCTTGTGAGATGGCCGCAACACCGCAAGATTGCTTCAGGCCCTAGTGTGGTTCCGGCACGGCCAGCTGAGCCTTTGGTTAATTCCTCTTCCTGGTGGGAAATGAGAGTTAAATTTGCCCGTCCAGACACCTCCAGCTAGTCTCTCATTGGTTCTCCCTATTCCTGTTCATTTCCCGCAGAAATTGCAAACTGGGCCAAACAGGAGGTTAAAGGCACTGACTCTCCAAGTGGGGAGAGTGTTAGTAAAGCGTCTGGAATGTTGCACCCGAGTACCAGGGGACTTAAACTGAGACATATTTGAACACGTTTCCCGATCACACGGTGGATCATACTCTGGGTTCCACATGCATGTTTTAGCTGAAGGAAGAATCCCTTAAACCTGGAGAGTTGAGACCCATGGAATGGGTACCATGCAATATGACTTCAAAGGGTCTGCATTTGCTCACCGAAACTCACCAATCCTATCACTGCTGCGTTTATGCTGCTGTACACACGCTTGATTCCTTTTCGGAGACATATAAATCCATAGGTTTTAAGATTCTTACTAGTCAGGTATATTCTTAGGCGTTTAATATGGGGTGTAGAGTCCACTTCGTTGAGCAAGGAGTAGCTCTTGTCTATTACATATTTGGCTTATGGAACGGTATCTGTGCTAATTTCAATCTCTTGTTTTATGCAGCACCCCAACTCACCTTTCCCCTTAAGCAAGCATAAGTTGGTTTTCTACATTTGAGACCCTGTTCTGTTTTGTCATTCAGTTCCTGGGTAGCCAAGTTTTCATTCCGTGTATTAGTGATACCTTATGATATTTCTTTTTCTGTGTGACTTATTTCTCTTAGAATCATCCTACCTGAGTCCACTCATTATGCTGCTACGGGCCTGATGACATAGATTTCATTGCTGAGTGATATTGCATTGTACGTAAGTACCACAAATTCTTTATTCATTTTTCGCTTTCTGTGATATTGAACTTGTACCATAAACGAGGTTCTTGTAAACAGAGCCGTCCCAAACTTTGGGGTGGCTGTGTCTTTTTGATTTTAATTTCCCTAAGCTATAGGAGCATAAGTGGAAGTGCCCTAGGCTCTGTTGCTTTGTTTTTTAGATGTTTCAGGAAACACCATACACTTCTCCAGAGTGGCTGTTGGCAATTTACATCCCGCCCATCAGCATAACAAGGCTCCCAGTTCTCCATGGCCTGTCCTGCCTTTCTGGATTTTACACTTTTTTCAGATGGCCCTTTTGCCCGGGGGGCAGTGAGACTTCATTGTAGTGCAGATTTCCTTTGCAAGCTTGCTTGGTTGGCCAAAAAGGGCGTATGCGTTTTTTCCTGAATATATTCAGGAAAAAACGCATACGCCCTTTTTGGCCAAGTGCATCATTGTGGACGTTCTGCCTCTTTTCCTATGCTTTTCATGCAATTCCAGTCTACCTCCTGAAATCGGTTTCCTGCAATTCTGCCCCGCTTTCAAGTCCTCTTGGCAGCCTTACTTCAATATATTTTTGGACGATAGCTGTCATTTATAACTCTGCAGGTTTGTGAATGACAGTGCCCCTGAGCTCCTTTGTTCAACTCGCTTTCTTGTGAGATGGCCGCAACACCGCAAGATTGCTTCAGGCCCTAGTGTGGTTCCGGCACGGCCAGCTGAGCCTTTGGTTAATTCCTCTTCCTGGTGGGAAATGAGAGTTAAATTTGCCCGTCCAGACACCTCCAGCTAGTCTCTCATTGGTTCTCCCTATTCCTGTTCATTTCCCGCAGAAATTGCAAACTGGGCCAAACAGGAGGTTAAAGGCACTGACTCTCCAAGTGGGGAGAGTGTTAGTAAAGCGTCTGGAATGTTGCACCCGAGTACCAGGGGACTTAAACTGAGACATATTTGAACACGTTTCCCGATCACACGGTGGATCATACTCTGGGTTCCACATGCATGTTTTAGCTGAAGGAAGAATCCCTTAAACCTGGAGAGTTGAGACCCATGGAACGGGTACCATGCAATATGACTTCAAAGGGTCTGCATTTGCTCACCGAAACTCACCAATCCTATCACTGCTGCGTTTATGCTGCTGTACACACGCTTGATTCCTTTTCGGAGACATATAAATCCATAGGTTTTAAGATTCTTACTATTCAGGTATATTTTTAGGCGTTTAATATGGGGTGTAGAGTCCACTTCTTTGAGCAAGGAGTAGCTCTTGTCTATTACATATTTGGCTTATGGAACGGTATCTGTGCTAATTTCAATCTCTTGTTTTATGCAGCACCCCAACTCACCTTTCCCCTTAAGCAAGCATAAGTTGGTTTTCTACATTTGAGACCCTGTTCTGTTTTGTCATTCAGTTCCTGGGTAGCCAAGTTTTCATTCCGTGTATTAGTGATACCTTATGATATTTCTTTTTCTGTGTGACTTATTTCTCTTAGAATCATCGTACCTGAGTCCACTCATTATGCTGCTACGGGCCTGATGACATAGATTTCATTGCTGAGTGATATTGCATTGTACGTAAGTACCACAAATTCTTTATTCATTTTTCGCTTTCTGTGATATTGAACTTGTACCATAAACGAGGTTCTTGTAAACAGAGCCGTCCCAAACTTTGGGGTGGCTGTGTCTTTTTGATTTGAATTTCCCTAAGCTATAGGAGCATAAGTGGAAGTGCCCTAGGCTCTGTTGCTTTGTTTTTTAGATGTTTCAGGAAACACCATACACTTCTCCAGAGTGGCTGTTGGCAATTTACATCCCGCCCATCAGCATAACAAGGCTCCCAGTTCTCCATGGCCTGTCCTGCCTTTCTGGATTTTACACTTTTTTCAGATGGCCCTTTTGCCCGGGGGGCAGTGAGACTTCATTGTAGTGCAGATTTCCTTTGCAAGCTTGCTTGGTTGGCCAAAAAGGGCGTATGCGTTTTTTCCTGAATATATTCAGGAAAAAACGCATACGCCCTTTTTGGCCAAGTGCATCATTGTGGACGTTCTGCCTCTTTTCCTATGCTTTTCATGCAATTCCAGTCTACCTCCTGAAATCGGTTTCCTGCAATTCTGCCCCGCTTTCAAGTCCTCTTGGCAGCCTTACTTCAATATATTTTTGGACGATAGCTGTCATTTATAACTCTGCAGGTTTGTGAATGACAGTGCCCCTGAGCTCCTTTGTTCAACTCGCTTTCTTGTGAGATGGCCGCAACACCGCAAGATTGCTTCAGGCCCTAGTGTGGTTCCGGCACGGCCAGCTGAGCCTTTGGTTAATTCCTCTTCCTGGTGGGAAATGAGAGTTAAATTTGCCCGTCCAGACACCTCCAGCTAGTCTCTCATTGGTTCTCCCTATTCCTGTTCATTTCCCGCAGAAATTGCAAACTGGGCCAAACAGGAGGTTAAAGGCACTGACTCTCCAAGTGGGGAGAGTGTTAGTAAAGCGTCTGGAATGTTGCACCCGAGTACCAGGGGACTTAAACTGAGACATATTTGAACACGTTTCCCGATCACACGGTGGATCATACTCTGGGTTCCACATGCATGTTTTAGCTGAAGGAAGAATCCCTTAAACCTGGAGAGTTGAGACCCATGGAATGGGTACCATGCAATATGACTTCAAAGGGTCTGCATTTGCTCACCGAAACTCACCAATCCTATCACTGCTGCGTTTATGCTGCTGTACACACGCTTGATTCCTTTTCGGAGACATATAAATCCATAGGTTTTAAGATTCTTACTATTCAGGTATATTTTTAGGCGTTTAATATGGGGTGTAGAGTCCACTTCGTTGAGCAAGGAGTAGCTCTTGTCTATTACATATTTGGCTTATGGAACGGTATCTGTGCTAATTTCAATCTCTTGTTTTATGCAGCACCCCAACTCACCTTTCCCCTTAAGCAAGCATAAGTTGGTTTTCTACATTTGAGACCCTGTTCTGTTTTGTAATTCAGTTCCTGGGTAGCCAAGTTTTCATTCCGTGTATTAGTGATACCTTATGATATTTCTTTTTCTGTGTGACTTATTTCTCTTAGAATCATCGTACCTGAGTCCACTCATTATGCTGCTACGGGCCTGATGACATAGATTTCATTGCTGAGTGATATTGCATTGTACGTAAGTACCACAAATTCTTTATTCATTTTTCGCTTTCTGTGATATTGAACTTGTACCATAAACGAGGTTCTTGTAAACAGAGCCGTCCCAAACTTTGGGGTGGCTGTGTCTTTTTGATTTGAATTTCCCTAAGCTATAGGAGCATAAGTGGAAGTGCCCTAGGCTCTGTTGCTTTGTTTTTTAGATGTTTCAGGAAACACCATACACTTCTCCAGAGTGGCTGTTGGCAATTTACATCCCGCCCATCAGCATAACAAGGCTCCCAGTTCTCCATGGCCTGTCCTGCCTTTCTGGATTTTACACTTTTTTCAGATGGCCCTTTTGCCCGGGGGGCAGTGAGACTTCATTGTAGTGCAGATTTCCTTTGCAAGCTTGCTTGGTTGGCCAAAAAGGGCGTATGCGTTTTTTCCTGAATATATTCAGGAAAAAACGCATACGCCCTTTTTGGCCAAGTGCATCATTGTGGACGTTCTGCCTCTTTTCCTATGCTTTTCATGCAATTCCAGTCTACCTCCTGAAATCGGTTTCCTGCAATTCTGCCCCGCTTTCAAGTCCTCTTGGCAGCCTTACTTCAATATATTTTTGGACGATAGCTGTCATTTATAACTCTGCAGGTTTGTGAATGACAGTGCCCCTGAGCTCCTTTGTTCAACTCGCTTTCTTGTGAGATGGCCGCAACACCGCAAGATTGCTTCAGGCCCTAGTGTGGTTCCGGCACGGCCAGCTGAGCCTTTGGTTAATTCCTCTTCCTGGTGGGAAATGAGAGTTAAATTTGCCCGTCCAGACACCTCCAGCTAGTCTCTCATTGGTTCTCCCTATTCCTGTTCATTTCCCGCAGAAATTGCAAACTGGGCCAAACAGGAGGTTAAAGGCACTGACTCTCCAAGTGGGGAGAGTGTTAGTAAAGCATCTGGAATGTTGCACCCGAGTACCAGGGGACTTAAACTGAGACATATTTGAACACGTTTCCCGATCACACGGTGGATCATACTCTGGGTTCCACATGCATGTTTTAGCTGAAGGAAGAATCCCTTAAACCTGGAGAGTTGAGACCCATGGAATGGGTACCATGCAATATGACTTCAAAGGGTCTGCATTTGCTCACCGAAACTCACCAATCCTATCACTGCTGCGTTTATGCTGCTGTACACACGCTTGATTCCTTTTCGGAGACATATAAATCCATAGGTTTTAAGATTCTTACTATTCAGGTATATTTTTAGGCGTTTAATATGGGGTGTAGAGTCCACTTCGTTGAGCAAGGAGTAGCTCTTGTCTATTACATATTTGGCTTATGGAACGGTATCTGTGCTAATTTCAATCTCTTGTTTTATGCAGCACCCCAACTCACCTTTCCCCTTAAGCAAGCATAAGTTGGTTTTCTACATTTGAGACCCTGTTCTGTTTTGTAATTCAGTTCCTGGGTAGCCAAGTTTTCATTCCGTGTATTAGTGATACCTTATGATATTTCTTTTTCTGTGTGACTTATTTCTCTTAGAATCATCGTACCTGAGTCCACTCATTATGCTGCTACGGGCCTGATGACATAGATTTCATTGCTGAGTGATATTGCATTGTACGTAAGTACCACAAATTCTTTATTCATTTTTCGCTTTCTGTGATATTGAACTTGTACCATAAACGAGGTTCTTGTAAACAGAGCCGTCCCAAACTTTGGGGTGGCTGTGTCTTTTTGATTTGAATTTCCCTAAGCTATAGGAGCATAAGTGGAAGTGCCCTAGGCTCTGTTGCTTTGTTTTTTAGATGTTTCAGGAAACACCATACACTTCTCCAGAGTGGCTGTTGGCAATTTACATCCCGCCGATCAGCATAACAAGGCTCCCAGTTCTCCATGGCCTGTCCTGCCTTTCTGGATTTTACACTTTTTTCAGATGGCCCTTTTGCCCGGGGGGCAGTGAGACTTCATTGTAGTGCAGATTTCCTTTGCAAGCTTGCTTGGTTGGCCAAAAAGGGCGTATGCGTTTTTTCCTGAATATATTCAGGAAAAAACGCATACGCCCTTTTTGGCCAAGTGCATCATTGTGGACGTTCTGCCTCTTTTCCTATGCTTTTCATGCAATTCCAGTCTACCTCCTGAAATCGGTTTCCTGCAATTCTGCCCCGCTTTCAAGTCCTCTTGGCAGCCTTACTTCAATATATTTTTGGACGATAGCTGTCATTTATAACTCTGCAGGTTTGTGAATGACAGTGCCCCTGAGCTCCTTTGTTCAACTCGCTTTCTTGTGAGATGGCCGCAACACCGCAAGATTGCTTCAGGCCCTAGTGTGGTTCCGGCACGGCCAGCTGAGCCTTTGGTTAATTCCTCTTCCTGGTGGGAAATGAGAGTTAAATTTGCCCGTCCAGACACCTCCAGCTAGTCTCTCATTGGTTCTCCCTATTCCTGTTCATTTCCCGCAGAAATTGCAAACTGGGCCAAACAGGAGGTTAAAGGCACTGACTCTCCAAGTGGGGAGAGTGTTAGTAAAGCGTCTGGAATGTTGCACCCGAGTACCAGGGGACTTAAACTGAGACATATTTGAACACGTTTCCCGATCACACGGTGGATCATACTCTGGGTTCCACATGCATGTTTTAGCTGAAGGAAGAATCCCTTAAACCTGGAGAGTTGAGACCCATGGAACGGGTACCATGCAATATGACTTCAAAGGGTCTGCATTTGCTCACCGAAACTCACCAATCCTATCACTGCTGCGTTTATGCTGCTGTACACACGCTTGATTCCTTTTCGGAGACATATAAATCCATAGGTTTTAAGATTCTTACTATTCAGGTATATTTTTAGGCGTTTAATATGGGGTGTAGAGTCCACTTCGTTGAGCAAGGAGTAGCTCTTGTCTATTACATATTTGGCTTATGGAACGATATCTGTGCTAATTTCATCTCTTGTTTTATGCAGCACCCCAACTCACCTTTCCCCTTAAGCAAGCATAAGTTGGTTTTCTACATTTGAGACCCTGTTCTGTTTTGTAATTCAGTTCCTGGGTAGCCAAGTTTTCATTCCGTGTATTAGTGATACCTTATAATATTTCTTTTTCTGTGTGACTTATTTCTCTTAGAATCATCCTACCTGAGTCCACTCATTATGCTGCTACGGGCCTGATGACATAGATTTCATTGCTGAGTGATATTGCATTGTACGTAAGTACCACAAATTCTTTATTCATTTTTCGCTTTCTGTGATATTGAACTTGTACCATAAACGAGGTTCTTGTAAACAGAGCCGTCCCAAACTTTGGGGTGGCTGTGTCTTTTTGATTTGAATTTCCCTAAGCTATAGGAGCATAAGTGGAAGTGCCCTAGGCTCTGTTGCTTTGTTTTTTAGATGTTTCAGGAAACACCATACACTTCTCCAGAGTGGCTGTTGGCAATTTACATCCCGCCGATCAGCATAACAAGGCTCCCAGTTCTCCATGGCCTGTCCTGCCTTTCTGGATTTTACACTTTTTTCAGATGGCCCTTTTGCCCGGGGGGCAGTGAGACTTCATTGTAGTGCAGATTTCCTTTGCAAGCTTGCTTGGTTGGCCAAAAAGGGCGTATGCGTTTTTTCCTGAATATATTCAGGAAAAAACGCATACGCCCTTTTTGGCCAAGTGCATCATTGTGGACGTTCTGCCTCTTTTCCTATGCTTTTCATGCAATTCCAGTCTACCTCCTGAAATCGGTTTCCTGCAATTCTGCCCCGCTTTCAAGTCCTCTTGGCAGCCTTACTTCAATATATTTTTGGACGATAGCTGTCATTTATAACTCTGCAGGTTTGTGAATGACAGTGCCCCTGAGCTCCTTTGTTCAACTCGCTTTCTTGTGAGATGGCCGCAACACCGCAAGATTGCTTCAGGCCCTAGTGTGGTTCCGGCACGGCCAGCTGAGCCTTTGGTTAATTCCTCTTCCTGGTGGGAAATGAGAGTTAAATTTGCCCGTCCAGACACCTCCAGCTAGTCTCTCATTGGTTCTCCCTATTCCTGTTCATTTCCCGCAGAAATTGCAAACTGGGCCAAACAAGAGGTTAAAGGCACTGACTCTCCAAGTGGGGAGAGTGTTAGTAAAGCGTCTGGAATGTTGCACCCAAGTACCAGGGGACTTAAACTGAGACATATTTGAACACGTTTCCCGATCACACGGTGGATCATACTCTGGGTTCCACATGCATGTTTTAGCTGAAGGAAGAATCCCTTAAACCTGGAGAGTTGAGACCCATGGAACGGGTACCATGCAATATGACTTCAAAGGGTCTGCATTTGCTCACCGAAACTCACCAATCCTATCACTGCTGCGTTTATGCTGCTGTACACACGCTTGATTCCTTTTCGGAGACATATAAATCCATAGGTTTTAAGATTCTTACTATTCAGGTATATTTTTAGGCGTTTAATATGGGGTGTAGAGTCCACTTCGTTGAGCAAGGAGTAGCTCTTGTCTATTACATATTTGGCTTATGGAACGGTATCTGTGCTAATTTCAATCTCTTGTTTTATGCAGCACCCCAACTCACCTTTCCCCTTAAGCAAGCATAAGTTGGTTTTCTACATTTGAGACCCTGTTCTGTTTTGTAATTCAGTTCCTGGGTAGCCAAGTTTTCATTCCGTGTATTAGTGATACCTTATGATATTTCTTTTTCTGTGTGACTTATTTCTCTTAGAATCATCGTACCTGAGTCCACTCATTATGCTGCTACGGGCCTGATGACATAGATTTCATTGCTGAGTGATATTGCATTGTACGTAAGTACCACAAATTCTTTATTCATTTTTCGCTTTCTGTGATATTGAACTTGTACCATAAACGAGGTTCTTGTAAACAGAGCCGTCCCAAACTTTGGGGTGGCTGTGTCTTTTTGATTTGAATTTCCCTAAGCTATAGGAGCATAAGTGGAAGTGCCCTAGGCTCTGATGCTGTGTTTTTTAGATGTTTCAGGAAACACCATACACTTCTCCAGAGTGGCTGTTGGCAATTTACATCCCGCCCATCAGCATAACAAGGCTCCCAGTTCTCCATGGCCTGTCCTGCCTTTCTGGATTTTACACTTTTTTCAGATGGCCCTTTTGCCCGGGGGGCAGTGAGACTTCATTGTAGTGCAGATTTCCTTTGCAAGCTTGCTTGGTTGGCCAAAAAGGGCGTATGCGTTTTTTCCTGAATATATTCAGGAAAAAACGCATACGCCCTTTTTGGCCAAGTGCATCATTGTGGACGTTCTGCCTCTTTTCCTATGCTTTTCATGCAATTCCAGTCTACCTCCTGAAATCGGTTTCCTGCAATTCTGCCCCGCTTTCAAGTCCTCTTGGCAGCCTTACTTCAATATATTTTTGGACGATAGCTGTCATTTATAACTCTGCAGGTTTGTGAATGACAGTGCCCCTGAGCTCCTTTGTTCAACTCGCTTTCTTGTGAGATGGCCGCAACACCGCAAGATTGCTTCAGGCCCTAGTGTGGTTCCGGCACGGCCAGCTGAGCCTTTGGTTAATTCCTCTTCCTGGTGGGAAATGAGAGTTAAATTTGCCCGTCCAGACACCTCCAGCTAGTCTCTCATTGGTTCTCCCTATTCCTGTTCATTTCCCGCAGAAATTGCAAACTGGGCCAAACAGGAGGTTAAAGGCACTGACTCTCCAAGTGGGGAGAGTGTTAGTAAAGCGTCTGGAATGTTGCACCCGAGTACCAGGGGACTTAAACTGAGACATATTTGAACACGTTTCCCGATCACACGGTGGATCATACTCTGGGTTCCACATGCATGTTTTAGCTGAAGGAAGAATCCCTTAAACCTGGAGAGTTGAGACCCATGGAACGGGTACCATGCAATATGACTTCAAAGGGTCTGCATTTGCTCACCGAAACTCACCAATCCTATCACTGCTGCGTTTATGCTGCTGTACACACGCTTGATTCCTTTTCGGAGACATATAAATCCATAGGTTTTAAGATTCTTACTATTCAGGTATATTTTTAGGCGTTTAATATGGGGTGTAGAGTCCACTTCGTTGAGCAAGGAGTAGCTCTTGTCTATTACATATTTGGCTTATGGAACGGTATCTGTGCTAATTTCAATCTCTTGTTTTATGCAGCACCCCAACTCACCTTTCCCCTTAAGCAAGCATAAGTTGGTTTTCTACATTTGAGACCCTGTTCTGTTTTGTAATTCAGTTCCTGGGTAGCCAAGTTTTCATTCCGTGTATTAGTGATACCTTATGATATTTCTTTTTCTGTGTGACTTATTTCTCTTAGAATCATCGTACCTGAGTCCACTCATTATGCTGCTACGGGCCTGATGACATAGATTTCATTGCTGAGTGATATTGCATTGTACGTAAGTACCACAAATTCTTTATTCATTTTTCGCTTTCTGTGATATTGAACTTGTACCATAAACGAGGTTCTTGTAAACAGAGCCGTCCCAAACTTTGGGGTGGCTGTGTCTTTTTGATTTGAATTTCCCTAAGCTATAGGAGCATAAGTGGAAGTGCCCTAGGCTCTGATGCTGTGTTTTTTAGATGTTTCAGGAAACACCATACACTTCTCCAGAGTGGCTGTTGGCAATTTACATCCCGCCCATCAGCATAACAAGGCTCCCAGTTCTCCATGGCCTGTCCTGCCTTTCTGGATTTTACACTTTTTTCAGATGGCCCTTTTGCCCGGGGGGCAGTGAGACTTCATTGTAGTGCAGATTTCCTTTGCAAGCTTGCTTGGTTGGCCAAAAAGGGCGTATGCGTTTTTTCCTGAATATATTCAGGAAAAAACGCATACGCCCTTTTTGGCCAAGTGCATCATTGTGGATGTTCTGCCTCTTTTCCTATGCTTTTCATGCAATTCCAGTCTACCTCCTGAAATCGGTTTCCTGCAATTCTGCCCCGCTTTCAAGTCCTCTTGGCAGCCTTACTTCAATATATTTTTGGACGATAGCTGTCATTTATAACTCTGCAGGTTTGTGAATGACAGTGCCCCTGAGCTCCTTTGTTCAACTCGCTTTCTTGTGAGATGGCCGCAACACCGCAAGATTGCTTCAGGCCCTAGTGTGGTTCCGGCACGGCCAGCTGAGCCTTTGGTTAATTCCTCTTCCTGGTGGGAAATGAGACTTAAATTTGCCCGTCCAGACACCTCCAGCTAGTCTCTCATTGGTTCTCCCTATTCCTGTTCATTTCCCACAGAAATTGCAAACTGGGCCAAACAGGACGTTAAAGGCACTGACTCTCCAAGTGGGGAGAGTGTTAGTAAAGCGTCTGGAATGTTGCACCCGAGTACCAGGGGACTTAAACTGAGACATATTTGAACACGTTTCCCGATCACACGGTGGATCATACTCTGGGTTCCACATGCATGTTTTAGCTGAAGGAAGAATCCCTTAAACCTGGAGAGTTGAGACCCATGGAATGGGTACCATGCAATATGACTTCAAAGGGTCTGCATTTGCTCACCGAACCTCACTAATCCTATCACTGCTGCGTTTATGCTGCTGTACACACACTTGATTCTCTTTTGGAGACATGTAAATCCATAGGTTTTAAGATTCTTACTATTCAGGTATATTTTTAGGCGTTTAATATGGGGTGTAGAGTCCACTTCGTTGAGCAAGGAGTAGCTCTTGTCTATTACATATTTGGCTTATGGAACGGTATCTGTGCTAATTTCAATCTCTTGTTTTATGCAGCACCCCAACTCACCTTTCCCCTTAAGCAAGCATAAGTTGGTTTTCTACATTTGAGACCCTGTTCTGTTTTGTAATTCAGTTCCTGGGTAGCCAAGTTTTCATTCCGTGTATTAGTGATACCTTATGATATTTCTTTTTCTGTGTGACTTATTTCTCTTAGAATCATCGTACCTGAGTCCACTCATTATGCTGCTACGGGCCTGATGACATAGATTTCATTGCTGAGTGATATTGCATTGTACGTAAGTACCACAAATTCTTTATTCATTTTTCGCTTTCTGTGATATTGAACTTGTACCATAAACGAGGTTCTTGTAAACAGAGCCGTCCCAAACTTTGGGGTGGCTGTGTCTTTTTGATTTGAATTTCCCTAAGCTATAGGAGCATAAGTGGAAGTGCCCTAGGCTCTGTTGCTTTGTTTTTTAGATGTTTCAGGAAACACCATACACTTCTCCAGAGTGGCTGTTGGCAATTTACATCCCGCCCATCAGCATAACAAGGCTCCCAGTTCTCCATGGCCTGTCCTGCCTTTCTGGATTTTACACTTTTTTCAGATGGCCCTTTTGCCCGGGGGCCAGTGAGACTTCATTGTAGTGCAGATTTCCTTTGCAAGCTTGCTTGGTTGGCCAAAAAGGGCGTATGCGTTTTTTCCTGAATATATTCAGGAAAAAACGCATACGCTCTTTTTGGCCAAGTGCATCATTGTGGACGTTCTGCCTCTTTTCCTATGCTTTTCATGCAATTCCAGTCTACCTCCTGAAATCGGTTTCCTGCAATTCTGCCCCGCTTTCAAGTGCTCTTGGCAGCCTTACTTCAATATATTTTTGGACGATAGCTGTCATTTATAACCCTGCAGGTTTGTGAATTACAGTGCCCCTGAGCTCCTTTCTTCAACTCGCTTTCTCGTGAGCTGGCCGCAACACCGCAAGATTGATTCAGGCCCTAGTGTGGTTCCGGCACGGCCAGCTGAGCCTTTGGTTAATTCCTCTTCCTGGTGGGAAATGAGAGTTAAATTTGCCCGTCCAGACACCTCCAGCTAGTCTCTCATTGGTTCTCCCTATTCCTGTTCATTTCCCGCAGAAATTGCAAACTGGGCCAAACAGGAGGTTAAAGGCACTGACTCTCCAAGTGGGGAAAGTGTTAGTAAAGCGTCTGGAATGTTGCACCCGAGTACCAGGGGACTTAAACTGAGACATATTTGAACACGTTTCCTGATCACACGGTGGATCATACTCTGGGTTCCACATGCATGTTTTAGCTGAAGGAAGAATCCCTTAAACCTGGAGAGTTGAGACCCATGGAATGGGTACCATGCAATATGACTTCAAAGGGTCTGCATTTGCTCACCGAACCTCACTAATCCTATCACTGCTGCGTTTATGCTTCTGTACACACGCTTGATTCTCTTTCGGAGACATGTAAATCCATAGGTTTTAAGATTCTTACTAGTCAGGTATATTCTTAGGCGTTTAATATGGGGTGTAGAGTCCACTTCGTTGAGCAAGGAGTAGCTCTTGTCTATTACATATTTGGCTTATGGAACGGTATCTGTGCTAATTTCAATCTCTGGTTTTATGCAGCACCCCAACTCACCTTTCCCCTTAAGCAAGCATAAGTTGGTTTTCTACATTTGAGTCCCTGTTCTGTTTTGTAATTCAGTTCCTGTGTAGCCAAGTTTACGTTCCGTGTATTAGTGATATCTTATGATGTTTCTTTTTCTGTGTGACATATTTCACTTAGAATCATCGTACCTGAATCCACTCATTATGGTGCTACGGGCCTGATGACATAGATTTCATTGCTGAGTGATATTGCATTGTACGTGAGTACCACAACTTCTTTATGCATTTTTCAATTTCTGTGATATTGAACTTGCACCGTAAGCGAGGTTCTTGTAAACAGAGCCATCCCAAACTTTGGGGTGGCTGTGTCTTTTTGATTTTAATTTCCCTAAGCTATAGGAGCATAAGTGGAAGTGCCCTAGGCTCTGTTGCTTTGTTTTTTAGATGTTTGAGGAAACACCATACACTTCTCCAGAGTGGCTGTTGGCAATTTACATCCCGCCCATCAGCATAACAAGGCTCCCAGTTCTCCATGGCCTGTCCTGCCTTTCTGGATTTTACACTTTTTTCAGATGGCCCTTTTGCCCGGGGGGCAGTGAGACTTCATTGTAGTGCAGATTTCCTTTGCAAGCTTGCTTGGTTGGCCAAAAAGGGCGTATGCGTTTTTTCCTGAATATATTCAGGAAAAAACGCATACGCCCTTTTTGGCCAAGTGCATCATTGTGGACGTTCTGCCTCTTTTCCTATGCTTTTCATGCAATTCCAGTCTACCTCCTGAAATCGGTTTCCTGCAATTCTGCCCCGCTTTCAAGTCCTCTTGGCAGCCTTACTTCAATATATTTTTGGACGATAGCTGTCATTTATAACTCTGCAGGTTTGTGAATGACAGTGCCCCTGAGCTCCTTTCTTCAACTCGCTTTCTTGTGAGCTGGCCGCAACACTGCAAGATTGCTTCAGGCCCTAGTGTGGTTCCGGCACGGCCAGCTGAGCCTTTGGTTAATTCCTCTTCCTGGTGGGAAATGAGAGTTAAATTTGCCCGTCCAGACACCTCCAGCTAGTCTCTCATTGGTTCTCCCTATTCCTGTTCATTTCCCGCAGAAATTGCAAACTGGGCCAAAAAGGAGGTTAAAGGCACTGACTCTCCAAGTGGGGAGAGTGTTAGTAAAGCGTCTGGAATGTTGCACCCGAGTACCAGGGGACTTAAACTGAGACATATTTGAACACGTTTCCCGATCACACGGTGGATCATACTCTGCGTTCCACATGCATGTTTTAGCTGAAGGAAGAATCCCTTAAACCTGGAGAGTTGAGACCCATGGAATGGGTACCATGCAATATGACTTCAAAGGGTCTGCATTTGCTCACCGAAACTCACCAATCCTATCACTGCTGCGTTTATGCTGCTGTACACACGCTTGATTCCTTTTCGGAGACATATAAATCCATAGGTTTTAAGATTCTTATTTTCAGGTATATTTTTAGGCGTTTAATATGGGGTGTTGAGTCCACTTCGTTGAGCAAGGAGTAGCTCTTGTCTATTACATATTTGGCTTATGGAACGGTATCTGTGCTAATTTCAATCTCTGGTTTTATGCAGCACCCCAACTCACCTTTCCCCTTAAGCAAGCATAAGTTGGTTTTCTACATTTGAGACCCTGTTCTGTTTTGTCATTCAGTTCCTGGGTAGCCAAGTTTTCATTCCGTGTATTAGTGATACCTTATGATATTTCTTTTTCTGTGTGACTTATTTCTCTTAGAATCATCGTACCTGAGTCCACTCATTATGCTGCTACGGGCCTGATGACATAGATTTCATTGCTGAGTGATATTGCATTGTACGTAAGTACCACAAATTCTTTATTCATTTTTCGCTTTCTGTGATATTGAACTTGTACCATAAACGAGGTTCTTGTAAACAGAGCCGTCCCAAACTTTGGGGTGGCTGTGTCTTTTTGATTTGAATTTCCCTAAGCTATAGGAGCATAAGTGGAAGTGCCCTAGGCTCTGTTGCTTTGTTTTTTAGATGTTTCAGGAAACACCATACACTTCTCCAGAGTGGCTGTTGGCAATTTACATCCCGCCGATCAGCATAACAAGGCTCCCAGTTCTCCATGGCCTGTCCTGCCTTTCTGGATTTTACACTTTTTTCAGATGGCCCTTTTGCCCGGGGGCCAGTGAGACTTCATTGTAGTGCAGATTTCCTTTGCAAGCTTGCTTGGTTGGCCAAAAAGGGCGTATGCGTTTTTTCCTGAATATATTCAGGAAAAAACGCATACGCTCTTTTTGGCCAAGTGCATCATTGTGGACGTTCTGCCTCTTTTCCTATGCTTTTCATGCAATTCCAGTCTACCTCCTGAAATCGGTTTCCTGCAATTCTGCCCCGCTTTCAAGTGCTCTTGGCAGCCTTACTTCAATATATTTTTGGACGATAGCTGTCATTTATAACTCTGCAGGTTTGTGAATGACAGTGCCCCTGAGCTCCTTTGTTCAACTCGCTTTCTTGTGAGCTGGCCGCAACACCGCAAGATTGCTTCAGGCCCTAGTGTGGTTCCGGCACGGCCAGCTGAGCCTTTGGTTAATTCCTCTTCCTGGTGGGAAATGAGAGTTAAATTTGCCCGTCCAGACACCTCCAGCTAGTCTCTCATTGGTTCTCCCTATTCCTGTTCATTTCCCGCAGAAATTGCAAACTGGGCCAAACAGGAGGTTAAAGGCACTGACTCTCCAAGTGGGGAGAGTGTTAGTAAAGCGTCTGGAATGTTGCACCCGAGTACCAGGGGACTTAAACTGAGACATATTTGAACACGTTTCCCGATCACACGGTGGATCATACTCTGGGTTCCACATGCATGTTTTAGCTGAAGGAAGAATCCCTTAAACCTGGAGAGTTGAGACCCATGGAATGGGTACCATGCAATATGACTTCAAAGGGTCTGCATTTGCTCACCGAAACTCACCAATCCTATCACTGCTGCGTTTATGCTGCTGTACACACGCTTGATTCCTTTTCGGAGACATATAAATCCATAGGTTTTAAGATTCTTACTATTCAGGTATATTTTTAGGCGTTTAATATGGGGTGTAGAGTCCACTTCGTTGAGGAAGGAGTAGCTCTTGTCTATTACATATTTGGCTTATGGAACGGTATCTGTGCTAATTTCAATCTCTTGTTTTATGCAGCACCCCAACTCACCTTTCCCCTTAAGCAAGCATAAGTTGGTTTTCTACATTTGAGACCCTGTTCTGTTTTGTCATTCAGTTCCTGGGTAGCCAAGTTTTCATTCCGTGTATTAGTGATACCTTATGATATTTCTTTTTCTGTGTGACTTATTTCTCTTAGAATCATCGTACCTGAGTCCACTCATTATGCTACTACGGGCCTGATGACATAGATTTCATTGCTGAGTGATATTGCATTGTACGTAAGTACCACAAATTCTTTATTCATTTTTCGCTTTCTGTGATATTGAACTTGTACCATAAACGAGGTTCTTGTAAACAGAGCCGTCCCAAACTTTGGGGTGGCTGTGTCTTTTTGATTTGAATTTCCCTAAGCTATAGGAGCATAAGTGGAAGTGCCCTAGGCTCTGTTGCTTTGTTTTTTAGATGTTTCAGGAAACACCATACACTTCTCCAGAGTGGCTGTTGGCAATTTACATCCCGCCGATCAGCATAACAAGGCTCCCAGTTCTCCATGGCCTGTCCTGCCTTTCTGGATTTTACACTTTTTTCAGATGGCCCTTTTGCCCGGGGGCCAGTGAGACTTCATTGTAGTGCAGATTTCCTTTGCAAGCT
Organism: Lagenorhynchus albirostris; assembly: GCF_949774975.1. Classification (NCBI taxonomy): domain Eukaryota; kingdom Metazoa; phylum Chordata; class Mammalia; order Artiodactyla; family Delphinidae; genus Lagenorhynchus; species Lagenorhynchus albirostris. The sequence goes on along the minus strand of NC_083095.1, from coordinate 109,166,497 downwards.
TGCTTGGTTGGCCAAAAAGGGCGTATGCGTTTTTTCCTGAATATATTCAGGAAAAAACGCATACGCTCTTTTTGGCCAAGTGCATCATTGTGGACGTTCTGCCTCTTTTCCTATGCTTTTCATGCAATTCCAGTCTACCTCCTGAAATCGGTTTCCTGCAATTCTGCCCCGCTTTCAAGTGCTCTTGGCAGCCTTACTTCAATATATTTTTGGACGATAGCTGTCATTTATAACTCTGCAGGTTTGTGAATTACAGTGCCCCTGAGCTCCTTTCTTCAACTCGCTTTCTTGTGAGCTGGCCGCAACACCGCAAGATTGATTCAGGCCCTAGTGTGGTTCCGGCACGGCCAGCTGAGCCTTTGGTTAATTCCTCTTCCTGGTGGGAAATGAGAGTTAAATTTGCCCGTCCAGACACCTCCAGCTAGTCTCTCATTGGTTCTCCCTATTCCTGTTCATTTCCCGCAGAAATTGCAAACTGGGCCAAACAGGAGGTTAAAGGCACTGACTCTCCAAGTGGGGAAAGTGTTAGTAAAGCGTCTGGAATGTTGCACCCGAGTACCAGGGGACTTAAACTGAGACATATTTGAACACGTTTCCCGATCACACGGTGGATCATACTCTGGGTTCCACATGCATGTTTTAGCTGAAGGAAGAATCCCTTAAACCTGGAGAGTTGAGACCCATGGAATGGGTACCATGCAATATGACTTCAAAGGGTCTGCATTTGCTCACCGAACCTCACTAATCCTATCACTGCTGCGTTTATGCTGCTGTACACACGCTTGATTCTCTTTCGGAGACATGTAAATCCATAGGTTTTAAGATTCTTACTAGTCAGGTATATTCTTAGGCGTTTAATATGGGGTGTAGAGTCCACTTCGTTGAGCAAGGAGTAGCTCTTGTCTATTACATATTTGGCTTATGGAACGGTATCTGTGCTAATTTCAATCTCTGGTTTTATGCAGCACCCCAACTCACCTTTCCCCTTAAGCAAGCATAAGTTGGTTTTCTACATTTGAGTCCCTGTTCTGTTTTGTAATTCAGTTCCTGTGTAGCCAAGTTTACGTTCCGTGTATTAGTGATATCTTATGATGTTTCTTTTTCTGTGTGACATATTTCACTTAGAATCATCGTACCTGAATCCACTCATTATGGTGCTACGGGCCTGATGACATAGATTTCATTGCTGAGTGATATTGCATTGTACGTGAGTACCACAACTTCTTTATGCATTTTTCAATTTCTGTGATATTGAACTTGCACCGTAAGCGAGGTTCTTGTAAACAGAGCCATCCCAAACTTTGGGGTGGCTGTGTCTTTTTGATTTTAATTTCCCTAAGCTATAGGAGCATAAGTGGAAGTGCCCTAGGCTCTGTTGCTTTGTTTTTTAGATGTTTGAGGAAACACCATACACTTCTCCAGAGTGGCTGTTGGCAATTTACATCCCGCCCATCAGCATAACAAGGCTCCCAGTTCTCCATGGCCTGTCCTGCCTTTCTGGATTTTACACTTTTTTCAGATGGCCCTTTTGCCCGGGGGGCAGTGAGACTTCATTGTAGTGCAGATTTCCTTTGCAAGCTTGCTTGGTTGGCCAAAAAGGGCGTATGCGTTTTTTCCTGAATATATTCAGGAAAAAACGCATACGCCCTTTTTGGCCAAGTGCATCATTGTGGACGTTCTGCCTCTTTTCCTATGCTTTTCATGCAATTCCAGTCTACCTCCTGAAATCGGTTTCCTGCAATTCTGCCCCGCTTTCAAGTCCTCTTGGCAGCCTTACTTCAATATATTTTTGGACGATAGCTGTCATTTATAACTCTGCAGGTTTGTGAATGACAGTGCCCCTGAGCTCCTTTCTTCAACTCGCTTTCTTGTGAGCTGGCCGCAACACCGCAAGATTGCTTCAGGCCCTAGTGTGGTTCCGGCACGGCCAGCTGAGCCTTTGGTTAATTCCTCTTCCTGGTGGGAAATGAGAGTTAAATTTGCCCGTCCAGACACCTCCAGCTAGTCTCTCATTGGTTCTCCCTATTCCTGTTCATTTCCCGCAGAAATTGCAAACTGGGCCAAACAGGAGGTTAAAGGCACTGACTCTCCAAGTGGGGAGAGTGTTAGTAAAGCGTCTGGAATGTTGCACCCGAGTACCAGGGGACTTAAACTGAGACATATTTGAACACGTTTCCCGATCACACGGTGGATCATACTCTGCGTTCCACATGCATGTTTTAGCTGAAGGAAGAATCCCTTAAACCTGGAGAGTTGAGACCCATGGAATGGGTACCATGCAATATGACTTCAAAGGGTCTGCATTTGCTCACCGAAACTCACCAATCCTATCACTGCTGCGTTTATGCTGCTGTACACACGCTTGATTCCTTTTCGGAGACATATAAATCCATAGGTTTTAAGATTCTTATTTTCAGGTATATTTTTAGGCGTTTAATATGGGGTGTTGAGTCCACTTCGTTGAGCAAGGAGTAGCTCTTGTCTATTACATATTTGGCTTATGGAACGGTATCTGTGCTAATTTCAATCTCTGGTTTTATGCAGCACCCCAACTCACCTTTCCCCTTAAGCAAGCATAAGTTGGTTTTCTACATTTGGGGCCCTGTTCTGTTTTGTCATTCAGTTCCTGGGTAGCCAAGTTTTCATTCCGTGTATTAGTGATACCTTATGATATTTCTTTTTCTGTGTGACTTATTTCTCTTAGAATCATCGTACCTGAGTCCACTCATTATGCTGCTACGGGCCTGATGACATAGATTTCATTGCTGAGTGATATTGCATTGTACGTAAGTACCACAAATTCTTTATTCATTTTTCGCTTTCTGTGATATTGAACTTGTACCATAAACGAGGTTCTTGTAAACAGAGCCGTCCCAAACTTTGGGGTGGCTGTGTCTTTTTGATTTGAATTTCCCTAAGCTATAGGAGCATAAGTGGAAGTGCCCTAGGCTCTGTTGCTTTGTTTTTTAGATGTTTCAGGAAACACCATACACTTCTCCAGAGTGGCTGTTGGCAATTTACATCCCGCCCATCAGCATAACAAGGCTCCCAGTTCTCCATGGCCTGTCCTGCCTTTCTGGATTTTACACTTTTTTCAGATGGCCCTTTTGCCCGGGGGCCAGTGAGACTTCATTGTAGTGCAGATTTCCTTTGCAAGCTTGCTTGGTTGGCCAAAAAGGGCGTATGCGTTTTTTCCTGAATATATTCAGGAAAAAACGCATACGCTCTTTTTGGCCAAGTGCATCATTGTGGACGTTCTGCCTCTTTTCCTATGCTTTTCATGCAATTCCAGTCTACCTCCTGAAATCGGTTTCCTGCAATTCTGCCCCGCTTTCAAGTGCTCTTGGCAGCCTTACTTCAATATATTTTTGGACGATAGCTGTCATTTATAACTCTGCAGGTTTGTGAATGACGGTGCCCCTGAGCTCCTTTGTTCAACTCGCTTTCTTGTGAGCTGGCCGCAACACCGCAAGATTGCTTCAGGCCCTAGTGTGGTTCCGGCACGGCCAGCTGAGCCTTTGGTTAATTCCTCTTCCTGGTGGGAAATGAGAGTTAAATTTGCCCGTCCAGACACCTCCAGCTAGTCTCTCATTGGTTCTCCCTATTCCTGTTCATTTCCCGCAGAAATTGCAAACTGGGCCAAACAGGAGGTTAAAGGCACTGACTCTCCAAGTGGGGAAAGTGTTAGTAAAGCGTCTGGAATGTTGCACCCGAGTACCAGGGGACTTAAACTGAGACATATTTGAACACGTTTCCCGATCACACGGTGGATCATACTCTGGGTTCCACATGCATGTTTTAGCTGAAGGAAGAATCCCTTAAACCTGGAGAGTTGAGACCCATGGAATGGGTACCATGCAATATGACTTCAAAGGGTCTGCATTTGCTCACCGAACCTCACTAATCCTATCACTGCTGCGTTTATGCTTCTGTACACACGCTTGATTCTCTTTCGGAGACATGTAAATCCATAGGTTTTAAGATTCTTACTAGTCAGGTATATTCTTAGGCGTTTAATATGGGGTGTAGAGTCCACTTCGTTGAGCAAGGAGTAGCTCTTGTCTATTACATATTTGGCTTATGGAACGGTATCTGTGCTAATTTCAATCTCTGGTTTTATGCAGCACCCCAACTCACCTTTCCCCTTAAGCAAGCATAAGTTGGTTTTCTACATTTGAGTCCCTGTTCTGTTTTGTAATTCAGTTCCTGTGTAGCCAAGTTTACGTTCCGTGTATTAGTGATATCTTATGATGTTTCTTTTTCTGTGTGACATATTTCACTTAGAATCATCGTACCTGAATCCACTCATTATGGTGCTACGGGCCTGATGACATAGATTTCATTGCTGAGTGATATTGCATTGTACGTGAGTACCACAACTTCTTTATGCATTTTTCAATTTCTGTGATATTGAACTTGCACCGTAAGCGAGGTTCTTGTAAACAGAGCCATCCCAAACTTTGGGGTGGCTGTGTCTTTTTGATTTTAATTTCCCTAAGCTATAGGAGCATAAGTGGAAGTGCCCTAGGCTCTGTTGCTTTGTTTTTTAGATGTTTCAGGAAACACCATACACTTCTCCAGAGTGGCTGTTGGCAATTTACATCCCGCCCATCAGCATAACAAGGCTCCCAGTTCTCCATGGCCTGTCCTGCCTTTCTGGATTTTACACTTTTTTCAGATGGCCCTTTTGCCCGGGGGGCAGTGAGACTTCATTGTAGTGCAGATTTCCTTTGCAAGCTTGCTTGGTTGGCCAAAAAGGGCGTATGCGTTTTTTCCTGAATATATTCAGGAAAAAACGCATACGCCCTTTTTGGCCAAGTGCATCATTGTGGACGTTCTGCCTCTTTTCCTATGCTTTTCATGCAATTCCAGTCTACCTCCTGAAATCGGTTTCCTGCAATTCTGCCCCGCTTTCAAGTCCTCTTGGCAGCCTTACTTCAATATATTTTTGGACGATAGCTGTCATTTATAACTCTGCAGGTTTGTGAATGACAGTGCCCCTGAGCTCCTTTCTTCAACTCGCTTTCTTGTGAGCTGGCCGCAACACCGCAAGATTGATTCAGGCCCTAGTGTGGTTCCGGCACGGCAAGCTGAGCCTTTGGTTAATTCCTCTTCCTGGTGGGAAATGAGAGTTAAATTTGCCCGTCCAGACACCTCCAGCTAGTCTCTCATTGGTTCTCCCTATTCCTGTTCATTTCCCGCAGAAATTGCAAACTGGGCCAAACAGGAGGTTAAAGGCACTGACTCTCCAAGTGGGGAGAGTGTTAGTAAAGCGTCTGGAATGTTGCACCCGAGTACCAGGGGACTTAAACTGAGACATATTTGAACACGTTTCCCGATCACACGGTGGATCATACTCTGGGTTCCACATGCATGTTTTAGCTGAAGGAAGAATCCCTTAAACCTGGAGAGTTGAGACCCATGGAATGGGTACCATGCAATATGACTTCAAAGGGTCTGCATTTGCTCACTGAAACTCACCAATCCTATCACTGCTGCGTTTATGCTGCTGTACACACGCTTGATTCCTTTTCGGAGACATATAAATCCATAGGTTTTAAGATTCTTATTTTCAGGTATATTTTTAGGCGTTTAATATGGGGTGTTGAGTCCACTTCGTTGAGCAAGGAGTAGCTCTTGTCTATTACATATTTGGCTTATGGAACGGTATCTGTGCTAATTTCAATCTCTGGTTTTATGCAGCACCCCAACTCACCTTTCCCCTTAAGCAAGCATAAGTTGGTTTTCTACATTTGAGACCCTGTTCTGTTTTGTCATTCAGTTCCTGGGTAGCCAAGTTTTCATTCCGTGTATTAGTGATACCTTATGATATTTCTTTTTCTGTGTGACTTATTTCTCTTAGAATCATCGTACCTGAGTCCACTCATTATGCTGCTACGGGCCTGATGACATAGATTTCATTGCTGAGTGATATTGCATTGTACGTAAGTACCACAAATTCTTTATTCATTTTTCGCTTTCTGTGATATTGAACTTGTACCATAAACGAGGTTCTTGTAAACAGAGCCGTCCCAAACTTTGGGGTGGCTGTGTCTTTTTGATTTGAATTTCCCTAAGCTATAGGAGCATAAGTGGAAGTGCCCTAGGCTCTGTTGCTTTGTTTTTTAGATGTTTCAGGAAACACCATACACTTCTCCAGAGTGGCTGTTGGCAATTTACATCCCGCCCATCAGCATAACAAGGCTCCCAGTTCTCCATGGCCTGTCCTGCCTTTCTGGATTTTACACTTTTTTCAGATGGCCCTTTTGCCCGGGGGCCAGTGAGACTTCATTGTAGTGCAGATTTCCTTTGCAAGCTTGCTTGGTTGGCCAAAAAGGGCGTATGCGTTTTTTCCTGAATATATTCAGGAAAAAACGCATACGCTCTTTTTGGCCAAGTGCATCATTGTGGACGTTCTGCCTCTTTTCCTATGCTTTTCATGCAATTCCAGTCTACCTCCTGAAATCGGTTTCCTGCAATTCTGCCCCGCTTTCAAGTGCTCTTGGCAGCCTTACTTCAATATATTTTTGGACGATAGCTGTCATTTATAACTCTGCAGGTTTGTGAATTACAGTACCCCTGAGCTCCTTTCTTCAACTCGCTTTCTTGTGAGCTGGCCGCAACACCGCAAGATTGATTCAGGCCCTAGTGTGGTTCCGGCACGGCCAGCTGAGCCTTTGGTTAATTCCTCTTCCTGGTGGGAAATGAGAGTTAAATTTGCCCGTCCAGACACCTCCAGCTAGTCTCTCATTGGTTCTCCCTATTCCTGTTCATTTCCCGCAGAAATTGCAAACTGGGCCAAACAAGAGGTTAAAGGCACTGACTCTCCAAGTGGGGAAAGTGTTAGTAAAGCGTCTGGAATGTTGCACCCGAGTACCAGGGGACTTAAACTGAGACATATTTGAACACGTTTCCCGATCACACGGTGGATCATACTCTGGGTTCCACATGCATGTTTTAGCTGAAGGAAGAATCCCTTAAACCTGGAGAGTTGAGACCCATGGAATGGGTACCATGCAATATGACTTCAAAGGGTCTGCATTTGCTCACCGAACCTCACTAATCCTATCACTGCTGCGTTTATGCTGCTGTACACACGCTTGATTCTCTTTCGGAGACATGTAAATCCATAGGTTTTAAGATTCTTACTAGTCAGGTATATTCTTAGGCGTTTAATATGGGGTGTAGAGTCCACTTCGTTGAGCAAGGAGTAGCTCTTGTCTATTACATATTTGGCTTATGGAACGGTATCTGTGCTAATTTCAATCTCTTGTTTTATGCAGCACCCCAACTCACCTTTCCCCTTAAGCAAGCATAAGTTGGTTTTCTACATTTGAGTCCCTGTTCTGTTTTGTAATTCAGTTCCTGTGTAGCCAAGTTTACGTTCCGTGTATTAGTGATATCTTATGATGTTTCTTTTTCTGTGTGACATATTTCACTTAGAATCATCGTACCTGAATCCACTCATTATGGTGCTACGGGCCTGATGACATAGATTTCATTGCTGAGTGATATTGCATTGTACGTGAGTACCACAACTTCTTTATGCATTTTTCAATTTCTGTGATATTGAACTTGCACCGTAAGCGAGGTTCTTGTAAACAGAGCCATCCCAAACTTTGGGGTGGCTGTGTCTTTTTGATTTTAATTTCCCTAAGCTATAGGAGCATAAGTGGAAGTGCCCTAGGCTCTGTTGCTTTGTTTTTTAGATGTTTCAGGAAACACCATACACTTCTCCAGAGTGGCTGTTGGCAATTTACATCCCGCCCATCAGCATAACAAGGCTCCCAGTTCTCCATGGCCTGTCCTGCCTTTCTGGATTTTACACTTTTTTCAGATGGCCCTTTTGCCCGTGGGGCAGTGAGACTTCATTGTAGTGCAGATTTCCTTTGCAAGCTTGCTTGGTTGGCCAAAAAGGGCGTATGCGTTTTTTCCTGAATATATTCAGGAAAAAACGCATACGCCCTTTTTGGCCAAGTGCATCATTGTGGACGTTCTGCCTCTTTTCCTATGCTTTTCATGCAATTCCAGTCTACCTCCTGAAATCGGTTTCCTGCAATTCTGCCCCGCTTTCAAGTCCTCTTGGCAGCCTTACTTCAATATATTTTTGGACGATAGCTGTCATTTATAACTCTGCAGGTTTGTGAATGACAGTGCCCCTGAGCTCCTTTGTTCAACTCGCTTTCTTGTGAGCTGGCCGCAACACCGCAAGATTGATTCAGGCCCTAGTGTGGTTCCGGCACGGCCAGCTGAGCCTTTGGTTAATTCCTCTTCCTGGTGGGAAATGAGAGTTAAATTTGCCCGTCCAGACACCTCCAGCTAGTCTCTCATTGGTTCTCCCTATTCCTGTTCATTTCCCGCAGAAATTGCAAACTGGGCCAAACAGGAGGTTAAAGGCACTGACTCTCCAAGTGGGGAGAGTGTTAGTAAAGCGTCTGGAATGTTGCACCCGAGTACCAGGGGATGATAACTGAGACATATTTGAACACGTTTCCCGATCACACAGTGGATCATACTCTGGGTTCCACATGCATGTTTTAGCTGAAGGAAGAATCCCTTAAACCTGGAGAGTTGAGACCCATGGAATGGGTACCATGCAATATGACTTCAAAGGGTCTGCATTTGCTCACCGAACCTCACCAATCCTATCACTGCTGCGTTTATGCTGCTGTACACATGCTTGATTCTCTTTCGGAGACATGTAAATCCATAGGTTTTAAGATTCTTACTAGTCAGGTATATTCTTAGGCGTTTAATATGGGGTGTTGAGTCCACTTCGTTGAGCAAGGAGTAGCTCTTGTCTATTACATATTTGGCTTATGGAACGGTATCTGTGCTAATTTCAATCTCTGGTTTTATGCAGCACCCCAACTCACCTTTCCCCTTAAGCAAGCATAAGTTGGTTTTCTACATTTGAGACCCTGTTCTGTTTTGTAATTCAGTTCCTGGGTAGCCAAGTTTTCATTCCGTGTATTAGTGATACCTTATGATATTTCTTTTTCTGTGTGACTTATTTCTCTTAGAATCATCGTACCTGAGTCCACTCATTATGCTGCTACGGGCCTGATGACATAGATTTCATTGCTGAGTGATATTGCATTGTACGTAAGTACCACAAATTCTTTATTCATTTTTCGCTTTCTGTGATATTGAACTTGTACCATAAACGAGGTTCTTGTAAACAGAGCCGTCCCAAACTTTGGGGTGGCTGTGTCTTTTTGATTTGAATTTCCCTAAGCTATAGGAGCATAAGTGGAAGTGCCCTAGGCTCTGTTGCTTTGTTTTTTAGATGTTTCAGGAAACACCATACACTTCTCCAGAGTGGCTGTTGGCAATTTACATCCCGCCCATCAGCATAACAAGGCTCCCAGTTCTCCATGGCCTGTCCTGCCTTTCTGGATTTTACACTTTTTTCAGATGGCCCTTTTGCCCGGGCGGCAGTGAGACTTCATTGTAGTGCAGATTTCCTTTGCAAGCTTGCTTGGTTGGCCAAAAAGGGCGTATGCATTTTTTCCTGAATATATTCAGGAAAAAACGCATACGCCCTTTTTGGCCAAGTGCATCATTGTGGACGTTCTGCCTCTTTTCCTATGCTTTTCATGCAATTCCAGTCTACCTCCTGAAATCGGTTTCCTGCAATTCGGCCCCGCTTTCAAGTCCTCTTGGCAGCCTTACTTCAATATATTTTTGGACGATAGCTGTCATTTATAACTCTGCAGGTTTGTGAATGACAGTGCCCCTGAGCTCCTTTGTTCAACTCGCTTTCTTGTGAGATGGCCGCAACACCGCAAGATTGCTTCAGGCCCTAGTGTGGTTCCGGCACGGCCAGCTGAGCCTTTGGTTAATTCCTCTTCCTGGTGGGAAATGAGAGTTAAATTTGCCCGTCCAGACACCTCCAGCTAGTCTCTCATTGGTTCTCCCTATTCCTGTTCATTTCCCGCAGAAATTGCAAACTGGGCCAAACAGGAGGTTAAAGGCACTGACTCTCCAAGTGGGGAGAGTGTTAGTAAAGCGTCTGGAATGTTGCACCCGAGTACCAGGGGACTTAAACTGAGACATATTTGAACACGTTTCCCGATCACATGGTGGATCATACTCTGGGTTCCACATGCATGTTTTAGCTGAAGGAAGAATCCCTTAAACCTGGAGAGTTGAGACCCATGGAATGGGTACCATGCAATATGACTTCAAAGGGTCTGCATTTGCTCACCGAACCTCACGAATCCTATCACTGCTGCGTTTATGCTGCTGTACACACGCTTGATTCCTTTTCGGAGACATATAAATCCATAGGTTTTAAGATTCTTACTATTCAGGTATATTTTTAGGCGTTTAATATGGGGTGTAGAGTCCACTTCGTTGAGCAAGGAGTAGCTCTTGTCTATTACATATTTGGCTTATGGAACGGTATCTGTGCTAATTTCAATCTCTTGTTTTATGCAGCACCCCAACTCACCTTTCCCCTTAAGCAAGCATAAGTTGGTTTTCTACATTTGAGACCCTGTTCTGTTTTGTCATTCAGTTCCTGGGTAGCCAAGTTTTCATTCCGTGTATTAGTGATACCTTATGATATTTCTTTTTCTGTGTGACTTATTTCTCTTAGAATCATCGTACCTGAGTCCACTCATTATGCTGCTACGGGCCTGATGACATAGATTTCATTGCTGAGTGATATTGCATTGTACGTAAGTACCACAAATTCTTTATTCATTTTTCGCTTTCTGTGATATTGAACTTGTACCATAAACGAGGTTCTTGTAAACAGAGCCGTCCCAAACTTTGGGGTGGCTGTGTCTTTTTGATTTGAATTTCCCTAAGCTATAGGAGCATAAGTGGAAGTGCCCTAGGCTCTGTTGCTTTGTTTTTTAGATGTTTCAGGAAACACCATACACTTCTCCAGAGTGGCTGTTGGCAATTTACATCCCGCCCATCAGCATAACAAGGCTCCCAGTTCTCCATGGCCTGTCCTGCCTTTCTGGATTTTACACTTTTTTCAGATGGCCCTTTTGCCCGGGGGGCAGTGAGACTTCATTGTAGTGCAGATTTCCTTTGCAAGCTTGCTTGGTTGGCCAAAAAGGGCGTATGCGTTTTTTCCTGAATATATTCAGGAAAAAACGCATACGCCCTTTTTGGCCAAGTGCATCATTGTGGACGTTCTGCCTCTTTTCCTATGCTTTTCATGCAATTCCAGTCTACCTCCTGAAATCGGTTTCCTGCAATTCTGCCCCGCTTTCAAGTCCTCTTGGCAGCCTTACTTCAATATATTTTTGGACGATAGCTGTCATTTATAACTCTGCAGGTTTGTGAATGACAGTGCCCCTGAGCTCCTTTGTTCAACTCGCTTTCTTGTGAGATGGCCGCAACACCGCAAGATTGCTTCAGGCCCTAGTGTGGTTCCGGCACGGCCAGCTGAGCCTTTGGTTAATTCCTCTTCCTGGTGGGAAATGAGAGTTAAATTTGCCCGTCCAGACACCTCCAGCTAGTCTCTCATTGGTTCTCCCTATTCCTGTTCATTTCCCGCAGAAATTGCAAACTGGGCCAAACAGGAGGTTAAAGGCACTGACTCTCCAAGTGGGGAGAGTGTTAGTAAAGCGTCTGGAATGTTGCACCCGAGTACCAGGGGACTTAAACTGAGACATATTTGAACACGTTTCCCGATCACACGGTGGATCATACTCTGGGTTCCACATGCATGTTTTAGCTGAAGGAAGAATCCCTTAAACCTGGAGAGTTGAGACCCATGGAATGGGTACCATGCAATATGACTTCATAGGGTCTGCATTTGCTCACCGAAACTCACCAATCCTATCACTGCTGCGTTTATGCTGCTGTACACACGCTTGATTCCTTTTCGGAGACATATAAATCCATAGGTTTTAAGATTCTTACTATTCAGGTATATTTTTAGGCGTTTAATATGGGGTGTAGAGTCCACTTCGTTGAGCAAGGAGTAGCTCTTGTCTATTACATATTTGGCTTATGGAACGGTATCTGTGCTAATTTCAATCTCTTGTTTTATGCAGCACCCCAACTCACCTTTCCCCTTAAGCAAGCATAAGTTGGTTTTCTACATTTGAGACCCTGTTCTGTTTTGTAATTCAGTTCCTGGGTAGCCAAGTTTTCATTCCGTGTATTAGTGATACCTTATGATATTTCTTTTTCTGTGTGACTTATTTCTCTTAGAATCATCGTACCTGAGTCCACTCATTATGCTGCTACGGGCCTGATGACATAGATTTCATTGCTGAGTGATATTGCATTGTACGTAAGTACCACAAATTCTTTATTCATTTTTCGCTTTCTGTGATATTGAACTTGTACCATAAACGAGGTTCTTGTAAACAGAGCCGTCCCAAACTTTGGGGTGGCTGTGTCTTTTTGATTTGAATTTCCCTAAGCTATAGGAGCATAAGTGGAAGTGCCCTAGGCTCTGTTGCTTTGTTTTTTAGATGTTTCAGGAAACACCATACACTTCTCCAGAGTGGCTGTTGGCAATTTACATCCCGCCCATCAGCATAACAAGGCTCCCAGTTCTCCATGGCCTGTCCTGCCTTTCTGGATTTTACACTTTTTTCAGATGGCCCTTTTGCCCGGGGGGCAGTGAGACTTCATTGTAGTGCAGATTTCCTTTGCAAGCTTGCTTGGTTGGCCAAAAAGGGCGTATGCGTTTTTTCCTGAATATATTCAGGAAAAAACGCATACGCCCTTTTTGGCCAAGTGCATCATTGTGGACGTTCTGCCTCTTTTCCTATGCTTTTCATGCAATTCCAGTCTACCTCCTGAAATCGGTTTCCTGCAATTCTGCCCCGCTTTCAAGTCCTCTTGGCAGCCTTACTTCAATATATTTTTGGACGATAGCTGTCATTTATAACTCTGCAGGTTTGTGAATGACAGTGCCCCTGAGCTCCTTTGTTCAACTCGCTTTCTTGTGAGATGGCCGCAACACCGCAAGATTGCTTCAGGCCCTAGTGTGGTTCCGGCACGGCCAGCTGAGCCTTTGGTTAATTCCTCTTCCTGGTGGGAAATGAGAGTTAAATTTGCCCGTCCAGACACCTCCAGCTAGTCTCTCATTGGTTCTCCCTATTCCTGTTCATTTCCCGCAGAAATTGCAAACTGGGCCAAACAGGAGGTTAAAGGCACTGACTCTCCAAGTGGGGAGAGTGTTAGTAAAGCGTCTGGAATGTTGCACCCGAGTACCAGGGGACTTAAACTGAGACATATTTGAACACGTTTCCCGATCACACGGTGGATCATACTCTGGGTTCCACATGCATGTTTTAGCTGAAGGAAGAATCCCTTAAACCTGGAGAGTTGAGACCCATGGAATGGGTACCATGCAATATGTCTTCATAGGGTCTGCATTTGCTCACCGAAACTCACCAATCCTATCACTGCTGCGTTTATGCTGCTGTACACACGCTTGATTCCTTTTCGGAGACATATAAATCCATAGGTTTTAAGATTCTTACTATTCAGGTATATTTTTAGGCGTTTAATATGGGGTGTAGAGTCCACTTCGTTGAGCAAGGAGTAGCTCTTGTCTATTACATATTTGGCTTATGGAACGGTATCTGTGCTAATTTCAATCTCTTGTTTTATGCAGCACCCCAACTCACCTTTCCCCTTAAGCAAGCATAAGTTGGTTTTCTACATTTGAGACCCTGTTCTGTTTTGTAATTCAGTTCCTGGGTAGCCAAGTTTTCATTCCGTGTATTAGTGATACCTTATGATATTTCTTTTTCTGTGTGACTTATTTCTCTTAGAATCATCGTACCTGAGTCCACTCATTATGCTGCTACGGGCCTGATGACATAGATTTCATTGCTGAGTGATATTGCATTGTACGTAAGTACCACAAATTCTTTATTCATTTTTCGCTTTCTGTGATATTGAACTTGTACCATAAACGAGGTTCTTGTAAACAGAGCCGTCCCAAACTTTGGGGTGGCTGTGTCTTTTTGATTTGAATTTCCCTAAGCTATAGGAGCATAAGTGGAAGTGCCCTAGGCTCTGTTGCTTTGTTTTTTAGATGTTTCAGGAAACACCATACACTTCTCCAGAGTGGCTGTTGGCAATTTACATCCCGCCCATCAGCATAACAAGGCTCCCAGTTCTCCATGGCCTGTCCTGCCTTTCTGGATTTTACACTTTTTTCAGATGGCCCTTTTGCCCGGGGGGCAGTGAGACTTCATTGTAGTGCAGATTTCCTTTGCAAGCTTGCTTGGTTGGCCAAAAAGGGCGTATGCGTTTTTTCCTGAATATATTCAGGAAAAAACGCATACGCCCTTTTTGGCCAAGTGCATCATTGTGGACGTTCTGCCTCTTTTCCTATGCTTTTCATGCAATTCCAGTCTACCTCCTGAAATCGGTTTCCTGCAATTCTGCCCCGCTTTCAAGTCCTCTTGGCAGCCTTACTTCAATATATTTTTGGACGATAGCTGTCATTTATAACTCTGCAGGTTTGTGAATGACAGTGCCCCTGAGCTCCTTTGTTCAACTCGCTTTCTTGTGAGATGGCCGCAACACCGCAAGATTGCTTCAGGCCCTAGTGTGGTTCCGGCACGGCCAGCTGAGCCTTTGGTTAATTCCTCTTCCTGGTGGGAAATGAGAGTTAAATTTGCCCGTCCAGACACCTCCAGCTAGTCTCTCATTGGTTCTCCCTATTCCTGTTCATTTCCCGCAGAAATTGCAAACTGGGCCAAACAGGAGGTTAAAGGCACTGACTCTCCAAGTGGGGAGAGTGTTAGTAAAGCGTCTGGAATGTTGCACCCGAGTACCAGGGGACTTAAACTGAGACATATTTGAACACGTTTCCCGATCACACGGTGGATCATACTCTGGGTTCCACATGCATGTTTTAGCTGAAGGAAGAATCCCTTAAACCTGGAGAGTTGAGACCCATGGAATGGGTACCATGCAATATGACTTCAAAGGGTCTGCATTTGCTCACCGAAACTCACCAATCCTATCACTGCTGCGTTTATGCTGCTGTACACACGCTTGATTCCTTTTCGGAGACATATAAATCCATAGGTTTTAAGATTCTTACTATTCAGGTATATTTTTAGGCGTTTAATATGGGGTGTAGAGTCCACTTCGTTGAGCAAGGAGTAGCTCTTGTCTATTACATATTTGGCTTATGGAACGGTATCTGTGCTAATTTCAATCTCTTGTTTTATGCAGCACCCCAACTCACCTTTCCCCTTAAGCAAGCATAAGTTGGTTTTCTACATTTGAGACCCTGTTCTGTTTTGTCATTCAGTTCCTGGGTAGCCAAGTTTTCATTCCGTGTATTAGTGATACCTTATGATATTTCTTTTTCTGTGTGACTTATTTCTCTTAGAATCATCGTACCTGAGTCCACTCATTATGCTGCTACGGGCCTGATGACATAGATTTCATTGCTGAGTGATATTGCATTGTACGTAAGTACCACAAATTCTTTATTCATTTTTCGCTTTCTGTGATATTGAACTTGTACCATAAACGAGGTTCTTGTAAACAGAGCCGTCCCAAACTTTGGGGTGGCTGTGTCTTTTTGATTTGAATTTCCCTAAGCTATAGGAGCATAAGTGGAAGTGCCCTAGGCTCTGTTGCTTTGTTTTTTAGATGTTTCAGGAAACACCATACACTTCTCCAGAGTGGCTGTTGGCAATTTACATCCCGCCCATCAGCATAACAAGGCTCCCAGTTCTCCATGGCCTGTCCTGCCTTTCTGGATTTTACACTTTTTTCAGATGGCCCTTTTGCCCGGGGGGCAGTGAGACTTCATTGTAGTGCAGATTTCCTTTGCAAGCTTGCTTGGTTGGCCAAAAAGGGCGTATGCGTTTTTTCCTGAATATATTCAGGAAAAAACGCATACGCCCTTTTTGGCCAAGTGCATCATTGTGGACGTTCTGCCTCTTTTCCTATGCTTTTCATGCAATTCCAGTCTACCTCCTGAAATCGGTTTCCTGCAATTCTGCCCCGCTTTCAAGTCCTCTTGGCAGCCTTACTTCAATATATTTTTGGACGATAGCTGTCATTTATAACTCTGCAGGTTTGTGAATGACAGTGCCCCTGAGCTCCTTTGTTCAACTCGCTTTCTTGTGAGATGGCCGCAACACCGCAAGATTGCTTCAGGCCCTAGTGTGGTTCCGGCACGGCCAGCTGAGCCTTTGGTTAATTCCTCTTCCTGGTGGGAAATGAGAGTTAAATTTGCCCGTCCAGACACCTCCAGCTAGTCTCTCATTGGTTCTCCCTATTCCTGTTCATTTCCCGCAGAAATTGCAAACTGGGCCAAACAGGAGGTTAAAGGCACTGACTCTCCAAGTGGGGAGAGTGTTAGTAAAGCGTCTGGAATGTTGCACCCGAGTACCAGGGGACTTAAACTGAGACATATTTGAACACGTTTCCCGATCACACGGTGGATCATACTCTGGGTTCCACATGCATGTTTTAGCTGAAGGAAGAATCCCTTAAACCTGGAGAGTTGAGACCCATGGAATGGGTACCATGCAATATGACTTCAAAGGGTCTGCATTTGCTCACCGAAACTCACCAATCCTATCACTGCTGCGTTTATGCTGCTGTACACACGCTTGATTCCTTTTCGGAGACATATAAATCCATAGGTTTTAAGATTCTTACTATTCAGGTATATTTTTAGGCGTTTAATATGGGGTGTAGAGTCCACTTCGTTGAGCAAGGAGTAGCTCTTGTCTATTACATATTTGGCTTATGGAACGGTATCTGTGCTAATTTCAATCTCTTGTTTTATGCAGCACCCCAACTCACCTTTCCCCTTAAGCAAGCATAAGTTGGTTTTCTACATTTGAGACCCTGTTCTGTTTTGTAATTCAGTTCCTGGGTAGCCAAGTTTTCATTCCGTGTATTAGTGATACCTTATGATATTTCTTTTTCTGTGTGACTTATTTCTCTTAGAATCATCGTACCTGAGTCCACTCATTATGCTGCTACGGGCCTGATGACATAGATTTCATTGCTGAGTGATATTGCATTGTACGTAAATACCACAAATTCTTTATTCATTTTTCGCTTTCTGTGATATTGAACTTGTACCATAAACGAGGTTCTTGTAAACAGAGCCGTCCCAAACTTTGGGGTGGCTGTGTCTTTTTGATTTGAATTTCCCTAAGCTATAGGAGCATAAGTGGAAGTGCCCTAGGCTCTGTTGCTTTGTTTTTTAGATGTTTCAGGAAACACCATACACTTCTCCAGAGTGGCTGTTGGCAATTTACATCCCGCCCATCAGCATAACAAGGCTCCCAGTTCTCCATGGCCTGTCCTGCCTTTCTGGATTTTACACTTTTTTCAGATGGCCCTTTTGCCCGGGGGGCAGTGAGACTTCATTGTAGTGCAGATTTCCTTTGCAAGCTTGCTTGGTTGGCCAAAAAGGGCGTATGCGTTTTTTCCTGAATATATTCAGGAAAAAACGCATACGCCCTTTTTGGCCAAGTGCATCATTGTGGACGTTCTGCCTCTTTTCCTATGCTTTTCATGCAATTCCAGTCTACCTCCTGAAATCGGTTTCCTGCAATTCTGCCCCGCTTTCAAGTCCTCTTGGCAGCCTTACTTCAATATATTTTTGGACGATAGCTGTCATTTATAACTCTGCAGGTTTGTGAATGACAGTGCCCCTGAGCTCCTTTGTTCAACTCGCTTTCTTGTGAGATGGCCGCAACACCGCAAGATTGCTTCAGGCCCTAGTGTGGTTCCGGCACGGCCAGCTGAGCCTTTGGTTAATTCCTCTTCCTGGTGGGAAATGAGAGTTAAATTTGCCCGTCCAGACACCTCCAGCTAGTCTCTCATTGGTTCTCCCTATTCCTGTTCATTTCCCGCAGAAATTGCAAACTGGGCCAAACAGGAGGTTAAAGGCACTGACTCTCCAAGTGGGGAGAGTGTTAGTAAAGCGTCTGGAATGTTGCACCCGAGTACCAGGGGACTTAAACTGAGACATATTTGAACACGTTTCCCGATCACACGGTGGATCATACTCTGGGTTCCACATGCATGTTTTAGCTGAAGGAAGAATCCCTTAAACCTGGAGAGTTGAGACCCATGGAATGGGTACCATGCAATATGACTTCAAAGGGTCTGCATTTGCTCACCGAAACTCACCAATCCTATCACTGCTGCGTTTATGCTGCTGTACACACGCTTGATTCCTTTTCGGAGACATATAAATCCATAGGTTTTAAGATTCTTACTATTCAGGTATATTTTTAGGCGTTTAATATGGGGTGTAGAGTCCACTTCGTTGAGCAAGGAGTAGCTCTTGTCTATTACATATTTGGCTTATGGAACGGTATCTGTGCTAATTTCAATCTCTTGTTTTATGCAGCACCCCAACTCACCTTTCCCCTTAAGCAAGCATAAGTTGGTTTTCTACATTTGAGACCCTGTTCTGTTTTGTCATTCAGTTCCTGGGTAGCCAAGTTTTCATTCCGTGTATTAGTGATACCTTATGATATTTCTTTTTCTGTGTGACTTATTTCTCTTAGAATCATCGTACCTGAGTCCACTCATTATGCTGCTACGGGCCTGATGACATAGATTTCATTGCTGAGTGATATTGCATTGTACGTAAGTACCACAAATTCTTTATTCATTTTTCGCTTTCTGTGATATTGAACTTGTACCATAAACGAGGTTCTTGTAAACAGAGCCGTCCCAAACTTTGGGGTGGCTGTGTCTTTTTGATTTGAATTTCCCTAAGCTATAGGAGCATAAGTGGAAGTGCCCTAGGCTCTGTTGCTTTGTTTTTTAGATGTTTCAGGAAACACCATACATTTCTCCAGAGTGGCTGTTGGCAATTTACATCCCGCCCATCAGCATAACAAGGCTCCCAGTTCTCCATGGCCTGTCCTGCCTTTCTGGATTTTACACTTTTTTCAGATGGCCCTTTTGCCCGTGGGGCAGTGAGACTTCATTGTAGTGCAGATTTCCTTTGCAAGCTTGCTTGGTTGGCCAAAAAGGGCGTATGCGTTTTTTCCTGAATATATTCAGGAAAAAACGCATACGCCCTTTTTGGCCAAGTGCATCATTGTGGACGTTCTGCCTCTTTTCCTATGCTTTTCATGCAATTCCAGTCTACCTCCTGAAATCGGTTTCCTGCAATTCTGCCCCGCTTTCAAGTGCTCTTGGCAGCCTTACTTCAATATATTTTTGGACGATAGCTGTCATTTATAACTCTGCAGGTTTGTGAATGACAGTGCCCCTGAGCTCCTTTGTTCAACTCGCTTTCTTGTGAGATGGCCGCAACACCGCAAGATTGCTTCAGGCCCTAGTGTGGTTCCGGCACGGCCAGCTGAGCCTTTGGTTAATTCCTCTTCCTGGTGGGAAATGAGAGTTAAATTTGCCCGTCCAGACACCTCCAGCTAGTCTCTCATTGGTTCTCCCTATTCCTGTTCATTTCCCGCAGAAATTGCAAACTGGGCCAAACAGGAGGTTAAAGGCACTGACTCTCCAAGTGGGGAGAGTGTTAGTAAAGCGTCTGGAATGTTGCACCCGAGTACCAGGGGATGATAACTGAGACATATTTGAACACGTTTCCCGATCACACAGTGGATCATACTCTGGGTTCCACATGCATGTTTTAGCTGAAGGAAGAATCCCTTAAACCTGGAGAGTTGAGACCCATGGAATGGGTACCATGCAATATGACTTCAAAGGGTCTGCATTTGCTCACCGAACCTCACCAATCCTATCACTGCTGCGTTTATGCTGCTGTACACACGCTTGATTCCTTTTCGGAGACATATAAATCCATAGGTTTTAAGATTCTTACTAGTCAGGTATATTTTTAGGCGTTTAATATGGGGTGTAGAGTCCACTTCGTTGAGCAAGGAGTAGCTCTTGTCTATTACATATTTGGCTTATGGAACGGTATCTGTGCTAATTTCAATCTCTTGTTTTATGCAGCACCCCAACTCACCTTTCCCCTTAAGCAAGCATAAGTTGGTTTTCTACATTTGAGACCCTGTTCTGTTTTGTAATTCAGTTCCTGGGTAGCCAAGTTTTCATTCCGTTTATTAGTGATACCTTATGATATTTCTTTTTCTGTGTGACTTATTTCTCTTAGAATCATCGTACCTGAGTCCACTCATTATGCTGCTACGGGCCTGATGACATAGATTTCATTGCTGAGTGATATTGCATTGTACGTAAGTACCACAAATTCTTTATTCATTTTTCGCTTTCTGTGATATTGAACTTGTACCATAAACGAGGTTCTTGTAAACAGAGCCGTCCCAAACTTTGGGGTGGCTGTGTCTTTTTGATTTGAATTTCCCTAAGCTATAGGAGCATAAGTGGAAGTGCCCTAGGCTCTGTTGCTTTGTTTTTTAGATGTTTCAGGAAACACCATACACTTCTCCAGAGTGGCTGTTGGCAATTTACATCCCGCCCATCAGCATAACAAGGCTCCCAGTTCTCCATGGCCTGTCCTGCCTTTCTGGATTTTACACTTTTTTCAGATGGCCCTTTTGCCCGGGGGGCAGTGAGACTTCATTGTAGTGCAGATTTCCTTTGCAAGCTTGCTTGGTTGGCCAAAAAGGGCGTATGCGTTTTTTCCTGAATATATTCAGGAAAAAACGCATACGCCCTTTTTGGCCAAGTGCATCATTGTGGACGTTCTGCCTCTTTTCCTATGCTTTTCATGCAATTCCAGTCTACCTCCTGAAATCGGTTTCCTGCAATTCTGCCCCGCTTTCAAGTCCTCTTGGCAGCCTTACTTCAATATATTTTTGGACGATAGCTGTCATTTATAACTCTGCAGGTTTGTGAATGACAGTGCCCCTGAGCTCCTTTGTTCAACTCGCTTTCTTGTGAGATGGCCGCAACACCGCAAGATTGCTTCAGGCCCTAGTGTGGTTCCGGCACGGCCAGCTGAGCCTTTGGTTAATTCCTCTTCCTGGTGGGAAATGAGAGTTAAATTTGCCCGTCCAGACACCTCCAGCTAGTCTCTCATTGGTTCTCCCTATTCCTGTTCATTTCCCGCAGAAATTGCAAACTGGGCCAAACAGGAGGTTAAAGGCACTGACTCTCCAAGTGGGGAGAGTGTTAGTAAAGCGTCTGGAATGTTGCACCCGAGTACCAGGGGACTTAAACTGAGACATATTTGAACACGTTTCCCGATCACACGGTGGATCATACTCTGGGTTCCACATGCATGTTTTAGCTGAAGGAAGAATCCCTTAAACCTGGAGAGTTGAGACCCATGGAATGGGTACCATGCAATATGACTTCAAAGGGTCTGCATTTGCTCACCGAAACTCACCAATCCTATCACTGCTGCGTTTATGCTGCTGTACACACGCTTGATTCCTTTTCGGAGACATATAAATCCATAGGTTTTAAGATTCTTACTATTCAGGTATATTTTTAGGCGTTTAATATGGGGTGTAGAGTCCACTTCGTTGAGCAAGGAGTAGCTCTTGTCTATTACATATTTGGCTTATGGAACGGTATCTGTGCTAATTTCAATCTCTTGTTTTATGCAGCACCCCAACTCACCTTTCCCCTTAAGCAAGCATAAGTTGGTTTTCTACATTTGAGACCCTGTTCTGTTTTGTCATTCAGTTCCTGGGTAGCCAAGTTTTCATTCCGTGTATTAGTGATACCTTATGATATTTCTTTTTCTGTGTGACTTATTTCTCTTAGAATCATCGTACCTGAGTCCACTCATTATGCTGCTACGGGCCTGATGACATAGATTTCATTGCTGAGTGATATTGCATTGTACGTAAGTACCACAAATTCTTTATTCATTTTTCGCTTTCTGTGATATTGAACTTGTACCATAAACGAGGTTCTTGTAAACAGAGCCGTCCCAAACTTTGGGGTGGCTGTGTCTTTTTGATTTGAATTTCCCTAAGCTATAGGAGCATAAGTGGAAGTGCCCTAGGCTCTGTTGCTTTGTTTTTTAGATGTTTCAGGAAACACCATACACTTCTCCAGAGTGGCTGTTGGCAATTTACATCCCGCCCATCAGCATAACAAGGCTCCCAGTTCTCCATGGCCTGTCCTGCCTTTCTGGATTTTACACTTTTTTCAGATGGCCCTTTTGCCCGGGGGGCAGTGAGACTTCATTGTAGTGCAGATTTCCTTTGCAAGCTTGCTTGGTTGGCCAAAAAGGGCGTATGCGTTTTTTCCTGAATATATTCAGGAAAAAACGCATACGCCCTTTTTGGCCAAGTGCATCATTGTGGACGTTCTGCCTCTTTTCCTATGCTTTTCATGCAATTCCAGTCTACCTCCTGAAATCGGTTTCCTGCAATTCTGCCCCGCTTTCAAGTGCTCTTGGCAGCCTTACTTCAATATATTTTTGGACGATAGCTGTCATTTATAACTCTGCAGGTTTGTGAATGACAGTGCCCCTGAGCTCCTTTGTTCAACTCGCTTTCTTGTGAGATGGCCGCAACACCGCAAGATTGCTTCAGGCCCTAGTGTGGTTCCGGCACGGCCAGCTGAGCCTTTGGTTAATTCCTCTTCCTGGTGGGAAATGAGAGTTAAATTTGCCCGTCCAGACACCTCCAGCTAGTCTCTCATTGGTTCTCCCTATTCCTGTTCATTTCCCGCAGAAATTGCAAACTGGGCCAAACAGGAGGTTAAAGGCACTGACTCTCCAAGTGGGGAGAGTGTTAGTAAAGCGTCTGGAATGTTGCACCCGAGTACCAGGGGACTTAAACTGAGACATATTTGAACACGTTTCCCGATCACACGGTGGATCATACTCTGGGTTCCACATGCATGTTTTAGCTGAAGGAAGAATCCCTTAAACCTGGAGAGTTGAGACCCATGGAATGGGTACCATGCAATATGACTTCAAAGGGTCTGCATTTGCTCACCGAAACTCACCAATCCTATCACTGCTGTGTTTATGCTGCTGTACACACGCTTGATTCCTTTTCGGAGACATATAAATCCATAGGTTTTAAGATTCTTACTATTCAGGTATATTTTTAGGCGTTTAATATGGGGTGTAGAGTCCACTTCGTTGAGCAAGGAGTAGCTCTTGTCTATTACATATTTGGCTTATGGAACGGTATCTGTGCTAATTTCAATCTCTTGTTTTATGCAGCACCCCAACTCACCTTTCCCCTTAAGCAAGCATAAGTTGGTTTTCTACATTTGAGACCCTGTTCTGTTTTGTCATTCAGTTCCTGGGTAGCCAAGTTTTCATTCCGTGTATTAGTGATACCTTATGATATTTCTTTTTCTGTGTGACTTATTTCTCTTAGAATCATCGTACCTGAGTCCACTCATTATGCTGCTACGGGCCTGATGACATAGATTTCATTGCTGAGTGATATTGCATTGTACGTAAGTACCACAAATTCTTTATTCATTTTTCGCTTTCTGTGATATTGAACTTGTACCATAAACGAGGTTCTTGTAAACAGAGCCGTCCCAAACTTTGGGGTGGCTGTGTCTTTTTGATTTGAATTTCCCTAAGCTATAGGAGCATAAGTGGAAGTGCCCTAGGCTCTGTTGCTTTGTTTTTTAGATGTTTCAGGAAACACCATACACTTCTCCAGAGTGGCTGTTGGCAATTTACATCCCGCCGATCAGCATAACAAGGCTCCCAGTTCTCCATGGCCTGTCCTGCCTTTCTGGATTTTACACTTTTTTCAGATGGCCCTTTTGCCCGGGGGGCAGTGAGACTTCATTGTAGTGCAGATTTCCTTTGCAAGCTTGCTTGGTTGGCCAAAAAGGGCGTATGCGTTTTTTCCTGAATATATTCAGGAAAAAACGCATACGCCCTTTTTGGCCAAGTGCATCATTGTGGACGTTCTGCCTCTTTTCCTATGCTTTTCATGCAATTCCAGTCTACCTCCTGAAATCGGTTTCCTGCAATTCTGCCCCGCTTTCAAGTCCTCTTGGCAGCCTTACTTCAATATATTTTTGGACGATAGCTGTCATTTATAACTCTGCAGGTTTGTGAATGACAGTGCCCCTGAGCTCCTTTGTTCAACTCGCTTTCTTGTGAGATGGCCGCAACACCGCAAGATTGCTTCAGGCCCTAGTGTGGTTCCGGCACGGCCAGCTGAGCCTTTGGTTAATTCCTCTTCCTGGTGGGAAATGAGAGTTAAATTTGCCCGTCCAGACACCTCCAGCTAGTCTCTCATTGGTTCTCCCTATTCCTGTTCATTTCCCGCAGAAATTGCAAACTGGGCCAAACAGGAGGTTAAAGGCACTGACTCTCCAAGTCGGGAGAGTGTTAGTAAAGCGTCTGGAATGTTGCACCCGAGTACCAGGGGATGATAACTGAGACATATTTGAACACGTTTCCCGATCACACAGTGGATCATACTCTGGGTTCCACATGCATGTTTTAGCTGAAGGAAGAATCCCTTAAACCTGGAGAGTTGAGACCCATGGAATGGGTACCATGCAATATGACTTCAAAGGGTCTGCATTTGCTCACCGAACCTCACCAATCCTATCACTGCTGCGTTTATGCTGCTGTACACACGCTTGATTCCTTTTCGGAGACATATAAATCCATAGGTTTTAAGATTCTTACTAGTCAGGTATATTCTTAGGCGTTTAATATGGGGTGTAGAGTCCACTTCGTTGAGCAAGGAGTAGCTCTTGTCTATTACATATTTGGCTTATGGAACGGTATCTGTGCTAATTTCAATCTCTTGTTTTATGCAGCACCCCAACTCACCTTTCCCCTTAAGCAAGCATAAGTTGGTTTTCTACATTTGAGACCCTGTTCTGTTTTGTCATTCAGTTCCTGGGTAGCCAAGTTTTCATTCCGTGTATTAGTGATACCTTATGATATTTCTTTTTCTGTGTGACTTATTTCTCTTAGAATCATCGTACCTGAGTCCACTCATTATGCTGCTACGGGCCTGATGACATAGATTTCATTGCTGAGTGATATTGCATTGTACGTAAGTACCACAAATTCTTTATTCATTTTTCGCTTTCTGTGATATTGAACTTGTACCATAAACGAGGTTCTTGTAAACAGAGCCGTCCCAAACTTTGGGGTGGCTGTGTCTTTTTGATTTGAATTTCCCTAAGCTATAGGAGCATAAGTGGAAGTGCCCTAGGCTCTGTTGCTTTGTTTTTTAGATGTTTCAGGAAACACCATACACTTCTCCAGAGTGGCTGTTGGCAATTTACATCCCGCCCATCAGCATAACAAGGCTCCCAGTTCTCCATGGCCTGTCCTGCCTTTCTGGATTTTACACTTTTTTCAGATGGCCCTTTTGCCCGGGGGGCAGTGAGACTTCATTGTAGTGCAGATTTCCTTTGCAAGCTTGCTTGGTTGGCCAAAAAGGGCGTATGCGTTTTTTCCTGAATATATTCAGGAAAAAACGCATACGCCCTTTTTGGCCAAGTGCATCATTGTGGACGTTCTGCCTCTTTTCCTATGCTTTTCATGCAATTCCAGTCTACCTCCTGAAATCGGTTTCCTGCAATTCTGCCCCGCTTTCAAGTCCTCTTGGCAGCCTTACTTCAATATATTTTTGGACGATAGCTGTCATTTATAACTCTGCAGGTTTGTGAATGACAGTGCCCCTGAGCTCCTTTGTTCAACTCGCTTTCTTGTGAGATGGCCGCAACACCGCAAGATTGCTTCAGGCCCTAGTGTGGTTCCGGCACGGCCAGCTGAGCCTTTGGTTAATTCCTCTTCCTGGTGGGAAATGAGAGTTAAATTTGCCCGTCCAGACACCTCCAGCTAGTCTCTCATTGGTTCTCCCTATTCCTGTTCATTTCCCGCAGAAATTGCAAACTGGGCCAAACAGGAGGTTAAAGGCACTGACTCTCCAAGTGGGGAGAGTGTTAGTAAAGCGTCTGGAATGTTGCACCCGAGTACCAGGGGACTTAAACTGAGACATATTTGAACACGTTTCCCGATCACACGGTGGATCATACTCTGGGTTCCACATGCATGTTTTAGCTGAAGGAAGAATCCCTTAAACCTGGAGAGTTGAGACCCATGGAATGGGTACCATGCAATATGACTTCAAAGGGTCTGCATTTGCTCACCGAAACTCACCAATCCTATCACTGCTGTGTTTATGCTGCTGTACACACGCTTGATTCCTTTTCGGAGACATATAAATCCATAGGTTTTAAGATTCTTACTATTCAGGTATATTTTTAGGCGTTTAATATGGGGTGTAGAGTCCACTTCGTTGAGCAAGGAGTAGCTCTTGTCTATTACATATTTGGCTTATGGAACGGTATCTGTGCTAATTTCAATCTCTTGTTTTATGCAGCACCCCAACTCACCTTTCCCCTTAAGCAAGCATAAGTTGGTTTTCTACATTTGAGACCCTGTTCTGTTTTGTCATTCAGTTCCTGGGTAGCCAAGTTTTCATTCCGTGTATTAGTGATACCTTATGATATTTCTTTTTCTGTGTGACTTATTTCTCTTAGAATCATCGTACCTGAGTCCACTCATTATGCTGCTATGGGCCTGATGACATAGATTTCATTGCTGAGTGATATTGCATTGTACGTAAGTACCACAAATTCTTTATTCATTTTTCGCTTTCTGTGATATTGAACTTGTACCATAAACGAGGTTCTTGTAAACAGAGCCGTCCCAAACTTTGGGGTGGCTGTGTCTTTTTGATTTGAATTTCCCTAAGCTATAGGAGCATAAGTGGAAGTGCCCTAGGCTCTGTTGCTTTGTTTTTTAGATGTTTCAGGAAACACCATACACTTCTCCAGAGTGGCTGTTGGCAATTTACATCCCGCCCATCAGCATAACAAGGCTCCCAGTTCTCCATGGCCTGTCCTGCCTTTCTGGATTTTACACTTTTTTCAGATGGCCCTTTTGCCCGGGGGGCAGTGAGACTTCATTGTAGTGCAGATTTCCTTTGCAAGCTTGCTTGGTTGGCCAAAAAGGGCGTATGCGTTTTTTCCTGAATATATTCAGGAAAAAACGCATACGCCCTTTTTGGCCAAGTGCATCATTGTGGACGTTCTGCCTCTTTTCCTATGCTTTTCATGCAATTCCAGTCTACCTCCTGAAATCGGTTTCCTGCAATTCTGCCCCGCTTTCAAGTCCTCTTGGCAGCCTTACTTCAATATATTTTTGGACGATAGCTGTCATTTATAACTCTGCAGGTTTGTGAATGACAGTGCCCCTGAGCTCCTTTGTTCAACTCGCTTTCTTGTGAGATGGCCGCAACACCGCAAGATTGCTTCAGGCCCTAGTGTGGTTCCGGCACGGCCAGCTGAGCCTTTGGTTAATTCCTCTTCCTGGTGGTAAATGAGAGTTAAATTTGCCCGTCCAGACACCTCCAGCTAGTCTCTCATTGGTTCTCCCTATTCCTGTTCATTTCCCGCAGAAATTGCAAACTGGGCCAAACAGGAGGTTAAAGGCACTGACTCTCCAAGTGGGGAGAGTGTTAGTAAAGCGTCTGGAATGTTGCACCCGAGTACCAGGGGATGATAACTGAGACATATTTGAACACGTTTCCCGATCACACAGTGGATCATACTCTGGGTTCCACATGCATGTTTTAGCTGAAGGAAGAATCCCTTAAACCTGGAGAGTTGAGACCCATGGAATGGGTACCATGCAATATGACTTCAAAGGGTCTGCATTTGCTCACCGAACCTCACCAATCCTATCACTGCTGCGTTTATGCTGCTGTACACACGCTTGATTCTCTTTCGGAGACATGTAAATCCATAGGTTTTAAGATTCTTACTAGTCAGGTATATTCTTAGGCGTTTAATATGGGGTGTTGAGTCCACTTCGTTGAGCAAGGAGTAGCTCTTGTCTATTACATATTTGGCTTATGGAACGGTATCTGTGCTAATTTCAATCTCTGGTTTTATGCAGCACCCCAACTCACCTTTCCCCTTAAGCAAGCATAAGTTGGTTTTCTACATTTGAGACCCTGTTCTGTTTTGTCATTCAGTTCCTGGGTAGCCAAGTTTTCATTCCGTGTATTAGTGATACCTTATGATATTTCTTTTTCTGTGTGACTTATTTCTCTTAGAATCATCGTACCTGAGTCCACTCATTATGCTGCTACGGGCCTGATGACATAGATTTCATTGCTGAGTGATATTGCATTGTACGTAAGTACCACAAATTCTTTATTCATTTTTCGCTTTCTGTGATATTGAACTTGTACCATAAACGAGGTTCTTGTAAACAGAGCCGTCCCAAACTTTGGGGTGGCTGTGTCTTTTTGATTTGAATTTCCCTAAGCTATAGGAGCATAAGTGGAAGTGCCCTAGGCTCTGTTGCTTTGTTTTTTAGATGTTTCAGGAAACACCATACACTTCTCCAGAGTGGCTGTTGGCAATTTACATCCCGCCCATCAGCATAACAAGGCTCCCAGTTCTCCATGGCCTGTCCTGCCTTTCTGGATTTTACACTTTTTTCAGATGGCCCTTTTGCCCGGGGGGCAGTGAGACTTCATTGTAGTGCAGATTTCCTTTGCAAGCTTGCTTGGTTGGCCAAAAAGGGCGTATGCGTTTTTTCCTGAATATATTCAGGAAAAAACGCATACGCCCTTTTTGGCCAAGTGCATCATTGTGGACGTTCTGCCTCTTTTCCTATGCTTTTCATGCAATTCCAGTCTACCTCCTGAAATCGGTTTCCTGCAATTCTGCCCCGCTTTCAAGTGCTCTTGGCAGCCTTACTTCAATATATTTTTGGACGATAGCTGTCATTTATAACTCTGCAGGTTTGTGAATGACAGTGCCCCTGAGCTCCTTTGTTCAACTCGCTTTCTTGTGAGATGGCCGCAACACCGCAAGATTGCTTCAGGCCCTAGTGTGGTTCCGGCACGGCCAGCTGAGCCTTTGGTTAATTCCTCTTCCTGGTGGGAAATGAGAGTTAAATTTGCCCGTCCAGACACCTCCAGCTAGTCTCTCATTGGTTCTCCCTATTCCTGTTCATTTCCCGCAGAAATTGCAAACTGGGCCAAACAGGAGTTTAAAGGCACTGACTCTCCAAGTGGGGAGAGTGTTAGTAAAGCGTCTGGAATGTTGCACCCGAGTACCAGGGGACTTAAACTGAGACATATTTGAACACGTTTCCCGATCACACGGTGGATCATACTCTGGGTTCCACATGCATGTTTTAGCTGAAGGAAGAATCCCTTAAACCTGGAGAGTTGAGACCCATGGAATGGGTACCATGCAATATGACTTCAAAGGGTCTGCATTTGCTCACCAAAACTCACCAATCCTATCACTGCTGCGTTTATGCTGCTGTACACACGCTTGATTCCTTTTCAGAGACATATAAATCCATAGGTTTTAAGATTCTTACTATTCAGGTATATTTTTAGGCGTTTAATATGGGGTGTAGAGTCCACTTCGTTGAGCAAGGAGTAGCTCTTGTCTATTACATATTTGGCTTATGGAACGGTATCTGTGCTAATTTCAATCTCTTGTTTTATGCAGCACCCCAACTCACCTTTCCCCTTAAGCAAGCATAAGTTGGTTTTCTACATTTGAGACCCTGTTCTGTTTTGTAATTCAGTTCCTGGGTAGCCAAGTTTTCATTCCGTGTATTAGTGATACCTTATGATATTTCTTTTTCTGTGTGACTTATTTCTCTTAGAATCATCCTACCTGAGTCCACTCATTATGCTGCTACGGGCCTGATGACATAGATTTCATTGCTGAGTGATATTGCATTGTACGTAAGTACCACAAATTCTTTATTCATTTTTCGCTTTCTGTGATATTGAACTTGTACCATAAACGAGGTTCTTGTAAACAGAGCCGTCCCAAACTTTGGGGTGGCTGTGTCTTTTTGATTTGAATTTCCCTAAGCTATAGGAGCATAAGTGGAAGTGCCCTAGGCTCTGTTGCTTTGTTTTTTAGATGTTTCAGGAAACACCATACACTTCTCCAGAGTGGCTGTTGGCAATTTACATCCCGCCCATCAGCATAACAGGGCTCCCAGTTCTCCATGGCCTGTCCTGCCTTTCTGGATTTTACACTTTTTTCAGATGGCCCTTTTGCCCGGGGGGCAGTGAGACTTCATTGTAGTGCAGATTTCCTTTGCAAGCTTGCTTGGTTGGCCAAAAAGGGCGTATGCGTTTTTTCCTGAATATATTCAGGAAAAAACGCATACGCCCTTTTTGGCCAAGTGCATCATTGTGGACGTTCTGCCTCTTTTCCTATGCTTTTCATGCAATTCCAGTCTACCTCCTGAAATCGGTTTCCTGCAATTCTGCCCCGCTTTCAAGTGCTCTTGGCAGCCTTACTTCAATATATTTTTGGACGATAGCTGTCATTTATAACTCTGCAGGTTTGTGAATAAGAGTGCCCCTGAGCTCCTTTGTTCAATTCGCTTTCTTGTGAGCTGGCCACAACACCGCAAGATTGCTTCCGGCCCTAGTGTGGTTCCGGAACGGCAAGCTGAGCCTTTGGTTAATTCCTCTTCCTGGTGGGAAATGAGAGTTAAATTTGCACGTCCAGACACCTCCAGCTAATCTCTCATTGGTTCTCCCTATTCCTGTTCATTTCCCGCAGAAATTGCAAACTGGGCCAAACAGGAGGTTAAAGGCACTGACTCTCCAAGTGGGGAGAGTGTTAGTAAAGCGTCTGGAATGTTGCACCCGAGTACCAGGGGACTTAAACTGAGACATATTTGAACACGTTTCCCGATCACACGGTGGATCATACTCTGGGTTCCACATGCATGTTTTAGCTGAAGGAGGAATCCCTTAAACCTGGAGAGTTGAGACCCATGGAATGGGTACCATGCAATATGACTTCAAAGGGTCTGCATTTGCTCACCGAAACTCACCAATCCTATCACTGCTGCGTTTATGCTGCTGTACACACGCTTGATTCTCTTTCGGAGACATGTAAATCCATAGGTTTTAAGATTCTTACTAGTCAGGTATATTCTTAGGCGTTTAATATGGGGTGTTGAGTCCACTTCGTTGAGCAAGGAGTAGCTCTTGTCTATTACATATTTGGCTTATGGAACGGTATCTGTGCTAATTTCAATCTCTGGTTTTATGCAGCACCCCAACTCACCTTTCCCCTTAAGCAAGCATAAGTTGGTTTTCTACATTTGAGACCCTGTTCTTTTTTGTAATTCAGTTCCTGGGTAGCCAAGTTTACATTCCATGTATTAGTGATACCTTATGATATTTCTTTTTCTGTGTGACTTATTTCTCTTAGAATCATCGTACCTGAGTCCACTCATTATGCTGCTACGGGCCTGATGACATAGATTTCATTGATGAGTGATATTGCATTGTACGTAAGTACCACAAATTCTTTATTCATTTTTCGCTTTCTGTGATATTGAACTTGTACTATAAACGAGGTTCTTGTAAACAGAGCCGTCCCAAACTTTGGGGTGGCTGTGTCTTTTTGATTTTAATTTCCCTAAGCTATAGGAGCATAAGTGGAAGTGCCCTAGGCTCTGTTGCTTTGTTTTTTAGATGTTTCAGGAAACACCATACACTTCTCCAGAGTGGCTGTTGGCAATTTACATCCCGCCCATCAGCATAACAAGGCTCCCAGTTCTCCATGGCCTGTCCTGCCTTTCTGGATTTTACACTTTTTTCAGATGGCCCTTTTGCCCGGGGGGCAGTGAGACTTCATTGTAGTGCAGATTTCCTTTGCAAGCTTGCTTGGTTGGCCAAAAAGGGCGTATGCGTTTTTTCCTGAATATATTCAGGAAAAAACGCATACGCCCTTTTTGGCCAAGTGCATCATTGTGGACGTTCTGCCTCTTTTCCTATGCTTTTCATGCAATTCCAGTCTACCTCCTGAAATCGGTTTCCTGCAATTCTGCCCCGCTTTCAAGTGCTCTTGGCAGCCTTACTTCAATATATTTTTGGACGATAGCTGTCATTTATAACTCTGCAGGTTTGTGAATAAGAGTGCCCCTGAGCTCCTTTGTTCAATTCGCTTTCTTGTGAGCTGGCCACAACACCACAAGATTGCTTCAGGCCCTAGTGTGGTTCCGGAACGGCAAGCTGAGCCTTTGGTTAATTCCTCTTCCTGGTGGGAAATGAGAGTTAAATTTGCACGTCCAGACACCTCCAGCTAATCTCTCATTGGTTCTCCCTATTCCTGTTCATTTCCCGCAGAAATTGCAAACTGGGCCAAACACGACGTTAAAGGCACTGACTCTCCAAGTGGGGAGAGTGTTAGTAAAGCGTCTGGAATGTTGCACCCGAGTACCAGGGGACTTAAACTGAGACATATTTGAACACGTTTCCCGATCACACGGTGGATCATACTCTGGGTTCCACATGCATGTTTTAGCTGAAGGAAGAATCCCTTAAACCTGGAGAGTTGAGACCCATGGAATGGGTACCATGCAATATGACTTCAAAGGGTCTGCATTTGCTCACCGAAACTCACCAATCCTATCACTGCTGCGTTTATGCTGCTGTACACACGCTTGATTCTCTTTCGGAGACATGTAAATCCATAGGTTTTAAGATTCTTACTAGTCAGGTATATTCTTAGGCGTTTAATATGGGGTGTTGAGTCCACTTCGTTGAGCAAGGAGTAGCTCTTGTCTATTACATATTTGGCTTATGGAACGGTATCTGTGCTAATTTCAATCTCTGGTTTTATGCAGCACCCCAACTCACCTTTCCCCTTAAGCAAGCATAAGTTGGTTTTCTACATTTGAGACCCTGTTCTTTTTTGTAATTCAGTTCCTGGGTAGCCAAGTTTACATTCCATGTATTAGTGATACCTTATGATATTTCTTTTTCTGTGTGACTTATTTCTCTTAGAATCATCGTACCTGAGTCCACTCATTATGCTGCTACGGGCCTGATGACATAGATTTCATTGCTGAGTGATATTGCATTGTACGTAAGTACCACAAATTCTTTATTCATTTTTCGCTTTCTGTGATATTGAACTTGTACTATAAACGAGGTTCTTGTAAACAGAGCCGTCCCAAACTTTGGGGTGGCTGTGTCTTTTTGATTTTAATTTCCCTAAGCTATAGGAGCATAAGTGGAAGTGCCCTAGGCTCTGTTGCTTTGTTTTTTAGATGTTTCAGGAAACACCATACACTTCTCCAGAGTGGCTGTTGGCAATTTACATCCCGCCCATCAGCATAACAAGGCTCCCAGTTCTCCATGGCCTGTCCTGCCTTTCTGGATTTTACACTTTTTTCAGATGGCCCTTTTGCCCGGGGGGCAGTGAGACTTCATTGTAGTGCAGATTTCCTTTGCAAGCTTGCTTGGTTGGCCAAAAAGGGTGTATGCGTTTTTTCCTGAATATATTCAGGAAAAAACGCATACGCCCTTTTTGGCCAAGTGCATCATTGTGGACGTTCTGCCTCTTTTCCTATGCTTTTCATGCAATTCCAGTCTACCTCCTGAAATCGGTTTCCTGCAATTCGGCCCCGCTTTCAAGTCCTCTTGGCAGCCTTACTTCAATATATTTTTGGACGATAGCTGTCATTTATAACTCTGCAGGTTTGTGAATGAGAGTGCCCCTGAGCTCCTTTGTTCAATTCGCTTTCTTGTGAGCTGGCCGCAACACCGCAAGATTGCTTCAGGCCCTAGTGTGGTTCCGGAACGGCAAGCTGAGCCTTTGGTTAATTCCTCTTCCTGGTGGGAAATGAGAGTTAAATTTGCCCGTCCAGACACCTCCAGCTAGTCTCTCATTGGTTCTCCTTATTCCTGTTCATTTCCCGCAGAAATTGCAAACTGGGCCAAACATGACGTTAAAGGCACTGACTCTCCAAGTGGGGAGAGTGTTAGTAAAGCGTCTGGAATGTTGCACCCAAGTACCAGGGGACGAAAACTGAGACACATTTGAACACGTTTCCCGATCTCAGGTAGATCATACTCTGGGTTCCACATGCATGTTTTAGCTGAAGGAAGAATCCCTTAAACCTGGAGAGTTGAGACCCATGGAATGGGTACCATGCTATATGACTTCAAAGGGTCTGCATTTGCTCACCGAACCTCACCAATCCTATCACTGCTGAGTTTATGCTGCTGTACACAGGCTTGATTCTCTTTCAGAGACATGTAAATCCATAGGTTTTAAGATTCTTACTAGTCAGGTATATTCTTAGGCGTTTAATATGGGGTGTTGAGTCCACTTCATTGAGCAAGGAGTAGCTCTTGTCTATTACATATTTGGCTTATGGAACGGTATCTGTGCTAATTTCAATCTCTGGTTTTATGCAGCACCCCAACTCACCTTTCCCTTAAGCAAGCATAAGTTGGTTTTCTACATTTGAGACCCTGTTCTGTTTTGTAATTCAGTTCCTCTGTAGCCAAGTTTACATTCCGTGTATTAGTGATACCTTATGATATTTCTTTTTCTGTGTGACATATTTTACTTAGAATCATCGTATCTGAATCCACTCATTATGGTGCTACGGGCCTGATGACATAGATTTCATTGCTGAGTGATATTGCATTGTACGTAAATACCACAAATTCTTTATTCATTTTTCGCTTTCTGTGATATTGAACTTGTACCATAAACGAGGATCTTGTCAACAGAGCCGTCCCAAACTTTGGGGTGGCTGTGTCTTTTTGATTTGAATTTCCCTAAGCTATAGGAGCATAAGTGGAAGTGCCCTAGGCTCTGTTGCTTTGTTTTTTAGATGTTTCAGGAAACACCATACACTTCTCCAGAGTGGCTGTTGGCAATTTACATCCCGCCCATCAGCATAACAAGGCTCCCAGTTCTCCATGGCCTGTCCTGCCTTTCTGGATTTTACACTTTTTTCAGATGGCCCTTTTGACTGGGGGGCAGTGAGACTTCATTGTAGTGCAGATTTCCTTTGCAAGCTTGCTTGGTTGGCCAAAAAGGGCGTATGCGTTTTTTCCTGAATATATTCAGGAAAAAACGCATACGCCCTTTTTGGCCAAGTGCATCATTGTGGACGTTCTGCCTCTTTTCCTATGCTTTTCATGCAATTCCAGTCTACCTCCTGAAATCGGTTTCCTGCAATTCTGCCCCGATTTCAAGTCCTCTTGGCAGCCTTACTTCAATATATTTTTGGACGATAGCTGTCATTTATAACTCTGCAGGTTTGTGAATGACAGTGCCCCTGAGCTCCTTTCTTCAACTCGCTTTCTTGTGAGCTGGCCGCAACACTGCAAGACTGATTCAGGCCCTAGTGTGGTTCCGGCATGGCAAGCTGAGCCTTTGGTTAATTCCTCTTCCTGGTGGGAAATGAGAGTTAAATTTGCACGTCCAACACCTCCAGCTAGTCTCTCATTGGTTCTCCCTATTCCTGTTCATTTCCCGCAGAAATTGCAAACTGGGCCAAACACGACGTTAAAGGCACTGACTCTCCAAGTGGGGAGAGTGTTAGTAAAGCGTCTGGAATGTTGCACCCGAGTACCAGGGGACTTAAACTGAGACATATTTGAACACGTTTCCCGATCACACGGTGGATCATACTCTGGGTTCCACATGCATGTTTTAGCTGAAGGAAGAATCCCTTAAACCTGGAGAGTTGAGAACCATGGAATGGGTACCATGCAATATGACTTCAAAGGGTCTGCATTTGCTCACCGAAACTCACCAATCCTATCACTGCTGCGTTTATGCTGCTGTACACATGCTTGATTCCTTTTCGGAGACATATAAATCCATAGGTTTTAAGATTCTTACTATTCAGGTATATTTTTAGGCGTTTAATATGGGGTGTTGAGTCCACTTCGTTGAGGAAGGAGTAGCTCTTGTCTATTATATATTTGGCTTATGGAACGGTATCTGTGCTAATTTCAATCTCTGGTTTTATGCAGCACCCCAACTCACCTTTCCCCTTAAGCAAGCATAAGTTGGTTTTCTACATTTGAGACCCTGTTCTGTTTTGTAATTCAGTTCCTGGGTAGCCAAGTTTACATTCCGTGTATTAGTGATACATTATGATATTTCTTTTTCTGTGTGACATATTTCACTTAGAAGCATCGTACCTGAATCCACTCATTATGCTGCTACGGGCCTGATGACATAGATTTCATTGCTGAGTGATATTGCATTGTACGTAAGTACCACAAATTCTTTATTCATTTTTCGCTTTCTGTGATAATGAACTTGTACCATAAACGAGGTTCTTTTAAACAGAGCCATCCCAAATTTTGGGGTGGCTGTGTCTTTTTGATTTTAATTTCCCTAAGGTATAGGAGCATAAGTGGAAGTGCCCTAGGCTCTGTTGCTTTGTTTTTTAGATGTTTCAGGAAACACCATACACTTCTCCAGAGTGGCTGTTGGCAATTTACATCCCGCCCATCAGCATAACAAGGCTCCCAGTTCTCCATGGCCTGTCCTGCCTTTCTGGATTTTACACTTTTTTCAGATGGCCCTTTTGCCCGGGGGGCAGTGAGACTTCATTGTAGTGCAGATTTCCTTTGCAAGCTTGCTTGGTTGGCCAAAAAGGGCGTATGCGTTTTTTCCTGAATATATTCAGGAAAAAACGCATACGCCCTTTTTGGACAAGTGCATCATTGTGGACGTTCAGCCTGTTTTCATATGCTGTAAATGCAATTCCAGTCTACCTCCTGAAATCGGTTTCCTGCAATTCTGCCCCACTTTCAAGTCCTCTTGGTAGCCTTACTTCAATATATTTTTGGACGATAGCTGTCATTTATACCTCTGCAGTTTTGTGAATGACAGTGCCCCTGAGCTCCTTTCTTCAACTCGCTTTCTTGTGAGCTGGCCGCAACACCGCAGGATTGCTTCAGGCCCTAGTGTGGTTCTGGCACGAGAAGCTGAGCCTTTGGTTAAATCCTCTTCCTGGTGGGAAATCAGAGTTAAATTTCCCCGTCCAGACACCTCCAGCTAGTCTCTCATTGGTTCTCCTTATTCCTGTTTATCTTACGCAGAAATTGCAAACTGGCCAAACAGGAGGTTAAAGGCACTGACTCTCCAAGTGGGGAGAGTGTTAGTAAAGTGTCTGGAATGTTGCACCCGAGTACCAGGGGAAGAAAATTGAGACACATTTGAACACGTTTCCCAATCACACGGTGGATCATACTCTGGGTTCCACATGCATGTTTTAGCTGAAGGAAGAATCCCTTAAACCTGGAGAGTTGAGACCCATGTTACGGGTACCATGCAATATGATTTCAAAGGGTCTGCACTTCCTCACCGAACCTCACCAATCCTATCACTGCTGTGCTTATGCCATTGTACACACGCTTGATTCCCTTTCGGAGACATATAAATCCATAGGTTTTAAGATTCTTACCAGTCAGGTATATTCTTAGGCGTTTAATATGGCGTCTTGAGTCCACTTCGTTGAGCAAGGGGTAGCTCTGGTCTATTACATATTTGGCTTATGGAACGGTATCTGTGCCAATTTCAATCTCTGGTTTCATGCAGCACCCCAACTCAGCATTCCCCTTAAGCAAGCATAATTTGGTTTTCTACCTTTGAGACCCTGTTCTGTTTTGTAATTCAGTTCCTGTGTAGCCAAGTTTACATTCCGTGTAGTAGTGATATCTTATGATGTTTCTTTTTCTGTGTGACATTTCACTTAGAATCAGCGTATCTGAATCCACTCATTATGCTGCTACAGGCCTGATGACATATTTTTCATTGCTGAGTGATATTGCATTGTATGTAAGTACCACAACTTCTTTATACATTTTTCACTTTCAGCGATATTGAACTTGTACCGTAAACGAGGTTCTTGTAAACAGAGCTGTCCCAAACTTTGGGCTGGCTGTGTCTTTTTATTTTAATTTCCCTAAGCTATAGGACCATAAGTGGAAGTGCCCTAAGCTCTGTTGCTTTGTTTTTTGGATATTTCAGGAAACACCATACAGTTCTCCAGAATGGTGTTTGCAATTTACATCCCGCCCATCAGCATAACAAGGCTCCCAGTTCTTCATGGCCTGTCCTACCTTTCTGGATTTTACACTTTTTTCAGATGGCCCTTTTGACTGGGGGGCAGTGAGACTTCATTGTAGTGCAGATTTCCTTTGCAAGCTTGCTTGGTTGGCCAAAAAGGGCGTATGCGTTTTTTCCTGAATATATTCAGGAAAAAACGCATACGCCCCTTTTGGCCAAGTGCATCATTGTTGACATTCTGAGTCTTTTCATATGTTTTCAATGCAGTTCCAGTCTACCTCCTGAAATCGGTTTCCTGCAATTCTTCCTTGCTGTCAGTGCCTCTTCATAGCCTTACCTCAATATACTTTTGGAAAATAGTTGGCCTTTATAACTCTGCAGGTTTTTGAATTGCAGTGGCCCTTAGCTCTATTTTTCAGCTCTTATTTTTGTGATCTTGCCTCATATCCACAGAATTTCTTCAGGCCCTATTCTTCTTCTGGGGCGCCTTGCTCGGCCTTTGGTTAATTCTTCTTCCTGATGTGAAATTAGAGTGACATGTGCCCATTGAAACCGCTACATCTATTTTCTCACTGGTTCCCCCTATTTCTATTCATCCTCCACACTAACTGCAGACTGTGCGATACCAGAACTTAAAGGCATTGACTCTCCATGTGGAGATGTTGTTAGTAAAGTGGCTGGAATGTTGATCCGGAGCCCCAGGAGAGGAAAATGAGGTGCGTTTTAGAAACCTTTCCCAATCATATGGTATACCATCCGCTGGATTTCCCATGCATGGTTTAGCTGTAGGAAGATTCCCTTCAACCTGGAGTGTTGGGACCCTTGGAATGAGTAGCATGAAGTATTGCATTAAACTTTCGGCAGTTGCTCACCAAAGCTCACCAATCCTCTCAGCCCCAAGTGTCCAGCCTTATGTCTTATCCAGCTGTGGGTTTATATGTGGTCATTCCAGGTTGCATCACAGCCCCTGAGTGAATTTTGTAAGAATTTTTCTCTCTTTCATTGTTTCTGCGTTTTGGTTTTAAAATTTATTTCTATAATGGGGTTTAGCTCATTTTCACTGCTGTGTTTGTGCCGCTCTGCGCACACTTGATTCCCTTATGGAGATATATCAATACATGGGTTTTAAGATTCTTATTACTCAGATATATTTCTCTGTGATGTATAGGGTGTGTTGAGGCCAGTTCATTGAGCAAGGTGTAGATCTTGTCTAATACCTATTTGGTTTATTGAACGGTATCTGTGCTAATTTCAAACTCTGGTTTTATGCATCACCCCACCTCTCCTTTCCCCTTAAGCTGACATAAGTGTGTTTTCTAAATGTGAGACACTGTTCTGTTTTGTAATTCATTTTTTGTGCAGCCATATTTATCCTCCCTCTATAAGTGATATCTTATGATATGTTTCTTTTTCTGTTTGACTTATTTCAAGTAGTATTATCGGAGCTAAATCCACTCTTTATCCTTCTACTAGCCTTATTACATTGATTTCATGGTGAAGAGATATTCCATTGTACATAAGTACCACATTTTCTTTATCCATTGTTCTCTTTCCTGGGATATTTAAGGTGTACTGAAGTTGAGGTTCTTGTAAACAGAGTAGCCCTAAACTGTGGTGTGCTTGTGTCTTGTTGATTTTTAGACTTCCCTAGATATACTTCCATGATTGGAAGTGCCCTATGCTCTGTAGCTCTGTTTTTTAGATGATTTAGGAACCACCATACACTTCTCCAGAGTGGCTCTCGGCAGTTCACACACTGTCCATCAGCATATAAAGGCTCCCTGTTCTCCATGGCCTGTCCTGCATTTCTGGTTTTTACAATTTTTTCGGATGGCCCTTTTGACCGGTGGGAAATGAGACTTCTTTGTTGTGCACATTTGCATTGCTTGCTTGCTTGGTTGCCCATAAAGTGCGTATGCGTTTTTTCCTGGATATATTCAGGAAAAAACGCATATTCCCTTTTGGGCCAACTGCATCATTGTCGAAATTCTGCCGCTTTTCATGTGCTTTAAAGACAAGTCCAATCTATCTCTTGAAATCTGTTTCTTGCAATTCTGTCTTGCATTCAGATCCTCTTCTTTGCCTTACCTCAACATATTTTTGGACGTTAGTTTTCATTTATAACTCTGCAGGTTTGTGAATTGCAGTGACCCTGAGCTCCATTTTTTAAGTTGCTCTTTTGTGAGCTGGCCTCAAAACCGCAGGATTGCTTCAGGCCCTATTTTGGCTCTGGCGAGGCAGGCTGAGCCTTCTTTTAATTCTTATTCTTAATGGGAAATTAGAGTGACATGTGCCCGTCCAAACCCCTACAACTATTCTCTCATTGGTTCCCCCTCTTCCCGTTCATCCTCCTCACAATTTGCAAAATGTGTGAAACAGAAGTTTAAATGTGCTGATTCTCTAAGTGGGGAGATTCTAAGTAACGTGGCTGGAATGATGAACAGGAGCACCAGGAGAGGATAAATGAGGTGCATTTTAGACACATCTCCCGATCACATGGTGTACAGTCCTCTGGGTTTTCCATGCATGTTTTAGCTGTAGGAAGATTCCTTGAACCTGCAGATTTGGGACCCATTGAATGGGTACCAGGTAGTATTACTTTAAAGGGTGTGCATTTCCTCACCCAACCTCACATTTCTCTTAGCGCGAACAGTTTCCAGTCCTGCATTTCTGGTGTTTACACTTTATGACGATGGCTCTTCTGACTGATGCGAAGTGATATCTTTTGTAGTATTGATTTCCAGTGCCCACCTGTTTGGTTGGCTAAAAAAGTGTATGCCCTTTTCTTGAATATATACAGAAAAAAAACGCATACAGCCTTTTTGGCCAACTGCAATGTTGGCAATGTTCAGCCCTTTTTCTTGT
The DNA here is from genome assembly GCF_949774975.1 of Lagenorhynchus albirostris. Lineage (NCBI taxonomy): Eukaryota > Metazoa > Chordata > Mammalia > Artiodactyla > Delphinidae > Lagenorhynchus > Lagenorhynchus albirostris. The sequence goes on along the minus strand of NC_083095.1, from coordinate 109,125,862 downwards.
GCTTAATGGCGAGTCCTTTCTACCTCCTCAAATCCCTTTCCTGACATTCTCCCTTGCTTACCAATCCTTTTCTCTGACTTTCCTCAAGACATTTTTCAGTGATAGATATTTTCAACTCTGCAGTTTTGTGAATTTTACTGCCCCTGAGTTCCATTGTTCAACTTGTGTTTATGGGAACTGGCCACAAAGCAGTGGGATTTCCTCAAGCCCTATACTGTTTCCATGGGCAACACTAGCCTTTGGTCAATTCGTCTTCCTGATTGGAAATTAGAGTGACATGTGCCTGTCTGAACACCTAGGACTTGTCTCTCATTGTTCCTCATCCTTCCGCTTCATCCTCTGGACAAATTCCAAACTGTACGCAACAGGATGTTGGCAGTGCTGACATCTCCAAGTGGGGAGACTGTTAGTAAAGACGCTGGAGGGGTGAACCCAAGCACCAGGAGATGAGGAGATGAGATGCCTTTTCCAAACTCTTCCCGATCAGATGGTATACCATCCTCTGGATGTGACAGACATGTTTTAGCAGTAGGAAGAGTCCCATTCATGTAAGGAGAACACCAGGGCTTTTTCAAAATCAGTGTCTCCCCGAAACCCAAACTGGGGAATTTTTTAAGCTACGGCTACACATATGTTCATTAAGGGCCTTGGGAAGTAGGCAGAGTCCAAACTTTAGATGATTGAAGTCTTCAGGGTCAGAAGCACTCACCACCGGCTTCCCTTAGGTTACACTTTAACTGTCATTGATAGATGATGTCAATAAAAATATCTATTCTTTTTCCGATTATTTCCCCTTATAGGTTATTGCAAAATATTGAGTGTAGTTCCCTGTGCTATACAGTAGTTCCTTGTTGATGATCTATTTTATACATAGCAGTGTGTATGTGTTAATTCCAAACTGTTAATTTATCCCTCCTCCCACCTTTCCCCTTTGGTAATAATAAATTATAAGATTTTATACTTCCCAGAAATGGGGGAGCTGAAAGAGAGGTATCATTTTCAATGGAAAAGCATTTAAAACAAGATTGAAGCTTTAACCAAGATTATTAGATGTACATCCTTGGAAAGAAATCACTTCATTTCTCTAATATTGACCTGACAAATAAGACAAACCTTTTCACTGAACTTGCTTATAATAAAGTGATGGAAATATCAAATGGAAGTGTTAGAAACATCTTATTTTACCCGAGCCTTATAAACTGTTCTATGTTAACGACAGTTTGGCTCACACATCTGTTCATTGAAGTTACAATAGTCTCAATTTCTGTTACTGATCCTCCAGAGTGGACCCCAACAAGTGTCCCCCTGCCCAGTGTCATTGGGGCCAACAGATCGAGACTGAGTTTGGTTCACAAGCAAAGGAAACTTTATATTTTGATCAGAGAATGGAGAGGTGAGAGCATGCACTACCCCGTGGGCTGTGGGCTGGGCTGCTGTGTAGAGATCCTGTCAGAGTCAGTGGGAGGGAGGGGGCGGAGCTCTCGAGGGCCGGGTTGGCTGCAGCTCAGGCTCTATATCTCGGAGTCTGCACTGGGCCCCAGGAGCTGAGGTGTCGACCCAGCCATTCTGCACTAGGAAATCTGGTCTGAAGTGCCGGGTGTGGAACCTCTGCATGCGGGACCCTAGGAGCACGTGAAATTAGACAAAGCACAAAGGATCAAAAAGGTCAGACTTGACTTTATTGCCCAGATTCTATTTTTATCTCCCAGGGATTTTTAATGGGCTTTGCTGGGGACAAACCCCTCCTCTGCCTTTTGTCCCGTTCCTCATTCTTGGAGTGCTGAGGGTGCAGACCCTTCTTCTGTAACTGCTGAGTGCTGAGTTGGGAGCCCTCATACCAGGGGACGAGGGTCAGAACTTCTCCCCAGCAGCCTCCAGGTGACGTTGATTGGCCCCAGGACCCCTGCCTCCCTGCTCGTCCGCCTGAGCACCAGCATTGGAAGTGTTATAGACTCTAATGACCTTTAAGGGTCCAGGAAAGAGATGTGCAGAGACGCTGTGGGGGCCGGTTTCACCCCGCCCCACATTTGTTCGGCCACCTTAGGCTGACCGTTTCTGCCAGCCTAGATGCTCTGACCAGTAGTCTGCTCTTTCTTCAATTAGGCCCCTGAATTAACGTAAAAACAGCACCAGGTGTCAGAGCCCTGCCCGCTCGACTCCCAGACAGTCCAGGGTCAGTGGTGATCAAGGACCATGATGGCCACTGAGTCAACAGCCTTTTGAAGTAAACAGGAGTCCAGCCGGTCTTATTGGCCACCATCATCACGGTGTCTGTAGGCTTTTCTATGGTGACAGTGTGATATACGGTTCCCCCGCCAAGTTTATTAGCTCCCCTCCGGGTGCAGTAAGTCCTGCGAGCAGTAGTCTACTCCTTCGGGACACACTATTGTTGTTTTATGAGAGAAACTCCAGGTCAAGTGATGTTCACACGAGTCGTCATGGTGCCCTGTTGCCCCCGGTTATCTCTCTGGATGTTGGAGTTGGAGGGCCTCCTCACTCGAGGTCGGTGTGCCCACGGAGCGAACCCTGCAACTTCAGGGCATGGTTGGTGATTAGGATCACCACGTGGGGTCCTTTTCCCTTAGGAGGGAGGTGGCCTTTTGGGCTGCTGATTTCCAGGTTTTTAGATACCGCCAGTATCTTGGCCAGATGTGGCAGTGGGCCAAGCCCCTTGGTGACTGTAGTTTATCCTACTTGGATGGCATTCTTGCATTGTTCCATTTCAAGTGGTCCCAGTTTTTGCACTAATTCTGCAATGGCGATTCACCTTTCACCGGGAATGTAAAGGTCAAAGGGTTTAGCTCAATTAGGGAGTTCCAGGGCAAGGGTCTGAATTGACTGCTCTTTCCATTCTTGAAAGGCCACTTCTGGATTCTGTTCAAAAGGATCATCATCTTTTCCTTTCAGTGTTTCATATAGAGGCCCAGCTAGTAGACTCTAGTTAGGGATCCAGAAGCAGCAAACCCTGGCCTCCCCAGGAACACCTAAGCTGTCTTCTCGTTTTAGAAAGGGGTAAGGCTGCAAATGGTTTCTTCCTTTTCCTGGGATGGGATTCTCTGACCTTGTGTGAGAATGAAGCCCAGGCAGGTCACCGCAGTCTGTGATATTTGAGCTTTTTCTTGGACAACTTCTATCCTTTATTGGCTTGGTAGTTCAGAGGTCTCCTTAGTAGGGCTGGCGATCAGAATGTCGTCTGCATATTGAAGGAGGGTTTCCTTTTCCAGAGGTAGAACTTTTCGGTCTTTAGCTAAGCTTTCCCCAAAGATGGTGTGGGAATTTTTGAGCCCTTGGGGCAAGACGGCCCGGAAGTATTGTTTTAGTTGTATGTTGAGTCCTGCCACTCACAAGCCAAAATTTCTTGTGACTCTGGGACTAATGGAATACAAAAGAAGGCATCATTGAAGACTAATACAGAATACCATGTCCTGGTGGTTGGTAGAATGACCAGCAGGGTGTAGGAATCAGGAGCAACTGGAGGTATATCCTCGGTGGCTTCACTGACTGTCCTGACATCCTTTACCAGGTCCCCAGCAGCCCATGGGGCTCTCGTGGTCAGGTCAATCCCAGGATATGGAGCTCTCCTGGGCAGGTACCCCACCCCCAACCCAGCCCACGGGGCTCTCATGGTCAGACCCCTCCCAGGATACAGAGCTACCCTTGCAGGTACCGTGGCAGGGCTGGGCACACAGGAACCGTGCACATAGCCCTCATTGAAGAGCACCCCCAGCTCACCTGTCGCTCAGAGCTGACACAGAGCACCTCAGAGCAGGACTTGAACTAACAAACAGCAGCTCCGACAGGTCTGTGACCCTGGGCATCACTCTGTGTGGCCTCCCTCCACCTGGTCTTCCAGAGACTTCCACTGCACCCGGGGCACCAGGCCTCTGTCTCCAACCACCACCCACCCCTCCTCTCCCTGACTCCTGGGTTCCTCTCATTAGGAGAGGGTTTTCTTGAAGTTGTCTCCCACTCATGGGCCAGATAAAATGATTAGAAAACAAGCCAAAGCTGCAGCCCCTTGTCTATCCTGACTCTCAGGAGCCCACACCTGTTCCTTGGACCTGGCCGGTTCAGCAAGTTCCATTTTCTGCAACTGTGAGTCCCTGAGAGGTGATGATTGGCTGACCTGGGCAGGCTTACCGTGCCGGCCAGCCCTCCCCAGGTGTGCCTGGGTTGAGATCAATATAAATACCACTCCAGGCAGCAAAAGCCCCTGCAGCTGTACCTGACGCCATTTTCTCTGCCCTGTCAGCAGTCTCGGGGCTGGGCTGGTGGGAGGGAGTGAGAGGCCACGGCTTTGTGGGTGGTCCAGTGTGAGTGGGGCTCTGCTGGACTTTCTGCAGCAGTTGCCAGGCTGCCACCTGCTAAAGAAGAGGATGTGTCACCCATACCTGCTGCTGGAATTTCTCCCTGGGCAGAGGTGAGGAAGGAAAAAAGCAGTGGGGGCAGGGACAGGACGGGTATCTCAGGCAGGGAAATGGAAATCTTCCAGAAGAGCACCCAGGGCCAGGACCATCCTGGCTGGCCTGCAGGCACCAAGTCAGCTGGCATGCTGTCACTCGTGTGGCTCCATGGCCCTTTCTCTAGGCTTTCAAGTCCTTGTATATATTCAGGTGTTTTACCTGGGAAGGGTGGGAACAGTTCAGCAGCAACTGGCCTGGGGCTCAGCTCACGTTTACTCACAGATGCCTCGGCACGGCGCCCCAGCTTTGCAATGAGGACGCTTGTTGTGTGGGGGCTGCTGGCTGAATGGGAGACGATTCCCCACCACTGACCAACTTCAGAATTGTTTACAACTGGAGCAAGTGCCCTGCTACGGTTTTCCTCTGAGTAACTGGTGGGTTCTGTTTTTTTTTTTTCTCTTTTTCGTTTTTGGTTCAAGGTAGATTTTATTCCTCTTTTTTGTATTTACAGATATAAGCATGGAAATAATTTATTCATATAAATACATGTATGTGAAGGGAATAATTGTTTTTTCTGTTTTATTTTTTAAATTTTATTTCTTTTTAATTTTGAATTTTATTTTATATTTTTATACAGCAGGTTCTTATTGGTTATCTATTTTATACATATAAATGTTTACATGCCAATCCCAATCTCTCAACTCCTCCCACCACCACCCCTCCAAGAGCTTTCCCCCCTTGTTGTCCATACGATTGTTGTCTACATCTGTTGCTCTATTTATGCCTTGCAAAACGGTTAATCTGTACAGTTTTTCTAGGTTCCACATAGATGCATGAATATACAAGATTTGTTTTTCTCTTTCTGACTTACTTCACTCTGTATGACAGTCTCTAGATCCATCGACGTCTCTACAAATGACCCAATTTCATTCCTTTCATGGCTTAGTAATATTCCATTTTATATATGTACCACATCTTTATGCATTCGTCTGTCTGTGGGCATTTAGGTTGCTTCCATTACCTCGATACTGTAAATAGTGATGCAATGAACATTGCGGTGAATGTCTCTTTTTGATTTATGGTTTTGTCTGGGTATATGTCCAGTACTGGGATTGCTGTATCATATGGTAATTCTATTATTAGTTTCTTAAGAAACTCCATATTGTTCTCCATAGTGACTGTATCAATTTATATTCCCAACAATAGTGGAAGAGGCTTCCTTTTCTCCACACCCTGTCCAGCATTTGTTGTTTGTAGATTTTCAGATGATGCCCATTCTAACAGGTGTGAGGTGATACCTCATTGTTGAGTCCATTTCGTTGAGCAAGGGGTAGGTCTAGTCTATTACATATTTGGCTTATGGAACGGTATCTGTGCTAATTTCAATCTCTGGTTTTATGCAGCACCCCAACTCACCTTTCCCCTTAAGCAAGCATAAGTTGGTTTTCTAAACTTGAGACCCTGTTCTGTTTTGTAATTCAGTTCATGTGTAGCCAAGTTTACATTCCGTGCATTAGTGATACCTTATGATGTTTATTTTTCTGTGTGACTTATTACACTTAGAATCATCATGCCTCAATCCACTCATTATGCTGGTACAGGCCTGGTGACACAGATTTCATTGCTGAGTGGTATTCTGTTGTACGTAAGTACCGCAACTTCTTTATCAATTATTTGTTCTCTAGGATATTTAACTTGTACCGTAGAAGAGGTTCCTGTAAACAGAGCCGTCCCAAATTTTGGGGTGGCTGTGTCTTTTTGATTGTAATTTCCCTAAGCTATAGGACCATAAGTAGAAATGCCCTAGACTCTGTTGTTTTGTTTTTCAGATGTATCAGGAAACACCATAGGCTTCTCCAGAGTGGCTGTTGGCAATTTACATCCCGCCCATCAGCATAACAAGGCTCCTTTTTCCCCATGGCCTATCTTGCCTTTCTGGATTTTACACTTTTTTCAGATGGCCCTTTAGACAGGGGGGAAGTGGCACTTCATAGTAGTTCGGATTTCCATTGCAAGCTTGCTTGGTTTGCCAAAAAGGGCGTATGTGTTTTTTCCTGAATATATTCAGGAACAAACTCATACGCCCTTTTTTGCCAAGTGCATCATTGTCGATGTTCTGCCTCTTTTCCTATGCTTTAAATGCAAATCCAGTCTACCTCCTGAAATCGGTTTCCTGCAATTCTGCCCCGCTTTCAAGTCCTCTTGGCAGCCTTACTTCAATATATTTTTGGACGTTATCTGTCATTTATAACTCTGCAGGTTTGTGAATTACAGGGCCCCTGAGCTCCTTTCTTCAACTCACTTTCTTGTGAGCTGGCCGCAAACCCGCAAGACTGCTTCAGGCCCTAATCTGCTTCTGACATGGCACACTGAGCCTTTGGTTAATTCCTCTTCCTGGTGGGAAATGAGTGTTAAATATGCCCGTCCAGACACCTACCTCACTCTCAACCCCTTGGTGATGTGGGTCCTCTGGTTTGTGGCCACCTTTGCTGGGTTCCTCACCTTTCGATAACGTAGCTCCACTAGTGTGAGGACACTCCTGCCTGGTTCTCATCCACGTGGTTATGTGAACCCCCTGGTGAGAGTCTGTTTTTGGCTGTGTTCCTCACCCTTCTGTGAGGGAGACCCTCTGCTGATAGGTCACTCCTGCATGGCTGGCACACATTGCCTTGGTGAAGTCAGCCGTGTGGTGGCAGTTGGAGCATGCTGGGAATCTCCTCCCACCGGTGATGAGGGCCCTCTTGCGTCAGGCCCTAACTGCTGGGCTCACCAACTTTTCTTAGTGAGCCCAATGATGCTTGGGCACTCCTCTTAGGATCCCATCTCCATGGGGATGTGGGCCTTCTGCTCTGAGGTTCCAACGGCTGGGTTGTTCACATTTTCATGATGTGGGCTCTCTGGTGATAGTTCACAGAGGCCTGGATCCCATAGCCTCTGTGCTCTTGGCCGCCTGCTGGGAGGTTCCAACTGCTGGATTCCTCACTTTTTTAAATTTTTTGGGCCCTCTATTGTGAGGATCCTCCTGCCTGCCTCACTCCCAGCCCCTTCGTGATGTATGTCCTCTGGTTTGAGGCCACATGTGCTGGGTTCCTCACCTTTCGATGATGTGGGACCAATGGTCTTAGGAGACTCCTGCCTGGTTCACATCCCCTTGGTGATGTGGGCCCTCTGTTGAGAGTCTGATCCTGGCTGGGTTCCTCACCCATCTGTGAGGTGGGCCGTCTGCTGTGAGGTCACTCCTGCCTGGCATGCTCACCTCGCCTTGTGGACATGAGCCCTCTGGTGGCACTTGGAGCCTGCTGGGAGCCTCCTCCCCTCGGTGATGAGGGCCCTCTGGCATCAGGCCCTAACTGCTGGGCTCCCCACATTTTGTGATGTGCGACCAGTGGTGCGAGGACACTCCAGCCAGGTTCACATCCCCATTGGGATGTGGGCCTTCTGCTCTGAGGTCCCAACGGCTGGGTTGTTCACAGTTTCATGATGTGGGCTCTCTGCTCTTAGTTCACTCTGGCCTGGATGCCATAGCCTCTGTGCTCTGGGCCGCCTGCTGGGAGGTTCCAACTGCTCGATTCCTCAACTTTTGTATTCTATGGGTCCTGTGTTGTGATGCTCCTCCTGCCTGCCTCACTCGCAACCCCTTCGTGATGTGGGTCCTCTGGTTTGAGGCCACATGTGCTGGGTTCCGCAACTTTCAATGATGTGACCCCACTGGTCTGAGGACACTCCTGCCTGGTTGCCATCCCCTTGGTGATGTGGGCCTTCTGGTGACAGTCTTATCCTGGCTGGGTTCCTCACTCTTCTGTGAGGTAGGCCCTCTGCTGTGAGGTCAATCCTGCCTGACTTGCACACATCACCTTGGCGACGTGGGCCCTCTGTTGGCACATGGAACCTGCTGGGAGCATCCTGCCCTCGGTGATGACGGCCCTCTAGCATCAGGCCCTAACTGCTGGGCTCCCCACGTTTTCTGATGTGAGCCCAGTGATGCCAGGACACTCCTGTCAGGTTCCCATCCCCATGGGGATGTGGGCTTTCTGCTCTGAGGTCCCAACGCCTGGGTTGCTCACAGTTTCATGATGTGGGCTCTCTGCTGTTAGTTCACTCCTGCCTGCATCCCATAACTTCTGTGCTCTCGGCTGCCTGCTGGGAGGTTCCAAATGCTGGATTCCTCACCTTTTTTATTCTTTGGGCCCTCTGTTTTTAGGCTACTCCTACCTGCCTCACTCCCATCCCCTTTGTAATGTATGTCCTCTGATCTGAGGCCGCATGTGCTGGGTTCCTCACCTTTCGATGATGTGGCCCCACTGGTGGGAGGACAGTCCTGACTGGTTCCCATCCCCTTGGTGTTGTGGGCCCTCTGGCGAGAGTCTCATCCTGCCTCGGTTCCTCACCCTTCTGTGAGATAGGCCCTCTGCTGTGAGGTCACTACTGCCTGGCTGGCGCATGCCACCTTGTAGACGTGGGCCCTCTGTTGGCAGTTTGAACCTGCTGGGAGTCTCCTCCCCTCAGTTATGAGGGCCCCCTGGCGTCAGGCCCTAACTGTTGGGCTCCTAACATTTTCTGATATGTGCTAAGTGGTGCAAGGCCACTCCTGCCAGGTTCCCATCCCAAAGGGGATGTGGGCCTTCTGTTCTGAGGTCCCAACGGCTGGGCTGCTCACAGGTTCATGATGTGGGCCCTCTGCTGTGAGTTCACTGCGGCCTGGATCCCATAGTCTTGGTGCTCTGGGCCACTTGCTGGGAGGTTCCAACTGCTGGATTCCTCAACTTTTATATTCTATGGACCCTGTGTTGTGAGGCCAGTCCTGCCAGCCTAATTCTGAACCCCTTGGTGATGTGGTTCCTCTGGTTTGAGGCTACATGTGCTGGGATCCTCACCTTTCGATGATGTTGTCCCACTGGTGTGGGGACACTCCTGCCTGGTTCCCATCCCCTTGTTGATGTGGGCCCTCTGGTGCGAGTCTGATCCTGACTGGGTTCGTCACACTTCTCTGAGGTGGGCCCTCTGCTGTGAGGTCATTCGTGCCTGGTTGGCACACATCGCCTTGGCGACGTCAGCCCTCTGGTGGCAGTTGGAGCCTGCTGGGAGCCTCCTTCCCTTGGTGATGAGGGTCCTCTGGCATCAGGCCCTAACTGCTGGTCTCCCAAAATTTTCTGATACGTTCTCAGTGGTGCGAGGACACTCCTACCAGATTTCCATCCCCATGGGGATGTGGGCCTCCTGCTCTGAGGTCCCAATGGCTGGGTTGGTCAGTTTCATGACATGGGCCCTCTTCTGTGAGTTCACTGTGGCCTGGATCCCATAGCCTCGGTGCTCTGGGCCGCCTGCTGGGAGGTTCCAACTGCTGGATTCCTCACTTTTTTATTCTATGGGCCCAGTGTTGTGAGGCTACTCCTGCCTGCCTCACTCCGAGGCCTTTGGTGATGTGGGTCCTCTGGTTTGAGGACACATGTGCTGAGTACCTCACCTTTCGATGATGTGGCCCCACTGGTGTGAAGACACTCCTGCCTGGTTCCCATCCCCTTGGTGATGTGGGCCCTCTGGTGAGAGTCTGAAGTTGGCTGGGTTTCTCACCATTCTGTGAGGTGGGACCTCTGCTGTGAGGTAACTCCTGCCTGGCTTGCTCAAGTTGCCTTGGCAACTTGAGCCCTCAGGTGGCAGTTGGAGCCTGCCGGTAATCTCCTGCCCTCAGTTATGAGAGATCTGGATAAAACATATATGCCATTTTTTGCCAAGTGCATTATTTTCCAAGTTCTGTCTCTTTTCCTATGCTTTAAGAGCGACTCCCGTGTACCTTTTGAAATCGGTTTCCTGCAATTCTGCCCCGCTTTCAAGTCCTCTTGGCAGCCTTACTTCAATATATTTTTGGACGATAGCTGTCATTTATAACTCTGCAGGTTTGTGAATGACAGTGCCCCTGAGCTCCTTTGTTCAACTCGCTTTCTTGTGAGCTGGCCGCAACACCGCAAGATTGCTTCAGGCCCTAGTGTGGTTCCGGCACGGCAAGCTGAGCCTTTGGTTAATTCCTCTTCCTGGTGGGAAATGAGAGTTAAATTTGCCCGTCCAGACACCTCCAGCTAGTCTCTCATTGGTTCTCCCTATTCCTGTTCATTTCCCGCAGAAATTGCAAACTGGGCCAAACAGGAGGTTAAAGGCACTGACTCTCCAAGTGGGGAGAGTGTTAGTAAAGCGTCTGGAATGTTGCACCCGAGTACCAGGGGACTTAAACTGAGACATATTTGAACACGTTTCCCGATCACACGGTGGATCATACTCTGGGTTCCACATGCATGTTTTAGCTGAAGGAAGAATCCCTTAAACCTGGAGAGTTGAGAACCATGGAATGGGTACCATGCAATATGACTTCAAAGGGTCTGCATTTGCTCACCGAAACTCACCAATCCTATCACTGCTGCGTTTATGCTGCTGTACACACGCTTGATTCCTTTTCGGAGACATATAAATCCATAGGTTTTAAGATTCTTACTATTCAGGTATATTTTTAGGCGTTTAATATGGGGTGTTGAGTCCACTTCGTTGAGCAAGGAGTAGCTCTTGTCTATTATATATTTGGCTTATGGAACGGTATCTGTGCTAATTTCAATCTCTGGTTTTATGCAGCACCCCAACTCACCTTTCCCCTTAAGCAAGCATAAGTTGGTTTTCTACATTTGAGACCCTGTTCTGTTTTGTAATTCAGTTCCTGGGTAGCCAAGTTTACATTCCGTGTATTAGTGATACCTTATGATATTTCTTTTTCTGTGTGACATATTTCACTTAGAAGCATCGTACCTGAATCCACTCATTATGCTGCTACGGGCCTGATGACATAGATTTCATTGCTGAGTGATATTGCATTGTACGTAAGTACCACAAATTCTTTATTCATTTTTCGCTTTCTGTGATAATGAACTTGTACCATAAACGAGGTTCTTTTAAACAGAGCCATCCCAAATTTTGGGGTGGCTGTGTCTTTTTGATTTTAATTTCCCTAAGCTATAGGAGCATAAGTGGAAGTGCCCTAGGCTCTGATGCTGTGTTTTTTAGATGTTTCAGGAAACACCATACACTTCTCCAGAGTGGCTGTTGGCAATTTACATCCCGCCCATCAGCATAACAAGGCTCCCAGTTCTCCATGGCCTGTCCTGCCTTTCTGGATTTTACACTTTTTTCAGATGGCCCTTTTGCCCGGGGGGCAGTGAGACTTCATTGTAGTGCAGATTTCCTTTGCAAGCTTGCTTGGTTGGCCAAAAAGGGCGTATGCGTTTTTTCCTGAATATATTCAGGAAAAAACGCATACGCCCTTTTTGGCCAAGTGCATCATTGTGGACGTTCTGCCTCTTTTCCTATGCTTTTCATGCAATTCCAGTCTACCTCCTGAAATCGGTTTCCTGCAATTCTGCCCCGCTTTCAAGTCCTCTTGGCAGCCTTACTTCAATATATTTTTGTACGATAGCTGTCATTTATAACTCTGCAGGTTTGTGAATGACAGTGCCCCTGAGCTCCTTTGTTCAACTCGCTTTCTTGTGAGCTGGCCGCAACACCGCAAGATTGCTTCAGGCCCTAGTGTGGTTCCGGCACGGCAAGCTGAGCCTTTGGTTAATTCCTCTTCCTGGTGGGAAATGAGAGTTAAATTTGCCCGTCCAGACACCTCCAGCTAGTCTCTCATTGGTTCTCCCTATTCCTGTTCATTTCCCGCAGAAATTGCAAACTGGGCCAAACAGGAGGTTAAAGGCACTGACTCTCCAAGTGGGGAGAGTGTTAGTAAAGCGTCTGGAATGTTGCACCCGAGTACCAGGGGACGAAAACTGACACACATTTGAACACGTTTCCCGATCACACGGTGGATCATACTCTGGGTTCCACATGCATGTTTTAGCTGAAGGAAGAATCCCTTAAACCTGGAGAGTTGAGACCCATGGAATGGGTACCATGCAATATGACTTCAAAGGGTCTGCATTTGCTCACCGAACCTCACGAATCCTATCACTGCTGCGTTTATGCTGCTGTACACACGCTTGATTCCTTTTCGGAGACATATAAATCCATAGGTTTTAAGATTCTTACTATTCAGGTATATTTTTAGGCGTTTAATATGGGGTGTTGAGTCCACTTCGTTGAGGAAGGAGTAGCTCTTGTCTATTACATATTTGGCTTATGGAACGGTATCTGTGCTAATTTCAATCTCTTGTTTTATGCAGCACCCCAACTCACCTTTCCCCTTAAGCAAGCATAAGTTGGTTTTCTACATTTGAGACCCTGTTCTGTTTTGTAATTCAGTTCCTGGGTAGCCAAGTTTACATTCCGTGTATTAGTGATATCTTATGATGTTTCTTTTTCTGTGTGACTTATTTCACTTAGAATCATCGTATCTGAATCCACTCATTATGGTGCTACGGGCCTGATGACATAGATTTCATTGCTGAGTGATATTGCATTGTACGTAAATACCACAAATTCTTTATTCATTTTTCGCTTTCTGTGATATTGAACTTGTACCATAAACGAGGATCTTGTAAACAGAGCCGTCCCAAACTTTGGGGTGGCTGTGTCTTTTTGATTTTAATTTCCCTAAGCTATAGGAGCATAAGTGGAAGTGCCCTAGGCTCTGTTGCTTTGTTTTTTAGATGTTTCAGGAAACACCATACACTTCTCCAGAGTGGCTGTTGGCAATTTACATCCCGCCCATCATCATAACAAGGCTCCCAGTTCTCCATGGCCTGTCCTGCCTTTCTGGATTTTACACTTTTTTCAGATGGCCCTTTTGCCCGGGGGGCAGTGAGACTTCATTGTAGTGCAGATTTCCTTTGCAAGCTTGCTTGGTTGGCCAAAAAGGGCGTATGCGTTTTTTCCTGAATATATTCAGGAAAAAACGCATACGCCCTTTTTGGCCAAGTGCATCATTGTGGACGTTCTGCCTCTTTTCCTATGCTTTTCATGCAATTCCAGTCTACCTCCTGAAATCGGTTTCCTGCAATTCTGCCCCGCTTTCAAGTGCTCTTGGCAGCCTTACTTCAATATATTTTTGGACGATAGCTGTCATTTATAACTCTGCAGGTTTGTGAATGACAGTGCCCCTGAGCTCCTTTCTTCAACTCGCTTTCTTGTGAGCTGGCCGCAACACTGCAAGACTGATTCAGGCCCTAGTGTGGTTCCGGCATGGCAAGCTGAGCCTTTGGTTAATTCCTCTTCCTGGTGGGAAATGAGAGTTAAATTTGCCCGTCCAGACACCTCCAGCTAGTCTCTCATTGGTTCTCCCTATTCCTGTTCATTTCCCGCAGAAATTGCAAACTGGGCCAAACACGACGTTAAAGGCACTGACTCTCCAAGTGGGGAGAGTGTTAGTAAAGCGTCTGGAATGTTGCACCCGAGTACCAGGGGACTTAAACTGAGACATATTTGAACACATTTCCCGATCACACGGTGGATCATACTCTGGGTTCCACATGCATGTTTTAGCTGAAGGAAGAATCCCTTAAACCTGGAGAGTTGAGAACCATGGAATGGGTACCATGCAATATGACTTCAAAGGGTCTGCATTTGCTCACCGAAACTCACCAATCCTATCACTGCTGCGTTTATGCTGCTGTACACATGCTTGATTCCTTTTCGGAGACATATAAATCCATAGGTTTTAAGATTCTTACTATTCAGGTATATTTTTAGGCGTTTAATATGGGGTGTTGAGTCCACTTCGTTGAGGAAGGAGTAGCTCTTTTCTATTACATATTTGTCTTATGGAACGGTATCTGTGCTAATTTCAATCTCTTGTTTTATGCAGCACCCCAACTCACCTTTCCCTTTAAGCAAGCATAAGTTGGTTTTCTACATTTGAGACCCTGTTCTGTTTTGTAATTCAGTTCCTGGGTAGCCAAGTTTACATTCCGTGTATTAGTGATACCTTATGATATTTCTTTTTCTGTGTGAGTTATTTCTCTTAGAATCATCGTACCTGAGTCCACTCATTATGCTGCTACGGGCCTGATGACATAGATTTCATTGCTGAGTGATATTGCATTGTACGTAAGTACCACAAATTCTTTATTCATTTTTCGCTTTCTGTGATATTGAACTTGTACCATAAACGAGGTTCTTGTAAACAGAGCCGTCCCAAACTTTGGGGTGGCTGTGTCTTTTTGATTTTAATTTCCCTAAGCTATAGGAGCATAAGTGGAAGTGCCCTAGGCTCTGTTGCTTTGTTTTTTAGATGTTTCAGGAAACACCATACACTTCTCCAGAGTGGCTGTTGGCAATTTACATCCCGCCCATCAGCATAACAAGGCTCCCAGTTCTCCATGGCCTGTCCTGCCTTTCTGGATTTTACACTTTTTTCAGATGGCCCTTTTGCCCGGGGGGCAGTGAGACTTCATTGTAGTGCAGATTTCCTTTGCAAGCTTGCTTGGTTGGCCAAAAAGGGCGTATGCGTTTTTTCCTGAATATATTCAGGAAAAAACGCATACGCCCTTTTTGGCCAAGTGCATCATTGTGGACGTTCTGCCTCTTTTCCTATGCTTTTCATGCAATTCCAGTCTACCTCCTGAAATCGGTTTCCTGCAATTCTGCCCCGCTTTCAAGTGCTCTTGGCAGCCTTCCTTCAATATATTTTTGGACGATAGCTGTCATTTATAACTCTGCAGGTTTGTGAATGACAGTGCCCCTGAGCTCCTTTCTTCAACTCTCTTTATTGTGAGCTGGCCGCAACACCGCAGGATTGCTTCAGGCCTTAGTGTGGTTCCGGCATGGCAAGCTGAGCCTTTGGTTAATTCCTCTTCCTGGTGGGAAATGAGAGTTAAATTTGCCCGTCCAGACACCTCCAGCTAGTCTCTCATTGGTTCTCCCTATTCCTGTTCATTTCCCGCAGAAATTGCAAACTGGGCCAAACAGGAGGTTAAAGGCACTGACTCTCCAAGTGGGGAGAGTGTTAGTAAAGCGTCTGGAATGTTGCACCCGAGTACCAGGGGACGAAAACTGAGACACATTTGAACACGTTTCCCGATCACACGGTGGATCATACTCTGGGTTCCACATGCATGTTTTAGCTGAAGGAAGAATCCCTTAAACCTGGAGAGTTGAGACCCATGGAATGGGTACCATGCAATATGACTTCAAAGGGTCTGCATTTGCTCACCGAACCTCAACAATCCTATCACTGCTGCGTTTATGCTGCTGTACACACGCTTGATTCTCTTTCGGAGACATGTAAATCCATAGGTTTTAAGATTCTTACTAGTCAGGTATATTCTTAGGCGTTTAATATGGGGTGTTGAGTCCACTTCGTTGAGGAAGGAGTAGCTCTTGTCTATTACATATTTGGCTTATGGAACGGTATCTGTGCTAATTTCAATCTCTTGTTTTATGCAGCACCCCAACTCACCTTTCCCCTTAAGCAAGCATAAGTTGGTTTTCTACATTTGAGACCCTGTTCTGATTTGTAATTCAGTTCCTGGGTAGCCAAGTTTTCATTCCGTGTATTAGTGATACCTTATGATATTTCTTTTTCTGTGTGACTTATTTCTCTTAGAATCATCGTACCTGAGTCCACTCATTATGCTGCTATGGGCCTGATGACATAGATTTCATTGCTGAGTGATATTGCCTTGTACGTAAGTACCACAAATTCTTTATTCATTTTTCGCTTTCTGTGATATTGAACTTGTACCATAAACGAGGTTCTTGTAAACAGAGCCGTCCCAAACTTTGGGGTGGCTGTGTCTTTTTGATTTTAATTTCCCTAAGCTATAGGAGCATAAGTGGAAGTGCCCTAGGCTCTGTTGCTTTGTTTTTTAGATGTTTCAGGAAACACCATACACTTCTCCAGAGTGGCTGTTGGCAATTTACATCCCGCCCATCAGCATAACAAGGCTCCCAGTTCTCCATGGCCTGTCCTGCCTTTCTGGATTTTACACTTTTTTCAGATGGCCCTTTTGCCCGGGGGGCAGTGAGACTTCATTGTAGTGCAGATTTCCTTTGCAATCTTGCTTGGTTGGCCAAAAAGGGCGTATGCGTTTTTTCCTGAATATATTCAGGAAAAAACACATACGCCCTTTTTGGCCAAGTGCATCATTGTGGACGTTCTGCCTCTTTTCCTATGCTTTTCATGCAATTCCAGTCTACCTCCTGAAATCGGTTTCCTGCGATTCTGCCCCGCTTTCAAGTGCTCTTGGCAGCCTTACTTCAATATATTTTTGGACGATAGCTGTCATTTATAACTCTGCAGGTTTGTGAATGACAGTGCCCCTGAGGTCCTTTCTTCAACTCTCTTTATTGTGAGCTGGCCGCAACACCGAAGGATTGCTTCATGCCCTAGGGTGGTTCCAGCACGGCAAGCTGAGCCTTTGGTTAATTCCTCTTCCTGGTGGGAAATGAGAGTTAAATTTGCCCGTCCAGACACCTCCAGCTAGTCTCTCATTGGTTCTCCCTATTCCTGTTCATTTCCCGCAGAAATTGCAAACTGGGCCAAACACGACGTTAAAGGCACTGACTCTCCAAGTGGGGAGAGTGTTAGTAAAGCGTCTGGAATGTTGCACCCGAGTACCAGGGGACCAAAACTGAGACACATTTGAACACGTTTCCCGATCACACGGTGGATCATACTCTGGGTTCCACATGCATGTTTTAGCTGAAGGAAGAATCCCTTAAACCTGGAGAGTTGAGACCCATGGAATGGGTACCATGCAATATGACTTCAAAGGGTCTGCATTTGCTCACCGAACCTCAACAATCCTATCACTGCTGCATTTATGCTGCTGTACACATGCTTGATTCTCTTTCAGAGACATGTAAATCCATAGGTTTTAAGATTCTTACTAGTCAGGTATATTCTTAGGCGTTTAATATGGGGTGTTGAGTCCACTTCGTTGAGGAAGGAGTAGCTCTTTTCTATTACATATTTGGCTTATGGAACGGTATCTGTTCTAATTTCAATCTCTGGTTTTATGCAGCACCCCAACTCACCTTTCCCTTAAGCAAGCATAAGTTGGTTTTCTACATTTGAGACCCTGTTCTGTTTTGTAATTCAGTTCCTGGGTAGCCAAGTTTACATTCCGTGTATTAGTGATACCTTATGATATTTCTTTTTCTGTGTTACTTATTTCTCTTAGAATCATCGTACCTGAGTCCACTCATTATGCTGCTACGGGCCTGATGACATAGATTTCATTGCTGAGTGATATTGCATTGTACGTAAGTACCACAAATTCTTTATTCATTTTTCGCTTTCTGTGATATTGAACTTGTACCATAAACGAGGTTCTTGTAAACAGAGCCGTCCCAAACTTTGGGGTGGCTGTGTCTTTTTGATTTTAATTTCCCTAAGCTATAGGAGCATAAGTGGAAGTGCCCTAGGCTCTGTTGCTTTGTTTTTTAGATGTTTCAGGAAACACCATACACTTCTCCAGAGTGGCTGTTGGCAATTTACATCCCGCCCATCAGCATAACAAGGCTCCCAGTTCTCCATGGCCTGTCCTGCCTTTCTGGATTTTACACTTTTTTCAGATGGCCCTTTTGCCCGGGGGGCAGTGAGACTTCATTGTAGTGCAGATTTCCTTTGCAAGCTTGCTTGGTTGGCCAAAAAGGGCGTATGCGTTTTTTCCTGAATATATTCAGGAAAAAACGCATACGCCCTTTTTGGCCAAGTGCATCATTGTGGACGTTCTGCCTCTTTTCCTATGCTTTTCATGCAATTCCAGTCTACCTCCTGAAATCGGTTTCCTGCGATTCTGCCCCGCTTTCAAGTCCTCTTGGCAGCCTTACTTCAATATATTTTTGGACGATAGCTGTCATTTATAACTCTGCATGTTTGTGAATGACAGTGCCCCTGAGCTCCTTTCTTCAACTCTCTTTCTTGTGAGCTGGCCGCAACACCACAGGATTGCTTCATGCCCTAGGGTGGTTCCGGCACGGCAAGCTGAGCCTTTGGTTAATTCCTCTTCCTGGTGGGAAATGAGAGTTAAATTTGCCCGTCCAGACACCTCCAGCTAGTCTCTCATTGGTTCTCCCTATTCCTGTTCATTTCCCGCAGAAATTGCAAACTGGGCCAAACAGGAGGTTAAAGGCACTGACTCTCCAAGTGGGGAGAGTGTTAGTAAAGCGTCTGGAATGTTGCACCCGAGTACCAGGGGACGAAAACTGAGACACATTTGAACACGTTTCCCGATCACACGGTGGATCATACTCTGGGTTCCACATGCATGTTTTAGCTGAAGGAAGAATCCCTTAAACCTGGAGAGTTGTGACCCATGGAATGGGTACCATGCAATATGACTTCAAAGGGTCTGCATTTGCTCACCGAACCTCAACAATCCTATCACTGCTGCGTTTATGCTGCTGTACACACGCTTGATTCTCTTTCGGAGACATGTAAATCCATAGGTTTTAATATTCTTACTAGTCAGATATATTCTCAGGCGTTTAATATGGGGTGTTGAGTCCACTTCGTTGAGGAAGGAGTAGCTCTTGTCTATTACATATTTGGCTTATGGAACGGTATCTGTGCTAATTTCAATCTCTGGTTTTATGCAGCACCCCAACTCACCTTTCCCCTTAAGCAAGCATAAGTTGGTTTTCTACATTTGAGACCCTGTTCTGTTTTGTAATTCAGTTCCTGGGTAGCCAAGTTTACATTCCGTGTATTAGTGATACCTTATGATATTTCTTTTTCTGTGTGACTTATTTCTCTTAGAATCATCGTACCTGAGTCCACTCATTATGCTGCTACAGGCCTGATGACATAGATTTCATTGCTGAGTGATATTGCATTGTACGTAAGTACCACAAATTCTTTATTCATTTATCGCTTTCTGTGATATTGAACTTGTACGATAAACGAGGTTGTTGTAAACAGAGCCGTCCCAAACTTTGGGGTGGCTGTGTCTTTTTGATTTTAATTTCCCTAAGCTATAGGAGCATAAGTGGAAGTGCCCTAGGCTCTGTTGCTTTGTTTTTTAGATGTTTCAGGAAACACCATACACTTCTCCAGAGTGGCTGTTGGCAATTTACATCCCGCCCATCAGCATAACAAGGCTCCCAGTTCTCCATGGCCTGTCCTGCCTTTCTGGATTTTACACTTTTTTCAGATGGCCCTTTTGCCCGGGGGGCAGTGAGACTTCATTGTAGTGCAGATTTCCTTTGAAGCTTGCTTGGTTGGCCAAAAAGGGCGTATGCGTTTTTTCCTGAATATATTCAGGAAAAAAACGCATACGCCCTTTTTGGCCAAGTGCATCATTGTGGACGTTCTGCCTCTTTTCCTATGCTTTTCATGCAATTCCAGTCTACCTCCTGAAATCGGTTTCCTGCAATTCTGCCCCGCTTTCAAGTCCTCTTGGCAGCCTTACTTCAATATATTTTTAGACGATAGCTGTCATTTATAACTCTGCATGTTTGTGAATGACAGTGCCCCTGAGCTCCTTTCTTCAACTCTCTTTATTGTGAGCTGGCCGCAACAGCGCAGGATTGCTTCAGGCCCTAGTGTGGTTTTGGCATGGCAAGCTGAGCCTTTGGTTAATTCCTCTTCCTGGTGGGAAATGAGAGTTAAATTTGCCCGTCCAGACACCTCCAGCTAGTCTCTCATTGGTTCTCCCTATTCCTGTTCATTTCCCGCAGAAATTGCAAACTGGGCCAAACAGGAGGTTAAAGGCACTGACTCTCCAAGTGGGGAGAGTGTTAGTAAAGCGTCTGGAATGTTGCACCCGAGTACCAGGGGACGAAAACTGAGACACATTTGAACACGTTTCCCGATCACACGGTGGATCATACTCTGGGTTCCACATGCATGTTTTAGCTGAAGGAAGAATCCCTTAAACCTGGAGAGTTGAGACCCATGGAATGGGTACCATGCAATATGACTTCAAAGGGTCTGCATTTGCTCACCGAACCTCAACAATCCTATCACTGCTGCGTTTATGCTGCTGTACACACGCTTGATTCTCTTTTGGAGACATGTAAATCCATAGGTTTTAAGATTCTTACTAGTCAGCTATATTCTTAGGCGTTTAATATGGGGTGTTGAGTCCACTTCGTTGAGCAAGGAGTAGCTCTTGTCTATTACATATTTGGCTTATGGAACGGTATCTGTGCTAATTTCAATCTCTGGTTTCATGCAGCAACCCAACTCACCTTTCCCCTTAAGCAAGCATAAGTTGGTTTTCTACATTTGAGACCCTGTTCTGTTTTGTAATTCAGTTCCTGGGTAGCCAAGTTTACATTCCGTGTATTAGTGATACCTTATGATATTTCTTTTTCTGTGTGACTTATTTCTCTTAGAATCATCGTACCTGAGTCCACTCATTATGCTGCTACAGGCCTGATGACATAGATTTCATTGCTGAGTGATATTGCATTGTACGTAAGTACCACAAATTCTTTATTCATTTTTCGCTTTCTGTGATATTGAACTTGTACGATAAACGAGGTTCTTGTAAACAGAGCCGTCCCAAACTTTGGGGTGGCTGTGTCTTTTTGATTTGAATTTCCCTAAGCTATAGGAGCATAAGTGGAAGTGCCCTAGGCTCTGTTGCTTTGTTTTTTAGATGTTTCAGGAAACACCATACACTTCTCCAGAGTGGCTGTTGGCAATTTACATCCCGCCCATCAGCATAACAAGGCTCCCAGTTCTCCATGGCCTGTCCTGCCTTTCTGGATTTTACACTTTTTTCAGATGGCCCTTTTGCCCGGGGGGCAGTGAGACTTCATTGTAGTGCAGATTTCCTTTGAAGCTTGCTTGGTTGGCCAAAAAGGGCGTATGCGTTTTTTCCTGAATATATTCAGGAAAAAAACGCATACGCCCTTTTTGGCCAAGTGCATCATTGTGGACGTTCTGCCTCTTTTCCTATGCTTTTCATGCAATTCCAGTCTACCTCCTGAAATCGGTTTCCTGCAATTCTGCCCCGCTTTCAAGTCCTCTTGGCAGCCTTACTTCAATATATTTTTAGACGATAGCTGTCATTTATAACTCTGCATGTTTGTGAATGACAGTGCCCCTGAGCTCCTTTCTTCAACTCTCTTTATTGTGAGCTGGCCGCAACAGCGCAGGATTGCTTCAGGCCCTAGTGTGGTTTTGGCATGGCAAGCTGAGCCTTTGGTTAATTCCTCTTCCTGGTGGGAAATGAGAGTTAAATTTGCCCGTCCAGACACCTCCAGCTAGTCTCTCATTGGTTCTCCCTATTCCTGTTCATTTCCCGCAGAAATTGCAAACTGGGCCAAACAGGAGGTTAAAGGCACTGACTCTCCAAGTGGGGAGAGTGTTAGTAAAGCGTCTGGAATGTTGCACCCGAGTACCAGGGGACGAAAACTGAGACACATTTGAACACGTTTCCCGATCACACGGTGGATCATACTCTGGGTTCCACATGCATGTTTTAGCTGAAGGAAGAATCCCTTAAACCTGGAGAGTTGAGACCCATGGAATGGGTACCATGCAATATGACTTCAAAGGGTCTGCATTTGCTCACCGAACCTCAACAATCCTATCACTGCTGCGTTTATGCTGCTGTACACACGCTTGATTCTCTTTTGGAGACATGTAAATCCATAGGTTTTAAGATTCTTACTAGTCAGCTATATTCTTAGGCGTTTAATATGGGGTGTTGAGTCCACTTCGTTGAGCAAGGAGTAGCTCTTGTCTATTACATATTTGGCTTATGGAACGGTATCTGTGCTAATTTCAATCTCTGGTTTCATGCAGCAACCCAACTCACCTTTCCCCTTAAGCAAGCATAAGTTGGTTTTCTACATTTGAGACCCTGTTCTGTTTTGTAATTCAGTTCCTGGGTAGCCAAGTTTACATTCCGTGTATTAGTGATACCTTATGATATTTCTTTTTCTGTGTGACTTATTTCTCTTAGAATCATCGTACCTGAGTCCACTCATTATGCTGCTACAGGCCTGATGACATAGATTTCATTGCTGAGTGATATTGCATTGTACGTAAGTACCACAAATTCTTTATTCATTTTTCGCTTTCTGTGATATTGAACTTGTACGATAAACGAGGTTCTTGTAAACAGAGCCGTCCCAAACTTTGGGGTGGCTGTGTCTTTTTGATTTTAATTTCCCTAAGCTATAGGAGCATAAGTGGAAGTGCCCTAGGCTCTGTTGCTTTGTTTTTTAGATGTTTCAGGAAACACCATACACTTCTCCAGAGTGGCTGTTGGCAATTTACATCCCGCCCATCAGCATAACAAGGCTCCCAGTTCTCCATGGCCTGTCCTGCCTTTCTGGATTTTACACTTTTTTCAGATGGCCCTTTTGCCCGGGGGGCAGTGAGACTTCATTGTAGTGCAGATTTCCTTTGCAAGCTTGCTTGGTTGGCCAAAAAGGGCGTATGCGTTTTTTCCTGAATATATTCAGGAAAAAAACGCATACGCCCTTTTTGGCCAAGTGCATCATTGTGGACGTTCTGCCTCTTTTCCTATGCTTTTCATGCAATTCCAGTCTACCTCCTGAAATCGGTGTCCTGCAATTCTGCCCCGCTTTCAAGTGCTCTTGGCAGCTTTACTTCAATATATTTTTGGACGATAGCTGTCATTTATAACTCTGCATGTTTGTGAATGACAGTGCCCCTGAGCTCCTTTCTTCAACTCTCTTTATTGTGAGCTGGCCGCAACACCGCAGGATTGCTTCAGGCCCTAGTGTGGTTTTGGCATGGCAAGCTGAGCCTTTGGTTAATTCCTCTTCCTGGTGGGAAATGAGAGTTAAATTTGCCCGTCCAGACACCTCCAGCTAGTCTCTCATTGGTTCTCCCTATTCCTGTTCATTTCCCGCAGAAATTGCAAACTGGGCCAAACAGGAGGTTAAAGGCACTGACTCTCCAAGTGGGGAGAGTGTTAGTAAAGCGTCTGGAATGTTGCACCCAAGTACCAGGGGACGAAAACTGAGACACATTTGAAAACGTTTCCCGATCACACGGTGGATCATACTCTGGGTTCCACATGCATGTTTTAGCTGAAGGAAGAATCCCTTAAACCTGGAGAGTTGAGACCCATGGAATGGGTACCATGCAATATGACTTCAAAGGGTCTGCATTTGCTCACCGAACCTCACTAATCCTATCACTGCTGCGTTTATGCTGCTGTACACACGCTTGATTCTCTTTCGGAAACATGTAAATCCATAGATTTTAAGATTCTTACTAGTCAGGTATATTCTTAGGCGTTTAATATGGGGTGCTGCGTCCACTTCGTTGAGCAAGGAGTAGCTCTTGTCTATTACATATTTGGCTTATGGAACGGTATCTGTGCTAATTTCAATCTCTGGTTTCATGCAGCAACCCAACTCACTTTTCCCCTTAAGCAAGCATAAGTTGGTTTTCTACATTTGAGACCCTGTTCTGTTTTGTAATTCAGTTCCTGGGTAGCCAAGTTTACATTACGTGTATTAGTGATACCTTATGATATTTCTTTTTCTGTGTGACTTATTTCTCTTAGAATCATCGTACCTGAGTCCACTAATTATGCTGCTACGGACCTGATGACATAGATTTCATTGCTGACTGATATTGCATTGTACATAAGTACCACAAATTCTTTATTCATTTTTCGCTTTCTGTGATATTGAACTTGTACCATAAACGAGGTTCTTGTAAACAGAGCCGTCCCAAACTTTCGGGTGGCTGTGTCTTTTTTATTTTAATTTCCCTAAGCTATAGGAGCATAAGTGGAAGTGCCCTAGGCTCTGTTGCTTTGTTTTTTAGATGTTTCAGGAAACACCATACACTTCTCCAGAGTGGCTGTTGGCAATTTACATCCCGCCCATCAGCATAACAAGGCTCCCAGTTCTCCATGGCCTGTCCTGCCTTTCTGGATTTTACACTTTATTCAGATGGCCCTTTTGCCTGTGGGGCAGTGAGACTTCATTGTAGTGCAGATTTCCTTTGCAAGCTTGCTTGGTTGGCCAAAAAGGGCGTATGCGTTTTTTCCTGAATATATTCAGGAAAAAACGCATACGCCCTTTTTGGCCAAGTGCATCATTGTGGACGTTCTGCCTCTTTTCCTATGCTTTTCATGCAATTCCAGTCTACCTCCTGAAATCGGTTTCCTGCAATTCTGCCCCGCTTTCAAGTGCTCTTGGCAGCCTTACTTCAATATATTTTTGGACGATAGCTGTCATTTATAACTCTGCAGGTTTGTGAATGACAGTGCCCCTGAGCTCCTTTGTTCAACTCGCTTTCTTGTGAGCTGGCCGCAACACCGCAGGATTGCTTCAGGCCCTAGTGTGGTTCCGGCACGGCAAGCTGAGCCTTTGGTTAATTCCTCTTCCTGGTGGGAAATGAGAGTTAAATTTGCCCGTCCAGACACCTCCAGCTAGTCTCTCATTGGTTCTCCCTATTCCTGTTCATTTCCCGCAGAAATTGCAAACTGGGCCAAACACGACGTTAAAGGCACTGACTCTCCAAGTGGGGAGAGTGTTAGTAAAGCGTCTGGAATGTTGCACCCGAGTACCAGGGGACGAAAACTGAGACACATTTGAACACGTTTCCCGATCACAGGGTGGATCATACTCTGGGTTCCATATGCATGTTTTAGCTGAAGGAAGAATCCCTTAAGCCTGGAGAGTTGAGACCCATGGAATGGGTACCATGCAATATGACTTCAAAGGGTCTGCATTTGCTCACCGAACCTCACCAATCCTATCACTGCTGCGTTTATGCTGCTGTACACACACTTTTTTCTCTTTCAGAGACATGTAAATCCATAGGTTTTAAGATTCTTACTAGTCAGGTATATTCTTAGGCGTTTAATATGGGGTGCTGCGTCCACTTCGTTGAGCAAGGAGTAGCTCTTGTCTATTACATATTTGGCTTATGGAACGGTATCTGTGCTAATTTCAATCTCTGGTTTTATGCAGCACCCCAACTCACCTTTCCCTTAAGCAAGCATAAGTTGGTTTTCAACATTTGAGACCCTGTTCTGTTTTGTAATTCAGTTCCTGTGTAGCCAAGTTTACATTCCGTGTATTAGTGATACCTTATGATATTTCTTTTTCTGTGTGACATATTTCACTTAGAATCATCGTATCTGAATCCACTCATTATGCTGCTACGGGCCTGATGACATAGATTTCATTGCTGAGTGATATTGCATTGTACGTAAGTATCACAAATTCTTTATTCATTTTTCGCTTTCTGTGATATTGAACTTGTACCATAAACGAGGTTCTTGTAAACAGAGCCGTCCCAAACTTTGCGGTGGCTGTGTCTTTTTGATTTGAATTTCCCTAAGCTATAGGAGCATAAGTGGAAGTGCCCTAGGCTCTGTTGCTTTGTTTTTTAGATGTTTCAGGAAACACCATACACTTCTCCAGAGTGGCTGTTGGCAATTTACATCCCGCCCATCAGCATAACAAGGCTCCCAGTTCTCCATGGCCTGTCCTGCCTTTCTGGATTTTACACTTTTTTCAGATGGCCCTTTTGCCCGGGGGGCAGTGAGACTTCATTGTAGTGCAGATATCCTTTGCAAGCTTGCTTGGTTGGCCAAAAAGTGCGTATGCGTTTTTTCCTGAATATATTCAGGAAAAAACGCATACACCCTTTTTGGCCAAGTGCATCATTGTGGACGTTCTGCCTCTTTTCCTATGCTTTTCATGCAATTCCAGTCTACCTCCTGAAATCGGTGTCCTGCAATTCTGCCCCGCTTTCAAGTGCTCTTGGCAGCCTTACTTCAATATATTTTTGGACGATAGCTGTCATTTATAACTCTGCAGGTTTGTGAATGACAGTGCCCCTGAGGTCCTTTCTTCAACTCTCTTTATTGTGAGCTGGCCGCAACACCGCAGGATTGCTTCAGGTCCTAGTGTGGTTCCGGCATGGCAAGCTGAGCCTTTGGTTAATTCCTCTTCCTGGTGGGAAATGAGAGTTAAATTTGCCCGTCCAGACACCTCCAGCTAGTCTCTCATTGGTTCTCCCTATTCCTGTTCATTTCCCGCAGAAATTGCAAACTGGGCAAAACACGACGTTAAAGGCACTGACTCTCCAAGTGGGGAGAGTGTTAGTAAAGCGTCTGGAATGTTGCACCCGAGTACCAGGGGACGAAAACTGAGACACATTTGAACACGTTTCCCGATCACACGGTGGATCATACTCTGGGTTCCACATGCATGTTTTAGCTGAAGGAAGAATCCCTTAAACCTGGAGAGTTGAGACCCATGGAATGGGTACCATGCAATATGACTTCAAAGGGTCTGCATTTGCTCACCGAACCTCAACAATCCTATCACTGCTGCGTTTATGCTGCTGTACACATGCTTGATTCTCTTTCGGAGACATGTAAATCCATAGGTTTTAAGATTCTTACTAGTCAGCTATATTGTTAGGCGTTTAATATGGGGTGTTGAGTGCACTTCGTTGAGCAAGGAGTAGCTCTTGTCTATTACATATTTGGCTTATGGAACGGTATCTGTGCTAATTTCAATCTCTGGTTTTATGCAGCACCCCAACTCACCTTTCCCCTTAAGCAAGCATAAGTTGGTTTTCTACATTTGAGACCCTGTTCTGTTTTGTAATTCAGTTCCTGGGTAGCCAAGTTTACATTCCGTGTATTAGTGATACCTTATGATATTTCTTTTTCTGTGTGAGTTATTTCTCTTAGAATCATCGTACCTGAGTCCACTCATTATGCTGCTACGGGCCTGATGACATAGATTTCATTGCTGAGTGATATTGCATTGTACGTAAGTACCACAAATTCTTTATTCATTTTTCGCTTTCTGTGATAATGAACTTGTACCATAAACGAGGTTCTTGTAAACAGAGCCGTCCCAAACTTTGGGGTGGCTGTGTCTTTTTGATTTTAATTTCCCTAAGCTATAGGAGCATAAGTGGAAGTGCCCTAGGCTCTGTTGCTTTGTTTTTTAGATGTTTCAGGAAACACCATACACTTCTCCAGAGTGGCTGTTGGCAATTTACATACCGCCCATCAGCATAACAAGGCTCCCAGTTCTCCATGGCCTGTCCTGCCTTTCTGGATTTTACACTTTTTTCAAATGGCCCTTTTGCCCGTGGGGCAGTGAGACTTCATTGTAGTGCAGATTTCCTTTGCAAGCTTGCTTGGTTGGCCAAAAAGGGCGTATGCGTTTTTTCCTGAATATATTCAGGAAAAAATGCATACGCCCTTTTTGGCCAAGTGCATCATTGTGGACGTTCTGCCTCATTTCCTATGCTTTTCATGCTATTCCAGTCTACCTCCTGAAATCGGTTTCCTGCAATTCTGCCCCGCTTTCAAGTGCTCTTAGCAGCCTTACTTCAATATATTTTTGGACGATAGCTGTCATTTATAACTCTGCAGGTTTGTGAATGACAGTGCCCCTGAGCTCCTTTGTTCAACTCGCTTTCTTGTGAGCTGGCCGCAACACCGCAAGATTGCTTCAGGCCCTAGTGTGGTTCCGGCATGGCAAGCTGAGCCTTTGGTTAATTCCTCTTCCTGGTGGGAAATGAGAGTTAAATTTGCCCGTCCAGACACCTCCAGCTAGTCTCTCATTGGTTCTCCCTATTCCTGTTCATTTCCCGCAGAAATTGCAAACTGGGCCAAACAGGAGGTTAAAGGCACTGACTCTCCAAGTGGGGAGAGTGTTAGTAAAGCGTCTGGTATGTTGCACCCGAGTACCAGGGGACTTAAACTGAGACATATTTGAACACGTTTCCCGATCACACGGTGGATCATACTCTGGGTTCCACATGCATGTTTTAGCTGAAGGAAGAATCCCTTAAACCTGGAGAGTTGAGACCCATGGAATGGGTACCATGCAATATGACTTCAAAGGGTCTGCATTTGCTCACCGAACCTCACTAATCCTATCACTGCTGCGTTTATGCTGCTGTACACACGCTTGATTCTCTTTTGGAGACATGTAAATCCATAGGTTTTAAGATTCTTACTAGTCAGGTATATTCTTAGGCGTTTAATATGGGGTGCTGCGTCCACTTCGTTGAGGAAGGAGTAGCTCTTGTCTATTACATATTTGGCTTATGGAACGGTATCTGTGCTAATTTCAATCTCTGGTTTTATGCAGCACCCCAACTCACCTTTCCCCTTAAGCAAGCATAAGTTGGTTTTCTACATTTGAGACCCTGTTCTGTTTTGTAATTCAGTTCCTGGGTAGCCAAGTTTACATTCCGTGTATTAGTGATACCTTATGATATTTCTTTTTCTGTGTGACTTATTTCTCTTAGAATCATCGTACCTGAGTCCACTCATTATGCTGCTACGGGCCTGATGACATAGATTTCATTGCTGAGTGATATTGCATTGTACGTAAGTACCACAAATTCTTTATTCATTTTTCGCTTTCTGTGATAATGAACTTGTACCATAAACGAGGTTCTTGTAAACAGAGCCGTCCCAAACTTTGGGGTGGCTGTGTCTTTTTGATTTGAATTTCCCTAAGCTATAGGAGCATAAGTGGAAGTGCCCTAGGCTCTGTTGCTTTGTTTTTTAGATGTTTCAGGAAACACCATACACTTCTCCAGAGTGGCTGTTGGCAATTTACATACCGCCCATCAGCATAACAAGGCTCCCAGTTCTCCATGGCCTGTCCTGCCTTTCTGGATTTTAAACTTTTTTCAGATGGCCCTTTTGCCCGGGGGGCAGTGAGACTTCATTGTAGTGCAGATTTCCTTTGCAAGCTTGCTTGGTTGGCCAAAAAGAGCGTATGCGTTTTTTCCTGAATATATTCAGGAAAAAATGCATACGCCCTTTTTGGCCAAGTGCATCATTGTGGACGTTCTGTCTCATTTCCTATGCTTTTCATGCTATTCCAGTCTACCTCCTGAAATCGGTTTCCTGCAATTCTGCCCCGCTTTCAAGTGCTCTTAGCAGCCTTACTTCAATATATTTTTGGACGATAGCTGTCATTTATAACTCTGCAGGTTTGTGAATGACAGTGCCCCTGAGCTCCTTTGTTCAACTCGCTTTCTTGTGAGCTGGCCGCAACACCGCAAGATTGCTTCAGGCCCTAGTGTGGTTCCGGCATGGCAAGCTGAGCCTTTGGTTAATTCCTCTTCCTGGTGGGAAATGAGAGTTAAATTTGCCCGTCCAGACACCTCCAGCTAGTCTCTCATTGGTTCTCCCTATTCCTGTTCATTTCCCGCAGAAATTGCAAACTGGGCCAAACAGGAGGTTAAAGGCACTGACTCTCCAAGTGGGGAGAGTGTTAGTAAAGCGTCTGGAATGTTGCACCCGAGTACCAGGGGACGAAAACTGAGACACATTTGAACACGTTTCCCGATCACACGGTGGATCATACTCTGGGTTCCACATGCATGTTTTAGCTGAAGGAAGAATCCCTTAAACCTGGAGAGTTGAGACCCATGGAATGGGTACCATGCAATATGACTTCAAAGGGTCTGCATTTGCTCACCGAAACTCACCAATCCTATCACTGCTGCGTTTATGCTTCTCTACACACACTTGATTCTCTTTTGGAGACATGTAAATCCATAGGTTTTAAGATTCTTACTAGTCAGGTATATTCTTAGGCGTTTAATATGGGGTGTTGAGTCCACTTCGTTGAGCAAGGAGTAGCTCTTGTCTATTACATACTTGGCTTATGGAACGGTATCTGTGCTAATTTCAATCTCTGGTTTTATGCAGCACCCCAACTCACCTTTCCCCTTAAGCAAGCATAAGTTGGTTTTCTACATTTGAGACCCTGTTCTGTTTTGTAATTCTGTTCCTGGGTAGCCAAGTTTACATTCCGTGTATTAGTGATACCTTATGATATTTCTTTTTCTGTGTGACTTATTTCTCTTAGAATCATCGTACCTGAGTCCACTCATTATGCTGCTACGGGCCTGATGACATAGATTTCATTGCTGAGTGATATTGCATTGTACGTAAGTTCCACAAATTCTTTATTCATTTTTCGCTTTCTGTGATATTGAACTTGTACCATAAACGAGGTTCTTGTAAACAGAGCCGTCCCAAACTTTGGGGTGGCTGTGTCTTTTTGATTTTAATTTCCCTAAGCTATAGGAGCATAAGTGGAAGTGCCCTAGGCTCTGTTGCTTTGTTTTTTAGATGTTTCAGGAAACACCATACACTTCTCCAGAGTGGCTGTTGGCAATTTACATCCCGCCCATCAGCATAACAAGGCTCCCAGTTCTCCATGGCCTGTCCTGCCTTTCTGGATTTTACACTTTTTTCAGATGGCCCTTTTGCCCCGGGGGCAGTGAGACTTCATTGTAGTGCAGATTTCCTTTGCAAGCTTGCTTGGTTGGCCAAAAAGGGCGTATGCGTTTTTTCCTGAATATATTCAGGAAAAAACGCATACGCCCTTTTTGGCCAAGTGCATCATTGTGGACGTTCTGCCTCTTTTCCTATGCTTTTCATGCAATTCCAGTCTACCTCCTGAAATCGGTGTCCTGCAATTCTGCCCCGCTTTCAAGTGCTCTTGGCAGCCTTACTTCAATATATTTTTGGACGATAGCTGTCATTTATAACTCTGCAGGTTTGTGAATGACAGTGCCCCTGAGGTCCTTTCTTCAACTCTCTTTATTGTGAGCTGGCCGCAACACCGCAGGATTGCTTCAGGTCCTAGTGTGGTTCCGGCATGGCAAGCTGAGCCTTTGGTTAATTCCTCTTCCTGGTGGGAAATGAGAGTTAAATTTGCCCGTCCAGACACCTCCAGCTAGTCTCTCATTGGTTCTCCCTATTCCTGTTCATTTCCCGCAGAAATTGCAAACTGGGCAAAACACGACGTTAAAGGCACTGACTCTCCAAGTGGGGAGAGTGTTAGTAAAGCGTCTGGAATGTTGCACCCGAGTACCAGGGGACGAAAACTGAGACACATTTGAACACGTTTCCCGATCACACGGTGGATCATACTCTGGGTTCCACATGCATGTTTTAGCTGAAGGAAGAATCCCTTAAACCTGGAGAGTTGAGACCCATGGAATGGGTACCATGCAATATGACTTCAAAGGGTCTGCATTTGCTCACCGAACCTCAACAATCCTATCACTGCTGCGTTTATGCTGCTGTACACATGCTTGATTCTCTTTCGGAGACATGTAAATCCATAGGTTTTAAGATTCTTACTAGTCAGCTATATTGTTAGGCGTTTAATATGGGGTGTTGAGTGCACTTCGTTGAGCAAGGAGTAGCTCTTGTCTATTACATATTTGGCTTATGGAACGGTATCTGTGCTAATTTCAATCTCTGGTTTTATGCAGCACCCTAACTCACCTTTCCCCTTAAGCAAGCATAAGTTGGTTTTCTACATTTGAGACCCTGTTCTGTTTTGTAATTCAGTTCCTGGGTAGCCAAGTTTACATTCCGTGTATTAGTGATACCTTATGATATTTCTTTTTCTGTGTGAGTTATTTCTCTTAGAATCATCGTACCTGAGTCCACTCATTATGCTGCTACGGGCCTGATGACATAGATTTCATTGCTGAGTGATATTGCATTGTACGTAAGTACCACAAATTCTTTATTCATTTTTCGCTTTCTGTGATAATGAACTTGTACCATAAACGAGGTTCTTGTAAACAGAGCCGTCCCAAACTTTGGGGTGGCTGTGTCTTTTTGATTTTAATTTCCCTAAGCTATAGGAGCATAAGTGGAAGTGCCCTAGGCTCTGTTGCTTTGTTTTTTAGATGTTTCAGGAAACACCATACACTTCTCCAGAGTGGCTGTTGGCAATTTACATACCGCCCATCAGCATAACAAGGCTCCCAGTTCTCCATGGCCTGTCCTGCCTTTCTGGATTTTACACTTTTTTCAAATGGCCCTTTTGCCCGTGGGGCAGTGAGACTTCATTGTAGTGCAGATTTCCTTTGCAAGCTTGCTTGGTTGGCCAAAAAGGGCGTATGCGTTTTTTCCTGAATATATTCAGGAAAAAATGCATACGCCCTTTTTGGCCAAGTGCATCATTGTGGACGTTCTGCCTCATTTCCTATGCTTTTCATGCTATTCCAGTCTACCTCCTGAAATCGGTTTCCTGCAATTCTGCCCCGCTTTCAAGTGCTCTTAGCAGCCTTACTTCAATATATTTTTGGACGATAGCTGTCATTTATAACTCTGCAGGTTTGTGAATGACAGTGCCCCTGAGCTCCTTTGTTCAACTCGCTTTCTTGTGAGCTGGCCGCAACACCGCAAGATTGCTTCAGGCCCTAGTGTGGTTCCGGCATGGCAAGCTGAGCCTTTGGTTAATTCCTCTTCCTGGTGGGAAATGAGAGTTAAATTTGCCCGTCCAGACACCTCCAGCTAGTCTCTCATTGGTTCTCCCTATTCCTGTTCATTTCCCGCAGAAATTGCAAACTGGGCCAAACAGGAGGTTAAAGGCACTGACTCTCCAAGTGGGGAGAGTGTTAGTAAAGCGTCTGGTATGTTGCACCCGAGTACCAGGGGACTTAAACTGAGACATATTTGAACACGTTTCCCGATCACACGGTGGATCATACTCTGGGTTCCACATGCATGTTTTAGCTGAAGGAAGAATCCCTTAAACCTGGAGAGTTGAGACCCATGGAATGGGTACCATGCAATATGACTTCAAAGGGTCTGCATTTGCTCACCGAACCTCACTAATCCTATCACTGCTGCGTTTATGCTGCTGTACACACGCTTGATTCTCTTTTGGAGACATGTAAATCCATAGGTTTTAAGATTCTTACTAGTCAGGTATATTCTTAGGCGTTTAATATGGGGTGCTGCGTCCACTTCGTTGAGGAAGGAGTAGCTCTTGTCTATTACATATTTGGCTTATGGAACGGTATCTGTGCTAATTTCAATCTCTGGTTTTATGCAGCACCCCAACTCACCTTTCCCCTTAAGCAAGCATAAGTTGGTTTTCTACATTTGAGACCCTGTTCTGTTTTGTAATTCAGTTCCTGGGTAGCCAAGTTTACATTCCGTGTATTAGTGATACCTTATGATATTTCTTTTTCTGTGTGACTTATTTCTCTTAGAATCATCGTACCTGAGTCCACTCATTATGCTGCTACGGGCCTGATGACATAGATTTCATTGCTGAGTGATATTGCATTGTACGTAAGTACCACAAATTCTTTATTCATTTTTCGCTTTCTGTGATAATGAACTTGTACCATAAACGAGGTTCTTGTAAACAGAGCCGTCCCAAACTTTGGGGTGGCTGTGTCTTTTTGATTTGAATTTCCCTAAGCTATAGGAGCATAAGTGGAAGTGCCCTAGGCTCTGTTGCTTTGTTTTTTAGATGTTTCAGGAAACACCATACACTTCTCCAGAGTGGCTGTTGGCAATTTACATACCGCCCATCAGCATAACAAGGCTCCCAGTTCTCCATGGCCTGTCCTGCCTTTCTGGATTTTAAACTTTTTTCAGATGGCCCTTTTGCCCGGGGGGCAGTGAGACTTCATTGTAGTGCAGATTTCCTTTGCAAGCTTGCTTGGTTGGCCAAAAAGAGCGTATGCGTTTTTTCCTGAATATATTCAGGAAAAAATGCATACGCCCTTTTTGGCCAAGTGCATCATTGTGGACGTTCTGTCTCATTTCCTATGCTTTTCATGCTATTCCAGTCTACCTCCTGAAATCGGTTTCCTGCAATTCTGCCCCGCTTTCAAGTGCTCTTAGCAGCCTTACTTCAATATATTTTTGGACGATAGCTGTCATTTATAACTCTGCAGGTTTGTGAATGACAGTGCCCCTGAGCTCCTTTGTTCAACTCGCTTTCTTGTGAGCTGGCCGCAACACCGCAAGATTGCTTCAGGCCCTAGTGTGGTTCCGGCATGGCAAGCTGAGCCTTTGGTTAATTCCTCTTCCTGGTGGGAAATGAGAGTTAAATTTGCCCGTCCAGACACCTCCAGCTAGTCTCTCATTGGTTCTCCCTATTCCTGTTCATTTCCCGCAGAAATTGCAAACTGGGCCAAACAGGAGGTTAAAGGCACTGACTCTCCAAGTGGGGAGAGTGTTAGTAAAGCGTCTGGAATGTTGCACCCGAGTACCAGGGGACGAAAACTGAGACACATTTGAACACGTTTCCCGATCACACGGTGGATCATACTCTGGGTTCCACATGCATGTTTTAGCTGAAGGAAGAATCCCTTAAACCTGGAGAGTTGAGACCCATGGAATGGGTACCATGCAATATGACTTCAAAGGGTCTGCATTTGCTCACCGAAACTCACCAATCCTATCACTGCTGCGTTTATGCTTCTCTACACACACTTGATTCTCTTTTGGAGACATGTAAATCCATAGGTTTTAAGATTCTTACTAGTCAGGTATATTCTTAGGCGTTTAATATGGGGTGTTGAGTCCACTTCGTTGAGCAAGGAGTAGCTCTTGTCTATTACATACTTGGCTTATGGAACGGTATCTGTGCTAATTTCAATCTCTGGTTTTATGCAGCACCCCAACTCACCTTTCCCCTTAAGCAAGCATAAGTTGGTTTTCTACATTTGAGACCCTGTTCTGTTTTGTAATTCTGTTCCTGGGTAGCCAAGTTTACATTCCGTGTATTAGTGATACCTTATGATATTTCTTTTTCTGTGTGACTTATTTCTCTTAGAATCATCGTACCTGAGTCCACTCATTATGCTGCTACGGGCCTGATGACATAGATTTCATTGCTGAGTGATATTGCATTGTACGTAAGTTCCACAAATTCTTTATTCATTTTTCGCTTTCTGTGATATTGAACTTGTACCATAAACGAGGTTCTTGTAAACAGAGCCGTCCCAAACTTTGGGGTGGCTGTGTCTTTTTGATTTTAATTTCCCTAAGCTATAGGAGCATAAGTGGAAGTGCCCTAGGCTCTGTTGCTTTGTTTTTTAGATGTTTCAGGAAACACCATACACTTCTCCAGAGTGGCTGTTGGCAATTTACATCCCGCCCATCAGCATAACAAGGCTCCCAGTTCTCCATGGCCTGTCCTGCCTTTCTGGATTTTACACTTTTTTCAGATGGCCCTTTTGCCCCGGGGGCAGTGAGACTTCATTGTAGTGCAGATTTCCTTTGCAAGCTTGCTTGGTTGGCCAAAAAGGGCGTATGCGTTTTTTCCTGAATATATTCAGGAAAAAACGCATACGCCCTTTTTGGCCAAGTGCATCATTGTGGACGTTCTGCCTCTTTTCCTATGCTTTTCATGCAATTCCAGTCTACCTCCTGAAATCGGTTTCCTGCAATTCTGCCCCGCATTCAAGTGCTCTTGGCAGCCTTACTTCAATATATTTTTGGACGATAGCTGTCATTTATAACTCTGCAGGTTTGTGAATGACAGTGCCCCTGAGCTCCTTTGTTCAACTCGCTTTCTTGTGAGCAGGCTGCAACACAGCAAGATTGCTTCAGGCCCTAGTGTGGTTCCGGCACGGCAAGCTGAGCCTTTGGTTAATTCCTCTTCCTGGTGGGAAATGAGAGTTAAATTTGCCCGTCCAGACACCTCCAGTTAGTCTCTCATTGGTTCTCCCTATTCCTGTTCATTTCCCGCAGAAATTGCAAACTGGGCCAAACAGGAGGTTAAAGGCACTGACTCTCCAAGTGGGGAGAGTGTTAGTAAAGCGTCTGGAATGTTGCACCCGAGTACCAGGGGACAAAAACTGAGACACATTTGAACACGTTTCCCGATCACACGGTGGATCATACTCTGGGTTCCACATGCATGTTTTAGCTGAAGGAAGAATCCCTTAAACCTGGAGAGTTGAGGCCCATGGAATGGGTACCATGCAATATGACTTCAAAGGGTCTGCATTTGCTCACCGAACCTCACTAATCCTATCACTGCTGCGTTTATGCTGCTGTACACACGCTTGATTCTCTTTCGGAGACATGTAAATCCATAGGTTTTAAGATTCTTACTAGTCAGGTATATTCTTACGCGTTTAATATGGGGTGTTGAGTCCACTTCGTTGAGGAAGGAGTAGCTCTTGTCTATTATATATTTGGCTTATGGAACGGTATCTGTGCTAATTTCAATCTCGGGTTTTATGCAGCACCCCAACTCACCTTTCCCCTTAAGCAAGCATAAGTTGGTTTTCTACATTTGAGACCCTGTTCTGTTTTGTAATTCAGTTCCTGGGTAGCCAAGTTTACATTCGGTGTATTAGTGATACCTTATGATATTTCTTTTTCTGTGTGACTTATTTCTCTTAGAATCATCGTACCTGAGTCCACTCATTATGCTGCTACGGGCCTGATGACATAGATTTCATTGCTGAGTGATATTGCATTGTACGTAAGTACCACAAATTCTTTATTCATCTTTCACTTTCTGTGATATTGAACTTGTACCATAAACGAGGTTCTTGTAAACAGAGCCGTCCCAAACTTTGGGGTGGCTGTGTCTTTTTGATTTGAATTTCCCTAAGCTATAGGAGCATAAGTGGAAGTGCCCTAGGCTCTGTTGCTTTGTTTTTTAGATGTTTCAAGAAACACCATATACTTCTCCAGAGTGGCTGTTGGCAATTTACATCCCGCCCATCAGCATAACAAGGCTCCCAGTTCTCCAAGGCCTGTCCTGCCTTTCTGGATTTTACACTTTTTTCAGATGGCCCTTTTGCCCGGGGGGCAGTGAGACTTCATTGTAGTGCAGATTTCCTTTGCAAGCTTGCTTGGTTGGCCAAAAAGGGCGTATGCGTTTTTTCCTGAATATATTCAGGAAAAAACGCATACGCCCTTTTTGGCCAAGTGCATCATTGTGGACGTTCTGCCTCTTTTCCTATGCTTTTCATGCAATTCCAGTCTACCTCCTGAAATCGGTGTCCTGCAATTCTGCCCCGCTTTCAAGTCCTCTTGGCAGCCTTACTTCAATATATTTTTGGACGATAGCTGTCATTTATAACTCTGCAGGTTTGTGAATGACAGTGCCCCTGAGCTCCTTTGTTCAACTCGTTTTCTTTTGAGCAGGCCGCAACACCGCAAGATTGTTTCAGGCCCTAGTGTGGTTCCGGCATGGCAAGCTGAGCCTTTGGTTAATTCCTCTTCCTGGTGGGAAATGAGAGTTAAATTTGCCCGTCCAGACACCTCCAGCTAGTCTCTCATTGGTTCTCCCTATTCCTGTTCATTTCCCGCAGAAATTGCAAACTGGGCCAAACACGACGTTAAAGGCACTGACTCTCCAAGTGGGGAGAGTGTTAGTAAAGCGTCTGGAATGTTGCACCCGAGTACCAGGGGACTTAAACTGAGACATATTTGAACACGTTTACCGATCACACGGTGGATCATACTCTGGGTTCCACATGCATGTTTTAGCTGAAGGAAGAATCCCTTAAACCTGGAGAGTTGAGACCCATGGAATGGGTACCATGCAATATGACTTCAAAGGGTCTGCATTTGCTCACCGAACCTCAACAATCCTATCACTGCTGCGTTTATGCTGCTGTACACACGCTTGATTCCCTTTCGGAGACATGTAAATCCATAGGTTTTAAGATTCTTACTAGTCAGGTATATTCTTAGGCGTTTAATATGGGGTGTTGAGTCCACTTCGTTGAGGAAGGAGTAGCTCTTGTCTATTACATACTTGGCTTATGGAACGGTATTTGTGCTAATTTCAATCTGTGGTTTTATGCAGCACCCCAACTCACCTTTCCCCTTAAGCAAGCATAAGTTGGTTTTCTACATTTGAGACCCTGTTCTGTTTTGTAATTCAGTTCCTGGGTAGCCAAGTTTACATTCGGTGTATTAGTGATACCTTATGATATTTCTTTTTCTGTGTGACTTATTTCTCTTAGAATCATCGTACCTGAGTCCACTCATTATGCTGCTACGGGCCTGATGACATAGATTTCATTGCTGAGTGATATTGCATTGTACGTAAGTACCACAAATTCTTTATTCATTTTTCGCTTTCTGTGATATTGAACTTGTACCATAAACGAGGTTCTTGTAAACAGAGCCGTCCCAAACTTTGGGGTGGCTGTGTCTTTTTGATTTTAATTTCCCTAAGCTATAGGAGCATAAGTGGAAGTGCCCTAGGCTCTGTTGCTTTGTTTTTTAGATGTTTCAGGAAACACCATACACTGCTCCAGAGTGGCTGTTGGCAATTTACATCCCGCCCATCAGCATAACAAGGCTCCCAGTTCTCCATGGCCTGTCCTGCCTTTCTGGATTTTACACTTTTTTCAGATGGCCCTTTTGCCTGTGGGGCAGTGAGACTTCATTGTAGTGCAGATTTCCTTTGCAAGCTTGCTTGGTTGGCCAAAAAGGGCGTATGCGTTTTTTCCTGAATATATTCAGGAAAAAACGCATACGCCCTTTTTGGCCAAGTGCATCATTGTGGACGTTCTGCCTCTTTTCCTATGCTTTTCATGCAATACCAGTCTACCTCCTGAAATCGGTTTCCTGCAATTCTGCCCCGCTTTCAAGTGCTCTTGGCAGCCTTACTTCAATATATTTTTGGACGATAGCTGTCATTTATAACTCTGCAGGTTTGTGAATGACAGTGCCCCTGAGCTCCTTCGTTCAACTCGCTTTCTTGTGAGCTGGCCGCAACACCGCAAGATTGCTTCAGGCCCTAGTGTGGTTCTGGCACGGCAAGCTGAGCCTTTGGTTAACTCCTCTTCGTGGTGGGAAATGAGAGTTAAATTTGCCCGTCCAGACACCTCCAGCTAGTCTCTCATTGGTTCTCCCTATTCCTGTTCATTTCCCGCAGAAATTGCAAACTGGGGCAAACAGGACGTTAAAGGCACTGACTCTTCAAGAGGGGAGAGTGTTAGTAAAGCGTCTGGAATGTTGCACCCGAGTACCAGGGGACGAAAACTGAGACACATTTGAACACGTTTCCCGATCACACGGTGGATCATACTCTGGGTTCCACATGCATGTTTTAGCTGAAGGAAGAATCCCTTAAACCTGGAGAGTTGAGACCCATGGAATGGGTACCATGCAATATGACTTCAAAGGGTCTGCATTTGCTCACCGAACCTCACTAATCCTATCACTGCTGCGTTTATGCTGCTGTACACACGCTTGATTCTCTTTCGGAGACATGTAAATCCATAGGTTTTAAGATTCTTACTAGTCAGGTATATTCTTACGCGTTTAATATGGGGTGTTGAGTCCACTTCGTTGAGGAAGGAGTAGCTCTTGTCTATTATATATTTGGCTTATGGAACGGTATCTGTGCTAATTTCAATCTCGGGTTTTATGCAGCACC
Organism: Lagenorhynchus albirostris; assembly: GCF_949774975.1. Taxonomy (NCBI): domain Eukaryota; kingdom Metazoa; phylum Chordata; class Mammalia; order Artiodactyla; family Delphinidae; genus Lagenorhynchus; species Lagenorhynchus albirostris. The sequence goes on along the minus strand of NC_083095.1, from coordinate 109,086,398 downwards.
CCAACTCACCTTTCCCCTTAAGCAAGCATAAGTTGGTTTTCTACATTTGAGACCCTGTTCTGTTTTGTAATTCAGTTCCTGGGTAGCCAAGTTTACATTCGGTGTATTAGTGATACCTTATGATATTTCTTTTTCTGTGTGACTTATTTCTCTTAGAATCATCGTACCTGAGTCCACTCATTATGCTGCTACGGGCCTGATGACATAGATTTCATTGCTGAGTGATATTGCATTGTACGTAAGTACCACAAATTCTTTATTCATCTTTCACTTTCTGTGATATTGAACTTGTACCATAAACGAGGTTCTTGTAAACAGAGCCGTCCCAAACTTTGGGGTGGCTGTGTCTTTTTGATTTGAATTTCCCTAAGCTATAGGAGCATAAGTGGAAGTGCCCTAGGCTCTGTTGCTTTGTTTTTTAGATGTTTCAAGAAACACCATATACTTCTCCAGAGTGGCTGTTGGCAATTTACATCCCGCCCATCAGCATAACAAGGCTCCCAGTTCTCCATGGCCTGTCCTGCCTTTCTGGATTTTACACTTTTTTCAGATGGCCCTTTTGCCCGGGGGGCAGTGAGACTTCATTGTAGTGCAGATTTCCTTTGCAAGCTTGCTTGGTTGGCCAAAAAGGGCGTATGCGTTTTTTCCTGAATATATTCAGGAAAAAACGCATACGCCCTTTTTGGCCAAGTGCATCATTGTGGACGTTCTGCCTCTTTTCCTATGCTTTTCATGCAATTCCAGTCTACCTCCTGAAATCGGTGTCCTGCAATTCTGCCCCGCTTTCAAGTCCTCTTGGCAGCCTTACTTCAATATATTTTTGGACGATAGCTGTCATTTATAACTCTGCAGGTTTGTGAATGACAGTGCCCCTGAGCTCCTTTGTTCAACTCGTTTTCTTTTGAGCAGGCCGCAACACCGCAAGATTGTTTCAGGCCCTAGTGTGGTTCCGGCATGGCAAGCTGAGCCTTTGGTTAATTCCTCTTCCTGGTGGGAAATGAGAGTTAAATTTGCCCGTCCAGACACCTCCAGCTAGTCTCTCATTGGTTCTCCCTATTCCTGTTCATTTCCCGCAGAAATTGCAAACTGGGCCAAACACGACGTTAAAGGCACTGACTCTCCAAGTGGGGAGAGTGTTAGTAAAGCGTCTGGAATGTTGCACCCGAGTACCAGGGGACTTAAACTGAGACATATTTGAACACGTTTACCGATCACACGGTGGATCATACTCTGGGTTCCACATGCATGTTTTAGCTGAAGGAAGAATCCCTTAAACCTGGAGAGTTGAGACCCATGGAATGGGTACCATGCAATATGACTTCAAAGGGTCTGCATTTGCTCACCGAACCTCAACAATCCTATCACTGCTGCGTTTATGCTGCTGTACACACGCTTGATTCCCTTTCGGAGACATGTAAATCCATAGGTTTTAAGATTCTTACTAGTCAGGTATATTCTTAGGCGTTTAATATGGGGTGTTGAGTCCACTTCGTTGAGGAAGGAGTAGCTCTTGTCTATTACATACTTGGCTTATGGAACGGTATTTGTGCTAATTTCAATCTGTGGTTTTATGCAGCACCCCAACTCACCTTTCCCCTTAAGCAAGCATAAGTTGGTTTTCTACATTTGAGACCCTGTTCTGTTTTGTAATTCAGTTCCTGGGTAGCCAAGTTTACATTCGGTGTATTAGTGATACCTTATGATATTTCTTTTTCTGTGTGACTTATTTCTCTTAGAATCATCGTACCTGAGTCCACTCATTATGCTGCTACGGGCCTGATGACATAGATTTCATTGCTGAGTGATATTGCATTGTACGTAAGTACCACAAATTCTTTATTCATTTTTCGCTTTCTGTGATATTGAACTTGTACCATAAACGAGGTTCTTGTAAACAGAGCCGTCCCAAACTTTGGGGTGGCTGTGTCTTTTTGATTTTAATTTCCCTAAGCTATAGGAGCATAAGTGGAAGTGCCCTAGGCTCTGTTGCTTTGTTTTTTAGATGTTTCAGGAAACACCATACACTGCTCCAGAGTGGCTGTTGGCAATTTACATCCCGCCCATCAGCATAACAAGGCTCCCAGTTCTCCATGGCCTGTCCTGCCTTTCTGGATTTTACACTTTTTTCAGATGGCCCTTTTGCCTGTGGGGCAGTGAGACTTCATTGTAGTGCAGATTTCCTTTGCAAGCTTGCTTGGTTGGCCAAAAAGGGCGTATGCGTTTTTTCCTGAATATATTCAGGAAAAAACGCATACGCCCTTTTTGGCCAAGTGCATCATTGTGGACGTTCTGCCTCTTTTCCTATGCTTTTCATGCAATACCAGTCTACCTCCTGAAATCGGTTTCCTGCAATTCTGCCCCGCTTTCAAGTGCTCTTGGCAGCCTTACTTCAATATATTTTTGGACGATAGCTGTCATTTATAACTCTGCAGGTTTGTGAATGACAGTGCCCCTGAGCTCCTTCGTTCAACTCGCTTTCTTGTGAGCTGGCCGCAACACCGCAAGATTGCTTCAGGCCCTAGTGTGGTTCTGGCACGGCAAGCTGAGCCTTTGGTTAACTCCTCTTCGTGGTGGGAAATGAGAGTTAAATTTGCCCGTCCAGACACCTCCAGCTAGTCTCTCATTGGTTCTCCCTATTCCTGTTCATTTCCCGCAGAAATTGCAAACTGGGGCAAACAGGACGTTAAAGGCACTGACTCTTCAAGAGGGGAGAGTGTTAGTAAAGCGTCTGGAATGTTGCACCCGAGTACCAGGGGACGAAAACTGAGACACATTTGAACACGTTTCCCGATCACACGGTGGATCATACTCTGGGTTCCACATGCATGTTTTAGCTGAAGGAAGAATCCCTTAAACCTGGAGAGTTGAGACCCATGGAATGGGTACCATGCAATATGACTTCAAAGGGTCTGCATTTGCTCACCGAACCTCACCAATCCTATCACTGCTGCGTTTATGCTGCTGTACACACGCTTGATTCTCTTTTGGAGACATGTAAATCCATAGGTTTTAAGATTCTTACTAGTCAGCTATATTCTTAGGCGTTTAATATGGGGTGTTGAGTCCACTTCGTTGAGCAAGGAGTAGCTCTTGTCTATTACATATTTGGCTTATGGAACGGTATCTGTGCTAATTTCAATCTCTGGTTTTATGCAGCACCCCAACTCACCTTTCCCCTTAAGCAAGCATAAGTTGGTTTTCTACATCTGAGACCCTGTTCTGTTTTGTAATTCAATTCCTGTGTAGCCAAGTTTACATTCCGTGTATTAGTGATACCTTATGATATTTCTTTTTCTGTGTGACTTATTTCTCTTAGAATCATCGTACCTGAGTCCACTCATTATGCTGCTACGGGCCTGATGACATAGATTTCATTGCTGAGTTATATTGCATTGTACGTAAGTACCACAAATTCTTTATTCATTTTTCGCTTTCTGTGATATTGAACTTGTACCATAAACGAGGTTCTTGTAAACAGAGCCGTCCCAAACTTTGGGGTGGCTGTGTCTTTTTGATTTGAATTTCCCTAAGCTATAGGAGCATAAGTGGAAGTGCCCTAGGCTCTGTTGCTTTGTTTTTTAGATGTTTCAGGAAACACCATACACTTCTCCAGGGTGGCTGTTGGCAATTTACATCCCGCCCATCAGCATAACAAGGCTCCCAGTTCTCCATGGCCTGTCCTGACTTTCTGGATTTTACACTTTTTTTCAGATGGCCCTTTTGCCCGTGGGGCAGTGAGACTTCATTGTAGTGCAGATTTCCTTTGCAAGCTTGCTTGGTTGGCCAAAAAGGGCGTATGCGTTTTTTCCTGAATATATTCAGGAAAAAACGCATACGCCCTTTTTGGCCAAGTGCATCATTGTGGACGTTCTGCCTCTTTTCCTATGCTTTTCATGCAATTCCAGTCTACGTCCTGAAATCAGTGTCCTGCAATTCTGCCCCGCTTTCAAGTGCTCTTGGCAGCCTTACTTCAATATATTTTTGGACGATAGCTGTCATTTATAACTCTGCAGGTTTGTGAATGACAGTGCCCCTGAGGTCCTTTCTTCAACTCTCTTTATTGTGAGCTGGCCGCAACACCGCAGGATTGCTTCATGCCCTAGGGTGGTTCCGGCACGGCAAGCTGAGCCTTTGGTTAATTCCTCTTCCTGGTGGGAAATGAGAGTTAAATTTGCCCGTCCAGACACCTCCAGCTAGTCTCTCATTGGTTCTCCCTATTCCTGTTCATTTCCCGCAGAAATTGCAAACTGGGCAAAACACGACGTTAAAGGCACTGACTCTCCAAGTGGGGAGAGTGTTAGTAAAGCGTCTGGAATGTTGCACCCGAGTACTAGGGGACCAAAACTGAGACACATTTGAACACGTTTCCCGATCACACGGTGGATCATACTCTGGGTTCCACATGCATGTTTTAGCTGAAGGAAGAATCCCTTAAACCTGGAGAGTTGAGACCCATGGAATGGGTACCATGCAATATGACTTCAAAGGGTCTGCATTTGCTCACCGAACCTCACCAATCCTATCACTGCTGCGTTTATGCTGCTGTACACACGCTTGATTCTCTTTTGGAGACATGTAAATCCATAGGTTTTAAGATTCTTACTAGTCAGCTATATTGTTAGGCGTTTAATATGGGGTGTTGAGTGCACTTCGTTGAGCAAGGAGTAGCTCTTGTCTATTACATATTTGGCTTATGGAACGGTATCTGTGCTAATTTCAATCTCTGGTTTTATGCAGCACCCCAACTCACCTTTCCCCTTAAGCAAGCATAAGTTGGTTTTCTACATTTGAGACCCTCTTCTGTTTTGTAATTCAGTTCCTGGGTAGCCAAGTTTACATTCCGTGTATTAGTGATACCTTATGATATTTCTTTTTCTGTGTGACTTATTTCTCTTAGAATCATCGTACCTGAGTCCACTCATTATGCTGCTACAGGCCTGATGACATAGATTTCATTGCTGAGTGATATTGCATTGTACGTAAGTACCACAAATTCTTTATTCATTTTTCGCTTTCTGTGATATTGAACTTGTACCATAAACGAGGTTCTTGTAAACAGAGCCGTCCCAAACTTTGGGGTGGCTGTGTCTTTTTGATTTGAATTTCCCTAAGCTATAGGAGCATAAGTGGAAGTGCCCTAGGCTCTGTTGCTTTGTTTTTTAGATGTTTCAGGAAACACCATACACTTCTCCAGAGTGGCTGTTGGCAATTTACATCCCGCCCATCAGCATAACAAGGCTCCCAGTTCTCCATGGCCTGTCCTGCCTTTCTGGATTTTACACTTTTTTCAGATGGCCCTTTTGCCCGTGGGGCAGTGAGACTTCATTGTAGTGCAGATTTCCTTTGCAAGCTTGCTTGGTTGGCCAAAAAGGGCGTATGCGTTTTTTCCTGAATATATTCAGGAAAAAACGCATAAGCCCTTTTTGGCCAAGTGCATCATTGTGGACGTTCTGCCTCTTTTCCTATGCTTTTCATGCAATTCCAGTCTACCTCCTGAAATCGGTGTCCTGCAATTCTGCCCCGCTTTCAAGTGCTCTTGGCAGCCTTACTTCAATATATTTTTGGACGATAGCTGTCATTTATAACTCTGCAGGTTTGTGAATGACAGTGCCCCTGAGGTCCTTTCTTCAACTCTCTTTATTGTGAGCTGGCCGCAACACCGCAGGATTGCTTCAGGTCCTAGTGTGGTTCCGGCATGGCAAGCTGAGCCTTTGGTTAATTCCTCTTCCTGGTGGGAAATGAGAGTTAAATTTGCCCGTCCAGACACCTCCAGCTAGTCTCTCATTGGTTCTCCCTATTCCTGTTCATTTCCCGCAGAAATTGCAAACTGGGCCAAACAGGAGGTTAAAGGCACTGACTCTCCAATTGGGGAGAGCGTTAGTAAAGCTTCTGGAATGTTGCACCCGAGTACCAGGGGACGAAAACTGAGACACATTTGAACACGTTTCCCGATCACACGGTGGATCATACTCTGGGTTCCATATGGATGTTTTAGCTGAAGGAAGAATCCCTTAAACCTGGAGAGTTGAGACCCATGGAATGGGTACCATGCAATATGTCTTCAAAGGGTCTGCATTTGCTCACCGAACCTAACCAATCCAATCACTGCTGCATTTATGCTGCTGTACACACGCTTGATTCTCTTTCGGAGACATGTAAATCCATAGGTTTTAAGATTCTTACTAGTCAGGTATATCCTTAGGCGTTTATTATGGGGTGCTGCGTCCACTTCGTTGAGCAAGGAGTAGCTCTTGTCTATTACATATTTGGCTTATGGAACGGTATCTGTGCTAATTTCAATCTCTGGTTTTATGCAGCACCCCAACTCACCTTTCCCTTAAGCAAGCATAAGTTGGTTTTCAACATTTGAGACCCTGTTCTGTTTTGTAATTCAGTTCCTGTGTAGCCAAGTTTACATTCCGTGTATTAGTGATACCTTATGATATTTCTTTTTCTGTGTGACATATTTCTCTTAGAATCATCGTATCTGAATCCACTCATTATGCTGCTACGGGCCTGATGACATAGATTTCATTGCTGAGTGGTATTGCATTGTACGTAAGTACCACAAATTCTTTATTCATTTTTCGCTTTCTGTGATATTGAACTTGTACCATAAACGAGGTTCTTGTAAACAGAGCCGTCCCAAACTTTGGGGTGGCTGTGTCTTTTTAATTTTAATTTCCCTAAGCTATAGGAGCATAAGTGGAAGTGCCCTAGGCTCTGTTGCTTTGTTTTTTAGATGTTTCAGGAAACACCATACACTGCTCCAGAGTGGCTGTTGGCAATTTACATCCCGCCCATCAGCATAACAAGGCTCACAGTTCTCCATGGCCTGTCCTGCCTTTCTGGATTTTACACTTTTTTCAGATGGCCCTTTTGCCTGTGGGGCAGTGAGACTTCATTGTAGTGCAGATTTCCTTTGCAAGCTTGCTTGGTTGGCCAAAAAGGGCGTATGCGTTTTTTCCTGAATATATTCAGGAAAAAACGCATACGCCCTTTTTGGCCAAGTGCATCATTGTGGACGTTCTGCCTCTTTTCCTATGCTTTTCATGCAATTCCAGTCTACCTCCTGAAATCGGTTTCCTGCAATTCTGCCCCGCTTTCAAGTCCTCTTGGCAGCCTTACTTCAATATATTTTTGGACGAGAGCTGTCATTTATAACTCTGCAGGTTTGTGAATGACAGTGCCCCTGAGCTCCTTTGTTCAACTCGCTTTCTTGTGAGCTGGCCGCAACACCGCAGGATTGCTTCAGGCCCTAGTGTGGTTCCGGCACGGCAAGCTGAGCCTTTGGTTAATTCCTCTTCCTGGTGGGAAATGAGAGTTAAATTTGCCCGTCCAGACACCTCCAGCTAGTCTCTCATTGGTTCTCCCTATTCCTGTTCATTTCCCGCAGAAATTGCAAACTGGGCCAAACAGGAGGTTAAAGGCACTGACTCTCCAAGTGGGGAGAGTGTTAGTAAAGCGTCTGGAATGTTGCACCCGAGTACCAGGGGACTTAAACTGAGACATATTTGAACACGTTTCCCGATCACACGGTGGATCATACTCTGGGTTCCACATGCATGTTTTAGCTGAAGGAAGAATCCCTTAAACCTGGAGAGATGAGAGACATGGAATGGGTACCATGCAATATGACTTCAAAGTGTCTGCATTTGCTCACCGAACCTCACCAATCCTATCACTGCTGCGTTTATGCTGCTGTACACACGCTTGATTCTCTTTCGGAGACATGTAAATCCATAGGTTTTAAGATTCTTACTAGTCAGGTATATTCTTAGGCGTTTAATATGTGGTGTTGAGTCCACTTCGTTGAGGAAGCAGTAGCTCTTGTCTATTATATATTTGGCTTTTGGAACGGTATCTGTGCTAATTTCAATCTCTGGTTTTATGCAGCACCCCAACTCACCTTTCCCCTTAAGCAAGCATAAGTTGGTTTTCTACATTTGAGACCCTGTTCTGTTTTGTAATTCTGTTCCTGGGTAGCCAAGTTTACATTCCGTGTATTAGTGATACCTTATGATATTTCTTTTTCTGTGTGACTTATTTCTCTTAGAATCATCGTACCTGAGTCCACTCATTATGCTGCTATGGGCCTGATGACATAGATTTCATTGCTGAGTGATATTGCATTGTACGTAAGTACCACAAATTCTTTATTCATTTTTCGCTTTCTGTGATATTGAACTTGTACCATAAACGAGGATCTTGTAAACAGAGCCGTCCCAAACTTTGGGGTGGCTGTGTCTTTTTGATTTTACTTTCCCTAAGCTATAGGAGCATAAGTGGAAGTGCCCTAGGCTCTGTTGCTTTGTTTTTTAGATGTTTCAGGAAACACCATACACTTCTCCAGAGTGGCTGTTGGCAATTTACATCCCGCCCATCAGCATAACAAGGCTCCCAGTTCTCCATGGCCTGTCCTGCCTTTCTGGATTTTACACTTTTTTCAGATGGCCCTTTTGCCCGTGGGGCAGTGAGACTTCATTGTAGTGCAGATTTCCTTTGCAAGCTTGCTTGGTTGACCAAAAAGGGCGTATGCGTTTTTTCCTGAATATATTCAGGAAAAAACGCATACACCCTTCTTGGCCAAGTGCATCATTGTGGACGTTCTGCCTCTTTTCCTATGCTTTTCATGCAATTCCAGTCTACCTCCTGAAATCGGTGTCCTGCAATTCTGCCCCGCTTTCAAGTGCTCTTGGCAGCCTTACTTCAATATATTTTTGGACGATAGCTGTCATTTATTACTCTGCAGGTTTGTGAATGACAGTGCCCCTGAGCTCCTTTCTTCAGCTCTCTTTCTTGTGAGCTGGCCGCAACACCGCAGGATTGCTTCAGGCCCTAGTGTGGTTCCGGCATGGCAAGCTGAGCCTTTGGTTAATTCCTCTTCCTGGTGGGAAATGAGAGTTAAATTTCCCGTCCAGACACCTCCAGCTAGTCTCTCATTGGTTCTCCCTATTCCTGTTCATTTCCCGCAGAAATTGCAAACTGGGCCAAAGAGGAGGTTAAAGGCACTGACTCTCCAAGTGGGGAGAGTGTTAGTAAAGCATCTGGAATGTTGCACCCGAGTACCAGGGGACGAAAACTGAGACACATTTGAACACGTTTCCCGATCACACGGTGGATCATACTCTGGGTTCCACATGCATGTTTTAGCTGAAGGAAGAATCCCTTAAACCTGCAGAGTTGTGACCCATGGAATGGGTACCATGCAATATGACTTCAAAGGGTCTGCATTTGCTCACCGAACCTCACCAATCCTATCACTGCTGCGTTTATGCTGCTGTACACATGCTTGATTCCCTTTCGGAGACATGTAAATCCATAGGTTTTAAGATTCTTACTAGTCAGGTATATTCTTAGGCGTTTAATATGTGGTGTTGAGTCCACTTCGTTGAGGAAGCAGTAGCTCTTCTCTATTACATATTTGGCTTATGGAACGGTATCTGTGCTAATTTCAATCTCTGGTTTTATGCAGCATCCCAACTCACCTTTCCCCTTAAGCAAGCATAAGTTGGTTTTCTACATTTGAGACCCTGTTCTGTTTTGTAATTCAGTTCCTGGGTAGCCAAGTTTACATTCCGTGTATTAGTGATACCTTATGATATTTCTTTTTCTGTGTGACTTATTTCTCTTAGAATCATCGTACCTGAGTCCACTCATTATGCTGCTATGGGCCTGATGACATAGATTTCATTGCTGAGTGATATTGCATTGTACGTAAGTACCACAAATTCTTTATTCATTTTTCGCTTTCTGTGATATTGAACTTGTACCATAAACGAGGTTCTTGTAAACAGAGCCGTCCCAAACTTTGGGGTGGCTGTGTCTTTTTGATTTTAATTTCCCTAAGCTATAGGAGCATAAGTGGAAGTGCCCTAGGCTCTGTTGCTTTGTTTTTTAGATGTTTCAGGAAACACCATACACTTCTCCAGAGTGGCTGTTGGCAATTTACATCCCGCCCATCAGCATAACAAGGCTCACAGTTCTCCATGGCCTGTCCTGCCTTTCTGGATTTTACACTTTTTTCAGATGGCCCTTTTGCCCGGGGGGCAGTGAGACTTCATTGTAGTGCAGATTTCCTTTGCAAGCTTGCTTGGTTGGCCAAAAAGGGCGTATGCGTTTTTTCCTGAATATATTCAGGAAAAAACGCATACGCCCTTTTTGGCCAAGTGCATCATTGTGGACGTTCTGCCTCTTTTCCTATGCTTTTCATGCAATTCCAGTCTACCTCCTGAAATCGGTGTCCTGCAATTCTGCCCCGCTTTCAAGTGCTCTTGGCAGCCTTACTTCAATATATTTTTGGACGATAGCTGTCATTTATAACTCTGCAGGTTTGTGAATGACAGTGCCCCTGAGCTCCTTTCTTCAGCTCTCTTTATTGTGAGCTGGCCGCAACACTGCAGGATTGCTTCAGGCCCTAGTGTGGTTCCGGCACGGCAAGCTGAGCCTTTGGTTAATTCCTCTTCCTGGTGGGAAATGAGAGTTAAATTTGCCCGTCCAGACACCTCCAGCTAGTCTCTCATTGGTTCTCCCTATTCCTGTTCATTTCCCGCAGAAATTGCAAACTGGGCCAAACAGGAGGTTAAAGGCACTGACTCTCCAAGTGGGGAGAGTGTTAGTAAAGCGTCTGGAATGTTGCACCCGAGTACCAGGGGACGAAAACTGAGACACATTTGAACACGTTTCCCGATCACACGGTGGATCATACTCTGGGTTCCACATGCATGTTTTAGCTGAAGGAGGAATCCCTTAAACCTGCAGAGTTGTGACCCATGGAATGGGTACCATGCAATATGACTTCAAAGGGTCTGCATTTGCTCACCGAACCTCACCAATCCTATCACTGCTGCGTTTATGCTGCTGTACACATGCTTGATTCCCTTTCGGAGACATGTAAATCCATAGGTTTTAAGATTCTTACTAGTCAGGTATATTCTTAGGCGTTTAATATGGGGTGTTGAGTCCACTTCGTTGAGGAAGGAGTAGCTCTTGTCTATTACATATTTGGCTTATGGAACGGTATCTGTGCTAATTTCAAACTCTGGTTTTATGCAGCACCCCAACTCACCTTTCCCCTTAAGCAAGCATAAGTTGGTTTTCTACATTTGAGACCCTGTTCTGTTTTGTAATTCAGTTCCTGGGTAGCCAAGTTTACATTCCGTGTATTAGTGATACCTTATGATATTTCTTTTTCTGTGTGACTTATTTCTCTTAGAATCATCGTACCTGAGTCCACTCATTATGCTGCTATGGGCCTGATGACATAGATTTCATTGCTGAGTGATATTGCATTGTACGTAAGTACCACAAATTCTTTATTCATTTTTCGCTTTCTGTGATATTGAACTTGTACCATAAACGAGGTTCTTGTAAACAGAGCCGTCCCAAACTTTGGGGTGGCTGTGTCTTTTTGATTTGAATTTCCCTAAGCTATAGGAGCATAAGTGGAAGTGCCCTAGGCTCTGTTGCTTTGTTTTTTAGATGTTTCAGGAAACACCATACACTTCTCCAGAGTGGCTGTTGGCAATTTACATCCCGCCCATCAGCATAACAAGGCTCCCAGTTCTCCATGGCCTGTCCTGCCTTTCTGGATTTTACACTTTTTTCAGATGGCCCTTTTGCCCGGGGGGCAGTGAGACTTCATTGTAGTGCAGATTTCCTTTGCAAGCTTGCTTGGTTGGCCAAAAAGGGCGTATGCGTTTTTTCCTGAATATATTCAGGAAAAAACGCATACGCCCTTTTTGGCCAAGTGCATCATTGTGGACGTTCTGCCTCTTTTCCTATGCTTTTCATGCAATTCCAGTCTACCTCCTGAAATCGGTGTCCTGCAATTCTGCCCCGCTTTCAAGTGCTCTTGGCAGCCTTACTTCAATATATTTTTGGACGATAGCTGTCATTTATAACTCTGCAGGTTTGTGAATGACAGTTCCCCTGAGCTCCTTTGTTCAACTCGCTTTCTTGTGAGCTGGCCGCAACACCGCAAGATTGCTTCAGGCCCTAGTGTGGTTCCGGCACGGCAAGCTGAGCCTTTGGTTAATTCCTCTTCCTGGTGGGAAATGAGAGTTAAATTTGCCCGTCCAGACACCTCCAGCTAGTCTCTCATTGGTTCTCCCTATTCCTGTTCATTTCCCGCAGAAATTGCAAACTGGGCCAAACAGGAGGTTAAAGGCACTGACTCTCCAAGTGGGGAGAGTGTTAGTAAAGCGTCTGGAATGTTGCACCCGAGTACCAGGGGACTTAAACTGAGACATATTTGAACACGTTTCTCGATCACACGGTGGATCATACTCTGGGTTCCACATGCATGTTTTAGCTGAAGGAAGAATCCCTTAAACCTGGAGAGATGAGACCCATGGAATGGGTACCATGCAATATGACTTCAAAGTGTCTGCATTTGCTCACCGAACCTCACCAATCCTATCACTGCTGCGTTTATGCTGCTGTACACACGCTTGATTCTCTTTTGGAGACATGAAAATCCATAGGTTTTTAGTTTCTTACTAGTCAGGTATATTCTTAGGCGTTTAATATGGGGTGTTGAGTCCACTTCGTTGAGGAAGGAGTAGCTCTTGTCTATTATATATTTGGCTTATGGAATGGTATCTGTGCTAATTTCAATCTCTGGTTTTATGCAGCACCCCAACTCACCTTTCCCCTTAAGCAAGCATAAGTTGGTTTTCTACATTTGAGACCCTGTTCTGTTTTGTAATTCTGTTCCTGGGTAGCCAAGTTTACATTCCGTGTATTAGTGATACCTTATGATATTTCTTTTTCTGTGTGACTTATTTCTCTTAGAATCATCGTACCTGAGTCCACTCATTATGCTGCTATGGGCCTGATGACATAGATTTCATTGCTGAGTGATATTGCATTGTACGTAAGTACCACAAATTCTTTATTCATTTTTCGCTTTCTGTGATATTGAACTTGTACCATAAACGAGGTTCTTGTAAACAGAGCCGTCCCAAACTTTGGGGTGGCTGTGTCTTTTTGATTTGAATTTCCCTAAGCTATAGGAGCATAAGTGGAAGTGCCCTAGGCTCTGTTGCTTTGTTTTTTAGATGTTTCAGGAAACACCATACACTTCTCCAGAGTGGCTGTTGGCAATTTACATCCCGCCCATCAGCATAACAAGGCTCCCAGTTCTCCATGGCCTGTCCTGCCTTTCTGGATTTTACACTTTTTTCAGATGGCCCTTTTGCCCGGGGGGCAGTGAGACTTCATTGTAGTGCAGATTTCCTTTGCAAGCTTGCTTGGTTGGCCAAAAAGGGCGTATGCGTTTTTTCCTGAATATATTCAGGAAAAAACGCATACGCCCTTTTTGGCCAAGTGCATCATTGTGGACGTTCTGCCTCTTTTCCTATGCTTTTCATGCAATTCCAGTCTACCTCCTGAAATCGGTGTCCTGCAATTCTGCCCCGCTTTCAAGTGCTCTTGGCAGCCTTACTTCAATATATTTTTGGACGATAGCTGTCATTTATAACTCTGCAGGTTTGTGAATGACAGTGCCCCTGAGCTCCTTTCTTCAGCTCTCTTTATTGTGAGCTGGCCGCAACACTGCAGGATTGCTTCAGGCCCTAGTGTGGTTCCGGCACGGCAAGCTGAGCCTTTGGTTAATTCCTCTTCCTGGTGGGAAATGAGAGTTAAATTTGCCCGTCCAGACACCTCCAGCTAGTCTCTCATTGGTTCTCCCTATTCCTGTTCATTTCCCGCAGAAATTGCAAACTGGGCAAAACACGACGTTAAAGGCACTGACTCTCCAAGTGGGGAGAGTGTTAGTAAAGCGTCTGGAATGTTGCACCCGAGTACCAGGGGACGAAAACTGAGACACATTTGAACACGTTTCCCGATCACACGGTGGATCATACTCTGGGTTCCACATGCATGTTTTAGCTGAAGGAGGAATCCCTTAAACCTGCAGAGTTGTGACCCATGGAATGGGTACCATGCAATATGACTTCAAAGGGTCTGCATTTGCTCACCGAACCTCACCAATCCTATCACTGCTGCGTTTATGCTGCTGTACACATGCTTGATTCCCTTTCGGAGACATGTAAATCCATAGGTTTTAAGATTCTTACTAGTCAGGTATATTCTTAGGCGTTTAATATGGGGTGTTGAGTCCACTTCGTTGAGGAAGGAGTAGCTCTTGTCTATTACATATTTGGCTTATGGAACGGTATCTGTGCTAATTTCAAACTCTGGTTTTATGCAGCACCCCAACTCACCTTTCCCCTTAAGCAAGCATAAGTTGGTTTTCTACATTTGAGACCCTGTTCTGTTTTGTAATTCAGTTCCTGGGTAGCCAAGTTTACATTCCGTGTATTAGTGATACCTTATGATATTTCTTTTTCTGTGTGACTTATTTCTCTTAGAATCATCGTACCTGAGTCCACTCATTATGCTGCTATGGGCCTGATGACATAGATTTCATTGCTGAGTGATATTGCATTGTACGTAAGTACCACAAATTCTTTATTCATTTTTCGCTTTCTGTGATATTGAACTTGTACCATAAACGAGGTTCTTGTAAACAGAGCCGTCCCAAACTTTGGGGTGGCTGTGTCTTTTTGATTTGAATTTCCCTAAGCTATAGGAGCATAAGTGGAAGTGCCCTAGGCTCTGTTGCTTTGTTTTTTAGATGTTTCAGGAAACACCATACACTTCTCCAGAGTGGCTGTTGGCAATTTACATCCCGCCCATCAGCATAACAAGGCTCCCAGTTCTCCATGGCCTGTCCTGCCTTTCTGGATTTTACACTTTTTTCAGATGGCCCTTTTGCCCGGGGGGCAGTGAGACTTCATTGTAGTGCAGATTTCCTTTGCAAGCTTGCTTGGTTGGCCAAAAAGGGCGTATGCGTTTTTTCCTGAATATATTCAGGAAAAAACGCATACGCCCTTTTTGGCCAAGTGCATCATTGTGGACGTTCTGCCTCTTTTCCTATGCTTTTCATGCAATTCCAGTCTACCTCCTGAAATCGGTGTCCTGCAATTCTGCCCCGCTTTCAAGTGCTCTTGGCAGCCTTACTTCAATATATTTTTGGACGATAGCTGTCATTTATAACTCTGCAGGTTTGTGAATGACAGTTCCCCTGAGCTCCTTTGTTCAACTCGCTTTCTTGTGAGCTGGCCGCAACACCGCAAGATTGCTTCAGGCCCTAGTGTGGTTCCGGCACGGCAAGCTGAGCCTTTGGTTAATTCCTCTTCCTGGTGGGAAATGAGAGTTAAATTTGCCCGTCCAGACACCTCCAGCTAGTCTCTCATTGGTTCTCCCTATTCCTGTTCATTTCCCGCAGAAATTGCAAACTGGGCCAAACAGGAGGTTAAAGGCACTGACTCTCCAAGTGGGGAGAGTGTTAGTAAAGCGTCTGGAATGTTGCACCCGAGTACCAGGGGACGAAAACTGAGACACATTTGAACACGTTTCCCGATCACACGGTGGATCATACTCTGGGTTCCACATGCATGTTTTAGCTGAAGGAGGAATCCCTTAAACCTGCAGAGTTGTGACCCATGGAATGGGTACCATGCAATATGACTTCAAAGGGTCTGCATTTGCTCACCGAACCTCACCAATCCTATCACTGCTGCGTTTATGCTGCTGTACACATGCTTGATTCCCTTTCGGAGACATGTAAATCCATAGGTTTTAAGATTCTTACTAGTCAGGTATATTCTTAGGCGTTTAATATGGGGTGTTGAGTCCACTTCGTTGAGGAAGGAGTAGCTCTTGTCTATTACATATTTGGCTTATGGAACGGTATCTGTGCTAATTTCAAACTCTGGTTTTATGCAGCACCCCAACTCACCTTTCCCCTTAAGCAAGCATAAGTTGGTTTTCTACATTTGAGACCCTGTTCTGTTTTGTAATTCAGTTCCTGGGTAGCCAAGTTTACATTCCGTGTATTAGTGATACCTTATGATATTTCTTTTTCTGTGTGACTTATTTCTCTTAGAATCATCGTACCTGAGTCCACTCATTATGCTGCTATGGGCCTGATGACATAGATTTCATTGCTGAGTGATATTGCATTGTACGTAAGTACCACAAATTCTTTATTCATTTTTCGCTTTCTGTGATATTGAACTTGTACCATAAACGAGGTTCTTGTAAACAGAGCCGTCCCAAACTTTGGGGTGGCTGTGTCTTTTTGATTTGAATTTCCCTAAGCTATAGGAGCATAAGTGGAAGTGCCCTAGGCTCTGTTGCTTTGTTTTTTAGATGTTTCAGGAAACACCATACACTTCTCCAGAGTGGCTGTTGGCAATTTACATCCCGCCCATCAGCATAACAAGGCTCACAGTTCTCCATGGCCTGTCCTGCCTTTCTGGATTTTACACTTTTTTCAGATGGCCCTTTTGCCCGGGGGGCAGTGAGACTTCATTGTAGTGCAGATTTCCTTTGCAAGCTTGCTTGGTTGGCCAAAAAGGGCGTATGCGTTTTTTCCTGAATATATTCAGGAAAAAACGCATACGCCCTTTTTGGCCAAGTGCATCATTGTGGACGTTCTGCCTCTTTTCCTATGCTTTTCATGCAATTCCAGTCTACCTCCTGAAATCGGTGTCCTGCAATTCTGCCCCGCTTTCAAGTGCTCTTGGCAGCCTTACTTCAATATATTTTTGGACGATAGCTGTCATTTATAACTCTGCAGGTTTGTGAATGACAGTTCCCCTGAGCTCCTTTGTTCAAATCGCTTTCTTGTGAGCTGGCCGCAACACCGCAAGATTGCTTCAGGCCCTAGTGTGGTTCCGGCACGGCAAGCTGAGCCTTTGGTTAATTCCTCTTCCTGGTGGGAAATGAGAGTTAAATTTGCCCGTCCAGACACCTCCAGCTAGTCTCTCATTGGTTCTCCCTATTCCTGTTCATTTCCCGCAGAAATTGCAAACTGGGCCAAACAGGAGGTTAAAGGCACTGACTCTCCAAGTGGGGAGAGTGTTAGTAAAGCGTCTGGAATGTTGCACCCGAGTACCAGGGGACTTAAACTGAGACATATTTGAACACGTTTCCCGATCACACGGTGGATCATACTCTGGGTTCCACATGCATGTTTTAGCTGAAGGAAGAATCCCTTAAACCTGGAGAGATGAGACCCATGGAATGGGTACCATGCAATATGACTTCAAAGTGTCTGCATTTGCTCACCGAACCTCACCAATCCTATCACTGCTGCATTTATGCTGCTGTACACACGCTTGATTCTCTTTTGGAGACATGAAAATCCATAGATTTTTAGATTCTTACTAGTCAGGTATATTCTTAGGCGTTTAATATGGGTTGTTGAGTCCACTTCGTTGAGGAAGGAGTAGCTCTTGTCTATTATATATTTGGCTTATGGAATGGTATCTGTGCTAATTTCAATCTCTGGTTTTATGCAGCACCCCAACTCACCTTTCCCCTTTAGCAAGCATAAGTTGGTTTTCTACATTTGAGACCCTGTTCTGTTTTGTAATTCTGTTCCTGGGTAGCCAAGTTTACATTCCATGTATTAGTGATACCTTATGATATTTCTTTTTCTGTGTGACTTATTTCTCTTAGAATCATCGTACCTGAGTCCACTCATTATGCTGCTATGGGCCTGATGACATAGATTTCATTGCTGAGTGATATTGCATTGTACGTAAGTACCACAAATTCTTTATTCATTTTTCGCTTTCTGTGATATTGAACTTGTACCATAAACGAGGTTCTTGTAAACAGAGCCGTCCCAAACTTTGGGGTGGCTGTGTCTTTTTGATTTTAATTTCCCTAAGCTATAGGAGCATAAGTGGAAGTGCCCTAGGCTCTGTTGCTTTGTTTTTTAGATGTTTCAGGAAACACCATACACTTCTCCAGAGTGGCTGTTGGCAATTTACATCCCGCCCATCAGCATAACAAGGCTCCCAGTTCTCCATGGCCTGTCCTGCCTTTCTGGATTTTACACTTTTTTCAGATGGCCCTTTTGCCCGTGGGGCAGTGAGACTTCATTGTAGTGCAGATTTCCTTTGCAAGCTTGCTTGGTTGGCCAAAAAGGGCGTATGCGTTTTTTCCTGAATATATTCAGGAAAAAACGCATACGCCCTTTTTGGCCAAGTGCATCATTGTGGACGTTCTGCCTCTTTTCCTATGCTTTTCATGCAATTCCAGTCTACCTCCTGAAATCGGTTTCCTGCAATTCTGCCCCGCTTTCAAGTGCTCTTGGCAGCCTTACTTCAATATATTTTTGGACGATAGCTGTCATTTATAACTCTGCAGGTTTGTGAATTAAAGTGCCCCTGAGCTCCTTTCTTCAACTCGCTTTCTTGTGAGCTGGCCGCCACACCGCAAGATTGCTTCAGGCCCTAGTGTGGTTCTGGCACGGCAAGCTGAGCCTTTGGTTAATTCCTCTTCCTGGTGGGAAATGAGAGTTAAATTTGCCCGTCCAGACACCTCCAGCTAGTCTCTCATTGGTTCTCCCTATTCCTGTTCATTTCCCGCAGAAATTGCAAACTGGGCCAAACAGGAGGTTAAAGGCACTGACTCTCCAAGTGGGGAGAGTGTTAGTAAAGCGTCTGGAATGTTGCACCCGAGTACCAGGGGACGAAAACTGAGACACATTTGAACACGTTTCCCGATCACACGGTGGATCATACTCTGGGTTCCACATGCATGTTTTAGCTGAAGGAGGAATCCCTTTAACCTGCAGAGTTGTGACCCATGGAATGGGTACCATGCAATATGACTTCAAAGGGTCTGCATTTGCTCACCGAACCTCACCAATACTATCACTGCTGCGTTTATGCTGCTGTACACATGCTTGATTCCCTTTCGGAGACATGTAAATCCATAGGTTTTAAGATTCTTACTAGTCAGGTATATTCTTAGGCGTTTAATATGGGGTGTTGAGTCCACTTCGTTGAGGAAGGAGTAGCTCTTGTCTATTACATATTTGGCTTATGGAACGGTATCTGTGCTAATTTCAATCTCTGGTTTTATGCAGCACCCCAACTCACCTTTCCCCTTAAGCAAGCATAAGTTGGTTTTCTACATTTGAGACCCTGTTCTGTTTTGTAATTCAGTTCCTGGGTAGCCAAGTTTACATTCCGTGTATTAGTGATACCTTATGATATTTCTTTTTCTGTGTGACATATTTCACTTAGAATCATCGTACCTGAATCCACTCATTATGCTGCTACGGGCCTGATGACATAGATTTCATTGCTGAGTGATATTGCATTGTACGTAAGTACCACAAATTCTTTATTCATTTTTCGATTTCTGTGATAATGAACTTGTACCATAAACGAGGTTCTTGTAAACAGAGCCGTCCCAAACTTTGGGGTGGCTGTGTCTTTTTGATTTTAATTTCGCTAAGCTATAGGAGCATAAGTGGAAGTGCCCTAGGCTCTGTTGCTTTGTTTTTTAGATGTTTCAGGAAACACCATACACTTCTTCAGAGTGGCTGTTGGCAATTTACATCCCGCCCATCAGCATAACAAGGCTCCCAGTTCTCCATGGCCTGTCCTGCCTTTCTGGATTTTACACTTTTTTCAGATGGCCCTTTTGCCCGTGGGGCAGTGAGACTTCATTGTAGTGCAGATTTCCTTTGCAAGCTTGCTTGGTTGGCCAAAAAGGGCGTATGCGTTTTTTCCTGAATATATTCAGGAAAAAACGCATACGCCCTTTTTGGCCAAGTGCATCATTGTGGACGTTCTGCCTCTTTTCCTATGCTTTTCATGCAATTCCAGTCTACCTCCTGAAATCGGTTTCCTGCAATTCTGCCCCGCTTTCAAGTGCTCTTGGCAGCCTTACTTCAATATATTTTTGGACGATAGCTGTCATTTATAACTCTGCAGGTTTGTGAATTAAAGTGCCCCTGAGCTCCTTTCTTCAACTCGCTTTCTTGTGAGCTGGCCGCAACACCGCAAGATTGCTTCAGGCCCTAGTGTGGTTCTGGCACGGCAAGCTGAGCCTTTGGTTAATTCCTCTTCCTGGTGGGAAATGAGAGTTAAATTTGCCCGTCCAGACACCTCCAGCTAGTCTCTCATTGGTTCTCCCTATTCCTGTTCATTTCCCGCAGAAATTGCAAACTGGGCCAAACAGGAGGTTAAAGGCACTGACTCTCCAAGTGGGGAGAGTGTTAGTAAAGCGTCTGGAATGTTGCACCCGAGTACCAGGGGACGAAAACTGAGACACATTTGAACACGTTTCCCGATCACACGGTGGATCATACTCTGGGTTCCACATGCATGTTTTAGCTGAAGGAGGAATCCCTTAAACCTGCAGAGTTGTGACCCATGGAATGGGTACCATGCAATATGACTTCAAAGGGTCTGCATTTGCTCACCGAACCTCACCAATACTATCACTGCTGCGTTTATGCTGCTGTACACATGCTTGATTCCCTTTCGGAGACATGTAAATCCATAGGTTTTAAGATTCTTACTAGTCAGGTATATTCTTAGGCGTTTAATATGGGGTGTTGAGTCCACTTCGTTGAGCAAGGAGTAGCTCTTGTCTATTACATATTTGGCTTATGGAACGGTATCTGTGCTAATTTCAATCTCTGGTTTTATGCAGCACCCCAACTCACCTTTCCCCTTAAGCAAGCATAAGTTGGTTTTCTACATTTGAGACCCTGTTCTGTTTTGTAATTCAGTTCCTGGGTAGCCAAGTTTACATTCCGTGTATTAGTGATACCTTATGATATTTCTTTTTCTGTGTGACATATTTCACTTAGAATCATCGTACCTGAATCCACTCATTATGCTGCTACGGGCCTGATGACATAGATTTCATTGCTGAGTGATATTGCATTGTACGTAAGTACCACAAATTCTTTATTCATTTTTCGATTTCTGTGATAATGAACTTGTACCATAAACGAGGTTCTTGTAAACAGAGCCGTCCCAAACTTTGGGGTGGCTGTGTCTTTTTGATTTTAATTTCGCTAAGCTATAGGAGCATAAGTGGAAGTGCCCTAGGCTCTGTTGCTTTGTTTTTTAGATGTTTCAGGAAACACCATACACTTCTTCAGAGTGGCTGTTGGCAATTTACATCCCGCCCATCAGCATAACAAGGCTCCCAGTTCTCCATGGCCTGTCCTGCCTTTCTGGATTTTACACTTTTTTCAGATGGCCCTTTTGCCCGTGGGGCAGTGAGACTTCATTGTAGTGCAGATTTCCTTTGCAAGCTTGCTTGGTTGGCCAAAAAGGGCGTATGCGTTTTTTCCTGAATATATTCAGGAAAAAACGCATACGCCCTTTTTGGCCAAGTGCATCATTGTGGACGTTCTGCCTCTTTTCCTATGCTTTTCATGCAATTCCAGTCTACCTCCTGAAATCGGTTTCCTGCAATTCTGCCCCGCTTTCAAGTGCTCTTGGCAGCCTTACTTCAATATATTTTTGGACGATAGCTGTCATTTATAACTCTGCAGGTTTGTGAATTAAAGTGCCCCTGAGCTCCTTTCTTCAACTCGCTTTCTTGTGAGCTGGCCGCAACACCGCAAGATTGCTTCAGGCCCTAGTGTGGTTCTGGCACGGCAAGCTGAGCCTTTGGTTAATTCCTCTTCCTGGTGGGAAATGAGAGTTAAATTTGCCCGTCCAGACACCTCCAGCTAGTCTCTCATTGGTTCTCCCTATTCCTGTTCATTTCCCGCAGAAATTGCAAACTGGGCCAAACAGGAGGTTAAAGGCACTGACTCTCCAAGTGGGGAGAGTGTTAGTAAAGCGTCTGGAATGTTGCACCCGAGTACCAGGGGACGAAAACTGAGACACATTTGAACACGTTTCCCGATCACACGGTGGATCATACTCTGGGTTCCACATGCATGTTTTAGCTGAAGGAGGAATCCCTTAAACCTGCAGAGTTGTGACCCATGGAATGGGTACCATGCAATATGACTTCAAAGGGTCTGCATTTGCTCACCGAACCTCACCAATACTATCACTGCTGCGTTTATGCTGCTGTACACATGCTTGATTCCCTTTCGGAGACATGTAAATCCATAGGTTTTAAGATTCTTACTAGTCAGGTATATTCTTAGGCGTTTAATATGGGGTGTTGAGTCCACTTCGTTGAGCAAGGAGTAGCTCTTGTCTATTACATATTTGGCTTATGGAACGGTATCTGTGCTAATTTCAATCTCTGGTTTTATGCAGCACCCCAACTCACCTTTCCCCTTAAGCAAGCATAAGTTGGTTTTCTACATTTGAGACCCTGTTCTGTTTTGTAATTCAGTTCCTGGGTAGCCAAGTTTACATTCCGTGTATTAGTGATACCTTATGATATTTCTTTTTCTGTGTGACTTATTTCTCTTAGAATCATCGTACCTGAGTCCACTCATTATGCTGCTATGGGCCTGATGACACAGATTTCATTGCTGAGTGATATTGCATTGTACGTAAGTACCACAAATTCTTTATTCATTTTTCGCTTTCTGTGATATTGAACTTGTACCATAAACGAGGTTCTTGTAAACAGAGCCGTCCCAAACTTTGGGGTGGCTGTGTCTTTTTGATTTTAATTTCCCTAAGCTATAGGAGCATAAGTGGAAGTGCCCTAGGCTCTGTTGCTTTGTTTTTTAGATGTTTCAGGAAACACCATACACTTCTCCAGAGTGGCTGTTGGCAATTTACATCCCGCCCATCAGCATAACAAGGCTCCCAGTTCTCCATGGCCTGTCCTGCCTTTCTGGATTTTACACTTTTTTCAGATGGCCCTTTTGCCCGTGGGGCAGTGAGACTTCATTGTAGTGCAGATTTCCTTTGCAAGCTTGCTTGGTTGGCCAAAAAGGGCGTATGCGTTTTTTCCTGAATATATTCAGGGAAAAACGCATATGCCCTTTTTGGCCAAGTGCATCATTGTGGACGTTCTGCCTCTTTTCCTATGCTTTTCATGCAATTCCAGTCTACCTCCTGAAATCGGTTTCCTGCAATTCTGCCCCGCTTTCAAGTGCTCTTGGCAGCCTTACTTCAATATATTTTTGGACGATAGCTGTCATTTATAACTCTGCAGGTTTGTGAATCACAGTGCCCCTGAGCTCCTTTCTTCAACTCGCTTTCTTGTGAGCTGGCCGCAACACCCCAAGATTGCTTCAGGCCCTAGTGTGGTTCCGGCACGGCAAGCTGAGCCTTTGGTTAATTCCTCTTCCTGGTGGGAAATGAGAGTTAAATTTGCCCGTCCAGACACCTCCAGCTAGTCTCTCATTGGTTCTCCCTATTCCTGTTCATTTCCCGCAGAAATTGCAAACTCGGCAAAACACGACGTTAAAGGCACTGACTCTCCAAGTGGGGAGAGTGTTAGTAAAGCGTCTGGAATGTTGCACCCGAGTACCAGGGGACTTAAACTGAGACATATTTGAACACGTTTCCCGATCACACGGTGGATCATACTCTGGGTTCCACATGCATGTTTTAGCTGAAGGAAGAATCCCTTAAACCTGGAGAGTTGAGACCCATGGAATGGGTACCATGCAATATGATTTCAAAGGGCCTGCATTTGCTCACCGAACCTCACCAATACTATCACTGCTGCGTTTATGCTGCTGTACACACGCTTGATTCTCTTTCAGAAACATATAAATCCATAGGTTTTAAGATTCTTACTAGTCAGGTATATTCTTAGGCGTTTAATATGGGGTGTTGAGTCCACTTCGTTGAGGAAGGAGTAGCTCTTGTCTATTACATATTTGGCTTATGGAACGGTATCTGTGCTAATTTCAATCTCTGGTTTTATGCAGCACCCCAACTCACCTTTCCCCTTAAGCAAGCATAAGTTGGTTTTCTACATTTGAGACCCTGTTCTGTTTTGTAATTCAGTTCCTGG
Organism: Lagenorhynchus albirostris; assembly: GCF_949774975.1. Taxonomy (NCBI): domain Eukaryota; kingdom Metazoa; phylum Chordata; class Mammalia; order Artiodactyla; family Delphinidae; genus Lagenorhynchus; species Lagenorhynchus albirostris. Next base: position 109,062,617 of record NC_083095.1, on the reverse strand, counting down.
GTAGCCAAGTTTACATTCCGTGTATTAGTGATACCTTATGATATTTCTTTTTCTGTGTGACATATTTCACTTAGAATCATCGTACCTGAATCCACTCATTATGCTGCTACGGGCCTGATGACATAGATTTCATTGCTGAGTGATATTGCATTGTACGTAAGTACCACAAATTCTTTATTCATTTTTCGCTTTCTGTGATATTGAACTTGTACCATAAACGAGGTTCTTGTAAACAGAGCCGTCCCAAACTTTGGGGTGGCTGTGTCTTTTTGATTTGAATTTCCCTAAGCTATAGGAGCATAAGTGGAAGTGCCCTAGGCTCTGTTGCTTTGTTTTTTAGATGTTTCAGGAAACACCATACACTTCTCCAGAGTGGCTGTTGGCAATTTACATCCCGCCCATCAGCATAACAAGGCTCCCAGTTCTCCATGGCCTGTCCTGCCTTTCTGGATTTTACACTTTTTTCAGATGGCCCTTTTGCCCGGGGGGCAGTGAGACTTCATTGTAGTGCAGATTTCCTTTGCAAGCTTGCTTGGTTGGCCAAAAAGGGCGTATGCGTTTTTTCCTGAATATATTCAGGAAAAAACGCATACGCCCTTTTTGGCCAAGTGCATCATTGTGGACGTTCTGCCTCTTTTCCTATGCTTTTCATGCAATTCCAGTCTACCTCCTGAAATTGGTTTCCTGCAATTCTGCCCCGCTTTCAAGTGCTCTTGGCAGCCTTACTTCAATATATTTTTGGACGATAGCTGTCATTTATAACTCTGCAGGTTTGTGAATGACAGTGCCCCTGAGCTCCTTTCTTCAACTCGCTTTCTTGTGAGCTGGCCGCAACACCCGAAGATTGCTTCAGGCCCTAGTGTGGTTCCGGCACGGCAAGATGAGCCTTTGGTTAATTCCTCTTCCTGGTGGGAAATGAGAGTTAAATTTGCCCGTCCAGACACCTCCAGCTAGTCTCTCATTGGTTCTCCCTATTCCTGTTCATTTCCCGCAGAAATTGCAAACTCGGCAAAACACGACGTTAAAGGCACTGACTCTCCAAGTGGGGAGAGTGTTAGTAAAGCGTCTGGAATGTTGCACCCGAGTACCAGGGGACTTAAACTGAGACATATTTGAACACGTTTCCCGATCACACGGTGGATCATACTCTGGGTTCCACATGCATGTTTTAGCTGAAGGAAGAATCCCTTAAACCTGGAGAGTTGAGACCCATGGAATGGGTACCATGCAATATGAGTTCAAAGGGTCTGCATTTGCTCACCGAACCTCAACAATCCTATCACTGCTGCATTTATGCTGCTGTACACATGCTTGATTCTCTTTCAGAGACATGTAAATCCATAGGTTTTAAGATTCTTACTAGTCAGGTATATTCTTAGGCGTTTAATATGGGGTGTTGAGTCCACTTCGTTGAGGAAGGAGTAGCTCTTGTCTATTACATATTTGGCTTATGGAACGGTATCTGTGCTAATTTCAATCTCTGGTTTTATGCAGCACCCCAACTCACCTTTCCCCTTAAGCAAGCATAAGTTGGTTTTCTACATTTGAGACCCTGTTCTGTTTTGTAATTCAGTTCCTGGGTAGCCAAGTTTACATTCCGTGTATTAGTGATACCTTATGATATTTCTTTTTCTGTGTGACTTATTTCTCTTAGAATCATCGTACCTGAGTCCACTCATTATGCTGCTATGGGCCTGATGACATAGATTTCATTGCTGAGTGATATTGCATTGTACGTAAGTACCACAAATTCTTTATTCATTTTTCGCTTTCTGTGATATTGAACTTGTACCATAAACGAGGTTCTTGTAAACAGAGCCGTCCCAAATTTTGGGGTGGCTGTGTCTTTTTGATTTTAATTTCCCTAAGCTATAGGAGCATAAGTGGAAGTGCCCTAGGCTCTGTTGCTTTGTTTTTTAGATGTTTCAGGAAACACCATACACTTCTCCAGAGTGGCTGTTGGCAATTTACATCCCGCCCATCAGCATAACAAGGCTCCCAGTTCTCCATGGCCTGTCCTGCCTTTCTGGATTTTACACTTTTTTCAGATGGCCCTTTTGCCCGGGGGGCAGTGAGACTTCATTGTAGTGCAGATTTCCTTTGCAAGCTTGCTTGGTTGGCCAAAAAGGGCGTATGCGTTTTTTCCTGAATATATTCAGGAAAAAACGCATACGCCCTTTTTGGCCAAGTGCATCATTGTGGATGTTCTGCCTCTTTTCCTATGCTTTTCATGCAATTCCAGTCTACCTCCTGAAATCGGTGTCCTGCAATTCTGCCCCGCTTTCAAGTGCTCTTGGCAGCCTTACTTCAATATATTTTTGGACGATAGCTGTCATTTATAACTCTGCAGGTTTGTGAATGACAGTGCCCCTGAGCTCCTTTCTTCAGCTCTCTTTCTTGTGAGCTGGCCGCAACGCCGCAGGATTGCTTCAGGCCCTAGTGTGGTTCTGGCACGGCAAGCTGAGCCTTTGGTTAATTCCTCTTCCTGGTGGGAAATGAGAGTTAAATTTGCCCGTCCAGACACCTCCAGCTAGTCTCTCATTGGTTCTCCCTATTCCTGTTCATTTCCCGCAGAAATTGCAAACTGGGCCAAACAGGAGGTTAAAGGCACTGACTCTCCAAGTGGGGAGAGTGTTAGTAAAGCGTCTGGAATGTTGCACCCGAGTACCAGGGGACGAAAACTGAGACACATTTGAACACGTTTCCCGATCACACGGTGGATCATACTCTGGGTTCCACATGCATGTTTTAGCTGAAGGAGGAATCCCTTAAACCTGCAGAGTTGTGACCCATGGAATGGGTACCATGCAATATGACTTCAAAGGGTCTGCATTTGCTCACCGAACCTCACCAATACTATCACTGCTGCGTTTATGCTGCTGTACACATGCTTGATTCCCTTTCGGAGACATGTAAATCCATAGGTTTTAAGATTCTTACTAGTCAGGTATATTCTTAGGCGTTTAATATGGGGTGTTGAGTCCACTTCGTTGAGGAAGGAGTAGCTCTTGTCTATTACATATTTGGCTTATGGAACGGTATCTGTGCTAACTTCAATCTCTGGTTTTATGCAGCACCCCAACTCACCTTTCCCCTTAAGCAAGCATAAGTTGGTTTTCTACATTTGAGACCCTGTTCTGTTTTGTAATTCAGTTCCTGGGTAGCCAAGTTTACATTCCGTGTATTAGTGATACCTTATGATATTTCTTTTTCTGTGTGACTTATTTCTCTTAGAATCATCGTACCTGAGTCCACTCATTATGCTGCTATGGGCCTGATGACATAGATTTCATAGCTGAGTGATATTGCATTGTACGTAAGTACCACAAATTCTTTATTCATTTTTCGCTTTCTGTGATATTGAACTTGTACCATAAACGAGGTTCTTGTAAACAGAGCCGTCCCAAACTTTGGGGTGGCTGTGTCTTTTTGATTTTAATTTCCCTAAGCTATAGGAGCATAAGTGGAAGTGCCCTAGGCTCTGTTGCTTTGTTTTTTAGATGTTTCAGGAAACACCATACACTTCTCCAGAGTGGCTGTTGGCAATTTACATCCCGCCCATCAGCATAACAAGGCTCCCAGTTCTCCATGGCCTGTCCTGCCTTTCTGGATTTTACACTTTTTTCAGATGGCCCTTTTGCCCGTGGGGCAGTGAGACTTCATTGTAGTGCAGATTTCCTTTGCAAGCTTGCTTGGTTGGCCAAAAAGGGCGTATGCGTTTTTTCCTGAATATATTCAGGAAAAAACGCATACGCCCTTTTTGGCCAAGTGCATCATTGTGGACGTTCTGCCTCTTTTCCTATGCTTTTCATGCAATTCCAGTCTACCTCCTGAAATCGGTGTCCTGCAATTCTGCCCCGCTTTCAAGTGCTCTTGGCAGCCTTACTTCAATATATTTTTGGACGATAGCTGTCATTTATAACTCTGCAGGTTTGTGAATGACAGTGCGCCTGAGCTCCTTTCTTCAGCTCTCTTTCTTGTGAGCTGGCCGCAACACCGCAGGATTGCTTCAGGCCCTAGTGTGGTTCCGGCACGGCAAGCTGAGCCTTTGGTTAATTCCTCTTCCTGGTGGGAAATGAGAGTTAAATTTGCCCGTCCAGACACCTCCAGCTAGTCTCTCATTGGTTCTCCCTATTCCTGTTCATTTCCCGCAGAAATTGCAAACTGGGCCAAACAGGAGGTTAAAGGCACTGACTCTCCAAGTGGGGAGAGTGTTAGTAAAGCGTCTGGAATGTTGCACCCGAGTACCAGGGGACTTAAACTGAGACATATTTGAACACGTTTCCCGATCACACGGTGGATCATACTCTGGGTTCCACATGCATGTTTTAGCTGAAGGAAGAATCCCTTAAACCTGGAGAGATGAGACCCATGGAATGGGTACCATGCAATATGACTTCAAAGTGTCTGCATTTGCTCACCGAACCTCACCAATCCTATCACTGCTGCGTTTATGCTGCTGTACACACGCTTGATTCTCTTTTGGAGACATGAAAATCCATAGATTTTTAGATTCTTACTAGTCAGGTATATTCTTAGGCGTTTAATATGGGGTGTTGAGTCCACTTCGTTGAGGAAGGAGTAGCTCTTGTCTATTACATATTTGGCTTATGGAACGGTATCTGTGCTAATTTCAATCTCTGGTTTTATGCAGCACCCCAACTCACCTTTCCCCTTAAGCAAGCATAAGTTGGTTTTCTACATTTGAGACCCTGTTCTGTTTTGTAATTCAGTTCCTGGGTAGCCAAGTTTACATTCCGTGTATTAGTGATACCTTATGATATTTCTTTTTCTGTGTGACATATTTCACTTAGAATCATCGTACCTGAATCCACTCATTATGCTGCTACGGGCCTGATGACATAGATTTCATTGCTGAGTGATATTGCATTGTACGTAAGTACCACAAATTCTTTATTCATTTTCCGCTTTCTGTGATAATGAACTTGTACCATAAACGAGGTTCTTGTAAACAGAGCCGTCCCAAACTTTGGGGTGGCTGTGTCTTTTTGATTTTAATTTCGCTAAGCTATAGGAGCATAAGTGGAAGTGCCCTAGGCTCTGTTGCTTTGTTTTTTAGATGTTTCAGGAAACACCATACACTTCTTCAGAGTGGCTGTTGGCAATTTACATCCCGCCCATCAGCATAACAAGGCTCCCAGTTCTCCATGGCCTGTCCTGCCTTTCTGGATTTTACACTTTTTTCAGATGGCCCTTTTGCCCGTGGGGCAGTGAGACTTCATTGTAGTGCAGATTTCCTTTGCAAGCTTGCTTGGTTGGCCAAAAAGGGCGTATGCGTTTTTTCCTGAATATATTCAGGAAAAAACGCATACGCCCTTTTTGGCCAAGTGCATCATTGTGGACGTTCTGCCTCTTTTCCTATGCTTTTCATGCAATTCCAGTCTACCTCCTGAAATCGGTTTCCTGCAATTCTGCCCCGCTTTCAAGTGCTCTTGGCAGCCTTACTTCAATATATTTTTGGACGATAGCTGTCATTTATAACTCTGCAGGTTTGTGAATTAAAGTGCCCCTGAGCTCCTTTCTTCAACTCGCTTTCTTGTGAGCTGGCCGCAACACCGCAAGATTGCTTCAGGCCCTAGTGTGGTTCTGGCACGGCAAGCTGAGCCTTTGGTTAATTCCTCTTCCTGGTGGGAAATGAGAGTTAAATTTGCCCGTCCAGACACCTCCAGCTAGTCTCTCATTGGTTCTCCCTATTCCTGTTCATTTCCCGCAGAAATTGCAAACTGGGCCAAACAGGAGGTTAAAGGCACTGACTCTCCAAGTGGGGAGAGTGTTAGTAAAGCGTCTGGAATGTTGCACCCGAGTACCAGGGGACGAAAACTGAGACACATTTGAACACGTTTCCCGATCACACGGTGGATCATACTCTGGGTTCCACATGCATGTTTTAGCTGAAGGAGGAATCCCTTAAACCTGCAGAGTTGTGACCCATGGAATGGGTACCATGCAATATGACTTCAAAGGGTCTGCATTTGCTCACCGAACCTCACTAATCCTATCACTGCTGCGTTTATGCTGCTGTACACATGCTTGATTCCCTTTCGGAGACATGTAAATCCATAGGTTTTAAGATTCTTACTAGTCAGGTATATTCTTAGGCGTTTAATATGGGGTGTTGAGTCCACTTCGTTGAGCAAGGAGTAGCTCTTGTCTATTACATATTTGGCTTATGGAACGGTATCTGTGCTAATTTCAATCTCTGGTTTTATGCAGCACCCCAACTCACCTTTCCCCTTAAGCAAGCATAAGTTGGTTTTCTACATTTGAGACCCTGTTCTGTTTTGTAATTCAGTTCCTGGGTAGCCAAGTTTACATTCCGTGTATTAGTGATACCTTATGATATTTCTTTTTCTGTGTGACTTATTTCTCTTAGAATCATCGTACCTGAGTCCACTCATTATGCTGCTATGGGCCTGATGACACAGATTTCATTGCTGAGTGATATTGCATTGTACGTAAGTACCACAAATTCTTTATTCATTTTTCGCTTTCTGTGATATTGAACTTGTACCATAAACGAGGTTCTTGTAAACAGAGCCGTCCCAAACTTTGGGGTGGCTGTGTCTTTTTGATTTTAATTTCCCTAAGCTATAGGAGCATAAGTGGAAGTGCCCTAGGCTCTGTTGCTTTGTTTTTTAGATGTTTCAGGAAACACCATACACTTCTCCAGAGTGGCTGTTGGCAATTTACATCCCGCCCATCAGCATAACAAGGCTCCCAGTTCTCCATGGCCTGTCCTGCCTTTCTGGATTTTACACTTTTTTCAGATGGCCCTTTTGCCCGGGGGGCAGTGAGACTTCATTGTAGTGCAGATTTCCTTTGCAAGCTTGCTTGGTTGGCCAAAAAGGGCGTATGCGTTTTTTCCTGAATATATTCAGGAAAAAACGCATACGCCCTTTTTGGCCAAGTGCATCATTGTGGACGTTCTGCCTCTTTTCCTATGCTTTTCATGCAATTCCAGTCTACCTCCTGAAATCGGTTTCCTGCAATTCTGCCCCGCTTTCAAGTGCTCTTGGCAGCCTTACTTCAATATATTTTTGGACGATAGCTGTCATTTATAACTCTGCAGGTTTGTGAATGACAGTGCCCCTGAGCTCCTTTCTTCAACTCGCTTTCTTGTGAGCTGGCCGCAACACCCGAAGATTGCTTCAGGCCCTAGTGTGGTTCCGGCACGGCAAGATGAGCCTTTGGTTAATTCCTCTTCCTGGTGGGAAATGAGAGTTAAATTTGCCCGTCCAGACACCTCCAGCTAGTCTCTCATTGGTTCTCCCTATTCCTGTTCATTTCCCGCAGAAATTGCAAACTCGGCAAAACACGACGTTAAAGGCACTGACTCTCCAAGTGGGGAGAGTGTTAGTAAAGCGTCTGGAATGTTGCACCCGAGTACCAGGGGACTTAAACTGAGACATATTTGAACACGTTTCCCGATCACACGGTGGATCATACTCTGGGTTCCACATGCATGTTTTAGCTGAAGGAAGAATCCCTTAAACCTGGAGAGTTGAGACCCATGGAATGGGTACCATGCAATATGAGTTCAAAGGGTCTGCATTTGCTCACCGAACCTCAACAATCCTATCACTGCTGCATTTATGCTGCTGTACACATGCTTGATTCTCTTTCAGAGACATGTAAATCCATAGGTTTTAAGATTCTTACTAGTCAGGTATATTCTTAGGCGTTTAATATGGGGTGTTGAGTCCACTTCGTTGAGGAAGGAGTAGCTCTTGTCTATTACATATTTGGCTTATGGAACGGTATCTGTGCTAATTTCAATCTCTGGTTTTATGCAGCACCCCAACTCACCTTTCCCCTTAAGCAAGCATAAGTTGGTTTTCTACATTTGAGACCCTGTTCTGTTTTGTAATTCAGTTCCTGGGTAGCCAAGTTTACATTCCGTGTATTAGTGATACCTTATGATATTTCTTTTTCTGTGTGACTTATTTCTCTTAGAATCATCGTACCTGAGTCCACTCATTATGCTGCTATGGGCCTGATGACATAGATTTCATTGCTGAGTGATATTGCATTGTACGTAAGTACCACAAATTCTTTATTCATTTTTCGCTTTCTGTGATATTGAACTTGTACCATAAACGAGGTTCTTGTAAACAGAGCCGTCCCAAATTTTGGGGTGGCTGTGTCTTTTTGATTTTAATTTCCCTAAGCTATAGGAGCATAAGTGGAAGTGCCCTAGGCTCTGTTGCTTTGTTTTTTAGATGTTTCAGGAAACACCATACACTTCTCCAGAGTGGCTGTTGGCAATTTACATCCCGCCCATCAGCATAACAAGGCTCCCAGTTCTCCATGGCCTGTCCTGCCTTTCTGGATTTTACACTTTTTTCAGATGGCCCTTTTGCCCGGGGGGCAGTGAGACTTCATTGTAGTGCAGATTTCCTTTGCAAGCTTGCTTGGTTGGCCAAAAAGGGCGTATGCGTTTTTTCCTGAATATATTCAGGAAAAAACGCATACGCCCTTTTTGGCCAAGTGCATCATTGTGGATGTTCTGCCTCTTTTCCTATGCTTTTCATGCAATTCCAGTCTACCTCCTGAAATCGGTGTCCTGCAATTCTGCCCCGCTTTCAAGTGCTCTTGGCAGCCTTACTTCAATATATTTTTGGACGATAGCTGTCATTTATAACTCTGCAGGTTTGTGAATGACAGTGCCCCTGAGCTCCTTTCTTCAGCTCTCTTTCTTGTGAGCTGGCCGCAACGCCGCAGGATTGCTTCAGGCCCTAGTGTGGTTCTGGCACGGCAAGCTGAGCCTTTGGTTAATTCCTCTTCCTGGTGGGAAATGAGAGTTAAATTTGCCCGTCCAGACACCTCCAGCTAGTCTCTCATTGGTTCTCCCTATTCCTGTTCATTTCCCGCAGAAATTGCAAACTGGGCCAAACAGGAGGTTAAAGGCACTGACTCTCCAAGTGGGGAGAGTGTTAGTAAAGCGTCTGGAATGTTGCACCCGAGTACCAGGGGACGAAAACTGAGACACATTTGAACACGTTTCCCGATCACACGGTGGATCATACTCTGGGTTCCACATGCATGTTTTAGCTGAAGGAGGAATCCCTTAAACCTGCAGAGTTGTGACCCATGGAATGGGTACCATGCAATATGACTTCAAAGGGTCTGCATTTGCTCACCGAACCTCACCAATACTATCACTGCTGCGTTTATGCTGCTGTACACATGCTTGATTCCCTTTCGGAGACATGTAAATCCATAGGTTTTAAGATTCTTACTAGTCAGGTATATTCTTAGGCGTTTAATATGGGGTGTTGAGTCCACTTCGTTGAGGAAGGAGTAGCTCTTGTCTATTACATATTTGGCTTATGGAACGGTATCTGTGCTAATTTCAATCTCTGGTTTTATGCAGCACCCCAACTCACCTTTCCCCTTAAGCAAGCATAAGTTGGTTTTCTACATTTGAGACCCTGTTCTGTTTTGTAATTCAGTTCCTGGGTAGCCAAGTTTACATTCCGTGTATTAGTGATACCTTATGATATTTCTTTTTCTGTGTGACTTATTTCTCTTAGAATCATCGTACCTGAGTCCACTCATTATGCTGCTATGGGCCTGATGACATAGATTTCATAGCTGAGTGATATTGCATTGTACGTAAGTACCACAAATTCTTTATTCATTTTTCGCTTTCTGTGATATTGAACTTGTACCATAAACGAGGTTCTTGTAAACAGAGCCGTCCCAAACTTTGGGGTGGCTGTGTCTTTTTGATTTTAATTTCCCTAAGCTATAGGAGCATAAGTGGAAGTGCCCTAGGCTCTGTTGCTTTGTTTTTTAGATGTTTCAGGAAACACCATACACTTCTCCAGAGTGGCTGTTGGCAATTTACATCCCGCCCATCAGCATAACAAGGCTCCCAGTTCTCCATGGCCTGTCCTGCCTTTCTGGATTTTACACTTTTTTCAGATGGCCCTTTTGCCCGTGGGGCAGTGAGACTTCATTGTAGTGCAGATTTCCTTTGCAAGCTTGCTTGGTTGGCCAAAAAGGGCGTATGCGTTTTTTCCTGAATATATTCAGGAAAAAACGCATACGCCCTTTTTGGCCAAGTGCATCATTGTGGACGTTCTGCCTCTTTTCCTATGCTTTTCATGCAATTCCAGTCTACCTCCTGAAATCGGTGTCCTGCAATTCTGCCCCGCTTTCAAGTGCTCTTGGCAGCCTTACTTCAATATATTTTTGGACGATAGCTGTCATTTATAACTCTGCAGGTTTGTGAATGACAGTGCGCCTGAGCTCCTTTCTTCAGCTCTCTTTCTTGTGAGCTGGCCGCAACACCGCAGGATTGCTTCAGGCCCTAGTGTGGTTCCGGCACGGCAAGCTGAGCCTTTGGTTAATTCCTCTTCCTGGTGGGAAATGAGAGTTAAATTTGCCCGTCCAGACACCTCCAGCTAGTCTCTCATTGGTTCTCCCTATTCCTGTTCATTTCCCGCAGAAATTGCAAACTGGGCCAAACAGGAGGTTAAAGGCACTGACTCTCCAAGTGGGGAGAGTGTTAGTAAAGCGTCTGGAATGTTGCACCCGAGTACCAGGGGACTTAAACTGAGACATATTTGAACACGTTTCCCGATCACACGGTGGATCATACTCTGGGTTCCACATGCATGTTTTAGCTGAAGGAAGAATCCCTTAAACCTGGAGAGATGAGACCCATGGAATGGGTACCATGCAATATGACTTCAAAGTGTCTGCATTTGCTCACCGAACCTCACCAATCCTATCACTGCTGCGTTTATGCTGCTGTACACACGCTTGATTCTCTTTTGGAGACATGAAAATCCATAGATTTTTAGATTCTTACTAGTCAGGTATATTCTTAGGCGTTTAATATGGGGTGTTGAGTCCACTTCGTTGAGGAAGGAGTAGCTCTTGTCTATTACATATTTGGCTTATGGAACGGTATCTGTGCTAATTTCAATCTCTGGTTTTATGCAGCACCCCAACTCACCTTTCCCCTTAAGCAAGCATAAGTTGGTTTTCTACATTTGAGACCCTGTTCTGTTTTGTAATTCAGTTCCTGGGTAGCCAAGTTTACATTCCGTGTATTAGTGATACCTTATGATATTTCTTTTTCTGTGTGACATATTTCACTTAGAATCATCGTACCTGAATCCACTCATTATGCTGCTACGGGCCTGATGACATAGATTTCATTGCTGAGTGATATTGCATTGTACGTAAGTACCACAAATTCTTTATTCATTTTCCGCTTTCTGTGATAATGAACTTGTACCATAAACGAGGTTCTTGTAAACAGAGCCGTCCCAAACTTTGGGGTGGCTGTGTCTTTTTGATTTTAATTTCGCTAAGCTATAGGAGCATAAGTGGAAGTGCCCTAGGCTCTGTTGCTTTGTTTTTTAGATGTTTCAGGAAACACCATACACTTCTTCAGAGTGGCTGTTGGCAATTTACATCCCGCCCATCAGCATAACAAGGCTCCCAGTTCTCCATGGCCTGTCCTGCCTTTCTGGATTTTACACTTTTTTCAGATGGCCCTTTTGCCCGTGGGGCAGTGAGACTTCATTGTAGTGCAGATTTCCTTTGCAAGCTTGCTTGGTTGGCCAAAAAGGGCGTATGCGTTTTTTCCTGAATATATTCAGGAAAAAACGCATACGCCCTTTTTGGCCAAGTGCATCATTGTGGACGTTCTGCCTCTTTTCCTATGCTTTTCATGCAATTCCAGTCTACCTCCTGAAATCGGTTTCCTGCAATTCTGCCCCGCTTTCAAGTGCTCTTGGCAGCCTTACTTCAATATATTTTTGGACGATAGCTGTCATTTATAACTCTGCAGGTTTGTGAATTAAAGTGCCCCTGAGCTCCTTTCTTCAACTCGCTTTCTTGTGAGCTGGCCGCAACACCGCAAGATTGCTTCAGGCCCTAGTGTGGTTCTGGCACGGCAAGCTGAGCCTTTGGTTAATTCCTCTTCCTGGTGGGAAATGAGAGTTAAATTTGCCCGTCCAGACACCTCCAGCTAGTCTCTCATTGGTTCTCCCTATTCCTGTTCATTTCCCGCAGAAATTGCAAACTGGGCCAAACAGGAGGTTAAAGGCACTGACTCTCCAAGTGGGGAGAGTGTTAGTAAAGCGTCTGGAATGTTGCACCCGAGTACCAGGGGACGAAAACTGAGACACATTTGAACACGTTTCCCGATCACACGGTGGATCATACTCTGGGTTCCACATGCATGTTTTAGCTGAAGGAGGAATCCCTTAAACCTGCAGAGTTGTGACCCATGGAATGGGTACCATGCAATATGACTTCAAAGGGTCTGCATTTGCTCACCGAACCTCACTAATCCTATCACTGCTGCGTTTATGCTGCTGTACACATGCTTGATTCCCTTTCGGAGACATGTAAATCCATAGGTTTTAAGATTCTTACTAGTCAGGTATATTCTTAGGCGTTTAATATGGGGTGTTGAGTCCACTTCGTTGAGCAAGGAGTAGCTCTTGTCTATTACATATTTGGCTTATGGAACGGTATCTGTGCTAATTTCAATCTCTGGTTTTATGCAGCACCCCAACTCACCTTTCCCCTTAAGCAAGCATAAGTTGGTTTTCTACATTTGAGACCCTGTTCTGTTTTGTAATTCAGTTCCTGGGTAGCCAAGTTTACATTCCGTGTATTAGTGATACCTTATGATATTTCTTTTTCTGTGTGACTTATTTCTCTTAGAATCATCGTACCTGAGTCCACTCATTATGCTGCTATGGGCCTGATGACACAGATTTCATTGCTGAGTGATATTGCATTGTACGTAAGTACCACAAATTCTTTATTCATTTTTCGCTTTCTGTGATATTGAACTTGTACCATAAACGAGGTTCTTGTAAACAGAGCCGTCCCAAACTTTGGGGTGGCTGTGTCTTTTTGATTTTAATTTCCCTAAGCTATAGGAGCATAAGTGGAAGTGCCCTAGGCTCTGTTGCTTTGTTTTTTAGATGTTTCAGGAAACACCATACACTTCTCCAGAGTGGCTGTTGGCAATTTACATCCCGCCCATCAGCATAACAAGGCTCCCAGTTCTCCATGGCCTGTCCTGCCTTTCTGGATTTTACACTTTTTTCAGATGGCCCTTTTGCCCGGGGGGCAGTGAGACTTCATTGTAGTGCAGATTTCCTTTGCAAGCTTGCTTGGTTGGCCAAAAAGGGCGTATGCGTTTTTTCCTGAATATATTCAGGGAAAAACGCATACGCCCTTTTTGGCCAAGTGCATCATTGTGGACGTTCTGCCTCTTTTCCTATGCTTTTCATGCAATTCCAGTCTACCTCCTGAAATCGGTTTCCTGCAATTCTGCCCCGCTTTCAAGTGCTCTTGGCAGCCTTACTTCAATATATTTTTGGACGATAGCTGTCATTTATAACTCTGCAGGTTTGTGAATCACAGTGCCCCTGAGCTCCTTTCTTCAACTCGCTTTCTTGTGAGCTGGCCGCAACACCCCAAGATTGCTTCAGGCCCTAGTGTGGTTCCGGCACGGCAAGCTGAGCCTTTGGTTAATTCCTCTTCCTGGTGGGAAATGAGAGTTAAATTTGCCCGTCCAGACACCTCCAGCTAGTCTCTCATTGGTTCTCCCTATTCCTGTTCATTTCCCGCAGAAATTGCAAACTCGGCAAAACACGACGTTAAAGGCACTGACTCTCCAAGTGGGGAGAGTGTTAGTAAAGCGTCTGGAATGTTGCACCCGAGTACCAGGGGACTTAAACTGAGACATATTTGAACACGTTTCCCGATCACACGGTGGATCATACTCTGGGTTCCACATGCATGTTTTAGCTGAAGGAAGAATCCCTTAAACCTGGAGAGTTGAGACCCATGGAATGGGTACCATGCAATATGATTTCAAAGGGCCTGCATTTGCTCACCGAACCTCACCAATCCTATCACTGCTGCGTTTATGCTGATGTACACACGCTTGATTCTCTTTCAGAAACATATAAATCCATAGGTTTTAAGATTCTTACTAGTCAGGTATATTCTTAGGCGTTTAATATGGGGTGTTGAGTCCACTTCGTTGAGGAAGGAGTAGCTCTTGTCTATTACATATTTGGCTTATGGAACGGTATCTGTGCTAATTTCAATCTCTGGTTTTATGCAGCACCCCAACTCACCTTTCCCCTTAAGCAAGCATAAGTTGGTTTTCTACATTTGAGACCCTGTTCTGTTTTGTAATTCAGTTCCTGGGTAGCCAAGTTTACATTCCGTGTATTAGTGATACCTTATGATATTTCTTTTTCTGTGTGACATATTTCACTTAGAATCATCGTACCTGAATCCACTCATTATGCTGCTACGGGCCTGATGACATAGATTTCATTGCTGAGTGATATTGCATTGTACGTAAGTACCACAAATTCTTTATTCATTTTTCGCTTTCTGTGATAATGAACTTGTACCATAAACGAGGTTCTTGTAAACAGAGCCGTCCCAAACTTTGGGGTGGCTGTGTCTTTTTGATTTTAATTTCGCTATGCTATAGGAGCATAAGTGGAAGTGCCCTAGGCTCTGTTGCTTTGTTTTTTAGATGTTTCAGGAAACACCATACACTTCTTCAGAGTGGCTGTTGGCAATTTACATCCCGCCCATCAGCATAACAAGGCTCCCAGTCCTCCATGGCCTGTCCTGTCTTTCTGGATTTTACACTTTTTTCAGATGGCCCTTTTGCCCGTGGGGCAGTGAGACTTCATTGTAGTGCAGATTTCCTTTGCAAGCTTGCTTGGTTGGCCAAAAAGGGCGTATGCGTTTTTTCCTGAATATATTCAGGAAAAAACGCATACGCCCTTTTTGGCCAAGTGCATCATTGTGGACGTTCTGCCTCTTTTCCTATGCTTTTCATGCAATTCCAGTCTACCTCCTGAAATCGGTTTCCTGCAATTCTGCCCCGCTTTCAAGTGCTCTTGGCAGCCTTACTTCAATATATTTTTGGACGATAGCTGTCATTTATAACTCTGCAGGTTTGTGAATGACAGTGCCCCTGAGCTCCTTTGTTCAACTCGCTTTCTTGTGAGCTGGCCGCAACACCGCAAGATTGCTTCAGGCCCTAGTGTGGTTCCGGCACGGCAAGCTGAGCCTTTGGTTAATTCCTCTTCCTGGTGGGAAATGAGAGTTAAATTTGCCGGTCCAGACACCTCCAGCTAGTCTCTCATTGGTTTTCCCTATTCCTGTTCATTTCCCGCAGAAATTGCAAACTGGGCCAAACAGGACGTTAAAGGCACTGACTCTCCAAGTGGGGAGAGTGTTAGTAAAGCGTCTGGAGTGTTGTACCCGAGTAGCAGGGGACGAAAACTGAGACACATTTGAATACTTTTCCCAATCACACGGTGGATCATACTCTGGGTTCCACATGCATGTTTTAGCTGAAGGAAGAATCCCTTAAACCTGGAGAGTTGTGACCCATGGAATGGGTACCATGCAATATGACTTCAAAGGGTCTGCATTTGCTCACCGAAACTCACCAATTCTATCACTGCTGCATTTATGCTGCTGTACATACGCTTGACTCTCTTTCAGAGACATGTAAATCCATAGGTTTTAAGATTCTTACTAGTCAGGTATATTCTTAGGCGTTTAATATGGGGTGTTGAGTCCACTTCGTTGAGCAAGGAGTAGCTCTTGTCTATTACATATTTGGCTTATGGAACGGTATCTGTGCTAATTTCAATCTCTGGTTTTATGCAGCACCCCAACTCACCTTTCCCTTAAGCAAGCATAAGTTGGTTTTCTACATTTGAGACCCTGTTCTGTTTTGTAATTCAGTTCCTGTGTAGCCAAGTTTACATTCCATGTATTAGTGATACCTTATGATATTTCTTTTTCTGTGTGACATATTTCACTTAGAATCATCGTACCTGAATCCACTCATTATGCTGCTACGGGCCTGATGACATAGATTTCATTGCTGAGTGATATTGCATTGTACGTAAGTACCACAAATTCTTTATTCATTTTTCGCTTTCTGTGATAATGAACTTGTACCATAAACGAGGTTCTTGTAAACAGAGCCGTCCCAAACTTTGGGGTGGCTGTGTCTTTTTGATTTGAATTTCCCTAAGCTATAGGAGCATAAGTGGAAGTGCCCTAGGCTCTGTTGCTTTGTTTTTTAGATGTTTCAGGAAACACCATACACTTCTCCAGAGTGGCTGTAGGCAATTTACATCCCGCCCATCAGCATAACAAGGCTCCCAGTTCTCCATGGCCTGTCCTGCCTTTCTGGATTTTACAACTTTTTCAGATGGCCCGTTTGCCCGTGGGGCAGTGAGACTTCATTGTAGTGCAGATTTCCTTTGCAAGCTTGCTTGGTTGGCCAAAAAGGGCGTATGCGTTTTTTCCTGAATATATTCAGGAAAAAACGCATACGCCCTTTTTGGCCAAGTGCATCATTGTGGACGTTCTGCCTCTTTTCCTATGCTTTTCATGCAATTCCAGTCTACCTCCTGAAATCGGTTTCCTGCAATTCTGCCCCGCTTTCAAGTGCTCTTGGCAGCCTTACTTCAATATATTTTTGGACGATAGCTGTCATTTATAACTCTGCAGGTTTGTGAATGACAGTGCCCCTGAGCTCCTTTCTTCAACTCGCTTTCTTGTGAGCTGGCCGCAACACCCGAAGATTGCTTCAGGCCCTAGTGTGGTTCCGGCACGGCAAGATGAGCCTTTGGTTAATTCCTCTTCCTGGTGGGAAATGAGAGTTAAATTTGCCCGTCCAGACACCTCCAGCTAGTCTCTCATTGGTTCTCCCTATTCCTGTTCATTTCCCGCAGAAATTGCAAACTCGGCAAAACACGACGTTAAAGGCACTGACTCTCCAAGTGGGGAGAGTGTTAGTAAAGCGTCTGGAATGTTGCACCCGAGTACCAGGGGACTTAAACTGAGACATATTTGAACACGTTTCCCGATCACACGGTGGATCATACTCTGGGTTCCACATGCATGTTTTAGCTGAAGGAAGAATCCCTTAAACCTGGAGAGTTGAGACCCATGGAATGGGTACCATGCAATATGACTTCAAAGGGTCTGCATTTGCTCACCGAACCTCAACAATCCTATCACTGCTGCATTTATGCTGCTGTACACATGCTTGATTCTCTTTCAGAGACATGTAAATCCATAGGTTTTAAGATTCTTACTAGTCAGGTATATTCTTAGGCGTTTAATATGGGGTGTTGAGTCCACTTCGTTGAGGAAGGAGTAGCTCTTGTCTATTACATATTTGGCTTATGGAACGGTATCTGTGCTAATTTCAATCTCTGGTTTTATGCAGCACCCCAACTCACCTTTCCCCTTAAGCAAGCATAAGTTGGTTTTCTACATTTGAGACCCTGTTCTGTTTTGTAATTCAGTTCCTGGGTAGCCAAGTTTACATTCCGTGTATTAGTGATACCTTATGATATTTCTTTTTCTGTGTTACTTATTTCTCTTAGAATCATCGTACCTGAGTCCACTCATTATGCTGCTACGGGCCTGATGACATAGATTTCATTGCTGAGTGATATTGCATTGTACGTAAGTACCACAAATTCTTTATTCATTTTTCGCTTTCTGTGATATTGAACTTGTACCATAAACGAGGTTCTTGTAAACAGAGCCGTCCCAAATTTTGGGGTGGCTGTGTCTTTTTGATTTTAATTTCCCTAAGCTATAGGAGCATAAGTGGAAGTGCCCTAGGCTCTGTTGCTTTGTTTTTTAGATGTTTCAGGAAACACCATACACTTCTCCAGAGTGGCTGTTGGCAATTTACATCCCGCCCATCAGCATAACAAGGCTCCCAGTTCTCCATGGCCTGTCCTGCCTTTCTGGATTTTACACTTTTTTCAGATGGCCCTTTTGCCCGGGGGGCAGTGAGACTTCATTGTAGTGCAGATTTCCTTTGCAAGCTTGCTTGGTTGGCCAAAAAGGGCGTATGCGTTTTTTCCTGAATATATTCAGGAAAAAACGCATACGCTCTTTTTGGCCAAGTGCATCATTGTGGATGTTCTGCCTCTTTTCCTATGCTTTTCATGCAATTCCAGTCTACCTCCTGAAATCGGTGTCCTGCAATTCTGCCCCGCTTTCAAGTGCTCTTGGCAGCCTTACTTCAATATATTTTTTGACGATAGCTGTCATTTATAACTCTGCAGGTTTGTGAATGACAGTGCCCCTGAGCTCCTTTCTTCAGCTCTCTTTATTGTGAGCTGGCCGCAACACTGCAGGATTGCTTCAGGCCCTAGTGTGGTTCTGGCACGGCAAGCTGAGCCTTTGGTTAATTCCTCTTCCTGGTGGGAAATGAGAGTTAAATTTGCCCGTCCAGACACCTCCAGCTAGTCTCTCATTGGTTCTCCCTATTCCTGTTCATTTCCCGCAGAAATTGCAAACTGGGCCAAACAGGAGGTTAAAGGCACTGACTCTCCAAGTGGGGAGAGTGTTAGTAAAGCGTCTGGAATGTTGCACCTGAGTACCAGGGGACGAAAACTGAGACACATTTGAACACGTTTCCCGATCACACGGTGGATCATACTCTGGGTTCCACATGCATGTTTTAGCTGAAGGAGGAATCCCTTAAACCTGCAGAGTTGTGACCCATGGAATGGGTACCATGCAATATGACTTCAAAGGGTCTGCATTTGCTCACCGAACCTCACCAATCCTATCACTGCTGCGTTTATGCTGCTGTACACATGCTTGATTCCCTTTCGGAGACATGTAAATCCATAGGTTTTAAGATTCTTACTAGTCAGGTATATTCTTAGGCGTTTAATATGGGGTGTTGAGTCCACTTCGTTGAGGAAGGAGTAGCTCTTGTCTATTACATATTTGGCTTATGGAACGGTATCTGTGCTAATTTCAATCTCTGGTTTTATGCAGCACCCCAACTCACCTTTCCCCTTAAGCAAGCATAAGTTGGTTTTCTACATTTGAGACCCTGTTCTGTTTTGTAATTCAGTTCCTGGGTAGCCAAGTTTACATTCCGTGTATTAGTGATACCTTATGATATTTCTTTTTCTGTGTGACTTATTTCTCTTAGAATCATCGTACCTGAGTCCACTCATTATGCTGCTATGGGCCTGATGACATAGATTTCATAGCTGAGTGATATTGCATTGTACGTAAGTACCACAAATTCTTTATTCATTTTTCGCTTTCTGTGATATTGAACTTGTACCATAAACGAGGTTCTTGTAAACAGAGCCGTCCCAAACTTTGGGGTGGCTGTGTCTTTTTGATTTTAATTTCCCTAAGCTATAGGAGCATAAGTGGAAGTGCCCTAGGCTCTGTTGCTTTGTTTTTTAGATGTTTCAGGAAACACCATACACTTCTCCAGAGTGGCTGTTGGCAATTTACATCCCGCCCATCAGCATAACAAGGCTCCCAGTTCTCCATGGCCTGTCCTGCCTTTCTGGATTTTACACTTTTTTCAGATGGCCCTTTTGCCCGGGGGGCAGTGAGACTTCATTGTAGTGCAGATTTCCTTTGCAAGCTTGCTTGGTTGGCCAAAAAGGGCGTATGCGTTTTTTCCTGAATATATTCAGGAAAAAACGCATACGCCCTTTTTGGCCAAGTGCATCATTGTGGACGTTCTGCCTCTTTTCCTATGCTTTTCATGCAATTCCAGTCTACCTCCTGAAATCGGTGTCCTGCAATTCTGCCCCGCTTTCAAGTGCTCTTGGCAGCCTTACTTCAATATATTTTTGGACGATAGCTGTCATTTATAACTCTGCAGGTTTGTGAATGACAGTGCGCCTGAGCTCCTTTCTTCAGCTCTCTTTCTTGTGAGCTGGCCGCAACGCCGCAGGATTGCTTCAGGCCCTAGTGTGGTTCCGGCACGGCAAGCTGAGCCTTTGGTTAATTCCTCTTCCTGGTGGGAAATGAGAGTTAAATTTGCCCGTCCAGACACCTCCAGCTAGTCTCTCATTGGTTCTCCCTATTCCTGTTCATTTCCCGCAGAAATTGCAAACTGGGCCAAACAGGAGGTTAAAGGCACTGACTCTCCAAGTGGGGAGAGTGTTAGTAAAGCGTCTGGAATGTTGCACCCGAGTACCAGGGGACTTAAACTGAGACATATTTGAACACGTTTCCCGATCACACGGTGGATCATACTCTGGGTTCCACATGCATGTTTTAGCTGAAGGAAGAATCCCTTAAACCTGGAGAGATGAGACCCATGGAATGGGTACCATGCAATATGACTTCAAAGTGTCTGCATTTGCTCACCGAACCTCACCAATCCTATCACTGCTGCGTTTATGCTGCTGTACACACGCTTGATTCTCTTTTGGAGACATGAAAATCCATAGATTTTTAGATTCTTACTAGTCAGGTATATTCTTAGGCGTTTAATATGGGTTGTTGAGTCCACTTCGTTGAGGAAGGAGTAGCTCTTGTCTATTATATATTTGGCTTATGGAATGGTATCTGTGCTAATTTCAATCTCTGGTTTTATGCAGCACCCCAACTCACCTTTCCCCTCTAGCAAGCATAAGTTGGTTTTCTACATTTGAGACCCTGTTCTGTTTTGTAATTCTGTTCCTGGGTAGCCAAGTTTACATTCCATGTATTAGTGATACCTTATGATATTTCTTTTTCTGTGTGACTTATTTCTCTTAGAATCATCGTACCTGAGTCCACTCATTATGCTGCTATGGGCCTGATGACATAGATTTCATTGCTGAGTGATATTGCATTGTACGTAAGTACCACAAATTCTTTATTCATTTTTCGCTTTCTGTGATATTGAACTTGTACCATAAACGAGGTTCTTGTAAACAGAGCCGTCCCAAACTTTGGGGTGGCTGTGTCTTTTTGATTTTAATTTCCCTAAGCTATAGGAGCATAAGTGGAAGTGCCCTAGGCTCTGTTGCTTTGTTTTTTAGATGTTTCAGGAAACACCATACACTTCTCCAGAGTGGCTGTTGGCAATTTACATCCCGCCCATCAGCATAACAAGGCTCCCAGTTCTCCATGGCCTGTCCTGCCTTTCTGGATTTTACACTTTTTTCAGATGGCCCTTTTGCCCGTGGGGCAGTGAGACTTCATTGTAGTGCAGATTTCCTTTGCAAGCTTGCTTGGTTGGCCAAAAAGGGCGTATGCGTTTTTTCCTGAATATATTCAGGAAAAAACGCATACGCCCTTTTTGGCCAAGTGCATCATTGTGGACGTTCTGCCTCTTTTCCTATGCTTTTCATGCAATTCCAGTCTACCTCCTGAAATCGGTTTCCTGCAATTCTGCCCCGCTTTCAAGTGCTCTTGGCAGCCTTACTTCAATATATTTTTGGACGATAGCTGTCATTTATAACTCTGCAGGTTTGTGAATTAAAGTGCCCCTGAGCTCCTTTCTTCAACTCGCTTTCTTGTGAGCTGGCCGCAACACCGCAAGATTGCTTCAGGCCCTAGTGTGGTTCTGGCACGGCAAGCTGAGCCTTTGGTTAATTCCTCTTCCTGGTGGGAAATGAGAGTTAAATTTGCCCGTCCAGACACCTCCAGCTAGTCTCTCATTGGTTCTCCCTATTCCTGTTCATTTCCCGCAGAAATTGCAAACTGGGCCAAACAGGAGGTTAAAGGCACTGACTCTCCAAGTGGGGAGAGTGTTAGTAAAGCGTCTGGAATGTTGCACCCGAGTACCAGGGGACGAAAACTGAGACACATTTGAACACGTTTCCCGATCACACGGTGGATCATACTCTGGGTTCCACATGCATGTTTTAGCTGAAGGAGGAATCCCTTAAACCTGCAGAGTTGTGACCCATGGAATGGGTACCATGCAATATGACTTCAAAGGGTCTGCATTTGCTCACCGAACCTCACTAATCCTATCACTGCTGCGTTTATGCTGCTGTACACATGCTTGATTCCCTTTCGGAGACATGTAAATCCATAGGTTTTAAGATTCTTACTAGTCAGGTATATTCTTAGGCGTTTAATATGGGGTGTTGAGTCCACTTCGTTGAGCAAGGAGTAGCTCTTGTCTATTACATATTTGGCTTATGGAACGGTATCTGTGCTAATTTCAATCTCTGGTTTTATGCAGCACCCCAACTCACCTTTCCCCTTAAGCAAGCATAAGTTGGTTTTCTACATTTGAGACCCTGTTCTGTTTTGTAATTCAGTTCCTGGGTAGCCAAGTTTACATTCCGTGTATTAGTGATACCTTATGATATTTCTTTTTCTGTGTGACTTATTTCTCTTAGAATCATCGTACCTGAGTCCACTCATTATGCTGCTATGGGCCTGATGACACAGATTTCATTGCTGAGTGATATTGCATTGTACGTAAGTACCACAAATTCTTTATTCATTTTTCGCTTTCTGTGATATTGAACTTGTACCATAAACGAGGTTCTTGTAAACAGAGCCGTCCCAAACTTTGGGGTGGCTGTGTCTTTTTGATTTTAATTTCCCTAAGCTATAGGAGCATAAGTGGAAGTGCCCTAGGCTCTGTTGCTTTGTTTTTTAGATGTTTCAGGAAACACCATACACTTCTCCAGAGTGGCTGTTGGCAATTTACATCCCGCCCATCAGCATAACAAGGCTCCCAGTTCTCCATGGCCTGTCCTGCCTTTCTGGATTTTACACTTTTTTCAGATGGCCCTTTTGCCCGGGGGGCAGTGAGACTTCATTGTAGTGCAGATTTCCTTTGCAAGCTTGCTTGGTTGGCCAAAAAGGGCGTATGCGTTTTTTCCTGAATATATTCAGGGAAAAACGCATACGCCCTTTTTGGCCAAGTGCATCATTGTGGACGTTCTGCCTCTTTTCCTATGCTTTTCATGCAATTCCAGTCTACCTCCTGAAATCGGTGTCCTGCAATTCTGCCCCGCTTTCAAGTGCTCTTGGCAGCCTTACTTCAATATATTTTTGGACGATAGCTGTCATTTATAACTCTGCAGGTTTGTGAATCACAGTGCGCCTGAGCTCCTTTCTTCAGCTCTCTTTCTTGTGAGCTGGCCGCAACACCGCAGGATCCTCCAGGCCCTAGTGTGGTTCCGGCACGGCAAGCTGAGCCTTTGGTTAATTCCTCTTCCTGGTGGGAAATGAGAGTTAAATTTGCCCGTCCAGACACCTCCAGCTAGTCTCTCATTGGTTCTCCCTATTCCTGTTCATTTCCCGCAGAAATTGCAAACTGGGCCAAACAGGAGGTTAAAGGCACTGACTCTCCAAGTGGGGAGAGTGTTAGTAAAGCGTCTGGAATGTTGCACCCGAGTACCAGGGGACTTAAACTGAGACATATTTGAACACGTTTCCCGATCACACGGTGGATCATACTCTGGGTTCCACATGCATGTTTTAGCTGAAGGAAGAATCCCTTAAACCTGGAGAGATGAGACCCATGGAATGGGTACCATGCAATATGACTTCAAAGTGTCTGCATTTGCTCACCGAACCTCACCAATCCTATCACTGCTGCGTTTATGCTGCTGTACACACGCTTGATTCTCTTTTGGAGACATGAAAATCCATAGATTTTTAGATTCTTACTAGTCAGGTATATTCTTAGGCGTTTAATATGGGTTGTTGAGTCCACTTCGTTGAGGAAGGAGTAGCTCTTGTCTATTATATATTTGGCTTATGGAATGGTATCTGTGCTAATTTCAATCTCTGGTTTTATGCAGCACCCCAACTCACCTTTCCCCTCTAGCAAGCATAAGTTGGTTTTCTACATTTGAGACCCTGTTCTGTTTTGTAATTCTGTTCCTGGGTAGCCAAGTTTACATTCCATGTATTAGTGATACCTTATGATATTTCTTTTTCTGTGTGACTTATTTCTCTTAGAATCATCGTACCTGAGTCCACTCATTATGCTGCTATGGGCCTGATGACATAGATTTCATTGCTGAGTGATATTGCATTGTACGTAAGTACCACAAATTCTTTATTCATTTTTCGCTTTCTGTGATATTGAACTTGTACCATAAACGAGGTTCTTGTAAACAGAGCCGTCCCAAACTTTGGGGTGGCTGTGTCTTTTTGATTTTAATTTCCCTAAGCTATAGGAGCATAAGTGGAAGTGCCCTAGGCTCTGTTGCTTTGTTTTTTAGATGTTTCAGGAAACACCATACACTTCTCCAGAGTGGCTGTTGGCAATTTACATCCCGCCCATCAGCATAACAAGGCTCCCAGTTCTCCATGGCCTGTCCTGCCTTTCTGGATTTTACACTTTTTTCAGATGGCCCTTTTGCCCGGGGGGCAGTGAGACTTCATTGTAGTGCAGATTTCCTTTGCAAGCTTGCTTGGTTGGCCAAAAAGGGCGTATGCGTTTTTTCCTGAATATATTCAGGAAAAAACGCATACGCCCTTTTTGGCCAAGTGCATCATTGTGGACGTTCTGCCTCTTTTCCTATGCTTTTCATGCAATTCCAGTCTACCTCCTGAAATCGGTTTCCTGCAATTCTGCCCCGCTTCAAGTGCTCTTGGCAGCCTTACTTCAATATATTTTTGGACGATAGCTGTCATTTATAACTCTGCAGGTTTGTGAATTAAAGTGCCCCTGAGCTCCTTTCTTCAACTCGCTTTCTTGTGAGCTGGCCGCAACACCGCAAGATTGCTTCAGGCCCTAGTGTGGTTCTGGCACGGCAAGCTGAGCCTTTGGTTAATTCCTCTTCCTGGTGGGAAATGAGAGTTAAATTTGCCCGTCCAGACACCTCCAGCTAGTCTCTCATTGGTTCTCCCTATTCCTGTTCATTTCCCGCAGAAATTGCAAACTGGGCCAAACAGGGGGTTAAAGGCACTGACTCTCCAAGTGGGGAGAGTGTTAGTAAAGCGTCTGGAATGTTGCACCCGAGTACCAGGGGACGAAAACTGAGACACATTTGAACACGTTTCCCGATCACACGGTGGATCATACTCTGGGTTCCACATGCATGTTTTAGCTGAAGGAGGAATCCCTTAAACCTGCAGAGTTGTGACCCATGGAATGGGTACCATGCAATATGACTTCAAAGGGTCTGCATTTGCTCACCGAACCTCACTAATCCTATCACTGCTGCGTTTATGCTGCTGTACACATGCTTGATTCCCTTTCGGAGACATGTAAATCCATAGGTTTTAAGATTCTTACTAGTCAGGTATATTCTTAGGCGTTTAATATGGGGTGTTGAGTCCACTTCGTTGAGCAAGGAGTAGCTCTTGTCTATTACATATTTGGCTTATGGAACGGTATCTGTGCTAATTTCAATCTCTGGTTTTATGCAGCACCCCAACTCACCTTTCCCCTTAAGCAAGCATAAGTTGGTTTTCTACATTTGAGACCCTGTTCTGTTTTGTAATTCAGTTCCTGGGTAGCCAAGTTTACATTCCGTGTATTAGTGATACCTTATGATATTTCTTTTTCTGTGTGACTTATTTCTCTTAGAATCATCGTACCTGAGTCCACTCATTATGCTGCTATGGGCCTGATGACACAGATTTCATTGCTGAGTGATATTGCATTGTACGTAAGTACCACAAATTCTTTATTCATTTTTCGCTTTCTGTGATATTGAACTTGTACCATAAACGAGGTTCTTGTAAACAGAGCCGTCCCAAACTTTGGGGTGGCTGTGTCTTTTTGATTTTAATTTCCCTAAGCTATAGGAGCATAAGTGGAAGTGCCCTAGGCTCTGTTGCTTTGTTTTTTAGATGTTTCAGGAAACACCATACACTTCTCCAGAGTGGCTGTTGGCAATTTACATCCCGCCCATCAGCATAACAAGGCTCCCAGTTCTCCATGGCCTGTCCTGCCTTTCTGGATTTTACACTTTTTTCAGATGGCCCTTTTGCCCGGGGGGCAGTGAGACTTCATTGTAGTGCAGATTTCCTTTGCAAGCTTGCTTGGTTGGCCAAAAAGGGCGTATGCGTTTTTTCCTGAATATATTCAGGGAAAAACGCATACGCCCTTTTTGGCCAAGTGCATCATTGTGGACGTTCTGCCTCTTTTCCTATGCTTTTCATGCAATTCCAGTCTACCTCCTGAAATCGGTTTCCTGTAATTCTGCCCCGCTTTCAAGTGCTCTTGGCAGCCTTACTTCAATATATTTTTGGACGATAGCTGTCATTTATAACTCTGCAGGTTTGTGAATCACAGTGCCCCTGAGCTCCTTTCTTCAACTCGCTTTCTTGTGAGCTGGCCGCAACACCCCAAGATTGCTTCAGGCCCTAGTGTGGTTCCGGCATGGCAAGCTGAGCCTTTGGTTAATTCCTCTTCCTGGTGGGAAATGAGAGTTAAATTTGCCCGTCCAGACACCTCCAGCTAGTCTCTCATTGGTTCTCCCTATTCCTGTTCATTTCCCGCAGAAATTGCAAACTCGGCAAAACACGACGTTAAAGGCACTGACTCTCCAAGTGGGGAGAGTGTTAGTAAAGCGTCTGGAATGTTGCACCCGAGTACCAGGGGACTTAAACTGAGACATATTTGAACACGTTTCCCGATCACACGGTGGATCATACTCTGGGTTCCACATGCATGTTTTAGCTGAAGGAAGAATCCCTTAAACCTGGAGAGTTGAGACCCATGGAATGGGTACCATGCAATATGATTTCAAAGGGCCTGCATTTGCTCACCGAACCTCACCAATCCTATCACTCCTGCGTTTATGCTGCTGTACACACGCTTGATTCTCTTTCAGAAACATATAAATCCATAGGTTTTAAGATTCTTACTAGTCAGGTATATTCTTAGGCGTTTAATATGGGGTGTTGAGTCCACTTCGTTGAGGAAGGAGTAGCTCTTGTCTATTACATATTTGGCTTATGGAACGGTATCTGTGCTAATTTCAATCTCTGGTTTTATGCAGCACCCCAACTCACCTTTCCCCTTAAGCAAGCATAAGTTGGTTTTCTACATTTGAGACCCTGTTCTGTTTTGTAATTCAGTTCCTGGGTAGCCAAGTTTACATTCCGTGTATTAGTGATACCTTATGATATTTCTTTTTCTGTGTGACATATTTCACTTAGAATCATCGTACCTGAATCCACTCATTATGCTGCTACGGGCCTGATGACATAGATTTCATTGCTGAGTGATATTGCATTGTACGTAAGTACCACAAATTCTTTATTCATTTTTCGCTTTCTGTGATAATGAACTTGTACCATAAACGAGGTTCTTGTAAACAGAGCCGTCCCAAACTTTGGGGTGGCTGTGTCTTTTTGATTTTAATTTCGCTAAGCTATAGGAGCATAAGTGGAAGTGCCCTAGGCTCTGTTGCTTTGTTTTTTAGATGTTTCAGGAAACACCATACACTTCTTCAGAGTGGCTGTTGGCAATTTACATCCCGCCCATCAGCATAACAAGGCTCCCAGTTCTCCATGGCCTGTCCTGTCTTTCTGGATTTTACACTTTTTTCAGATGGCCCTTTTGCCCGTGGGGCAGTGAGACTTCATTGTAGTGCAGATTTCCTTTGCAAGCTTGCTTGGTTGGCCAAAAAGGGCGTATGCGTTTTTTCCTGAATATATTCAGGAAAAAACGCATACGCCCTTTTTGGCCAAGTGCATCATTGTGGACGTTCTGCCTCTTTTCCTATGCTTTTCATGCAATTCCAGTCTACCTCCTGAAATCGGTTTCCTGCAATTCTGCCCCGCTTTCAAGTGCTCTTGGCAGCCTTACTTCAATATATTTTTGGACGATAGCTGTCATTTATAACTCTGCAGGTTTGTGAATGACAGTGCCCCTGAGCTCCTTTGTTCAACTCGCTTTCTTGTGAGCTGGCCGCAACACCGCAAGATTGCTTCAGGCCCTAGTGTGCTTCTGGCACGGCAAGCTGAGCCTTTGGTTAATTCCTCTTCCTGGTGGGAAATGAGAGTTAAATTTGCCCGTCCAGACACCTCCAGCTACTCTCTCATTGGTTCTCCCTATTCCTGTTCATTTCCCGCAGAAATTGCAAACTGGGCCAAACAGGAGGTTAAAGGCACTGACTCTCCAAGTGGGGAGAGTGTTAGTAAAGCATCTGGAATGTTGCACCCGAGTACCAGGGGACTTAAACTGAGACATATTTGAACACGTTTCCCGATCACACGGTGGATCATACTCTGGGTTCCACATGCATGTTTTAGCTGAAGGAAGAATCCCTTAAACCTGGAGAGTTGAGACCCATGGAATGGGTACCATGCAATATGACTTCAAAGGGTCTGCATTTGCTCACCGAACCTCACCAATCCTATCACTGCTGCATTTATGCTGCTGTACACACGCTTGATTCTCTTTCAGAGACATGTAAATCCATAGGTTTTAAGATTCTTACTAGTCAGGTATATTCTTAGGCGTTTAATATGGGGTGTTGAGTCCACTTCGTTGAGGAAGGAGTAGCTCTTGTCTATTACATATTTGGCTTATGGAACGGTATCTGTGCTAATTTCAATCTCTGGTTTTATGCAGCACCCCAACTCACCTTTCCCCTTAAGCAAGCATAAGTTGGTTTTCTACATTTGAGACCCTGTTCTGTTTTGTAATTCAGTTCCTGGGTAGCCAAGTTTACATTCCGTGTATTAGTGATACCTTATGATATTTCTTTTTCTGTGTGACTTATTTCTCTTAGAATCATCGTACCTGAGTCCACTCATTATGCTGCTATGGGCCTGATGACATAGATTTCATTGCTGAGTGATATTGCATTGTACGTAAGTACCACAAATTCTTTATTCATTTTTCGCTTTCTGTGATATTGAACTTGTACCATAAACGAGGTTCTTGTAAACAGAGCCGTCCCAAATTTTGGGGTGGCTGTGTCTTTTTGATTTGAATTTCCCTAAGCTATAGGAGCATAAGTGGAAGTGCCCTAGGCTCTGTTGCTTTGTTTTTTAGATGTTTCAGGAAACACCATACACTTCTCCAGAGTGACTGTTGGCAATTTACATCCCGCCCATCAGCATAACAAGGCTCCCAGTTCTCCATGGCCTGTCCTGCCTTTCTGGATTTTACACTTTTTTCAGATGGCCCTTTTGCCCGGGGGGCAGTGAGACTTCATTGTAGTGCAGATTTCCTTTGCAAGCTTGCTTGGTTGGCCAAAAAGGGCGTATGCGTTTTTTCCTGAATATATTCAGGAAAAAACGCATATGCCCTTTTTGGCCAAGTGCATCATTGTGGACGTTCTGCCTCTTTTCCTATGCTTTTCATGCAATTCCAGTCTACCTCCTGAAATCGGTTTCCTGCAATTCTGCCCCGCTTTCAAGTGCTCTTGGCAGCCTTACTTCAATATATTTTTGGACGATAGCTGTCATTTATAACTCTGCAGGTTTGTGAATGACAGTGCCCCTGAGCTCCTTCGTTCAACTCGCTTTCTTGTGAGCTGGCCGCAACACCGCAAAATTGCTTCAGGCCCTAGTGTGGTTCCGGCACGGCAAGCTGAGCCTTTGGTTAATTCCTCTTCCTGGTGGGAAATGAGAGTTAAATTTGCCCGTCCAGACACCTCCAGCTAGTCTCTCATTGGTTTTCCCTATTCCTGTTCATTTCCCGCAGAAATTGCAAACTGGGCCAAACAGGAGGTTAAAGGCACTGACTCTCCAAGTGGGGAGAGTGTTAGTAAAGCATCTGGAATGTTGTATCCGAGTAGCACGGGACGAAAACTGAGACACATTTGAACACGTTTCCCAATCACACGGTGGATCATACTCTGGGTTCCACATGCATGTTTTAGCTGAAGGAAGAATCCCTTAAACCTGGAGAGTTGTGACCCATGGAATGGGTACCATGCAATATGACTTCAAAGGGTCTGCATTTGCTCACCGAAACTCACCAATCCTATCACTGCTGCGTTTATGCTGCTGTACACACGCTTGATTCCTTTTCGGAGACATATAAATCCATAGGTTTTAAGATTCTTACTATTCAGGTATATATTTAGGCGTTTAATATGGGGTGTTGAGTCCACTTCGTTGAGCAAGGAGTAGCTCTTGTCTATTACATATTTGGCTTATGGAACGGTATCTGTGCTAATTTCAATCTCTTGTTTTATGCAGCACCCCAACTCACCTTCCCCTTAAGCAAGCATAAGTTGGTTTTCTACATCTGAGACCCTGTTCTGTTTTGTAATTCAATTCCTGTGTAGCCAAGTTTACATTCCGTGTATTAGTGATACCTTATGATATTTCTTTTTCTGTGTGACTTATTTCTCTTAGAATCATCGTACCTGAGTCCACTCATTATGCTGCTACGGGCCTGATGACATAGATTTCATTGCTGAGTGATATTGCATTGTACGTAAGTACCACAAATTCTTTATTCATTTTTCGCTTTCTGTGATATTGAACTTGTACCATAAACGAGGTTCTTGTAAACAGAGCCGTCCCAAACTTTGGGGTGGCTGTGTCTTTTTGATTTGAATTTCCCTAAGCTATAGGAGCATAAGTGGAAGTGCCCTAGGCTCTGTTGCTTTGTTTTTTAGATGTTTCAGGAAACACCATACACTTCTCCAGAGTGGCTGTAGGCAATTTACATCCCGCCCATCAGCATAACAAGGCTCCCAGTTCTCCATGGCCTGTCCTGCCTTTCTGGATTTTACACCTTTTTCAGATGGCCCTTTTGCCCGTGGGGCAGTGAGACTTCATTGTAGTGCAGATTTCCTTTGCAAGCTTGCTTGGTTGGCCAAAAAGGGCGTATGCGTTTTTTCCTGAATATATTCAGGAAAAAACGCATACGCCCTTTTTGGCCAAGTGCATCATTGTGGACGTTCTGCCTCTTTTCCTATGCTTTTCATGCAATTCCAGTCTACCTCCTGAAATCGGTTTCCTGCAATTCTGCCCCGCTTTCAAGTGCTCTTGGCAGCCTTACTTCAATATATTTTTGGACGATAGCTGTCATTTATAACTCTGCAGGTTTGTGAATGACAGTGCCCCTGAGCTCCTTCGTTCAACTCGCTTTCTTGTGAGCTGGCCGCAACACCCGAAGATTGCTTCAGGCCCTAGTGTGGTTCCGGCACGGCAAGCTGAGCCTTTGGTTAATTCCTCTTCCTGGTGGGAAATGAGAGTTAAATTTGCCCGTCCAGACACCTCCAGCTAGTCTCTCATTGGTTCTCCCTATTCCTGTTCATTTCCCGCAGAAATTGCAAACTGGGCCAAACAGGAGGTTAAAGGCACTGACTCTCCAAGTGGGGAGAGTGTTAGTAAAGCGTCTGGAATGTTGCACCCGAGTACCAGGGGACGAAAACTGAGACACATTTGAACACGTTTCCCGATCACTCGGTGGATCATACTCTGGGTTCCACATGCATGTTTTAGCTGAAGGAGGAATCCCTTAAACCTGCAGAGTTGTGACCCATGGAATGGGTACCATGCAATATGACTTCAAAGGGTCTGCATTTGCTCACCGAACCTCACCAATCCTATCACTGCTGCGTTTATGCTGCTGTACACATGCTTGATTCCCTTTCGGAGACATGTAAATCCATAGGTTTTAAGATTCTTACTAGTCAGGTATATTCTTAGGCGTTTAATATGGGGTGTTGAGTCCACTTCGTTGAGGAAGGAGTAGCTCTTGTCTATTACATATTTGGCTTATGGAACGGTATCTGTGCTAATTTCAATCTCTGGTTTTATGCAGCACCCCAACTCACCTTTCCCCTTAAGCAAGCATAAGTTGGTTTTCTACATTTGAGACCCTGTTCTGTTTTGTAATTCAGTTCCTGGGTAGCCAAGTTTACATTCCGTGTATTAGTGATACCTTATGATATTTCTTTTTCTCTGTTACTTATTTCTCTTAGAATCATCGTACCTGAGTGCACTCATTATGCTGCTACGGGCCTGATGACATAGATTTCATTGCTGAGTGATATTGCATTGTACGTAAGTACCACAAATTCTTTATTCATTTTTCGCTTTCTGTGATATTGAACTTGTACCATAAACGAGGTTCTTGTAAACAGAGCCGTCCCAAATTTTGGGGTGGCTGTGTCTTTTTGATTTTAATTTCCCTAAGCTATAGGAGCATAAGTGGAAGTGCCCTAGGCTCTGTTGCTTTGTTTTTTAGATGTTTCAGGAAACACCATACACTTCTCCAGAGTGGCTGTTGGCAATTTACATCCCGCCCATCAGCATAACAAGGCTCCCAGTCCTCCATGGCCTGTCCTGCCTTTCTGGATTTTACACCTTTCTCAGATGGCCCTTTTGCCCGGGGGGCAGTGAGACTTCATTGTAGTGCAGATTTCCTTTGCAAGCTTGCTTGGTTGGCCAAAAAGGGCGTATGCGTTTTTTCCTGAATATATTCAGGAAAAAACGCATACGCCCTTTTTGGCCAAGTGCATCATTGTGGACGTTCTGCCTCTTTTCCTATGCTTTTCATGCAATTCCAGTCTACCTCCTGAAATCGGTTTCCTGCAATTCTGCCCCACTTTCAAGTGCTCTTGGCAGCCTTACTTCAATATATTTTTGGACGATAGCTGTCATTTATAACTCTGCAGGTTTGTGAATTACAGTGCCCCTGAGCTCCTTCGTTCAACTCGCTTTCTTGTGAGCTGGCCGCAACACCGCAAGATTGCTTCAGGCCCTAGTGTGGTTCCGGCACGGCAAGCTGAGCCTTTGGTTAATTCCTCTTCCTGGTGGGAAATGAGAGTTAAATTTGCCCGTCCAGACACCTCCAGCTAGTCTCTCATTGGTTTTCCCTATTCCTGTTCATTTCCCGCAGAAATTGCAAACTGGGCCAAACAGGACGTTAAAGGCACTGACTCTCCAAGTGGGGAGAGTGTTAGTAAAGCATCTGGAATGTTGTATCCGAGTAGCACGGGACGAAAACTGAGACACATTTGAACACGTTTCCCAATCACACGGTGGATCATACTCTGGGTTCCACATGCATGTTTTAGCTGAAGGAAGAATCCCTTAAACCTGGAGAGTTGTGACCCATGGAATGGGTACCATGCAATATGACTTCAAAGGGTCTGCATTTGCTCACCGAAACTCACCAATCCTATCACTGCTGCGTTTATGCTGCTGTACACACGCTTGATTCCTTTTCGGAGACATATAAATCCATAGGTTTTAAGATTCTTACTATTCAGGTATATTTTTAGGCGTTTAATATGGGGTGTTGAGTCCACTTCGTTGAGCAAGGAGTAGCTCTTGTCTATTACATATTTGGCTTATGGAACGGTATCTGTGCTAATTTCAATCTCTTGTTTTATGCAGCACCCCAACTCACCTTCCCCTTAAGCAAGCATAAGTTGGTTTTCTACATCTGAGACCCTGTTCTGTTTTGTAATTCAATTCCTGTGTAGCCAAGTTTACATTCCGTGTATTAGTGATACCTTATGATATTTCTTTTTCTGTGTGACTTATTTCTCTTAGAATCATCGTACCTGAGTGCACTCATTATGCTGCTACGGGCCTGATGACATAGATTTCATTGCTGAGTGATATTGCATTGTACGTAAGTACCACAAATTCTTTATTCATTTTTCGCTTTCTGTGATATTGAACTTGTACCATAAACGAGGTTCTTGTAAACAGAGCCGTCCCAAACTTTGGGGTGGCTGTGTCTTTTTGATTTGAATTTCCCTAAGCTATAGGAGCATAAGTGGAAGTGCCCTAGGCTCTGTTGCTTTCTTTTTTAGATGTTTCAGGAAACACCATACACTTCTCCAGAGTGGCTGTAGGCAATTTACATCCCGCCCATCAGCATAACAAGGCTCCCAGTTCTCCATGGCCTGTCCTGCCTTTCTGGATTTTACACCTTTTTCAGATGGCCCTTTTGCCCGTGGGGCAGTGAGACTTCATTGTAGTGCAGATTTCCTTTGCAAGCTTGCTTGGTTGGCCAAAAAGGGCGTATGCGTTTTTTCCTGAATATATTCAGGAAAAAACGCATACGCCCTTTTTGGCCAAGTGCATCATTGTGGACGTTCTGCCTCTTTTCCTATGCTTTTCATGCAATTCCAGTCTACCTCCTGAAATCGGTTTCCTGCAATTCTGCCCCGCTTTCAAGTGCTCTTGGCAGCCTTACTTCAATATATTTTTGGACGATAGCTGTCATTTATAACTCTGCAGGTTTGTGAATCACAGTGCCCCTGAGCTCCTTTCTTCAACTCGCTTTCTTGTGAGCTGGCCGCAACACCCGAAGATTGCTTCAGGCCCTAGTGTGGTTCCGGCACGGCAAGCTGAGCCTTTGGTTAATTCCTCTTCCTGGTGGGAAATGAGAGTTAAATTTGCCCGTCCAGACACCTCCAGCTAGTCTCTCATTGGTTCTCCCTATTCCTGTTCATTTCCCGTAGAAATTGCAAACTCGGCAAAACACGACGTTAAAGGCACTGACTCTCCAAGTGGGGAGAGTGTTAGTAAAGCGTCTGGAATGTTGCACCCGAGTACCAGGGGACTTAAACTGAGACATATTTGAACACGTTTCCCGATCACACGGTGGATCATACTCTGGGTTCCACATGCATGTTTTAGCTGAAGGAAGAATCCCTTAAACCTGGAGAGTTGAGACCCATGGAATGGGTACCATGCAATATGACTTCAAAGGGTCTGCATTTGCTCACCGAACCTCACCAATCCTATCACTGCTGCATTTATGCTGCTGTACACACGCTTGATTCTCTTTCAGAGACATGTAAATCCATAGGTTTTAAGATTCTTACTAGTCAGGTATATTCTTAGGCGTTTAATATGGGGTGTTGAGTCCACTTCGTTGAGGAAGGAGTAGCTCTTGTCTATTACATATTTGGCTTATGGAACGGTATCTGTGCTAATTTCAATCTCTGGTTTTATGCAGCACCCCAACTCACCTTTCCCCTTAAGCAAGCATAAGTTGGTTTTCTACATTTGAGACCCTGTTCTGTTTTGTAATTCAGTTCCTGGGTAGCCAAGTTTACATTCCGTGTATTAGTGATACCTTATGATATTTCTTTTTCTGTGTGACTTATTTCTCTTAGAATCATCGTACCTGAGTCCACTCATTATGCTGCTATGGGCCTGATGACATAGATTTCATTGCTGAGTGATATTGCATTGTACGTAAGTACCACAAATTCTTTATTCATTTTTCGCTTTCTGTGATATTGAACTTGTACCATAAACGAGGTTCTTGTAAACAGAGCCGTCCCAAACTTTGGGGTGGCTGTGTCTTTTTGATTTGAATTTCCCTAAGCTATAGGAGCATAAGTGGAAGTGCCCTAGGCTCTGTTGCTTTGTTTTTTAGATGTTTCAGGAAACACCATACACTTCTCCAGAGTGACTGTTGGCAATTTACATCCCGCCCATCAGCATAACAAGGCTCCCAGTTCTCCATGGCCTGTCCTGCCTTTCTGGATTTTACACTTTTTTCAGATGGCCCTTTTGCCCGGGGGGCAGTGAGACTTCATTGTAGTGCAGATTTCCTTTGCAAGCTTGCTTGGTTGGCCAAAAAGGGCGTATGCGTTTTTTCCTGAATATATTCAGGAAAAAACGCATACGCCCTTTTTGGCCAAGTGCATCATTGTGGACGTTCTGCCTCTTTTCCTATGCTTTTCATGCAATTCCAGTCTACCTCCTGAAATCGGTTTCCTGCAATTCTGCCCCGCTTTCAAGTGCTCTTGGCAGCCTTACTTCAATATATTTTTGGACGATAGCTGTCATTTATAACTCTGCAGGTTTGTGAATGACAGTGCCCCTGAGCTCCTTCGTTCAACTCGCTTTCTTGTGAGCTGGCCGCAACACCGCAAGATTGCTTCAGGCCCTAGTGTGGTTCCGGCATGGCAAGCTGAGCCTTTGGTTAATTCCTCTTCCTGGTGGGAAATGAGAGTTAAATTTGCCCGTCCAGACACCTCCAGCTAGTCTCTCATTGGTTTTCCCTATTCCTGTTCATTTCCCGCAGAAATTGCAAACTGGGCCAAACAGGAGGTTAAAGGCACTGACTCTCCAAGTGGGGAGAGTGTTAGTAAAGCATCTGGAATGTTGTATCCGAGTAGCACGGGACGAAAACTGAGACACATTTGAACACGTTTCCCAATCACACGGTGGATCATACTCTGGGTTCCACATGCATGTTTTAGCTGAAGGAAGAATCCCTTAAACCTGGAGAGTTGTGACCCATGGAATGGGTACCATGCAATATGACTTCAAAGGGTCTGCATTTGCTCACCGAAACTCACCAATCCTATCACTGCTGCGTTTATGCTGCTGTACACACGCTTGATTCCTTTTCGGAGACATATAAATCCATAGGTTTTAAGATTCTTACTAGTCAGGTATATTCTTAGGCGTTTAATATGGGGTGTTGAGTCCACTTCGTTGAGGAAGGTGTAGCTCTTGTCTATTACATATTTGGCTTATGGAACGGTATCTGTGCTAATTTCAATCTCTTGTTTTATGCAGCACCCCAACTCACCTTTCCCCTTAAGCAAGCATAAGTTGGTTTTCTACATCTGAGACCCTGTTCTGTTTTGTAATTCAGTTCCTGGGTAGCCAAGTTTACATTCCGTGTATTAGTGATACCTTATGATATTTCTTTTTCTGTGTGACATATTTCACTTAGAATCATCGTATCTGAATCCACTCATTATGCTGCTACGGGCCTGATGACATAGATTTCATTGCTGAGTGGTATTGCATTGTACGTAAGTACCACAAATTCTTTATTCATTTTTCGCTTTCTGTGATATTGAACTTGTACCATAAACGAGGTTCTTGTAAACAGAGCCGTCCCAAACTTTGGGGTGGCTGTGTCTTTTTGATTTGAATTTCCCTAAGCTATAGGAGCATAAGTGGAAGTGCCCTAGGCTCTGTTGCTTTGTTTTTTAGATGTTTCAGGAAACACCATACACTTCTTCAGAGTGGCTGTTGGCAATTTACATCCCGCCCATCAGCATAACAAGGCTCCCAGTTCTCCATGGCCTCTCCTGTCTTTCTGGATTTTACACATTTTTCAGATGGTCCTTTTGCCCGTGGGGCAGTGAGACTTCATTGTAGTGCAGATTTCCTTTGCAAGCTTGCTTGGTTGGCCAAAAAGGGCGTATGCGTTTTTTCCTGAATATATTCAGGAAAAAACGCATACGCCCTTTTTGGCCAAGTGCATCATTGTGGACGTTCTGCCTCTTTTCCTATGCTTTTCATGCAATTCCAGTCTACCTCCTGAAATCGGTTTCCTGCAATTCTGCCCCGCTTTCAAGTGCTCTTGGCAGCCTTACTTCAATATATTTTTGGACGATAGCTGTCATTTATAACTCTGCAGGTTTGTGAATTACAGTGCCCCTGAGCTCCTTTCTTCAACTCGCTTTCTTGTGAGCTGGCCGCAACACCCCAAGATTGCTTCAGGCCCTAGTGTGGTTCCGGCACGGCAAGCTGAGCCTTTGGTTAATTCCTCTTCCTGGTGGGAAATGAGAGTTAAATTTGCCCGTCCAGACACCTCCAGCTAGTCTCTCATTGGTTCTCCCTATTCCTGTTCATTTCCCGCAGAAATTGCAAACTCGGCAAAACACGACGTTAAAGGCACTGACTCTCCAAGTGGGGAGAGTGTTAGTAAAGCGTCTGGAATGTTGCACCCGAGTACCAGGGGACTTAAACTGAGACATATTTGAACACGTTTCCCGATCACACGGTGGATCATACTCTGGGTTCCACATGCATGTTTTAGCTGAAGGAAGAATCCCTTAAACCTGGAGAGTTGAGACCCATGGAATGGGTACCATGCAATATGACTTCAAAGGGTCTGCATTTGCTCACCGAAACTCACCAATCGTATCACTGCTGCGTTTATGCCACTGTACACACGCTTGATTCTCTTTCGGAGACATGTAAATCCATAGGTTTTAAGATTCTTACTAGTCAGGAATATTCTTAGGCGTTTAATATGGGGTGTTGAGTCCACTTCGTTGAGCAAGGAGTAGCTCTTGTCTATTATATATTTGGCTTATGGAACGGTATCTGTGCTAATTTCAATCTCTTGTTTTATGCAGCACCCCAACTCACCTTTCCCCTTAAGCAAGCATAAGTTGGTTTTCTACATTTGAGACCCTGTTCTGTTTTGTAATTCAGTTCCTGGGTAGCCAAGTTTACATTCCGTGTATTAGTGATAACTTATGATATTTCTTTTTCTGTGTGACTTATTTCACTTAGAATCATCGTATCTGAATCCACTCATTATGGTGCTACGGGCCTGATGACATAGATTTCAATGCTGAGTGATATTGCATTGTACGTAAATACCACAAATTCTTTATTCATTTTTCGCTTTCTGTGATATTGAACTTGTACCATAAACGAGGTTCTTGTAAACAGAGCCGTCCCAAACTTTGGGGTGGCTGTGTCTTTTTGATTTTAATTTCCCTAAGCTATAGGAGCATAAGTGGAAGTGCCCTAGGCTCTGTTGCTTTGTTTTTTAGATGTTTCAGGAAACACCATACACTTCTCCAGAGTGGCTGTAGGCAATTTACATCCCGCCCATCAGCATAACAAGGCTCCCAGTTCTCCATGGCCTGTCCTGCCTTTCTGGATTTTACACTTTTTTCAGATGGCCCTTTTGCCCAGGGGGCAGTGAGACTTCATTGTAGTGCAGATTTCCTTTGCAAGCTTGCTTGGTTGGCCAAAAAGGGCGTATGCGTTTTTTCCTGAATATATTCAGGAAAAAACGCATATGAACTTTTTGGCCAAGTGCATCATTGTGGACGTTCTGCTTCTTTTACTATGCTTTTCATGCAATTCCAGTCTACCTCCTGAAATCGGTTTCCTGCAATTCTGCCCCGCTTTCAAGTCCTCTTGGCAGCCTTACTTCAATATATTTTTGGACGATAGCTGTCATTTATAATTCTGCAGGTTTGTGAATTACAGTGCCCCTGAGCTCCTTTCTTCAACTCGCTTTCTTGTGAGCTGGCCGCAACACTGCAAGATTGCTTCAGGCCCTAGTGTGGTTCCGGCACGGCAAGCTGAGCCTTTGGTTAATTCCTCTTCCTGGTGGGAAATGAGAGTTAAATTTGCCCGTCCAGACACCTCCAGCTAGTCTCTCATTGGTTCTCCCTATTCCTGTTCATTTCCCGCAGAAATTGCAAACTGGGCCAAACACGACGTTAAAGGCACTGACTCTCCAAGTGGGGAGAGTGTTAGTAAAGCGTCTGGAATGTTGCACCCGAGTACCAGGGGACCAAAACTGAGACACATTTGAACACGTTTCCCGATCACACGGTGGATCATACTCTGGGTTCCACATGCATGTTTTAGCTGAAGGAAGAATCCCTTAAACCTGGAGAGTTGAGACCCATGGAATGGGTACCATGCAATATGACTTCAAAGGGTCTGCATTTGCTCACCGAACCTCAACAATCCTATCACTGCTGCATTTATGCTGCTGTACACATGCTTGATTCTCTTTCAGAGACATGTAAATCCATAGGTTTTAAGATTCTTACTAGTCAGGTATATTCTTAGGCGTTTAATATGGGGTGTTGAGTCCACTTCGTTGAGGAAGGAGTAGCTCTTTTCTATTACATATTTGGCTTATGGAACGGTATCTGTTCTAATTTCAATCTCTGGTTTTATGCAGCACCCCAACTCACCTTTCCCTTAAGCAAGCATAAGTTGGTTTTCTACATTTGAGACCCTGTTCTGTTTTGTAATTCAGTTCCTGGGTAGCCAAGTTTACATTCCGTGTATTAGTGATATCTTATGATGTTTCTTTTTCTGTGTGACTTATTTCACTTAGAATCAGCGTACCTGAATCCACTCATTATGCTGCTACGGGCCTGATGACATAGATTTCATTGCTGAGTGATATTGCATTGTACGTAAGTACCACAAATTCTTTATTCATTTTTCGCTTTCTGTGATAATGAACTTGTACCATAAACGAGGTTCTTGTAAAGAGAGCCGTCCCAAATTTTGGGGTGGCTGTGTCTTTTTGATTTGAATTTCCCTAAGCTATAGGAGCATAAGTGGAAGTGCCCTAGGCTCTGTTGCTTTGTTTTTTAGATGTTTCAGGAAACACCATACACTTCTACAGAGTGGCTGTTGGCAATTTACATCCCGCCCATCAGCATAACAAGGCTCCCAGTTCTCCATGGCCTGTCCTGCCTTTCTGGATTTTACACTTTTTTCAGATGGCCCTTTTGCCCGTGGGGCAGTGAGACTTCATTGTAGTGCAGATTTCCTTTGCAAGCTTGCTTGGTTGGCCAAAAAGGGCGTATGCGTTTTTTCCTGAATATATTCAGGAAAAAACGCATACGCCCTTTTTGGCCAAGTGCATCATTGTGGACGTTCTGCCTCTTTTCCTATGCTTTTCATGCAATTCCAGTCTACCTCCTGAAATCGGTGTCCTGCAATTCTGCCCCGCTTTCAAGTGCTCTTGGCAGCCTTACTTCAATATATTTTTGGACGATAGCTGTCATTTATAACTCTGCAGGTTTGTGAATTACAGTGCCCCTGAGCTCCTTTGTTCAACTCGTTTTCTTGTGAGCAGGCCGCAACACCGCAGGAGTGTTTCAGGCCCTAGTGTGGTTCCGGCACGGCAAGCTGAGCCTTTGGTTAATTCCTCTTCCTGGTGGGAAATGAGAGTTAAATTTGCCCGTCCAGATACCTCCAGCTAGTCTCTCATTGGTGCTCCCTATTCCTGTTCATTTCCCGCAGAAATTGCAAACTGGGCCAAACAGGAGGTTAAAGGCACTGACTCTCCAAGTGGGGAGAGTGTTAGTAAAGCGTCTGGAATGTTGCACCCGAGTACCAGGGGACTTAAACTGAGACATATTTGAACACGTTTCCCGATCACACGGTGGATCATACTCTGGGTTCCACATGCATGTTTTAGCTGAAGGAAGAATCCCTTAAACCTGGAGAGTTGTGACCCATGGAATGGGTACCATGCAATATGACTTCAAAGGGTCTGCATTTGCTCACCGAACCTCAACAATCCTATCACTGCTGCGTTTATGCTGCTGTACACACGCTTGATTCTCTTTCGGAGACATGTAAATCCATAGGTTTTAAGATTCTTACTAGTCAGATATATTCTTAGGCGTTTAATATGGGGTGTTGAGTCCACTTCGTTGAGGAAGGAGTAGCTCTTGTCTATTACATATTTGGCTTATGGAACGGTATCTGTGCTAATTTCAATCTCTTGTTTTATGCAGCACCCCAACTCACCTTTCCCCTTAAGCAAGCATAAGTTGGTTTTCTACATTTGAGACCCTGTTCTGATTTGTAATTCAGTTCCTGGGTAGCCAAGTTTTCATTCCGTGTATTAGTGATACCTTATGATATTTCTTTTTCTGTGTGACTTATTTCTCTTAGAATCATCGTACCTGAGTCCACTCATTATGCTGCTACGGGCCTGATGACATAGATTTCATTGCTGAGTGATATTGCCTTGTACGTAAGTACCACAAATTCTTTATTCATTTTTCGCTTTCTGTGATATTGAACTTGTACCATAAACGAGGTTCTTGTAAACAGAGCCGTCCCAAACTTTGGGGTGGCTGTGTCTTTTTGATTTGAATTTCCCTAAGCTATAGGAGCATAAGTGGAAGTGCCCTAGGCTCTGTTGCTTTGTTTTTTAGATGTTTCAGGAAACACCATACACTTCTCCAGAGTGGCTGTTGGCAATTTACATCCCGCCCATCAGCATAACAAGGCTCCCAGTTCTCCATGGCCTGTCCTGCCTTTCTGGATTTTACACTTTTTTCAGATGGCCCTTTTGCCCGTGGGGCAGTGAGACTTCATTGTAGTGCAGATTTCCTTTGCAAGCTTGCTTGGTTGGCCAAAAAGGGCGTATGCATTTTTCCCTGTATATATTCAGGAAAAAACACATACGCCCTTTTTGGCCAAGTGCATCATTGTGGACGTTCTGCTTCTTTTACTATGCTTTTCATGCAATTCCAGTCTACCTCCTGAAATCGGTTTCCTGCAATTCTGCCCCGCTTTCAAGTCCTCTTGGCAGCCTTACTTCAATATATTTTTGGACGATAGCTGTCATTTATAATTCTGCAGGTTTGTGAATTACAGTGCCCCTGAGCTCCTTTCTTCAACTCGCTTTCTTGTGAGCTGGCCGCAACACTGCAAGATTGCTTCAGGCCCTAGTGTGGTTCCGGCACGGCAAGCTGAGCCTTTGGTTAATTCCTCTTCCTGGTGGGAAATGAGAGTTAAATTTGCCCGTCCAGACACCTCCAGCTAGTCTCTCATTGGTTCTCCCTATTCCTGTTCATTTCCCGCAGAAATTGCAAACTGGGCCAAACACGACGTTAAAGGCACTGACTCTCCAAGTGGGGAGAGTGTTAGTAAAGCGTCTGGAATGTTGCACCCGAGTACCAGGGGACCAAAACTGAGACACATTTGAACACGTTTCCCGATGACACGGTGGATCATACTCTGGGTTCCACATGCATGTTTTAGCTGAAGGAAGAATCCCTTAAACCTGGAGAGTTGTGACCCATGGAATGGGTACCATGCAATATGACTTCAAAGGGTCTGCATTTGCTCACCGAACCTCAACAATCCTATCACTGCTGCATTTATGCTGCTGTACACATGCTTGATTCTCTTTCAGAGACATGTAAATCCATAGGTTTTAAGATTCTTACTAGTCAGGTATATTCTTAGGCGTTTAATATGGGGTGTTGAGTCCACTTCGTTGAGGAAGGAGTAGCTCTTTTCTATTACATATTTGGCTTATGGAACGGTATCTGTTCTAATTTCAATCTCTGGTTTTATGCAGCACCCCAACTCACCTTTCCCTTAAGCAAGCATAAGTTGGTTTTCTACATTTGAGACCCTGTTCTGTTTTGTAATTCAGTTCCTGGGTAGCCAAGTTTACATTCCGTGTATTAGTGATATCTTATGATGTTTCTTTTTCTGTGTGACTTATTTCACTTAGAATCATCGTACCTGAATCCACTCATTATGCTGCTACGGGCCTGATGACATAGATTTCATTGCTGAGTGATATTGCATTGTACGTAAGTACCACAAATTCTTTATTCATTTTTCGCTTTCTGTGATATTGAACTTGTACCATAAACGAGGTTCTTGTAAACAGAGCCGTCCCAAATTTTGGGGTGGCTGTGTCTTTTTGATTTGAATTTCCCTAAGCTATAGGAGCATAAGTGGAAGTGCCCTAGGCTCTGTTGCTTTGTTTTTTAGATGTTTCAGGAAACACCATACACTTCTCCAGAGTGGCTGTTGGCAATTTACATCCCGCCCATCAGCATAACAAGGCTCCCAGTTCTCCATGGCCTGTCCTGCCTTTCTGGATTTTACACTTTTTTCAGATGGCCCTTTTGCCCAGGGGGCAGTGAGACTTCATTGTAGTGCAGATTTCCTTTGCAAGCTTGCTTGGTTGGCCAAAAAGGGCGTATGCGTTTTTTCCTGAATATATTCAGGAAAAAACGCATACGCCCTTTTTGGCCAAGTGCATCATTGTGGACGTTCTGCCTCTTTTCCTATGCTTTTCATGCAATTCCAGTCTACCTCCTGAAATCGGTGTCCTGCAATTCTGCCCCGCTTTCAAGTGCTCTTGGCAGCCTTACTTCAATATATTTTTGGACGATAGCTGTCATTTATAACTCTGCAGGTTTGTGAATGACAGT
The DNA here is from genome assembly GCF_949774975.1 of Lagenorhynchus albirostris. NCBI lineage: Eukaryota > Metazoa > Chordata > Mammalia > Artiodactyla > Delphinidae > Lagenorhynchus > Lagenorhynchus albirostris. The sequence continues at coordinate 109,019,178 of NC_083095.1, read as the reverse complement.
GCGCCTGAGCTCCTTTCTTCAGCTCTCTTTCTTGTGAGCTGGCCGCAACACCGCAGGATTGCTTCAGGCCCTAGTGTGGTTCCGGCACGGCAAGCTGAGCCTTTGGTTAATTCCTCTTCCTGGTGGGAAATGAGAGTTAAATTTGCCCGTCCAGACACCTCCAGCTAGTCTCTCATTGGTTCTCCCTATTCCTGTTCATTTCCCGCAGAAATTGCAAACTGGGCCAAACAGGAGGTTAAAGGCACTGACTCTCCAAGTGGGGAGAGTGTTAGTAAAGCGTCTGGAATGTTGCACCCGAGTACCAGGGGACGAAAACTGAGACACATTTGAACACGTTTCCCGATCACGCGGTGGATCATACTCTGGGTTCCACATGCATGTTTTAGCTGAAGGAGGAATCCCTTAAACCTGCAGAGTTGTGACCCATGGAATGGGTACCATGCAATATGACTTCAAAGGGTCTGCATTTGCTCACCGAACCTCACCAATCCTATCACTGCTGCGTTTATGCTGCTGTACACATGCTTGATTCCCTTTCGGAGACATGTAAATCCATAGGTTTTAAGATTCTTACTAGTCAGGTATATTCTTAGGCGTTTAATATGTGGTGTTGAGTCCACTTCGTTGAGGAAGCAGTAGCTCTTGTCTATTACATATTTGGCTTATGGAACGGTATCTGTGCTAATTTCAATCTCTGGTTTTATGTAGCACCCCAACTCACCTTTCCCCTTAAGCAAGCATAAGTTGGTTTTCTACATTTGAGACCGTGTTCTGTTTTGTAATTCAGTTCCTGGGTAGCCAAGTTTACATTCCGTGTATTAGTGATACCTTATGATATTTCTTTTTCTGTGTGACTTATTTCTCTTAGAATCATCGTACCTGAGTCCACTCATTATGCTGCTACGGGTCTGATGACATAGATTTCATTGCTGAGTGATATTGCATTGTACGTAAGTACCACAAATTCTTTATTCATTTTTCGCTTTCTGTGATATTGAACTTGTACCATAAACGAGGATCTTGTAAACAGAGCCGTCCCAAACTTTGGGGTGGCTGTGTCTTTTTGATTTTACTTTCCCTAAGCTATAGGAGCATAAGTGGAAGTGCCCTAGGCTCTGTTGCTTTGTTTTTTAGATGTTTCAGGAAACACCATACACTTCTCCAGAGTGGCTGTTGGCAATTTACATCCCGCCCATCAGCATAACAAGGCTCCCAGTTCTCCATGGCCTGTCCTGCCTTTCTGGATTTTACACTTTTTTCAGATGGCCCTTTTGCCCGGGGGGCAGTGAGACTTCATTGTAGTGCAGATTTCCTTTGCAAGCTTGCTTGGTTGGCCAAAAAGGGCGTATGCGTTTTTTCCTGAATATATTCAGGAAAAAACGCATACGCCCTTTTTGGCCAAGTGCATCATTGTGGACGTTCTGCCTCTTTTCCTATGCTTTTCATGCAATTCCAGTCTACCTCCTGAAATCGGTGTCCTGCAATTCTGCCCCGCTTTCAAGTGCTCTTGGCAGCCTTACTTCAATATATTTTTGGACGATAGCTGTCATTTATAACTCTGCAGGTTTGTGAATGACAGTTCCCCTGAGCTCCTTTGTTCAACTCGCTTTCTTGTGAGCTGGCCGCAACACCGCAAGATTGCTTCAGGCCCTAGTGTGGTTCCGGCACGGCAAGCTGAGCCTTTGGTTAATTCCTCTTCCTGGTGGGAAATGAGAGTTAAATTTGCCCGTCCAGACACCTCCAGCTAGTCTCTCATTGGTTCTCCCTATTCCTGTTCATTTCCCGCAGAAATTGCAAACTGGGCCAAACAGGAGGTTAAAGGCACTGACTCTCCAAGTGGGCAGAGTGTTAGTAAAGTGTCTGGAATGTTGCACCCGAGTACCAGGGGACTTAAACTGAGACATATTTGAACACGTTTCCCGATCACACGGTGGATCATACTCTGGGTTCCACATGCATGTTTTAGCTGAAGGAAGAATCCCTTAAACCTGGAGAGATGAGACCCATGGAATGGGTACCATGCAATATGACTTCAAAGGGTCTGCATTTGCTCACCGAACCTCATCAATCCTATCACTGCTGCGTTTATGCTGCTGTACACACGCTTGATTCTCTTTTGGAGACATGAAAATCCATAGGTTTTTAGATTCTTACTAGTCAGGTATATTCTTAGGCGTTTAATATGGGGTGTTGAGTCCACATCGTTGAGGAAGGAGTAGCTCTTGTCTATTATATATTTGGCTTATGGAACGGTATCTGTGCTAATTTCAATCTCTGGTTTTATGCAGCACCCCAACTCACCTTTCCCCTTAAGCAAGCATAAGTTGGTTTTCTACATTTGAGACCCTGTTCTGTTTTGTAATTCTGTTCCTGGGTAGCCAAGTTTACATTCCGTGTATTAGTGATACCTTATGATATTTCTTTTTCTGTGTGACTTATTTCTCTTAGAATCATCGTACCTGAGTCCACTCATTATGCTGCTATGGGCCTGATGACATAGATTTCATTGCTGAGTGATATTGCATTGTACGTAAGTACCACAAATTCTTTATTCATTTTTCGCTTTCTGTGATATTGAACTTATACCATAAACGAGGTTCTTGTAAACAGAGCCGTCCCAAACTTTGGGGTGGCTGTGTCTTTTTTATTTTAATTTCCCTAAGCTATAGGAGCATAAGTGGAAGTGCCCTAGGCTCTGTTGCTTTGTTTTTTAGATGTTTCAGGAAACACCATACACTTCTCCAGAGTGGCTGTTGGCAATTTACATCCCGCCCATCAGCATAACAAGGCTCCCAGTTCTCCATGGCCTGTCCTGCCTTTCTGGATTTTACACTTTTTTCAGATGGCCCTTTTGCCCGGGGGGCAGTGAGACTTCATTGTAGTGCAGATTTCCTTTGCAAGCTTGCTTGGTTGGCCAAAAAGGGCGTATGCGTTTTATCCTGAATATATTCAGGAAAAAACGCATACGCCCTTTTTGGCCAAGTGCATCATTGTGGACGTTCTGCCTCTTTTCCTATGCTTTTCATGCAATTCCAGTCTACCTCCTGAAATCGGTGTCCTGCAATTCTGCCCCGCTTTCAAGTGCTCTTGGCAGCCTTACTTCAATATATTTTTGGACGATAGCTGTCATTTATAACTCTGCAGGTTTGTGAATGACAGTGCCCCTGAGCTCCTTTCTTCAGCTCTCTTTATTGTGAGCTGGCCGCAACACTGCAGGATTGCTTCAGGCCCTAGTGTGGTTCCGGCACGGCAAGCTGAGCCTTTGGTTAATTCCTCTTCCTGGTGGGAAATGAGAGTTAAATTTGCCCGTCCAGACACCTCCAGGTAGTCTCTCATGGGTTCTCCCTATTCCTGTTCATTTCCCGCAGAAATTGCAAACTGGGCCAAAGAGGAGGTTAAAGGCACTGACTCTCCAAGTGGGGAGAGTGTTAGTAAAGCGTCTGGAATGTTGCACCCGAGTACCAGGGGACGAAAACTGAGACACATTTGAACACGTTTCCCGATCACACGGTGGATCATACTCTGGGTTCCACATGCATGTTTTAGCTGAAGGAGGAATCCCTTAAACCTGCAGAGTTGTGACCCATGGAATGGGTACCATGCAATATGACTTCAAAGGGTCTGCATTTGCTCACCGAACCTCACCAATCCTATCACTGCTGCGTTTATGCTGCTGTACACATGCTTGATTCCCTTTCGGAGACATGTAAATCCATAGGTTTTAAGATTCTTACTAGTCAGGTATATTCTTAGGCGTTTAATATGGGGTGTTGAGTCCACTTCGTTGAGGAAGGAGTAGCTCTTGTCTATTACATATTTGGCTTATGGAACGGTATCTGTGCTAATTTCAATCTCTGTTTTTATGCAGCACCCCAACTCACCTTTCCCCTTAAGCAAGCATAAGTTGGTTTTCTACATTTGAGACCCTGTTCTGTTTTGTAATTCTGTTCCTGGGTAGCCAAGTTTACATTCCGTGTATTAGTGATACCTTATGATATTTCTTTTTCTGTGTGACTTATTTCTCTTAGAATCATCGTACCTGAGTCCACTCATTATGCTGCTATGGGCCTGATGACATAGATTTCATTGCTGAGTGATATTGCATTGTACGTAAGTACCACAAATTCTTTATTCATTTTTCGATTTCTGTGATATTGAACTTGTACCATAAACGAGGTTCTTGTAAACAGAGCCGTCCCAAACTTTGGGGTGGCTGTGTCTTTTTGATTTTAATTTCCCTAAGCTATAGGAGCATAAGTGGAAGTGCCCTAGGCTCTGTTGCTTTGTTTTTTAGATGTTTCAGGAAACACCATACACTTCTCCAGAGTGGCTGTTGGCAATTTACATCCCGCCCATCAGCATAACAAGGCTCCCAGTTCTCCATGGCCTGTCCTGCCTTTCTGGATTTTACACTTTTTTCAGATGGCCCTTTTGCCCGGGGGGCAGTGAGACTTCATTGTAGTGCAGATTTCCTTTGCAAGCTTGCTTGGTTGGCCAAAAAGGGCGTATGCGTTTTTTCCTGAATATATTCAGGAAAAAACGCATACGCCCTTTTTGGCCAAGTGCATCATTGTGGACGTTCTGCCTCTTTTCCTATGCTTTTCATGCAATTCCAGTCTACCTCCTGAAATCGGTGTCCTGCAATTCTGCCCCGCTTTCAAGTGCTCTTGGCAGCCTTACTTCAATATATTTTTGGACGATAGCTGTCATTTATAACTCTGCAGGTTTGTGAATGACAGTGCCCCTGAGCTCCTTTCTTCAGCTCTCTTTATTGTGAGCTGGCCGCAACACTGCAGGATTGCTTCAGGCCCTAGTGTGGTTCCGGCACGGCAAGCTGAGCCTTTGGTTAATTCCTCTTCCTGGTGGGAAATGAGAGTTAAATTTGCCCGTCCAGACACCTCCAGCTAGTCTCTCATTGGTTCTCCCTATTCCTGTTCATTTCCCGCAGAAATTGCAAACTGGGCCAAACAGGAGGTTAAAGGCACTGACTCTCCAAGTGGGGAGAGTGTTAGTAAAGCGTCTGGAATGTTGCACCCGAGTACCAGGGGACGAAAACTGAGACACATTTGAACACGTTTCCCGATCACACGGTGGATCATACTCTGGGTTCCACATGCATGTTTTAGCTGAAGGAGGAATCCCTTAAACCTGCAGAGTTGTGACCCATGGAATGGGTACCATGCAATATGACTTCAAAGGGTCTGCATTTGCTCACCGAACCTCACCAATCCTATCACTGCTGCGTTTATGCTGCTGTACACATGCTTGATTCCCTTTCGGAGACATGTAAATCCATAGGTTTTAAGATTCTTACTAGTCAGCTATATTCTTAGGCGTTTAATATGGGGTGTTGAGTCCACTTCGTTGAGGAAGGAGTAGCTCTTGTCTATTACATATTTGGCTTATGGAACGGTATCTGTGCTAATTTCAATCTCTGGTTTTATGCAGCACCCCAACTCACCTTTCCCCTTAAGCAAGCATAAGTTGGTTTTCTACATTTGAGACCCTGTTCTGTTTTGTAATTCAGTTCCTGGGTAGCCAAGTTTACATTCCATGTATTAGTGATACCTTATGATATTTCTTTTTCTGTGTGACTTATTTCTCTTAGAATCATCGTACCTGAGTCCACTCATTATGCTGCTATCGGCCTGATGACATAGATTTCATTGCTGAGTGATATTGCATTGTACGTAAGTACCACAAATTCTTTATTCATTTTTCGCTTTCTGTGATATTGAACTTGTACCATAAACGAGGTTCTTGTAAACAGAGCCGTCCCAAACTTTGGGGTGGCTGTGTCTTTTTGATTTGAATTTCCCTAAGCTATAGGAGCATAAGTGGAAGTGCCCTAGGCTCTGTTGCTTTGTTTTTTAGATGTTTCAGGAAACACCATACACTTCTCCAGAGTGGCTGTTGGCAATTTACATCCCGCCCATCAGCATAACAAGGCTCCCAGTTCTCCATGGCCTGTCCTGCCTTTCTGGATTTTACACTTTTTTCAGATGGTCCTTTTGCCCGGGGGGCAGTGAGACTTCATTGTAGTGCAGATTTCCTTTGCAAGCTTGCTTGGTTGGCCAAAAAGGGCGTATGCGTTTTTTCCTGAATATATTCAGGAAAAAACGCATACGCCCTTTTTGGCCAAGTGCATCATTGTGGACGTTCTGCCTCTTTTCCTATGCTTTTCATGCAATTCCAGTCTACCTCCTGAAATCGGTGTCCTGCAATTCTGCCCCGCTTTCAAGTGCTCTTGGCAGCCTTACTTCAATATATTTTTGGACGATAGCTGTCATTTATAACTCTGCAGGTTTGTGAATGACAGTTCCCCTGAGCTCCTTTGTTCAACTCTCTTTATTGTGAGCTGGCCGCAACACCGCAGGATTGCTTCAGGCCCTAGTGTGGTTCCGGCACGGCAAGCTGAGCCTTTGGTTAATTCCTCTTCCTGGTGGGAAATGAGAGTTAAATTTGCCCGTCCAGACACCTCCAGCTAGTCTCTCATTGGTTCTCCCTATTCCTGTTCATTTCCCGCAGAAATTGCAAACTGGGCCAAACAGGAGGTTAAAGGCACTGACTCTCCAAGTGGGGAGAGTGTTAGTAAAGCGTCTGGAATGTTGCACCCGAGTACCAGGGGACGAAAACTGAGACACATTTGAACACGTTTCCCGATCACACGGTGGATCATACTCTGGGTTCCACATGCATGTTTTAGCTGAAGGAGGAATCCCTTAAACCTGCAGAGTTGTGACCCATGGAATGGGTACCATGCAATATGACTTCAAAGGGTCTGCATTTGCTCACCGAACCTCACCAATCCTATCACTGCTGCGTTTATGCTGCTGTACACATGCTTGATTCCCTTTCGGAGACATGTAAATCCATAGGTTTTAAGATTCTTACTAGTCAGCTATATTCTTAGGCGTTTAATATGGGGTGTTGAGTCCACTTCGTTGAGGAAGGAGTAGCTCTTGTCTATTACATATTTGGCTTATGGAACGGTATCTGTGCTAATTTCAATCTCTGGTTTTATGCAGCACCCCAACTCACCTTTCCCCTTAAGCAAGCATAAGTTGGTTTTCTACATTTGAGACACTGTTCTGTTTTGTAATTCAGTTCCTGGGTAGCCAAGTTTACATTCCGTGTATTAGTGATACCTTATGATATTTCTTTTTCTGTGTGACTTATTTCTCTTAGAATCATCGTACCTGAGTCCACTCATTATGCTGCTATGGGCCTGATGACATAGATTTCATTGCTGAGTGATATTGCATTGTACGTAAGTACCACAAATTCTTTATTCATTTTTCGCTTTCTGTGATATTGAACTTGTACCATAAACGAGGTTCTTGTAAACAGAGCCGTCCCAAACTTTGGGGTGGCTGTGTCTTTTTGATTTGAATTTCCCTAAGCTATAGGAGCATAAGTGGAAGTGCCCTAGGCTCTGTTGCTTTGTTTTTTAGATGTTTCAGGAAACACCATACACTTCTCCAGAGTGGCTGTTGGCAATTTACATCCCGCCCATCAGCATAACAAGGCTCCCAGTTCTCCATGGCCTGTCCTGCCTTTCTGGATTTTACACTTTTTTCAGATGGCCCTTTTGCCCGGGGGGCAGTGAGACTTCATTGTAGTGCAGATTTCCTTTGCAAGCTTGCTTGGTTGGCCAAAAAGGGCGTATGCGTTTTTTCCTGAATATATTCAGGAAAAAACGCATACGCCCTTTTTGGCCAAGTGCATCATTGTGGACGTTCTGCCTCTTTTCCTATGCTTTTCATGCAATTCCAGTCTACCTCCTGAAATCGGTGTCCTGCAATTCTGCCCCGCTTTCAAGTGCTCTTGGCAGCCTTACTTCAATATATTTTTGGACGATAGCTGTCATTTATAACTCTGCAGGTTTGTGAATGACAGTGCCCCTGAGCTCCTTTCTTCAGCTCTCTTTATTGTGAGCTGGCCGCAACACTGCAGGATTGCTTCAGGCCCTAGTGTGGTTCCGGCACGGCAAGCTGAGCCTTTGGTTAATTCCTCTTCCTGGTGGGAAATGAGAGTTAAATTTGCCCGTCCAGACACCTCCAGCTAGTCTCTCATTGGTTCTCCCTATTCCTGTTCATTTCCCGCAGAAATTGCAAACTGGGCCAAACAGGAGGTTAAAGGCACTGACTCTCCAAGTGGGGAGAGTGTTAGTAAAGCGTCTGGAATGTTGCACCCGAGTACCAGGGGACGAAAACTGAGACACATTTGAACACGTTTCCCGATCACACGGTGGATCATACTCTGGGTTCCACATGCATGTTTTAGCTGAAGGAAGAATCCCTTAAACCTGGAGATTTGTGACCCATGGAATGGGTACCATGCAATATGACTTCAAAGGGTCTGCATTTGCTCACCGAACCTCACCAATCCTATCACTGCTGCGTTTATGCTGCTGTACACATGCTTGATTCCCTTTCGGAGACATGTAAATCCATAGGTTTTAAGATTCTTACTAGTCAGGTATATTCTTAGGCGTTTAATATGGGGTGTTGAGTCCACTTCGTTGAGGAAGGAGTAGCTCTTGTCTATTACATATTTGGCTTATGGAACGGTATCTGTGCTAATTTCAATCTCTGGTTTTATGCAGCACCCCAACTCACCTTTCCCCTTAAGCAAGCATAAGTTGGTTTTCTACATTTGAGACCCTGTTCTGTTTTGTAATTCAGTTCCTGGGTAGCCAAGTTTACATTCCGTGTATTAGTGATACCTTATGATATTTCTTTTTCTGTGTGACTTATTTCTCTTAGAATCATCGTACCTGAGTCCACTCATTATGCTGCTATGGGCCTGATGACATAGATTTCATAGCTGAGTGATATTGCATTGTACGTAAGTACCACAAATTCTTTATTCATTTTTCGCTTTCTGTGATATTGAACTTGTACCATAAACGAGGTTCTTGTAAACAGAGCCGTCCCAAACTTTGGGGTGGCTGTGTCTTTTTGATTTTAATTTCCCTAAGCTATAGGAGCATAAGTGGAAGTGCCCTAGGCTCTGTTGCTTTGTTTTTTAGATGTTTCAGGAAACACCATACACTTCTCCAGAGTGGCTGTTGGCAATTTACATCCCGCCCATCAGCATAACAAGGCTCCCAGTTCTCCATGGCCTGTCCTGCCTTTCTGGATTTTACACTTTTTTCAGATGGCCCTTTTGCCCGGGGGGCAGTGAGACTTCATTGTAGTGCAGATTTCCTTTGCAAGCTTGCTTGGTTGGCCAAAAAGGGCGTATGCGTTTTTTCCTGAATATATTCAGGAAAAAACGCATACGCCCTTTTTGGCCAAGTGCATCATTGTGGACGTTCTGCCTCTTTTCCTATGCTTTTCATGCAATTCCAGTCTACCTCCTGAAATCGGTGTCCTGCAATTCTGCCCCGCTTTCAAGTGCTCTTGGCAGCCTTACTTCAATATATTTTTGGACGATAGCTGTCATTTATAACTCTGCAGGTTTGTGAATGACAGTGCCCCTGAGCTCCTTTCTTCAGCTCTCTTTATTGTGAGCTGGCCGCAACACTGCAGGATTGCTTCAGGCCCTAGTGTGGTTCCGGCACGGCAAGCTGAGCCTTTGGTTAATTCCTCTTCCTGGTGGGAAATGAGAGTTAAATTTGCCCGTCCAGACACCTCCAGCTAGTCTCTCATTGGTTCTCCCTATTCCTGTTCATTTCCCGCAGAAATTGCAAACTGGGCCAAACAGGAGGTTAAAGGCACTGACTCTCCAAGTGGGGAGAGTGTTAGTAAAGCGTCTGGAATGTTGCACCCGAGTACCAGGGGACGAAAACTGAGACACATTTGAACACGTTTCCCGATCACACGGTGGATCATACTCTGGGTTCCACATGCATGTTTTAGCTGAAGGAAGAATCCCTTAAACCTGGAGATTTGTGACCCATGGAATGGGTACCATGCAATATGACTTCAAAGGGTCTGCATTTGCTCACCGAACCTCACCAATCCTATCACTGCTGCGTTTATGCTGCTGTACACATGCTTGATTCCCTTTCGGAGACATGTAAATCCATAGGTTTTAAGATTCTTACTAGTCAGGTATATTCTTAGGCGTTTAATATGGGGTGTTGAGTCCACTTCGTTGAGGAAGGAGTAGCTCTTGTCTATTACATATTTGGCTTATGGAATGGTATCTGTGCTAATTTCAATCTCTGGTTTTATGCAGCACCCCAACTCACCTTTCCCCTTAAGCAAGCATAAGTTGGTTTTCTACATTTGAGACCCTGTTCTGTTTTGTAATTCAGTTCCTGGGTAGCCAAGTTTACATTCCGTGTATTAGTGATACCTTATGATATTTCTTTTTCTGTGTGACTTATTTCTCTTAGAATCATCGTACCTGAGTCCACTCATTATGCTGCTATGGGCCTGATGACATAGATTTCATAGCTGAGTGATATTGCATTGTACGTAAGTACCACAAATTCTTTATTCATTTTTCGCTTTCTGTGATATTGAACTTGTACCATAAACGAGGTTCTTGTAAACAGAGCCGTCCCAAACTTTGGGGTGGCTGTGTCTTTTTGATTTGAATTTCCCTAAGCTATAGGAGCATAAGTGGAAGTGCCCTAGGCTCTGTTGCTTTGTTTTTTAGATGTTTCAGGAAACACCATACACTTCTCCAGAGTGGCTGTTGGCAATTTACATCCCGCCCATCAGCATAACAAGGCTCCCAGTTCTCCATGGCCTGTCCTGCCTTTCTGGATTTTACACTTTTTTCAGATGGCCCTTTTGCCCGGGGGGCAGTGAGACTTCATTGTAGTGCAGATTTCCTTTGCAAGCTTGCTTGGTTGGCCAAAAAGGGCGTATGCGTTTTTTCCTGAATATATTCAGGAAAAAACGCATACGCCCTTTTTGGCCAAGTGCATCATTGTGGACGTTCTGCCTCTTTTCCTATGCTTTTCATGCAATTCCAGTCTACCTCCTGAAATCGGTGTCCTGCAATTCTGCCCCGCTTTCAAGTGCTCTTGGCAGCCTTACTTCAATATATTTTTGGACGATAGCTGTCATTTATAACTCTGCAGGTTAGTGAATGACAGTGCCCCTGAGCTCCTTTCTTCAGCTCTCTTTATTGTGAGCTGGCCGCAACACTGCAGGATTGCTTCAGGCCCTAGTGTGGTTCCGGCACGGCAAGCTGAGCCTTTGGTTAATTCCTCTTCCTGGTGGGAAATGAGAGTTAAATTTGCCCGTCCAGACACCTCCAGCTAGTCTCTCATTGGTTCTCCCTATTCCTGTTCATTTCCCGCAGAAATTGCAAACTGGGCCAAACAGGAGGTTAAAGGCACTGACTCTCCAAGTGGGGAGAGTGTTAGTAAAGCGTCTGGAATGTTGCACCCGAGTACCAGGGGACGAAAACTGAGACACATTTGAACACGTTTCCCGATCACACGGTGGATCATACTCTGGGTTCCACATGCATGTTTTAGCTGAAGGAAGAATCCCTTAAACCTGGAGATTTGTGACCCATGGAATGGGTACCATGCAATATGACTTCAAAGGGTCTGCATTTGCTCACCGAACCTCACCAATCCTATCACTGCTGCGTTTATGCTGCTGTACACATGCTTGATTCCCTTTCGGAGACATGTAAATCCATAGGTTTTAAGATTCTTACTAGTCAGGTATATTCTTAGGCGTTTAATATGGGGTGTTGAGTCCACTTCGTTGAGGAAGGAGTAGCTCTTGTCTATTACATATTTGGCTTATGGAACGGTATCTGTGCTAATTTCAATCTCTGGTTTTATGCAGCACCCCAACTCACCTTTCCCCTTAAGCAAGCATAAGTTGGTTTTCTACATTTGAGACCCTGTTCTGTTTTGTAATTCAGTTCCTGGGTAGCCAAGTTTACATTCCGTGTATTAGTGATACCTTATGATATTTCTTTTTCTGTGTGACTTATTTCTCTTAGAATCATCGTACCTGAGTCCACTCATTATGCTGCTATGGGCCTGATGACATAGATTTCATAGCTGAGTGATATTGCATTGTACGTAAGTACCACAAATTCTTTATTCATTTTTCGCTTTCTGTGATATTGAACTTGTACCATAAACGAGGTTCTTGTAAACAGAGCCGTCCCAAACTTTGGGGTGGCTGTGTCTTTTTGATTTTAATTTCCCTAAGCTATAGGAGCATAAGTGGAAGTGCCCTAGGCTCTGTTGCTTTGTTTTTTAGATGTTTCAGGAAACACCATACACTTCTCCAGAGTGGCTGTTGGCAATTTACATCCCGCCCATCAGCATAACAAGGCTCCCAGTTCTCCATGGCCTGTCCTGCCTTTCTGGATTTTACACTTTTTTCAGATGGCCCTTTTGCCCGGGGGGCAGTGAGACTTCATTGTAGTGCAGATTTCCTTTGCAAGCTTGCTTGGTTGGCCAAAAAGGGCGTATGCGTTTTTTCCTGAATATATTCAGGAAAAAACGCATACGCCCTTTTTGGCCAAGTGCATCATTGTGGACGTTCTGCCTCTTTTCCTATGCTTTTCATGCAATTCCAGTCTACCTCCTGAAATCGGTGTCCTGCAATTCTGCCCCGCTTTCAAGTGCTCTTGGCAGCCTTACTTCAATATATTTTTGGACGATAGCTGTCATTTATAACTCTGCAGGTTTGTGAATGACAGTGCCCCTGAGCTCCTTTCTTCAGCTCTCTTTATTGTGAGCTGGCCGCAACACTGCAGGATTGCTTCAGGCCCTAGTGTGGTTCCGGCACGGCAAGCTGAGCCTTTGGTTAATTCCTCTTCCTGGTGGGAAATGAGAGTTAAATTTGCCCGTCCAGACACCTCCAGCTAGTCTCTCATTGGTTCTCCCTATTCCTGTTCATTTCCCGCAGAAATTGCAAACTGGGCCAAACAGGAGGTTAAAGGCACTGACTCTCCAAGTGGGGAGAGTGTTAGTAAAGCGTCTGGAATGTTGCACCCGAGTACCAGGGGACGAAAACTGAGACACATTTGAACACGTTTCCCGATCACACGGTGGATCATACTCTGGGTTCCACATGCATGTTTTAGCTGAAGGAAGAATCCCTTAAACCTGGAGATTTGTGACCCATGGAATGGGTACCATGCAATATGACTTCAAAGGGTCTGCATTTGCTCACCGAACCTCACCAATCCTATCACTGCTGCGTTTATGCTGCTGTACACATGCTTGATTCCCTTTCGGAGACATGTAAATCCATAGGTTTTAAGATTCTTACTAGTCAGGTATATTCTTAGGCGTTTAATATGGGGTGTTGAGTCCACTTCGTTGAGGAAGGAGTAGCTCTTGTCTATTACATATTTGGCTTATGGAATGGTATCTGTGCTAATTTCAATCTCTGGTTTTATGCAGCACCCCAACTCACCTTTCCCCTTAAGCAAGCATAAGTTGGTTTTCTACATTTGAGACCCTGTTCTGTTTTGTAATTCAGTTCCTGGGTAGCCAAGTTTACATTCCGTGTATTAGTGATACCTTATGATATTTCTTTTTCTGTGTGACTTATTTCTCTTAGAATCATCGTACCTGAGTCCACTCATTATGCTGCTATGGGCCTGATGACATAGATTTCATAGCTGAGTGATATTGCATTGTACGTAAGTACCACAAATTCTTTATTCATTTTTCGCTTTCTGTGATATTGAACTTGTACCATAAACGAGGTTCTTGTAAACAGAGCCGTCCCAAACTTTGGGGTGGCTGTGTCTTTTTGATTTGAATTTCCCTAAGCTATAGGAGCATAAGTGGAAGTGCCCTAGGCTCTGTTGCTTTGTTTTTTAGATGTTTCAGGAAACACCATACACTTCTCCAGAGTGGCTGTTGGCAATTTACATCCCGCCCATCAGCATAACAAGGCTCCCAGTTCTCCATGGCCTGTCCTGCCTTTCTGGATTTTACACTTTTTTCAGATGGCCCTTTTGCCCGGGGGGCAGTGAGACTTCATTGTAGTGCAGATTTCCTTTGCAAGCTTGCTTGGTTGGCCAAAAAGGGCGTATGCGTTTTTTCCTGAATATATTCAGGAAAAAACGCATACCCCCTTTTTGGCCAAGTGCATCATTGTGGACGTTCTGCCTCTTTTCCTATGCTTTTCATGCAATTCCAGTCTACCTCCTGAAATCGGTGTCCTGCAATTCTGCCCCGCTTTCAAGTGCTCTTGGCAGCCTTACTTCAATATATTTTTGGACGATAGCTGTCATTTATAACTCTGCAGGTTTGTGAATGACAGTGCCCCTGAGCTCCTTTCTTCAACTCTCTTTATTGTGAGCTGGCCGCAACACCGCAGGATTGCTTCAGGCCCTAGTGTGGTTTTGGCACGGCAAGCTGAGCCTTTGGTTAATTCCTCTTCCTGGTGGGAAATGAGAGTTAAATTTGCCCGTCCAGACACCTCCAGCTAGTCTCTCATTGGTTCTCCCTATTCCTGTTCATTTCCCGCAGAAATTGCAAACTGGGCCAAACAGGAGGTTAAAGGCACTGACTCTCCAAGTGGGGAGAGTGTTAGTAAAGCGTCTGGAATGTTGCACCCGAGTACCAGGGGACTTAAACTGAGACATATTTGAACACGTTTCCCGATCACACGGTGGATCATACTCTGGGTTCCACATGCATGTTTTAGCTGAAGGAAGAATCCCTTAAACCTGGAGAGATGAGACCCATGGAATGGGTACCATGCAATATGACTTCAAAGTGTCTGCATTTGCTCACCGAACCTCACCAATCCTATCACTGCTGCGTTTATGCTGCTGTACACACGCTTGATTCTCTTTTGGAGACATGAAAATCCATAGATTTTTAGATTCTTACTAGTCAGGTATATTCTTAGGCGTTTAATATGGGGTGTTGAGTCCACTTCGTTGAGGAAGGAGTAGCTCTTGTCTATTATATATTTGGCTTATGGAATGGTATCTGTGCTAATTTCAATCTCTGGTTTTATGCAGCACCCCAACTCACCTTTCCCCTTAAGCAAGCATAAGTTGGTTTTCTACATTTGAGACCCTGTTCTGTTTTGTAATTCTGTTCCTGGGTAGCCAAGATTACATTCCGTGTATTAGTGATACCTTATGATATTTCTTTTTCTGTGTGACTTATTTCTCTTAGAATCATCGTACCTGAGTCCACTCATTATGCTGCTATGGGCCTGATGACATAGATTTCATAGCTGAGTGATATTGCATTGTACGTAAGTACCACAAATTCTTTATTCATTTTTCGCTTTCTGTGATATTGAACTTGTACCATAAACGAGGTTCTTGTAAACAGAGCCGTCCCAAACTTTGGGGTGGCTGTGTCTTTTTGATTTGAATTTCCCTAAGCTATAGGAGCATAAGTGGAAGTGCCCTAGGCTCTGTTGCTTTGTTTTTTAGATGTTTCAGGAAACACCATACACTTCTCCAGAGTGGCTGTTGGCAATTTACATCCCGCCCATCAGCATAACAAGGCTCCCAGTTCTCCATGGCCTGTCCTGCCTTTCTGGATTTTACACTTTTTTCAGATGGCCCTTTTGCCCGGGGGGCAGTGAGACTTCATTGTAGTGCAGATTTCCTTTGCAAGCTTGCTTGGTTGGCCAAAAAGGGCGTATGCGTTTTTTCCTGAATATATTCAGGAAAAAACGCATACCCCCTTTTTGGCCAAGTGCATCATTGTGGACGTTCTGCCTCTTTTCCTATGCTTTTCATGCAATTCCAGTCTACCTCCTGAAATCGGTGTCCTGCAATTCTGCCCCGCTTTCAAGTGCTCTTGGCAGCCTTACTTCAATATATTTTTGGACGATAGCTGTCATTTATAACTCTGCAGGTTTGTGAATGACAGTGCCCCTGAGCTCCTTTCTTCAACTCTCTTTATTGTGAGCTGGCCGCAACACCGCAGGATTGCTTCAGGCCCTAGTGTGGTTTTGGCATGGCAAGCTGAGCCTTTGGTTAATTCCTCTTCCTGGTGGGAAATGAGAGTTAAATTTGCCCGTCCAGACACCTCCAGCTAGTCTCTCATTGGTTCTCCCTATTCCTGTTCATTTCCCGCAGAAATTGCAAACTGGGCCAAACAGGAGGTTAAAGGCACTGACTCTCCAAGTGGGGAGAGTGTTAGTAAAGCGTCTGGAATGTTGCACCCGAGTACCAGGGGACTTAAACTGAGACATATTTGAACACGTTTCCCGATCACACGGTGGATCATACTCTGGGTTCCACATGCATGTTTTAGCTGAAGGAAGAATCCCTTAAACCTGGAGAGATGAGACCCATGGAATGGGTACCATGCAATATGACTTCAAAGTGTCTGCATTTGCTCACCGAACCTCACCAATCCTATCACTGCTGCGTTTATGCTGCTGTACACACGCTTGATTCTCTTTTGGAGACATGAAAATCCATAGATTTTTAGATTCTTACTAGTCAGGTATATTCTTAGGCGTTTAATATGGGGTGTTGAGTCCACTTCGTTGAGGAAGGAGTAGCTCTTGTCTATTATATATTTGGCTTATGGAATGGTATCTGTGCTAATTTCAATCTCTGGTTTTATGCAGCACCCCAACTCACCTTTCCCCTTAAGCAAGCATAAGTTGGTTTTCTACATTTGAGACCCTGTTCTGTTTTGTAATTCTGTTCCTGGGTAGCCAAGATTACATTCCGTGTATTAGTGATACCTTATGATATTTCTTTTTCTGTGTGACTTATTTCTCTTAGAATCATCGTACCTGAGTCCACTCATTATGCTGCTATGGGCCTGATGACATAGATTTCATAGCTGAGTGATATTGCATTGTACGTAAGTACCACAAATTCTTTATTCATTTTTCGATTTCTGTGATAATGAACTTGTACCATAAACGAGGTTCTTGTAAACAGAGCCGTCCCAAACTTTGGGGTGGCTGTGTCTTTTTGATTTTAATTTCGCTAAGCTATAGGAGCATAAGTGGAAGTGCCCTAGGCTCTGTTGCTTTGTTTTTTAGATGTTTCAGGAAACACCATACACTTCTTCAGAGTGGCTGTTGGCAATTTACATCCCGCCCATCAGCATAACAAGGCTCCCAGTTCTCCATGGCCTGTCCTGCCTTTCTGGATTTTACACTTTTTTCAGATGGCCCTTTTGCCCGGGGGGCAGTGAGACTTCATTGTAGTGCAGATTTCCTTTGCAAGCTTGCTTGGTTGGCCAAAAAGGGCGTATGCGTTTTTTCCTGAATATATTCAGGAAAAAACGCATACGCCCTTTTTGGCCAAGTGCATCATTGTGGACGTTCTGCCTCTTTTCCTATGCTTTTCATGCAATTCCAGTCTACCTCCTGAAATCGGTTTCCTGCAATTCTGCCCCGCTTTCAAGTGCTCTTGGCAGCCTTACTTCAATATATTTTTGGACGATAGCTGTCATTTATAACTCTGCAGGTTTGTGAATGACAGTGCCCCTGAGCTCCTTTCTTCAGCTCTCTTTATTGTGAGCTGGCCGCAACACTGCAGGATTGCTTCAGGCCCTAGTGTGGTTCCGGCACGGCAAGCTGAGCCTTTGGTTAATTCCTCTTCCTGGTGGGAAATGAGAGTTAAATTTGCCCGTCCAGACACCTCCAGCTAGTCTCTCATTGGTTCTCCCTATTCCTGTTCATTTCCCGCAGAAATTGCAAACTGGGCCAAACAGGAGGTTAAAGGCACTGACTCTCCAAGTGGGGAGAGTGTTAGTAAAGCGTCTGGAATGTTGCACCCGAGTACCAGGGGACGAAAACTGAGACACATTTGAACACGTTTCCCGATCACACGGTGGATCATACTCTGGGTTCCACATGCATGTTTTAGCTGAAGGAAGAATCCCTTAAACCTGGAGATTTGTGACCCATGGAATGGGTACCATGCAATATGACTTCAAAGGGTCTGCATTTGCTCACCGAACCTCACCAATCCTATCACTGCTGCGTTTATGCTGCTGTACACATGCTTGATTCCCTTTCGGAGACATGTAAATCCATAGGTTTTAAGATTCTTACTAGTCAGGTATATTCTTAGGCGTTTAATATGGGGTGTTGAGTCCACTTCGTTGAGGAAGGAGTAGCTCTTGTCTATTACATATTTGGCTTATGGAACGGTATCTGTGCTAATTTCAATCTCTGGTTTTATGCAGCACCCCAACTCACCTTTCCCCTTAAGCAAGCATAAGTTGGTTTTCTACATTTGAGACCCTGTTCTGTTTTGTAATTCAGTTCCTGGGTAGCCAAGTTTACATTCCGTGTATTAGTGATACCTTATGATATTTCTTTTTCTGTGTGACTTATTTCTCTTAGAATCATCGTACCTGAGTCCACTCATTATGCTGCTATGGGCCTGATGACATAGATTTCATAGCTGAGTGATATTGCATTGTACGTAAGTACCACAAATTCTTTATTCATTTTTCGCTTTCTGTGATATTGAACTTGTACCATAAACGAGGTTCTTGTAAACAGAGCCGTCCCAAACTTTGGGGTGGCTGTGTCTTTTTGATTTGAATTTCCCTAAGCTATAGGAGCATAAGTGGAAGTGCCCTAGGCTCTGTTGCTTTGTTTTTTAGATGTTTCAGGAAACACCATACACTTCTCCAGAGTGGCTGTTGGCAATTTACATCCCGCCCATCAGCATAACAAGGCTCCCAGTTCTCCATGGCCTGTCCTGCCTTTCTGGATTTTACACTTTTTTCAGATGGCCCTTTTGCCCGGGGGGCAGTGAGACTTCATTGTAGTGCAGATTTCCTTTGCAAGCTTGCTTGGTTGGCCAAAAAGGGCGTATGCGTTTTTTCCTGAATATATTCAGGAAAAAACGCATACCCCCTTTTTGGCCAAGTGCATCATTGTGGACGTTCTGCCTCTTTTCCTATGCTTTTCATGCAATTCCAGTCTACCTCCTGAAATCGGTGTCCTGCAATTCTGCCCCGCTTTCAAGTGCTCTTGGCAGCCTTACTTCAATATATTTTTGGACGATAGCTGTCATTTATAACTCTGCAGGTTTGTGAATGACAGTGCCCCTGAGCTCCTTTCTTCAACTCTCTTTATTGTGAGCTGGCCGCAACACCGCAGGATTGCTTCAGGCCCTAGTGTGGTTTTGGCATGGCAAGCTGAGCCTTTGGTTAATTCCTCTTCCTGGTGGGAAATGAGAGTTAAATTTGCCCGTCCAGACACCTCCAGCTAGTCTCTCATTGGTTCTCCCTATTCCTGTTCATTTCCCGCAGAAATTGCAAACTGGGCCAAACAGGAGGTTAAAGGCACTGACTCTCCAAGTGGGGAGAGTGTTAGTAAAGCGTCTGGAATGTTGCACCCGAGTACCAGGGGACTTAAACTGAGACATATTTGAACACGTTTCCCGATCACACGGTGGATCATACTCTGGGTTCCACATGCATGTTTTAGCTGAAGGAAGAATCCCTTAAACCTGGAGAGATGAGACCCATGGAATGGGTACCATGCAATATGACTTCAAAGTGTCTGCATTTGCTCACCGAACCTCACCAATCCTATCACTGCTGCGTTTATGCTGCTGTACACACGCTTGATTCTCTTTTGGAGACATGAAAATCCATAGATTTTTAGATTCTTACTAGTCAGGTATATTCTTAGGCGTTTAATATGGGGTGTTGAGTCCACTTCGTTGAGGAAGGAGTAGCTCTTGTCTATTATATATTTGGCTTATGGAATGGTATCTGTGCTAATTTCAATCTCTGGTTTTATGCAGCACCCCAACTCACCTTTCCCCTTAAGCAAGCATAAGTTGGTTTTCTACATTTGAGACCCTGTTCTGTTTTGTAATTCAGTTCCTGGGTAGCCAAGTTTACATTCCGTGTATTAGTGATACCTTATGATATTTCTTTTTCTGTGTGACATATTTCACTTAGAATCATCGTACCTGAATCCACTCATTATGCTGCTACGGGCCTGATGACATAGATTTCATTGCTGAGTGATATTGCATTGTACGTAAGTACCACAAATTCTTTATTCATTTTTCGATTTCTGTGATAATGAACTTGTACCATAAACGAGGTTCTTGTAAACAGAGCCGTCCCAAATTTTGGGGTGGCTGTGTCTTTTTGATTTTAATTTCGCTAAGCTGTAGGAGCATAAGTGGAAGTGCCCTAGGCTCTGTTGCTTTGTTTTTTAGATGTTTCAGGAAACACCATACACTTCTTCAGAGTGGCTGTTGGCAATTTACATCCCGCCCATCAGCATAACAAGGCTCCCAGTTCTCCATGGCCTGTCCTGCCTTTCTGGATTTTACACTTTTTTCAGATGGCCCTTTTGCCCGTGGGGCAGTGAGACTTCATTGTAGTGCAGATTTCCTTTGCAAGCTTGCTTGGTTGGCCAAAAAGGGCGTATGCGTTTTTTCCTGAATATATTCAGGAAAAAACGCATACGCCCTTTTTGGCCAAGTGCATCATTGTGGACGTTCTGCCTCTTTTCCTATGCTTTTCATGCAATTCCAGTCTACCTCCTGAAATCGGTTTCCTGTAATTCTGCCCCGCTTTCAAGTCCTCTTGGCAGCCTTACTTCAATATATTTTTGGACGATAGCTGTCATTTATAATTCTGCAGGTTTGTGAATGACAGTGCCCCTGAGCTCCTTTCTTCAACTCGCTTTCTTGTGAGCTGGCCGCAACACTGCAAGATTGCTTCAGGCCCTAGTGTGGTTCCGGCACGGCAAGCTGAGCCTTTGGTTAATTCCTCTTCCTGGTGGGAAATGAGAGTTAAATTTGCCCGTCCAGACACCTCCAGCTAGTCTCTCATTGGTTCTCCCTATTCCTGTTCATTTCCCGCAGAAATTGCAAACTGGGCCAAACACGACGTTAAAGGCACTGACTCTCCAAGTGGGGAGAGTGTTAGTAAAGCGTCTGGAATGTTGCACCCGAGTACCAGGGGACCAAAACTGAGACACATTTGAACACGTTTCCCGATCACACGGTGGATCATACTCTGGGTTCCACATGCATGTTTTAGCTGAAGGAAGAATCCCTTAAACCTGGAGAGTTGAGACCCATGGAATGGGTACCATGCAATATGACTTCAAAGGGTCTGCATTTGCTCACCGAACCTCACCAATACTATCACTGCTGCGTTTATGCTGCTGTACACATGCTTGATTCCCTTTCGGAGACATGTAAATCCATAGGTTTTAAGATTCTTACTAGTCAGGTATATTCTTAGGCGTTTAATATGGGGTGTTGAGTCCACTTCGTTGAGGAAGGAGTAGCTCTTGTCTATTACATATTTGGCTTATGGAACGGTATCTGTGCTAATTTCAATCTCTGGTTTTATGCAGCACCCCAACTCACCTTTCCCCTTAAGCAAGCATAAGTTGGTTTTCTACATTTGAGACCCTGTTCTGTTTTGTAATTCAGTTCCTGGGTAGCCAAGTTTACATTCCGTGTATTAGTGATACCTTATGATATTTCTTTTTCTGTGTGACTTATTTCTCTTAGAATCATCGTACCTGAGTCCACTCATTATGCTGCTATGGGCCTGATGACATAGATTTCATAGCTGAGTGATATTGCATTGTACGTAAGTACCACAAATTCTTTATTCATTTTTCGCTTTCTGTGATATTGAACTTGTACCATAAACGAGGTTCTTGTAAACAGAGCCGTCCCAAACTTTGGGGTGGCTGTGTCTTTTTGATTTGAATTTCCCTAAGCTATAGGAGCATAAGTGGAAGTGCCCTAGGCTCTGTTGCTTTGTTTTTTAGATGTTTCAGGAAACACCATACACTTCTCCAGAGTGGCTGTTGGCAATTTACATCCCGCCCATCAGCATAACAAGGCTCCCAGTTCTCCATGGCCTGTCCTGCCTTTCTGGATTTTACACTTTTTTCAGATGGCCCTTTTGCCCGGGGGGCAGTGAGACTTCATTGTAGTGCAGATTTCCTTTGCAAGCTTGCTTGGTTGGCCAAAAAGGGCGTATGCGTTTTTTCCTGAATATATTCAGGAAAAAACGCATACCCCCTTTTTGGCCAAGTGCATCATTGTGGACGTTCTGCCTCTTTTCCTATGCTTTTCATGCAATTCCAGTCTACCTCCTGAAATCGGTGTCCTGCAATTCTGCCCCGCTTTCAAGTGCTCTTGGCAGCCTTACTTCAATATATTTTTGGACGATAGCTGTCATTTATAACTCTGCAGGTTTGTGAATGACAGTGCCCCTGAGCTCCTTTCTTCAACTCTCTTTATTGTGAGCTGGCCGCAACACCGCAGGATTGCTTCAGGCCCTAGTGTGGTTTTGGCATGGCAAGCTGAGCCTTTGGTTAATTCCTCTTCCTGGTGGGAAATGAGAGTTAAATTTGCCCGTCCAGACACCTCCAGCTAGTCTCTCATTGGTTCTCCCTATTCCTGTTCATTTCCCGCAGAAATTGCAAACTGGGCCAAACAGGAGGTTAAAGGCACTGACTCTCCAAGTGGGGAGAGTGTTAGTAAAGCGTCTGGAATGTTGCACCCGAGTACCAGGGGACTTAAACTGAGACATATTTGAACACGTTTCCCGATCACACGGTGGATCATACTCTGGGTTCCACATGCATGTTTTAGCTGAAGGAAGAATCCCTTAAACCTGGAGAGATGAGACCCATGGAATGGGTACCATGCAATATGACTTCAAAGTGTCTGCATTTGCTCACCGAACCTCACCAATCCTATCACTGCTGCGTTTATGCTGCTGTACACACGCTTGATTCTCTTTTGGAGACATGAAAATCCATAGATTTTTAGATTCTTACTAGTCAGGTATATTCTTAGGCGTTTAATATGGGGTGTTGAGTCCACTTCGTTGAGGAAGGAGTAGCTCTTGTCTATTATATATTTGGCTTATGGAATGGTATCTGTGCTAATTTCAATCTCTGGTTTTATGCAGCACCCCAACTCACCTTTCCCCTTAAGCAAGCATAAGTTGGTTTTCTACATTTGAGACCCTGTTCTGTTTTGTAATTCAGTTCCTGGGTAGCCAAGTTTACATTCCGTGTATTAGTGATACCTTATGATATTTCTTTTTCTGTGTGACATATTTCACTTAGAATCATCGTACCTGAATCCACTCATTATGCTGCTACGGGCCTGATGACATAGATTTCATTGCTGAGTGATATTGCATTGTACGTAAGTACCACAAATTCTTTATTCATTTTTCGATTTCTGTGATAATGAACTTGTACCATAAACGAGGTTCTTGTAAACAGAGCCGTCCCAAATTTTGGGGTGGCTGTGTCTTTTTGATTTTAATTTCGCTAAGCTGTAGGAGCATAAGTGGAAGTTCCCTAGGCTCTGTTGCTTTGTTTTTTAGATGTTTCAGGAAACACCATACACTTCTTCAGAGTGGCTGTTGGCAATTTACATCCCGCCCATCAGCATAACAAGGCTCCCAGTTCTCCATGGCCTGTCCTGCCTTTCTGGATTTTACACTTTTTTCAGATGGCCCTTTTGCCCGTGGGGCAGTGAGACTTCATTGTAGTGCAGATTTCCTTTGCAAGCTTGCTTGGTTGGCCAAAAAGGGCGTATGCGTTTTTTCCTGAATATATTCAGGAAAAAACGCATACGCCCTTTTTGGCCAAGTGCATCATTGTGGACGTTCTGCCTCTTTTCCTATGCTTTTCATGCAATTCCAGTCTACCTCCTGAAATCGGTTTCCTGTAATTCTGCCCCGCTTTCAAGTCCTCTTGGCAGCCTTACTTCAATATATTTTTGGACGATAGCTGTCATTTATAATTCTGCAGGTTTGTGAATGACAGTGCCCCTGAGCTCCTTTCTTCAACTCGCTTTCTTGTGAGCTGGCCGCAACACTGCAAGATTGCTTCAGGCCCTAGTGTGGTTCCGGCACGGCAAGCTGAGCCTTTGGTTAATTCCTCTTCCTGGTGGGAAATGAGAGTTAAATTTGCCCGTCCAGACACCTCCAGCTAGTCTCTCATTGGTTCTCCCTATTCCTGTTCATTTCCCGCAGAAATTGCAAACTGGGCCAAACACGACGTTAAAGGCACTGACTCTCCAAGTGGGGAGAGTGTTAGTAAAGCGTCTGGAATGTTGCACCCGAGTACCAGGGGACCAAAACTGAGACACATTTGAACACGTTTCCCGATCACACGGTGGATCATACTCTGGGTTCCACATGCATGTTTTAGCTGAAGGAAGAATCCCTTAAACCTGGAGAGTTGAGACCCATGGAATGGGTACCATGCAATATGACTTCAAAGGGTCTGCATTTGCTCACCGAACCTCACCAATACTATCACTGCTGCGTTTATGCTGCTGTACACATGCTTGATTCCCTTTCAGAGACATGTAAATCCATAGGTTTTAAGATTCTTACTAGTCAGGTATATTCTTAGGCGTTTAATATGGGGTGCTGCGTCCACTTCGTTGAGCAAGGAGTAGCTCTTGTCTATTACATATTTGGCTTATGGAACGGTATCTGTGCTAATTTCAATCTCTGGTTTTATGCAGCACCCCAACTCACCTTTCCCTTAAGCAAGCATAAGTTGGTTTTCAACATTTGAGACCCTGTTCTGTTTTGTAATTCAGTTCCTGGGTAGCCAAGTTTACATTCCGTGTATTAGTGATACCTTATGATATTTCTTTTTCTGTGTGACTTATTTCTCTTAGAATCATCGTACCTGAGTCCACTCATTATGCTGCTATGGGCCTGATGACATAGATTTCATTGCTGAGTGATATTGCATTGTACGTAAGTACCACAAATTCTTTATTCATTTTTCGCTTTCTGTGATATTGAACTTGTACCATAAACGAGGTTCTTGTAAACAGAGCCGTCCCAAACTTTGGGGTGGCTGTGTCTTTTTGATTTTAATTTCCCTAAGCTATAGGAGCATAAGTGGAAGTGCCCTAGGCTCTGTTGCTTTGTTTTTTAGATGTTTCAGGAAACACCATACACTTCTCCAGAGTGGCTGTTGGCAATTTACATCCCGCCCATCAGCATAACAAGGCTCCCAGTTCTCCATGGCCTGTCCTGCCTTTCTGGATTTTACACTTTTTTCAGATGGCCCTTTTGCCCGGGGGGCAGTGAGACTTCATTGTAGTGCAGATTTCCTTTGCAAGCTTGCTTGGTTGGCCAAAAAGGGCGTATGCGTTTTTTCCTGAATATATTCAGGAAAAAACGCATACGCCCTTTTTGGCCAAGTGCATCATTGTGGACGTTCTGCCTCTTTTCCTATGCTTTTCATGCAATTCCAGTCTACCTCCTGAAATCGGTTTCCTGCAATTCTGCCCCGCTTTCAAGTGCTCTTGGCAGCCTTACTTCAATATATTTTTGGACGATAGCTGTCATTTATAACTCTGCAGGTTTGTGAATGACAGTGCCCCTGAGCTCCTTTCTTCAGCTCTCTTTATTGTGAGCTGGCCGCAACACCGCAAGATTGCTTCAGGCCCTAGTGTGGTTCCGGCACGGCAAGCTGAGCCTTTGGTTAATTCCTCTTCCTGGTGGGAAATGAGAGTTAAATTTGCCCGTCCAGACACCTCCAGCTAGTCTCTCATTGGTTTTCCCTATTCCTGTTAATTTCCCGCAGAAATTGCAAACTGGGCCAAACAGGACGTTAAAGGCACTGACTCTCCAAGTGGGGAGAGTGTTAGTAAAGCGTCTGGAGTGTTGTACCCGAGTAGCAGGGGACGAAAACTGAGACACATTTGAATACTTTTCCCAATCACACGGTGGATCATACTCTGGGTTCCACATGCATGTTTTAGCTGAAGGAAGAATCCCTTCAACCTGGAGAGTTGTGACCCATGGAATGGGTACCATGCAATATGACTTCAAAGGGTCTGCATTTGCTCACCGAAACTCACCAATTCTATCACTGCTGCATTTATGCTGCTGTACATACGCTTGACTCTCTTTCAGAGACATGTAAATCCATAGGTTTTAAGATTCTTACTAGTCAGGTATATTCTTAGGCGTTTAATATGGGGTGTTGAGTCCACTTCGTTGAGCAAGGAGTAGCTCTTGTCTATTACATATTTGGCTTATGGAACGGTATCTGTGCTAATTTCAATCTCTGGTTTTATGCAGCACCCCAACTCACCTTTCCCTTAAGCAAGCATAAGTTGGTTTTCTACATTTGAGACCCTGTTCTGTTTTGTAATTCAGTTCCTGTGTAGCCAAGTTTACATTCCGTGTATTAGTGATACCTTATGATATTTCTTTTTCTGTGTGACATATTTCACTTAGAATCATCGTACCTGAATCCACTCATTATGCTGCTATGGGCCTGATGACATAGATTTCATTGCTGAGTGATATTGCATTGTACGTAAGTACCACAAATTCTTTATTCATTTTTCGCTTTCTGTGATAATGAACTTGTACCATAAACGAGGTTCTTGTAAACAGAGCCGTCCCAAACTTTGGGGTGGCTGTGTCTTTTTGATTTTAATTTCCCTAAGCTATAGGAGCATAATTGGAAGTGCCCTAGGCTCTGTTGCTTTGTTTTTTAGATGTTTCAGGAAACACCATACACTTCTCCAGAGTGGCTGTAGGCAATTTATATCCCGCCCATCAGCATAACAAGGCTCCCAGTTCTCCATGGCCTGTCCTGCCTTTCTGGATTTTACACCTTTTTCAGATGGCCCTTTTGCCCGTGGGGCAGTGAGACTTCATTGTAGTGCAGATTTCCTTTGCAAGCTTGCTTGGTTGGCCAAAAACGGCGTATGCGTTTTTTCCTGAATATATTCAGGAAAAAACGCATACGCCCTTTTTGGCCAAGTGCATCATTGTGGACGTTCTGCCTCTTTTCCTATGCTTTTCATGCAATTCCAGTCTACCTCCTGAAATCGGTTTCCTGCAATTCTGCCCCGCTTTCAAGTGCTCTTGGCAGCCTTACTTCAATATATTTTTGGACGATAGCTGTCATTTATAACTCTGCAGGTTTGTGAATGACAGTGCCCCTGAGCTCCTTTCTTCAACTCGCTTTCTTGTGAGCTGGCCGCAACACCGCAAGATTGCTTCAGGCCCTAGTGTGGTTCCGGCACGGCAAGCTGAGCCTTTGGTTAATTCCTCTTCCTGGTGGGAAATGAGAGTTAAATTTGCCCGTCCAGACACCTCCAGCTAGTCTCTCATTGGTTTTCCCTATTCCTGTTAATTTCCCGCAGAAATTGCAAACTGGGCCAAACAGGACGTTAAAGGCACTGACTCTCCAAGTGGGGAGAGTGTTAGTAAAGCGTCTGGAGTGTTGTACCCGAGTAGCAGGGGACGAAAACTGAGACACATTTGAATACTTTTCCCAATCACACGGTGGATCATACTCTGGGTTCCACATGCATGTTTTAGCTGAAGGAAGAATCCCTTCAACCTGGAGAGTTGTGACCCATGGAATGGGTACCATGCAATATGACTTCAAAGGGTCTGCATTTGCTCACCGAAACTCACCAATTCTATCACTGCTGCATTTATGCTGCTGTACATACGCTTGACTCTCTTTCAGAGACATGTAAATCCATAGGTTTTAAGATTCTTACTAGTCAGGTATATTCTTAGGCGTTTAATATGGGGTGTTGAGTCCACTTCGTTGAGCAAGGAGTAGCTCTTGTCTATTACATATTTGGCTTATGGAACGGTATCTGTGCTAATTTCAATCTCTGGTTTTATGCAGCACCCCAACTCACCTTTCCCTTAAGCAAGCATAAGTTGGTTTTCTACATTTGAGACCCTGTTCTGTTTTGTAATTCAGTTCCTGTGTAGCCAAGTTTACATTCCGTGTATTAGTGATACCTTATGATATTTCTTTTTCTGTGTGACATATTTCACTTAGAATCATCGTACCTGAATCCACTCATTATGCTGCTATGGGCCTGATGACATAGATTTCATTGCTGAGTGATATTGCATTGTACGTAAGTACCACAAATTCTTTATTCATTTTTCGCTTTCTGTGATAATGAACTTGTACCATAAACGAGGTTCTTGTAAACAGAGCCGTCCCAAACTTTGGGGTGGCTGTGTCTTTTTGATTTTAATTTCCCTAAGCTATAGGAGCATAATTGGAAGTGCCCTAGGCTCTGTTGCTTTGTTTTTTAGATGTTTCAGGAAACACCATACACTTCTCCAGAGTGGCTGTAGGCAATTTATATCCCGCCCATCAGCATAACAAGGCTCCCAGTTCTCCATGGCCTGTCCTGCCTTTCTGGATTTTACACCTTTTTCAGATGGCCCTTTTGCCCGTGGGGCAGTGAGACTTCATTGTAGTGCAGATTTCCTTTGCAAGCTTGCTTGGTTGGCCAAAAACGGCGTATGCGTTTTTTCCTGAATATATTCAGGAAAAAACGCAT
Organism: Lagenorhynchus albirostris; assembly: GCF_949774975.1. NCBI lineage: Eukaryota > Metazoa > Chordata > Mammalia > Artiodactyla > Delphinidae > Lagenorhynchus > Lagenorhynchus albirostris. The sequence continues at coordinate 108,990,936 of NC_083095.1, read as the reverse complement.
ACGCCCTTTTTGGCCAAGTGCATCATTGTGGACGTTCTGCCTCTTTTCCTATGCTTTTCATGCAATTCCAGTCTACCTCCTGAAATCGGTTTCCTGCAATTCTGCCCCGCTTTCAAGTGCTCTTGGCAGCCTTACTTCAATATATTTTTGGACGATAGCTGTCATTTATAACTCTGCAGGTTTGTGAATGACAGTGCTCCTGAGCTCCTTTCTTCAACTCGCTTTCTTGTGAGCTGGCCGCAACACCCGAAGATTGCTTCAGGCCCTAGTGTGGTTCCGGCACGGCAAGCTGAGCCTTTGGTTAATTCCTCTTCCTGGTGGGAAATGAGAGTTAAATTTGCCCGTCCAGACACCTCCAGCTAGTCTCTCATTGGTTCTCCCTATTCCTGTTCATTTCCCGCAGAAATTGCAAACTCGGCAAAACACGACGTTAAAGGCACTGACTCTCCAAGTGGGGAGAGTGTTAGTAAAGCGTCTGGAATGTTGCACCCGAGTACCAGGGGACTTAAACTGAGACATATTTGAACACGTTTCCCGATCACACGGTGGATCATACTCTGGGTTCCACATGCATGTTTTAGCTGAAGGAAGAATCCCTTAAACCTGGAGAGTTGAGACCCATGGAATGGGTACCATGCAATATGACTTCAAAGGGTCTGCATTTGCTCACCGAACCTCAACAATCCTATCACTGCTTCATTTATGCTGCTGTACACATGCTTGATTCTCTTTCAGAGACATGTAAATCCATAGGTTTTAAGATTCTTACTATTCAGGTATATTCTTAGGCGTTTAATATGGGGTGTTGAGTCCACTTCGTTGAGGAAGGAGTAGCTCTTGTCTATTACATATTTGGCTTATGGAACGGTATCTGTGCTAATTTCAATCTCTGGTTTTATGCAGCACCCCAACTCACCTTTCCCCTTAAGCAAGCATAAGTTGGTTTTCTACATTTGAGACCCTGTTCTGTTTTGTAATTCAGTTCCTGGGTAGCCAAGTTTACATTCCGTGTATTAGTGATACCTTATGATATTTCTTTTTCTGTGTTACTTATTTCTCTTAGAATCATCGTACCTGAGTCCACTCATTATGCTGCTACGGGCCTGATGACATAGATTTCATTGCTGAGTGATATTGCATTGTACGTAAGTACCACAAATTCTTTATTCATTTTTCGCTTTCTGTGATATTGAACTTGTACCATAAACGAGGTTCTTGTAAACAGAGCCGTCCCAAATTTTGGGGTGGCTGTGTCTTTTTGATTTTAATTTCCCTAAGCTATAGGAGCATAATTGGAAGTGCCCTAGGCTCTGTTGCTTTGTTTTTTAGATGTTTCAGGAAACACCATACACTTCTCCAGAGTGGCTGTAGGCAATTTATATCCCGCCCATCAGCATAACAAGGCTCCCAGTTCTCCATGGCCTGTCCTGCCTTTCTGGATTTTACACCTTTTTCAGATGGCCCTTTTGCCCGTGGGGCAGTGAGACTTCATTGTAGTGCAGATTTCCTTTGCAAGCTTGCTTGGTTGGCCAAAAAGGGCGTATGCGTTTTTTCCTGAATATATTCAGGAAAAAACGCATACGCCCTTTTTGGCCAAGTGCATCATTGTGGACGTTCTGCCTCTTTTCCTATGCTTTTCATGCAATTCCAGTCTACCTCCTGAAATCGGTTTCCTGCAATTCTGCCCCGCTTTCAAGTGCTCTTGGCAGCCTTACTTCAATATATTTTTGGACGATAGCTGTCATTTATAACTCTGCAAGTTTGTGAATGACAGTGCCCCTGAGCTCCTTCGTTCAACTCGCTTTCTTGTGAGCTGGCCGCAACACCGCAAGATTGCTTCAGGCCCTAGTGTGGTTCCGGCACGGCAAGCTGAGCCTTTGGTTAATTCCTCTTCCTGGTGGGAAATGAGAGTTAAATTTGCCCGTCCAGACACCTCCAGCTAGTCTCTCATTGGTTTTCCTTATTCCTGTTCATTTCCCGCAGAAATTACAAACTGGGCCAAACAGGACGTTAAAGGCACTGACTCTCCAAGTGGGGAGAGTGTTAGTAAAGCGTCTGGAGTGTTGTACCCGAGTAGCAGGGGACGAAAACTGAGACACATTTGAACACGTTTCCCAATCACACGGTGGATCATACTCTGGGTTCCACATGCATGTTTTAGCTGAAGGAAGAATCCCTTAAACCTGGAGAGTTGTGACCCATGGAATGGGTACCATGCAATATGACTTCAAAGGGTCTGCATTTGCTCACCGAAACTCACCAATTCTATCACTGCTGCATTTATGCTGCTGTACACACGCTTGACTCTCTTTCAGAGACATGTAAATCCATAGGTTTTAAGATTCTTACTAGTCAGGTATATTCTTAGGCGTTTAATATGGGGTGTTGAGTCCACTTCGTTGAGGAAGGTGTAGCTCTTGTCTATTACATATTTGGCTTATGGAACGGTATCTGTGCTAATTTCAATCTCTGGTTTTATGCAGCACCCCAACTCACCTTTCCCCTTAAGCAAGCATAAGTTGGTTTTCTACATCTGAGACCCTGTTCTGTTTTGTAATTCAGTTCCTGGGTAGCCAAGTTTACATTCCGTGTATTAGTGATACCTTATGATATTTCTTTTTCTGTGTGACATATTTCACTTAGAATCATCGTATCTGAATCCACTCATTATGCTGCTATGGGCCTGATGACATAGATTTCATTGCTGAGTGGTATTGCATTGTACGTAAGTACCACAAATTCTTTATTCATTTTTCGCTTTCTGTGATATTGAACTTGTACCATAAACGAGGTTCTTGTAAACAGAGCCGTCCCAAACTTTGGGGTGGCTGTGTCTTTTTGATTTTAATTTCCCTAAGCTATAGGAGCATAAGTGGAAGTGCCCTAGGCTCTGTTGCTTTGTTTTTTAGATGTTTCAGGAAACACCATACACTTCTCCAGAGTGGCTGTAGGCAATTTACATCCCGCCCATCAGCATAACAAGGCTCCCAGTTCTCCATGGCCTGTCCTGCCTTTCTGGATTTTACACCTTTTTCAGATGGCCCTTTTGCCCGTGGGGCAGTGAGACTTCATTGTAGTGCAGATTTCCTTTGCAAGCTTGCTTGGTTGGCCAAAAAGGGCGTATGCGTTTTTTCCTGAATATATTCAGGAAAAAACGCATACGCCCTTTTTGGCCAAGTGCATCATTGTGGACGTTCTGCCTCTTTTCCTATGCTTTTCATGCAATTCCAGTCTACCTCCTGAAATCGGTTTCCTGCAATTCTGCCCCGCTTTCAAGTGCTCTTGGCAGCCTTACTTCAATATATTTTTGGACGATAGCTGTCATTTATAACTCTGCAGGTTTGTGAATGACAGTGCCCCTGAGCTCCTTTCTTCAACTCGCTTTCTTGTGAGCTGGCCGCAACACCCGAAGATTGCTTCAGGCCCTAGTGTGGTTCCGGCACGGCAAGCTGAGCCTTTGGTTAATTCCTCTTCCTGGTGGGAAATGAGAGTTAAATTTGCCCGTCCAGACACCTCCAGCTAGTCTCTCATTGGTTCTCCCTATTCCTGTTCATTTCCCGCAGAAATTGCAAACTGGGCCAAACAGGAGGTTAAAGGCACTGACTCTCCAAGTGGGGAGAGTGTTAGTAAAGCGTCTGGAATGTTGCACCCGAGTACCAGGGGACGAAAACTGAGACTCATTTGAACACGTTTCCCGATCACACGGTGGATCATACTCTGGGTTCCACATGCATGTTTTAGCTGAAGGAAGAATCCCTTAAACCTGGAGAGTTGAGACCCATGGAATGGGTACCATGCTATATGACTTCAAAGGGTCTGCAATTGCTCAGTGAACCTCACCAATCCTATCACTGCTGCATTTATGCTGCTGTACACATGCTTGATTCTCTTTCAGAGTCATGTAAATCCATAGGTTTTAAGATTCTTACTAGTCAGGTATATTCTTAGGCGTTTAATATGGGGTGTTGTGTCCACTTCGTTGAGGAAGGAGTAGCTCTTGTCTATTACATATTTGGCTTATGGAACGGTATCTGTTCTAATTTCAATCTCTGGTTTCATGCAGCACCCCAACTCACCTTTCCCTTAAGCAAGCATAAGTTGGTTTTCTACATTTGAGACCCTGTTCTGTTTTGTAATTCAGTTCCTGTGTAGCCAAGTTTACATTCCGTGTATTAGTGATACCTTATGATATTTCTTTTTCTGTGTGACTTATTTCTCTTAGAATCATCGTACCTGAGTCCTCTCATTATGCTGCTACAGGCCTGATGACATAGATTTCATTGCTGAGTGATATTGCATTGTACGTAAGTACCACAAATTCTTTATTCATTTTTCGCTTTCTGTGATATTGAACTTGTACCATAAACGAGGTTCTTGTAAACAGAGCCGTCCCAAACTTTGGGGTGGCTGTGTCTTTTTGATTTTAATTTCCCTAAGCTATAGGAGCATAAGTGGAAGTGCCCTAGGCTCTGTTGCTTTGTTTTTTAGATGTTTCAGGAACACCATACACTTCTCCAGAGTGGCTGTTGGCAATTTACATCCCACCCATCAGCATAACAAGGCTCCCAGTTCTCCATGGCCTGTCCTGCCTTTCTGGATTTTACACTTTTTTCAGATGGCCCTTTTGCCCGGGGGGCAGTGAGACTTCATTGTAGTGCAGATTTCCTTTGCAAGCTTGCTTGGTTGGCCAAAAAGGGCGTATGCGTTTTTTCCTGAATATATTCAGGATAAAACGCATACGCCCTTTTTGGCCAAGTGCATCATTGTGGACGTTCTGCCTCTTTTCCTATGCTTTTCATGCAATTCCAGTCTACCTCCTGAAATCGGTGTCCTGCAATTCTGCCCCGCTTTCAAGTCCTCTTGGCAGCCTTCCTTCCATATATTTTTGGACGATAGCTGTCATTTATAACTCTGCAGGTTTGTGAATTACAGTGCCCCTGAGCTCCTTTGTTCAACTCGTTTTCTTGTGAGCAGGTCGCAACACCGCAAGATTGTTTCATGCCCTAGGGTGTTTCCGGCACGGCAAGCTGAGCCTTTGGTTAATTCCTCTTCCTGGTGGGAAATGAGACTTAAATTTGCCCGTCCAGACACCTCCAGCTAGTCTCTCATTGGTTCTCCCTATTCCTGTTCATTTCCGGCAGAAGTTGCAAACTGGGCCAAACAGGAGGTTAAAGGCACTGACTCTCCAAGTGGGGAGAGTGTTAGTAAAGCATCTGGAATGTTGCACCCGAGTAACAGGGGACGAAAACTGAGACACATTTGAACACGTTTCCCAATCACACGGTGGATCATACTCTGGGATCCACATGCATGTTTTAGCTGAAGGAGGAATCCCTTACACCTGGAGAGTTGTGAACCCTGGAATGTGTACCATGCAATATGACTTCAAAGGGTCTGCATTTGCTCACCGAAACTCACCAATCCTATCACTGCTGCGTTTATGCTGCTGTACACATGCTTGATTCCTTTTCGGAGATATATAAATCCATAGGTTTTAAGTTCCTTACTATTCAGGTATATTTTTAGGCATTTAATATGGGGTGTTGAGTCCACTTCGTTGAGCAAGGAGTAGCTCTTGTCTATTACATATTTGGCTTATGGAACGGTATCTGTGCTAATTTCAATCTCTTGTTTTATGCAGCACCCCAACTCACCTTTCCCCTTAAGGAAGCATAAGTTGGTTTTCTACATTTGAGACCCTGTTCTGTTTTGTAATTCAGTTCCTGGGTAGCCAAGTTTACATTCCGTGTATTAGTGATATCTTATGATGTTTCTTTTCCTGTGTGACTTATTTCTCTTAGAATCATCGTATCTGAATCCACTCATTATGGTGCTACGGGCCTGATGACATAGATTTCATTGCTGAGTGATATTGCATTGTACATAAATACCACAAATTCTTTATTCATTTTTCGCTTTCTGTGATATTGAACTTGTACCATAAACGAGGATCTTGTAAACAGAGCCGTCCCAAACTTTGGGGTGGCTGTGTCTTTTTGATTTGAATTTCCCTAAGCTATAGGAGCATAAGTGGAAGTGCCCTAGGCTCTGTTGCTTTGTTTTTTAGATGTTTCAGGAAACACCATACACTTCTCCAGAGTGGCTGTTGGCAATTTACATCCCGCCCATCAGCATAACAAGGCTCCCAGTTCTCCATGGCCTGTCCTGCCTTTCTGGATTTTACACTTTTTTCAGATGGCCCTTTTGCCCGTGGGGCAGTGAGACTTCTTTGTAGTGCAGATTTCCTTTGCAAGCTTGCTTGGTTGGCCAAAAAGGGCGTATGCGTTTTTTCCTGAATATATTCAGGAAAAAACGCATACGCCCTTTTTGGCCAAGTGCATCATTGTGGACGTTCTGCCTCTTTTCCTATGCTTTTCATGCAATTCCAGTCTACCTCCTGAAATCGGTTTCCTGCAATTCTGCCCCGCTTTCAAGTGCTCTTGGCAGCCTTACTTCAATATATTTTTGGACGATAGCTGTCATTTATAACTCTGCTGGTTTGTGAATGACAGTGCCCCTGAGCTCCTTTCTTCAACTCTCTTTATTGTGAGCTGGCCGCAACACCGCAGGATTGCTTCAGGCCCTAGTGTGGTTCCGGCACGGCAAGCTGAGCCTTTGGTTAATTCCTCTTCCTGGTGGGAAATGAGAGTTAAATTTGCCCGTCCAGACACCTCCAGCTAGTCTCTCATTGGTTCTCCCTATTCCTGTTCATTTCCCGCAGAAATTGCAAACTGGGCCAAACAGGAGGTTAAAGGCACTGACTCTCCAAGTGGGGAGAGTGTTAGTAAAGCGTCTGGAATGTTGCACCCGAGTACCAGGGGACGAAAACTGAGACTCATTTGAACACGTTTCCCGATCACACGGTGGATCATACTCTGGGTTCCACATGCATGTTTTAGCTGAAGGAAGAATCCCTTAAACCTGGAGAGTTGAGACCCATGGAATGGGTACCATGCTATATGACTTCAAAGGGTCTGCAATTGCTCAGTGAACCTCACCAATCCTATCACTGCTGCATTTATGCTGCTGTACACATGCTTGATTCTCTTTCAGAGTCATGTAAATCCATAGGTTTTAAGATTCTTACTAGTCAGGTATATTCTTAGGCGTTTAATATGGGGTGTTGTGTCCACTTCGTTGAGGAAGGAGTAGCTCTTGTCTATTACATATTTGGCTTATGGAACGGTATCTGTTCTAATTTCAATCTCTGGTTTCATGCAGCACCCCAACTCACCTTTCCCTTAAGCAAGCATAAGTTGGTTTTCTACATTTGAGACCCTGTTCTGTTTTGTAATTCAGTTCCTGTGTAGCCAAGTTTACATTCCGTGTATTAGTGATACCTTATGATATTTCTTTTTCTGTGTGACTTATTTCTCTTAGAATCATCGTACCTGAGTTCTCTCATTATGCTGCTACAGGCCTGATGACATAGATTTCATTGCTGAGTGATATTGCATTGTACGTAAGTACCACAAATTCTTTATTCATTTTTCGCTTTCTGTGATATTGAACTTGTACCATAAACGAGGTTCTTGTAAACAGAGCCGTCCCAAATTTTGGGGTGGCTGTGTCTTTTTGATTTGAATTTCCCTAAGCTATAGGAGCATAAGTGGAAGTGCCCTAGGCTCTGTTGCTTTGTTTTTTAGATGTTTCAGGAACACCATACACTTCTCCAGAGTGGCTGTTGGCAATTTACATCCCACCCATCAGCATAACAAGGCTCCCAGTTCTCCATGGCCTGTCCTGCCTTTCTGGATTTTACACTTTTTTCAGATGGCCCTTTTGCCCGGGGGGCAGTGAGACTTCATTGTAGTGCAGATTTCCTTTGCAAGCTTGCTTGGTTGGCCAAAAAGGGCGTATGCGTTTTTTCCTGAATATATTCAGGATAAAACGCATACGCCCTTTTTGGCCAAGTGCATCATTGTGGACGTTCTGCCTCTTTTCCTATGCTTTTCATGCAATTCCAGTCTACCTCCTGAAATCGGTGTCCTGCAATTCTGCCCCGCTTTCAAGTGCTCTTGGCAGCCTTACTTCCATATATTTTTGGACGATAGCTGTCATTTATAACTCTGCAGGTTTGTGAATTACAGTGCCCCTGAGCTCCTTTGTTCAACTCGTTTTCTTGTGAGCAGGCCGCAACACCGCAAGATTGTTTCATGCCCTAGGGTGTTTCCGGCACGGCAAGCTGAGCCTTTGGTTAATTCCTCTTCCTGGTGGGAAATGAGACTTAAATTTGCCCGTCCAGACACCTCCAGCTAGTCTCTCATTGGTTCTCCCTATTCCTGTTCATTTCCCGCAGAAATTGCAAACTGGGCCAAACAGGAGGTTAAAGGCACTGACTCTCCAAGTGGGGAGAGTGTTAGTAAAGCGTCTGGAATGTTGCACCCGAGTACCAGGGGACTTAAACTGAGACATATTTGAACACGTTTCCCGATCACACGGTGGATCATACTCTGGGTTCCACATGCATGTTTTAGCTGAAGGAAGAATCCCTTAAACCTGGAGAGATGAGACCCATGGAATGGGTACCATGCAATATGACTTCAAAGTGTCTGCATTTGCTCACCGAACCTCACCAATCCTATCACTGCTGCGTTTATGCTGCTGTACACACGCTTGATTCTCTTTTGGAGACATGAAAATCCATAGATTTTTAGATTCTTACTAGTCAGGTATATTCTTAGGCGTTTAATATGGGGTGTTGAGTCCACTTCGTTGAGGAAGGAGTAGCTCTTGTCTATTATATATTTGGCTTATGGAATGGTATCTGTGCTAATTTCAATCTCTGGTTTTATGCAGCACCCCAACTCACCTTTCCCCTTAAGCAAGCATAAGTTGGTTTTCTACATTTGAGACCCTGTTCTGTTTTGTAATTCTGTTCCTGGGTAGCCAAGATTACATTCCGTGTATTAGTGATACCTTATGATATTTCTTTTTCTGTGTGACTTATTTCTCTTAGAATCATCGTACCTGAGTCCACTCATTATGCTGCTATGGGCCTGATGACATAGATTTCATAGCTGAGTGATATTGCATTGTACGTAAGTACCACAAATTCTTTATTCATTTTTCGCTTTCTGTGATATTGAACTTGTACCATAAACGAGGTTCTTGTAAACAGAGCCGTCCCAAACTTTGGGGTGGCTGTGTCTTTTTGATTTTAATTTCCCTAAGCTATAGGAGCATAAGTGGAAGTGCCCTAGGCTCTGTTGCTTTGTTTTTTAGATGTTTCAGGAAACACCATACACTTCTCCAGAGTGGCTGTTGGCAATTTACATCCCGCCCATCAGCATAACAAGGCTCCCAGTTCTCCATGGCCTGTCCTGCCTTTCTGGATTTTACACTTTTTTCAGATGTCCCTTTTGCCCAGGGGGCAGTGAGACTTCATTGTAGTGCAGATTTCCTTTGCAAGCTTGCTTGGTTGGCCAAAAAGGGCGTATGCGTTTTTTCCTGAATATATTCAGGAAAAAACGCATACGCCCTTTTTGGCCAAGTGCATCATTGTGGACGTTCTGCCTCTTTTCCTATGCTTTTCATGTAATTCCAGTCTACCTCCTGAAATCGGTTTCCTGCAATTCTGCCCCGCTTTCAAGTGCTCTTGGCAGCCTTACTTCAATATATTTTTGGACGATAGCTGTCATTTATAACTCTGCAGGTTTGTGAATGACAGTGCCCCTGAGCTCCTTTCTTCAACTCGCTTTCTTGTGAGCTGGCCGCAACACCGCAAGATTGCTTCAGGCCCTAGTGTGGTTCTGGCACGGCAAGCTGAGCCTTTGGTTAATTCCTCTTCCTGGTGGGAAATGAGAGTTAAATTTGCCCGTCCAGACACCTCCAGCTAGTCTCTCATTGGTTCTCCCTATTCCTGTTCATTTCCCGCAGAAATTGCAAACTGGGCCAAACAGGAGGTTAAAGGCACTGACTCTCCAAGTGGGGAGAGTGTTAGTAAAGCGTCTGGAATGTTGCACCCGAGTACCAGGGGACGAAAACTGAGACACATTTGAACACGTTTCCCGATCACACGGTGGATCATACTCTGGGTTCCACATGCATGTTTTAGCTGAAGGAGGAATCCCTTAAACCTGCAGAGTTGTGACCCATGGAATGGGTACCATGCAATATGACTTCAAAGGGTCTGCATTTGCTCACCGAACCTCACCAATCCTATCACTGCTGCGTTTATGCTGCTGTACACATGCTTGATTCCCTTTCGGAGACATGTAAATCCATAGGTTTTAAGATTCTTACTAGTCAGGTATATTCTTAGGCGTTTAATATGGGGTGTTGAGTCCACTTCGTTGAGGAAGGAGTAGCTCTTGTCTATTACATATTTGGCTTATGGAACGGTATCTGTGCTAATTTCAATCTCTGGTTTTATGCAGCACCCCAACTCACCTTTCCCCTTAAGCAAGCATAAGTTGGTTTTCTACATTTGAGACCCTGTTCTGTTTTGTAATTCAGTTCCTGGGTAGCCAAGTTTACATTCCGTGTATTAGTGATACCTTATGATATTTCTTTTTCTGTGTGACTTATTTCTCTTAGAATCATCGTACCTGAGTCCACTCATTATGCTGCTATGGGCCTGATGACATAGATTTCATAGCTGAGTGATATTGCATTGTACGTAAGTACCACAAATTCTTTATTCATTTTTCGCTTTCTGTGATATTGAACTTGTACCATAAACGAGGTTCTTGTAAACAGAGCCGTCCCAAACTTTGGGGTGGCTGTGTCTTTTTGATTTTAATTTCCCTAAGCTATAGGAGCATAAGTGGAAGTGCCCTAGGCTCTGTTGCTTTGTTTTTTAGATGTTTCAGGAAACACCATACACTTCTCCAGAGTGGCTGTTGGCAATTTACATCCCGCCCATCAGCATAACAAGGCTCCCAGTTCTCCATGGCCTGTCCTGCCTTTCTGGATTTTACACTTTTTTCAGATGTCCCTTTTGCCCAGGGGGCAGTGAGACTTCATTGTAGTGCAGATTTCCTTTGCAAGCTTGCTTGGTTGGCCAAAAAGGGCGTATGCGTTTTTTCCTGAATATATTCAGGAAAAAACGCATACGCCCTTTTTGGCCAAGTGCATCATTGTGGACGTTCTGCCTCTTTTCCTATGCTTTTCATGTAATTCCAGTCTACCTCCTGAAATCGGTTTCCTGCAATTCTGCCCCGCTTTCAAGTGCTCTTGGCAGCCTTACTTCAATATATTTTTGGACGATAGCTGTCATTTATAACTCTGCAGGTTTGTGAATGACAGTGCCCCTGAGCTCCTTTCTTCAACTCGCTTTCTTGTGAGCTGGCCGCAACACCGCAAGATTGCTTCAGGCCCTAGTGTGGTTCTGGCACGGCAAGCTGAGCCTTTGGTTAATTCCTCTTCCTGGTGGGAAATGAGAGTTAAATTTGCCCGTCCAGACACCTCCAGCTAGTCTCTCATTGGTTCTCCCTATTCCTGTTCATTTCCCGCAGAAATTGCAAACTGGGCCAAACAGGAGGTTAAAGGCACTGACTCTCCAAGTGGGGAGAGTGTTAGTAAAGCGTCTGGAATGTTGCACCCGAGTACCAGGGGACGAAAACTGAGACACATTTGAACACGTTTCCCGATCACACGGTGGATCATACTCTGGGTTCCACATGCATGTTTTAGCTGAAGGAGGAATCCCTTAAACCTGCAGAGTTGTGACCCATGGAATGGGTACCATGCAATATGACTTCAAAGGGTCTGCATTTGCTCACCGAACCTCACCAATCCTATCACTGCTGCGTTTATGCTGCTGTACACATGCTTGATTCCCTTTCGGAGACATGTAAATCCATAGGTTTTAAGATTCTTACTAGTCAGGTATATTCTTAGGCGTTTAATATGGGGTGTTGAGTCCACTTCGTTGAGGAAGGAGTAGCTCTTGTCTATTACATATTTGGCTTATGGAACGGTATCTGTGCTAATTTCAATCTCTGGTTTTATGCAGCACCCCAACTCACCTTTCCCCTTAAGCAAGCATAAGTTGGTTTTCTACATTTGAGACCCTGTTCTGTTTTGTAATTCAGTTCCTGGGTAGCCAAGTTTACATTCCGTGTATTAGTGATACCTTATGATATTTCTTTTTCTGTGTGACATATTTCACTTAGAATCATCGTACCTGAATCCACTCATTATGCTGCTACGGGCCTGATGACATAGATTTCATTGCTGAGTGATATTGCATTGTACGTAAGTACCACAAATTCTTTATTCATTTTTCGATTTCTGTGATAATGAACTTGTACCATAAACGAGGTTCTTGTAAACAGAGCCGTCCCAAATTTTGGGGTGGCTGTGTCTTTTTGATTTTAATTTCGCTAAGCTGTAGGAGCATAAGTGGAAGTGCCCTAGGCTCTGTTGCTTTGTTTTTTAGATGTTTCAGGAAACACCATACACTTCTTCAGAGTGGCTGTTGGCAATTTACATCCCGCCCATCAGCATAACAAGGCTCCCAGTTCTCCATGGCCTGTCCTGCCTTTCTGGATTTTACACTTTTTTCAGATGGCCCTTTTGCCCGTGGGGCAGTGAGACTTCATTGTAGTGCAGATTTCCTTTGCAAGCTTGCTTGGTTGGCCAAAAAGGGCGTATGCGTTTTTTCCTGAATATATTCAGGAAAAAACGCATACGCCCTTTTTGGCCAAGTGCATCATTGTGGACGTTCTGCCTCTTTTCCTATGCTTTTCATGCAATTCCAGTCTACCTCCTGAAATCGGTTTCCTGTAATTCTGCCCCGCTTTCAAGTGCTCTTGGCAGCCTTACTTCAATATATTTTTGGACGATAGCTGTCATTTATAATTCTGCAGGTTTGTGAATGACAGTGCCCCTGAGCTCCTTTCTTCAACTCGCTTTCTTGTGAGCTGGCCGCAACACTGCAAGATTGCTTCAGGCCCTAGTGTGGTTCCGGCACGGCAAGCTGAGCCTTTGGTTAATTCCTCTTCCTGGTGGGAAATGAGAGTTAAATTTGCCCGTCCAGACACCTCCAGCTAGTCTCTCATTGGTTCTCCCTATTCCTGTTCATTTCCCGCAGAAATTGCAAACTGGGCCAAACACGACGTTAAAGGCACTGACTCTCCAAGTGGGGAGAGTGTTAGTAAAGCGTCTGGAATGTTGCACCCGAGTACCAGGGGACCAAAACTGAGACACATTTGAACACGTTTCCCGATCACACGGTGGATCATACTCTGGGTTCCACATGCATGTTTTAGCTGAAGGAAGAATCCCTTAAACCTGGAGAGTTGAGACCCATGGAATGGGTACCATGCAATATGACTTCAAAGGGTCTGCATTTGCTCACCGAACCTCACCAATACTATCACTGCTGCGTTTATGCTGCTGTACACATGCTTGATTCCCTTTCAGAGACATGTAAATCCATAGGTTTTAAGATTCTTACTAGTCAGGTATATTCTTAGGCGTTTAATATGGGGTGCTGCGTCCACTTCGTTGAGCAAGGAGTAGCTCTTGTCTATTACATATTTGGCTTATGGAACGGTATCTGTGCTAATTTCAATCTCTTGTTTTATGCAGCACCCCAACTCACCTTTCCCCTTAAGGAAGCATAAGTTGGTTTTCTACATTTGAGACCCTGTTCTGTTTTGTAATTCAGTTCCTGGGTAGCCAAGTTTACATTCCGTGTATTAGTGATATCTTATGATGTTTCTTTTCCTGTGTGACTTATTTCTCTTAGAATCATCGTATCTGAATCCACTCATTATGGTGCTACGGGCCTGATGACATAGATTTCATTGCTGAGTGATATTGCATTGTACATAAATACCACAAATTCTTTATTCATTTTTCGCTTTCTGTGATATTGAACTTGTACCATAAACGAGGATCTTGTAAACAGAGCCGTCCCAAACTTTGGGGTGGCTGTGTCTTTTTGATTTGAATTTCCCTAAGCTATAGGAGCATAAGTGGAAGTGCCCTAGGCTCTGTTGCTTTGTTTTTTAGATGTTTCAGGAAACACCATACACTTCTCCAGAGTGGCTGTTGGCAATTTACATCCCGCCCATCAGCATAACAAGGCTCCCAGTTCTCCATGGCCTGTCCTGCCTTTCTGGATTTTACACTTTTTTCAGATGGCCCTTTTGCCCGTGGGGCAGTGAGACTTCATTGTAGTGCAGATTTCCTTTGCAAGCTTGCTTGGTTGGCCAAAAAGGGCATATGCGTTTTTTCCTGAATATATTCAGGAAAAAAGGCATACACCCTTTTTGGCCAAGTGCATCATTGTGGACGTTCTGCCTCTTTTCCTATGCTTTTCATGCAATTCCAGTCTACCTCCTGAAATCGGTTTCCTGCAATTCTGCCCCGCTTTCAAGTGCTCTTGGCAGCCTTACTTCAATATATTTTTGGACGATAGCTGTCATTTATAACTCTGCTGGTTTGTGAATGACAGTGCCCCTGAGCTCCTTTCTTCAACTCTCTTTATTGTGAGCTGGCCGCAACACCGCAGGATTGCTTCAGGCCCTAGTGTGGTTCCGGCACGGCAACCTGAGCCTTTGGTTAATTCCTCTTCCTGGTGGGAAATGAGAGTTAAATTTGCCCGTCCAGACACCTCCAGCTAGTCTCTCATTGGTTCTCCCTATTCCTGTTCATTTCCCGCAGAAATTGCAAACTGGGCCAAACAGGAGGTTAAAGGCACTGACTCTCCAAGTGGGGAGAGTGTTAGTAAAGCGTCTGGAATGTTGCACCCGAGTACCAGGGGACGAAAACTGAGACTCATTTGAACACGTTTCCCGATCACACGGTGGATCATACTCTGGGTTCCACATGCATGTTTTAGCTGAAGGAAGAATCCCTTAAACCTGGAGAGTTGAGACCCATGGAATGGGTACCATGCTATATGACTTCAAAGGGTCTGCAATTGCTCAGTGAACCTCACCAATCCTATCACTGCTGCATTTATGCTGCTGTACACATGCTTGATTCTCTTTCAGAGACATGTAAATCCATAGGTTTTAAGATTCTTACTAGTCAGGTATATTCTTAGGCGTTTAATATGGGGTGTTGTGTCCACTTCGTTGAGGAAGGAGTAGCTCTTGTCTATTACATATTTGGCTTATGGAACGGTATCTGTTCTAATTTCAATCTCTGGTTTCATGCAGCACCCCAACTCACCTTTCCCTTAAGCAAGCATAAGTTGGTTTTCTACATTTGAGACCCTGTTCTGTTTTGTAATTCAGTTCCTGTGTAGCCAAGTTTACATTCCGTGTATTAGTGATACCTTATGATATTTCTTTTTCTGTGTGACTTATTTCTCTTAGAATCATCGTACCTGAGTCCACTCATTATGCTGCTACAGGCCTGATGACATAGATTTCATTGCTGAGTGATATTGCATTGTACGTAAGTACCACAAATTCTTTATTCATTTTTCGCTTTCTGTGATATTGAACTTGTACCATAAACGAGGTTCTTGTAAACAGAGCCGTCCCAAACTTTGGGGTGGCTGTGTCTTTTTGACTTGAATTTCCCTAAGCTATAGGAGCATAAGTGGAAGTGCCCTAGGCTCTGTTGCTTTGTTTTTTAGATGTTTCAGGAAACACCATACACTTCTCCAGAGTGGCTGTTGGCAATTTACATCCCGCCCATCAGCATAACAAGGCTCCCAGTTCTCCATGGCCTGTCCTGCCTTTCTGGATTTTACACTTTTTTCAGATGGCCCTTTTGCCCGGGGGGCAGTGAGACTTCATTGTAGTGCAGATTTCCTTTGCAAGCTTGCTTGGTTGGCCAAAAAGGGCGTATGCGTTTTTTCCTGAATATATTCAGGAAAAAACGCATACGCCCTTTTTGGCCAAGTGCATCATTGTGGACGTTCTGCCTCTTTTCCTATGCTTTTCATGCAATTCCAGTCTACCTCCTGAAATCGGTTTCCTGCAATTCTGCCCCGCTTTCAAGTCCTCTTGGCAGCCTTCCTTCAATATATTTTTGGACGATAGCTGTCATTTATAACTCTGCAGGTTTGTGAATTACAGTGCCCCTGAGCTCCTTTGTTCAACTCGTTTTCTTGTGAGCAGGCCGCAACACCGCAGGATTGTTTCAGGCCCTAGTGTGGTTCCGGCACGGCAAGCTGAGCCTTTGGTTAATTCCTCTTCCTGGTGGGAAATGAGAGTTAAATTTGCCCGTCCAGATACCTCCAGCTAGTCTCTCATTGGTGCTCCCTATTCCTGTTCATTTCCCGCAGAAATTGCAAACTGGGCCAAACAGGAGGTTAAAGGCACTGACTCTCCAAGTGGGGAGAGTGTTAGTAAAGCGTCTGGAATGTTGCACCCGAGTACCAGGGGACTTAAACTGAGACATATTTGAACACGTTTCCCGATCACACGGTGGATCATACTCTGGGTTCCACATGCATGTTTTAGCTGAAGGAAGAATCCCTTAAACCTGGAGAGATGAGACCCATGGAATGGGTACCATGCAATATGACTTCAAAGTGTCTGCATTTGCTCACCGAACCTCACCAATCCTATCACTGCTGCGTTTATGCTGCTGTACACACGCTTGATTCTCTTTTGGAGACATGAAAATCCATAGATTTTTAGATTCTTACTAGTCAGGTATATTCTTAGGCGTTTAATATGGGGTGTTGAGTCCACTTCGTTGAGGAAGGAGTAGCTCTTGTCTATTATATATTTGGCTTATGGAATGGTATCTGTGCTAATTTCAATCTCTGGTTTTATGCAGCACCCCAACTCACCTTTCCCCTTAAGCAAGCATAAGTTGGTTTTCTACATTTGAGACCCTGTTCTGTTTTGTAATTCTGTTCCTGGGTAGCCAAGTTTACATTCCGTGTATTAGTGATACCTTATGATATTTCTTTTTCTGTGTGACTTATTTCTCTTAGAATCATCGTACCTGAGTCCACTCATTATGCTGCTATGGGCCTGATGACATAGATTTCATTGCTGAGTGATATTGCATTGTACGTAAGTACCACAAATTCTTTATTCATTTTTCGCTTTCTGTGATATTGAACTTGTACCAGAAACGAGGTTCTTGTAAACAGAGCCGTCCCAAACTTTGGGGTGGCTGTGTCTTTTTGATTTTAATTTCCCTAAGCTATAGGAGCATAAGTGGAAGTGCCCTAGGCTCTGTTGCTTTGTTTTTTAGATGTTTCAGGAAACACCATACACTTCTCCAGAGTGGCTGTTGGCAATTTACATCCCGCCCATCAGCATAACAAGGCTCCCAGTTCTCCATGGCCTGTCCTACCTTTCTGGATTTTACACTTTTTTCAGATGGCCCTTTTGCCCGGGGGGCAGTGAGACTTCATTGTAGTGCAGATTTCCTTTGCAAGCTTGCTTGGTTGGCCAAAAAGTGCGTATGCGTTTTTTCCTGAATATATTCAGGAAAAAACGCATACGCCCTTTTTGGCCAAGTGCATCATTGTGGACGTTCTGCCTCTTTTCCTATGCTTTTCATGCAATTCCAGTCTACCTCCTGAAATCGGTGTCCTGCAATTCTGCCCCGCTTTCAAGTGCTCTTGGCAGCCTTACTTCAATATATTTTTGGACGATAGCTGTCATTTATAACTCTGCAGGTTTGTGAATGACAGTGCCCCTGAGCTCCTTTCTTCAGCTCTCTTTATTGTGAGCTGGCCGCAACACTGCAGGATTGCTTCAGGCCCTAGTGTGGTTCCGGCACGGCAAGCTGAGCCTTTGGTTAATTCCTCTTCCTGGTGGGAAATGAGAGTTAAATTTGCCCGTCCAGACACCTCCAGCTAGTCTCTCATTGGTTCTCCCTATTCCTGTTCATTTCCCGCAGAAATTGCAAACTGGGCCAAACAGGAGGTTAAAGGCACTGACTCTCCAAGTGGGGAGAGTGTTAGTAAAGCGTCTGGAATGTTGCACCCGAGTACCAGGGGACGAAAACTGAGACACATTTGAACACGTTTCCCGATCACACGGTGGATCATACTCTGGGTTCCACATGCATGTTTTAGCTGAAGGAGGAATCCCTTAAACCTGCAGAGTTGTGACCCATGGAATGGGTACCATGCAATATGACTTCAAAGGGTCTGCATTTGCTCACCGAACCTCACCAATCCTATCACTGCTGCGTTTATGCTGCTGTACACATGCTTGATTCCCTTTCGGAGACATGTAAATCCATAGGTTTTAAGATTCTTACTAGTCAGGTATATTCTTAGGCGTTTAATATGGGGTGTTGAGTCCACTTCGTTGAGGAAGGAGTAGCTCTTGTCTATTACATATTTGGCTTATGGAACGGTATCTGTGCTAATTTCAATCTCTGGTTTTATGCAGCACCCCAACTCACCTTTCCCCTTAAGCAAGCATAAGTTGGTTTTCTACATTTGAGACCCTGTTCTGTTTTGTAATTCTGTTCCTGGGTAGCCAAGTTTACATTCCGTGTATTAGTGATACCTTATGATATTTCTTTTTCTGTGTGACTTATTTCTCTTAGAATCATCGTACCTGAGTCCACTCATTATGCTGCTATGGGCCTGATGACATAGATTTCATTGCTGAGTGATATTGCATTGTACGTAAGTACCACAAATTCTTTATTCATTTTTCGCTTTCTGTGATATTGAACTTGTACCATAAACGAGGTTCTTGTAAACAGAGCCGTCCCAAACTTTGGGGTGGCTGTGTCTTTTTGATTTGAATTTCCCTAAGCTATAGGAGCATAAGTGGAAGTGCCCTAGGCTCTGTTGCTTTGTTTTTTAGATGTTTCAGGAAACACCATACACTTCTCCAGAGTGGCTGTTGGCAATTTACATCCCGCCCATCAGCATAACAAGGCTCCCAGTTCTCCATGGCCTGTCCTGCCTTTCTGGATTTTACACTTTTTTCAGATGGCCCTTTTGCCCGGGGGGCAGTGAGACTTCATTGTAGTGCAGATTTCCTTTGCAAGCTTGCTTGGTTGGCCAAAAAGGGCGTATGCGTTTTTTCCTGAATATATTCAGGAAAAAACGCATACGCCCTTTTTGGCCAAGTGCATCATTGTGGACGTTCTGCCTCTTTTCCTATGCTTTTCATGCAATTCCAGTCTACCTCCTGAAATCGGTGTCCTGCAATTCTGCCCCGCTTTCAAGTGCTCTTGGCAGCCTTACTTCAATATATTTTTGGACGATAGCTGTCATTTATAACTCTGCAGGTTTGTGAATGACAGTGCCCCTGAGCTCCTTTCTTCAGCTCTCTTTATTGTGAGCTGGCCGCAACACTGCAGGATTGCTTCAGGCCCTAGTGTGGTTCCGGCACGGCAAGCTGAGCCTTTGGTTAATTCCTCTTCCTGGTGGGAAATGAGAGTTAAATTTGCCCGTCCAGACACCTCCAGCTAGTCTCTCATTGGTTCTCCCTATTCCTGTTCATTTCCCGCAGAAATTGCAAACTGGGCCAAACAGGAGGTTAAAGGCACTGACTCTCCAAGTGGGGAGAGTGTTAGTAAAGCGTCTGGAATGTTGCACCCGAGTACCAGGGGACGAAAACTGAGACACATTTGAACACGTTTCCCGATCACACGGTGGATCATACTCTGGGTTCCACATGCATGTTTTAGCTGAAGGAAGAATCCCTTAAACCTGGAGATTTGTGACCCATGGAATGGGTACCATGCAATATGACTTCAAAGGGTCTGCATTTGCTCACCGAACCTCACCAATCCTATCACTGCTGCGTTTATGCTGCTGTACACATGCTTGATTCCCTTTCGGAGACATGTAAATCCATAGGTTTTAAGATTCTTACTAGTCAGGTATATTCTTAGGCGTTTAATATGGGGTGTTGAGTCCACTTCGTTGAGGAAGGAGTAGCTCTTGTCTATTACATATTTGGCTTATGGAACGGTATCTGTGCTAATTTCAATCTCTGGTTTTATGCAGCACCCCAACTCACCTTTCCCCTTAAGCAAGCATAAGTTGGTTTTCTACATTTGAGACCCTGTTCTGTTTTGTAATTCAGTTCCTGGGTAGCCAAGTTTACATTCCGTGTATTAGTGATACCTTATGATATTTCTTTTTCTGTGTGACTTATTTCTCTTAGAATCATCGTACCTGAGTCCACTCATTATGCTGCTATGGGCCTGATGACATAGATTTCATTGCTGAGTGATATTGCATTGTACGTAAGTACCACAAATTCTTTATTCATTTTTCGCTTTCTGTGATATTGAACTTGTACCATAAACGAGGTTCTTGTAAACAGAGCCGTCCCAAACTTTGGGGTGGCTGTGTCTTTTTGATTTTAATTTCCCTAAGCTATAGGAGCATAAGTGGAAGTGCCCTAGGCTCTGTTGCTTTGTTTTTTAGATGTTTCAGGAAACACCATACACTTCTCCAGAGTGGCTGTTGGCAATTTACATCCCGCCCATCAGCATAACAAGGCTCCCAGTTCTCCATGGCCTGTCCTGCCTTTCTGGATTTTACACTTTTTTCAGATGGCCCTTTTTCCCGGGGGGCAGTGAGACTTCATTGTAGTGCAGATTTCCTTTGCAAGCTTGCTTGGTTGGCCAAAAAGGGCGTATGCGTTTTTTCCTGAATATATTCAGGAAAAAACGCATACGCCCTTTTTGGCCAAGTGCATCATTGTGGACGTTCTGCCTCTTTTCCTATGCTTTTCATGCAATTCCAGTCTACCTCCTGAAATCGGTGTCCTGCAATTCTGCCCCGCTTTCAAGTGCTCTTGGCAGCCTTACTTCAATATATTTTTGGACGATAGCTGTCATTTATAACTCTGCAGGTTTGTGAATGACAGTGCCCCTGAGCTCCTTTCTTCAGCTCTCTTTATTGTGAGCTGGCCGCAACACTGCAGGATTGCTTCAGGCCCTAGTGTGGTTCCGGCACGGCAAGCTGAGCCTTTGGTTAATTCCTCTTCCTGGTGGGAAATGAGAGTTAAATTTGCCCGTCCAGACACCTCCAGCTAGTCTCTCATTGGTTCTCCCTATTCCTGTTCATTTCCCGCAGAAATTGCAAACTGGGCCAAACAGGAGGTTAAAGGCACTGACTCTCCAAGTGGGGAGAGTGTTAGTAAAGCGTCTGGAATGTTGCACCCGAGTACCAGGGGACGAAAACTGAGACACATTTGAACACGTTTCCCGATCACACGGTGGATCATACTCTGGGTTCCACATGCATGTTTTAGCTGAAGGAAGAATCCCTTAAACCTGGAGATTTGTGACCCATGGAATGGGTACCATGCAATATGACTTCAAAGGGTCTGCATTTGCTCACCGAACCTCACCAATCCTATCACTGCTGCGTTTATGCTGCTGTACACATGCTTGATTCCCTTTCGGAGACATGTAAATCCATAGGTTTTAAGATTCTTACTAGTCAGGTATATTCTTAGGCGTTTAATATGGGGTGTTGAGTCCACTTCGTTGAGGAAGGAGTAGCTCTTGTCTATTACATATTTGGCTTATGGAACGGTATCTGTGCTAATTTCAATCTCTGGTTTTATGCAGCACCCCAACTCACCTTTCCCCTTAAGCAAGCATAAGTTGGTTTTCTACATTTGAGACCCTGTTCTGTTTTGTAATTCTGTTCCTGGGTAGCCAAGTTTACATTCCGTGTATTAGTGATACCTTATGATATTTCTTTTTCTGTGTGACTTATTTCTCTTAGAATCATCGTACCTGAGTCCACTCATTATGCTGCTATGGGCCTGATGACATAGATTTCATAGCTGAGTGATATTGCATTGTACGTAAGTACCACAAATTCTTTATTCATTTTTCGCTTTCTGTGATATTGAACTTGTACCATAAACGAGGTTCTTGTAAACAGAGCCGTCCCAAACTTTGGGGTGGCTGTGTCTTTTTGATTTTAATTTCCCTAAGCTATAGGAGCATAAGTGGAAGTGCCCTAGGCTCTGTTGCTTTGTTTTTTAGATGTTTCAGGAAACACCATACACTTCTCCAGAGTGGCTGTTGGCAATTTACATCCCGCCCATCAGCATAACAAGGCTCCCAGTTCTCCATGGCCTGTCCTGCCTTTCTGGATTTTACACTTTTTTCAGATGGCCCTTTTGCCCGGGGGGCAGTGAGACTTCATTGTAGTGCAGATTTCCTTTGCAAGCTTGCTTGGTTGGCCAAAAAGGGCGTATGCGTTTTTTCCTGAATATATTCAGGAAAAAACGCATACCCCCTTTTTGGCCAAGTGCATCATTGTGGACGTTCTGCCTCTTTTCCTATGCTTTTCATGCAATTCCAGTCTACCTCCTGAAATCGGTGTCCTGCAATTCTGCCCCACTTTCAAGTGCTCTTGGCAGCCTTACTTCAATATATTTTTGGACGATAGCTGTCATTTATAACTCTGCAGGTTTGTGAATGACAGTGCCCCTGAGCTCCTTTCTTCAACTCTCTTTATTGTGAGCTGGCCGCAACACCGCAGGATTGCTTCAGGCCCTAGTGTGGTTTTGGCACGGCAAGCTGAGCCTTTGGTTAATTCCTCTTCCTGGTGGGAAATGAGAGTTAAATTTGCCCGTCCAGACACCTCCAGCTAGTCTCTCATTGGTTCTCCCTATTCCTGTTCATTTCCCGCAGAAATTGCAAACTGGGCCAAACAGGAGGTTAAAGGCACTGACTCTCCAAGTGGGGAGAGTGTTAGTAAAGCGTCTGGAATGTTGCACCCGAGTACCAGGGGACTTAAACTGAGACATATTTGAACACGTTTCCCGATCACACGGTGGATCATACTCTGGGTTCCACATGCATGTTTTAGCTGAAGGAAGAATCCCTTAAACCTGGAGAGATGAGACCCATGGAATGGGTACCATGCAATATGACTTCAAAGTGTCTGCATTTGCTCACCGAACCTCACCAATCCTATCACTGCTGCGTTTATGCTGCTGTACACACGCTTGATTCTCTTTTGGAGACATGAAAATCCATAGATTTTTAGATTCTTACTAGTCAGGTATATTCTTAGGCGTTTAATATGGGGTGTTGAGTCCACTTCGTTGAGGAAGGAGTAGCTCTTGTCTATTATATATTTGGCTTATGGAATGGTATCTGTGCTAATTTCAATCTCTGGTTTTATGCAGCACCCCAACTCACCTTTCCCCTTAAGCAAGCATAAGTTGGTTTTCTACATTTGAGACCCTGTTCTGTTTTGTAATTCTGTTCCTGGGTAGCCAAGTTTACATTCCGTGTATTAGTGATACCTTATGATATTTCTTTTTCTGTGTGACTTATTTCTCTTAGAATCATCGTACCTGAGTCCACTCATTATGCTGCTATGGGCCTGATGACATAGATTTCATTGCTGAGTGATATTGCATTGTACGTAAGTACCACAAATTCTTTATTCATTTTTCGCTTTCTGTGATATTGAACTTGTACCAGAAACGAGGTTCTTGTAAACAGAGCCGTCCCAAACTTTGGGGTGGCTGTGTCTTTTTGATTTGAATTTCCCTAAGCTATAGGAGCATAAGTGGAAGTGCCCTAGGCTCTGTTGCTTTGTTTTTTAGATGTTTCAGGAAACACCATACACTTCTCCAGAGTGGCTGTTGGCAATTTACATCCCGCCCATCAGCATAACAAGGCTCCCAGTTCTCCATGGCCTGTCCTGCCTTTCTGGATTTTACACTTTTTTCAGATGGCCCTTTTGCCCGGGGGGCAGTGAGACTTCATTGTAGTGCAGATTTCCTTTGCAAGCTTGCTTGGTTGGCCAAAAAGTGCGTATGCGTTTTTTCCTGAATATATTCAGGAAAAAACGCATACGCCCTTTTTGGCCAAGTGCATCATTGTGGACGTTCTGCCTCTTTTCCTATGCTTTTCATGCAATTCCAGTCTACCTCCTGAAATCGGTGTCCTGCAATTCTGCCCCGCTTTCAAGTGCTCTTGGCAGCCTTACTTCAATATATTTTTGGACGATAGCTGTCATTTATAACTCTGCAGGTTTGTGAATGACAGTGCCCCTGAGCTCCTTTCTTCAGCTCTCTTTATTGTGAGCTGGCCGCAACACTGCAGGATTGCTTCAGGCCCTAGTGTGGTTCCGGCACGGCAAGCTGAGCCTTTGGTTAATTCCTCTTCCTGGTGGGAAATGAGAGTTAAATTTGCCCGTCCAGACACCTCCAGCTAGTCTCTCATTGGTTCTCCCTATTCCTGTTCATTTCCCGCAGAAATTGCAAACTGGGCCAAACAGGAGGTTAAAGGCACTGACTCTCCAAGTGGGGAGAGTGTTAGTAAAGCGTCTGGAATGTTGCACCCGAGTACCAGGGGACGAAAACTGAGACACATTTGAACACGTTTCCCGATCACACGGTGGATCATACTCTGGGTTCCACATGCATGTTTTAGCTGAAGGAGGAATCCCTTAAACCTGCAGAGTTGTGACCCATGGAATGGGTACCATGCAATATGACTTCAAAGGGTCTGCATTTGCTCACCGAACCTCACCAATCCTATCACTGCTGCGTTTATGCTGCTGTACACATGCTTGATTCCCTTTCGGAGACATGTAAATCCATAGGTTTTAAGATTCTTACTAGTCAGGTATATTCTTAGGCGTTTAATATGGGGTGTTGAGTCCACTTCGTTGAGGAAGGAGTAGCTCTTGTCTATTACATATTTGGCTTATGGAACGGTATCTGTGCTAATTTCAATCTCTGGTTTTATGCAGCACCCCAACTCACCTTTCCCCTTAAGCAAGCATAAGTTGGTTTTCTACATTTGAGACCCTGTTCTGTTTTGTAATTCTGTTCCTGGGTAGCCAAGTTTACATTCCGTGTATTAGTGATACCTTATGATATTTCTTTTTCTGTGTGACTTATTTCTCTTAGAATCATCGTACCTGAGTCCACTCATTATGCTGCTATGGGCCTGATGACATAGATTTCATTGCTGAGTGATATTGCATTGTACGTAAGTACCACAAATTCTTTATTCATTTTTCGCTTTCTGTGATATTGAACTTGTACCATAAACGAGGTTCTTGTAAACAGAGCCGTCCCAAACTTTGGGGTGGCTGTGTCTTTTTGATTTGAATTTCCCTAAGCTATAGGAGCATAAGTGGAAGTGCCCTAGGCTCTGTTGCTTTGTTTTTTAGATGTTTCAGGAAACACCATACACTTCTCCAGAGTGGCTGTTGGCAATTTACATCCCGCCCATCAGCATAACAAGGCTCCCAGTTCTCCATGGCCTGTCCTGCCTTTCTGGATTTTACACTTTTTTCAGATGGCCCTTTTGCCCGGGGGGCAGTGAGACTTCATTGTAGTGCAGATTTCCTTTGCAAGCTTGCTTGGTTGGCCAAAAAGGGCGTATGCGTTTTTTCCTGAATATATTCAGGAAAAAACGCATACGCCCTTTTTGGCCAAGTGCATCATTGTGGACGTTCTGCCTCTTTTCCTATGCTTTTCATGCAATTCCAGTCTACCTCCTGAAATCGGTGTCCTGCAATTCTGCCCCGCTTTCAAGTGCTCTTGGCAGCCTTACTTCAATATATTTTTGGACGATAGCTGTCATTTATAACTCTGCAGGTTTGTGAATGACAGTGCCCCTGAGCTCCTTTCTTCAGCTCTCTTTATTGTGAGCTGGCCGCAACACTGCAGGATTGCTTCAGGCCCTAGTGTGGTTCCGGCACGGCAAGCTGAGCCTTTGGTTAATTCCTCTTCCTGGTGGGAAATGAGAGTTAAATTTGCCCGTCCAGACACCTCCAGCTAGTCTCTCATTGGTTCTCCCTATTCCTGTTCATTTCCCGCAGAAATTGCAAACTGGGCCAAACAGGAGGTTAAAGGCACTGACTCTCCAAGTGGGGAGAGTGTTAGTAAAGCGTCTGGAATGTTGCACCCGAGTACCAGGGGACGAAAACTGAGACACATTTGAACACGTTTCCCGATCACACGGTGGATCATACTCTGGGTTCCACATGCATGTTTTAGCTGAAGGAAGAATCCCTTAAACCTGGAGATTTGTGACCCATGGAATGGGTACCATGCAATATGACTTCAAAGGGTCTGCATTTGCTCACCGAACCTCACCAATCCTATCACTGCTGCGTTTATGCTGCTGTACACATGCTTGATTCCCTTTCGGAGACATGTAAATCCATAGGTTTTAAGATTCTTACTAGTCAGGTATATTCTTAGGCGTTTAATATGGGGTGTTGAGTCCACTTCGTTGAGGAAGGAGTAGCTCTTGTCTATTACATATTTGGCTTATGGAACGGTATCTGTGCTAATTTCAATCTCTGGTTTTATGCAGCACCCCAACTCACCTTTCCCCTTAAGCAAGCATAAGTTGGTTTTCTACATTTGAGACCCTGTTCTGTTTTGTAATTCAGTTCCTGGGTAGCCAAGTTTACATTCCGTGTATTAGTGATACCTTATGATATTTCTTTTTCTGTGTGACTTATTTCTCTTAGAATCATCGTACCTGAGTCCACTCATTATGCTGCTATGGGCCTGATGACATAGATTTCATAGCTGAGTGATATTGCATTGTACGTAAGTACCACAAATTCTTTATTCATTTTTCGCTTTCTGTGATATTGAACTTGTACCATAAACGAGGTTCTTGTAAACAGAGCCGTCCCAAACTTTGGGGTGGCTGTGTCTTTTTGATTTTAATTTCCCTAAGCTATAGGAGCATAAGTGGAAGTGCCCTAGGCTCTGTTGCTTTGTTTTTTAGATGTTTCAGGAAACACCATACACTTCTCCAGAGTGGCTGTTGGCAATTTACATCCCGCCCATCAGCATAACAAGGCTCCCAGTTCTCCATGGCCTGTCCTGCCTTTCTGGATTTTACACTTTTTTCAGATGGCCCTTTTGCCCGGGGGGCAGTGAGACTTCATTGTAGTGCAGATTTCCTTTGCAAGCTTGCTTGGTTGGCCAAAAAGGGCGTATGCGTTTTTTCCTGAATATATTCAGGAAAAAACGCATACGCCCTTTTTGGCCAAGTGCATCATTGTGGACGTTCTGCCTCTTTTCCTATGCTTTTCATGCAATTCCAGTCTACCTCCTGAAATCGGTGTCCTGCAATTCTGCCCCACTTTCAAGTGCTCTTGGCAGCCTTACTTCAATATATTTTTGGACGATAGCTGTCATTTATAACTCTGCAGGTTTGTGAATGACAGTGCCCCTGAGCTCCTTTCTTCAACTCTCTTTATTGTGAGCTGGCCGCAACACCGCAGGATTGCTTCAGGCCCTAGTGTGGTTTTGGCATGGCAAGCTGAGCCTTTGGTTAATTCCTCTTCCTGGTGGGAAATGAGAGTTAAATTTGCCCGTCCAGACACCTCCAGCTAGTCTCTCATTGGTTCTCCCTATTCCTGTTCATTTCCCGCAGAAATTGCAAACTGGGCCAAACAGGAGGTTAAAGGCACTGACTCTCCAAGTGGGGAGAGTGTTAGTAAAGCGTCTGGAATGTTGCACCCGAGTACCAGGGGACTTAAACTGAGACATATTTGAACACGTTTCCCGATCACACGGTGGATCATACTCTGGGTTCCACATGCATGTTTTAGCTGAAGGAAGAATCCCTTAAACCTGGAGAGATGAGACCCATGGAATGGGTACCATGCAATATGACTTCAAAGTGTCTGCATTTGCTCACCGAACCTCACCAATCCTATCACTGCTGCGTTTATGCTGCTGTACACACGCTTGATTCTCTTTTGGAGACATGAAAATCCATAGATTTTTAGATTCTTACTAGTCAGGTATATTCTTAGGCGTTTAATATGGGGTGTTGAGTCCACTTCGTTGAGGAAGGAGTAGCTCTTGTCTATTATATATTTGGCTTATGGAATGGTATCTGTGCTAATTTCAATCTCTGGTTTTATGCAGCACCCCAACTCACCTTTCCCCTTAAGCAAGCATAAGTTGGTTTTCTACATTTGAGACCCTGTTCTGTTTTGTAATTCTGTTCCTGGGTAGCCAAGTTTACATTCCGTGTATTAGTGATACCTTATGATATTTCTTTTTCTGTGTGACTTATTTCTCTTAGAATCATCGTACCTGAGTCCACTCATTATGCTGCTATGGGCCTGATGACATAGATTTCATTGCTGAGTGATATTGCATTGTACGTAAGTACCACAAATTCTTTATTCATTTTTCGCTTTCTGTGATATTGAACTTGTACCATAAACGAGGTTCTTGTAAACAGAGCCGTCCCAAACTTTGGGGTGGCTGTGTCTTTTTGATTTTAATTTCCCTAAGCTATAGGAGCATAAGTGGAAGTGCCCTAGGCTCTGTTGCTTTGTTTTTTAGATGTTTCAGGAAACACCATACACTTCTCCAGAGTGGCTGTTGGCAATTTACATCCCGCCCATCAGCATAACAAGGCTCCCAGTTCTCCATGGCCTGTCCTGCCTTTCTGGATTTTACACTTTTTTCAGATGGCCCTTTTGCCCGGGGGGCAGTGAGACTTCATTGTAGTGCAGATTTCCTTTGCAAGCTTGCTTGGTTGGCCAAAAAGTGCGTATGCGTTTTTTCCTGAATATATTCAGGAAAAAACGCATACGCCCTTTTTGGCCAAGTGCATCATTGTGGACGTTCTGCCTCTTTTCCTATGCTTTTCATGCAATTCCAGTCTACCTCCTGAAATCGGTGTCCTGCAATTCTGCCCCGCTTTCAAGTGCTCTTGGCAGCCTTACTTCAATATATTTTTGGACGATAGCTGTCATTTATAACTCTGCAGGTTTGTGAATGACAGTGCCCCTGAGCTCCTTTCTTCAGCTCTCTTTATTGTGAGCTGGCCGCAACACTGCAGGATTGCTTCAGGCCCTAGTGTGGTTCCGGCACGGCAAGCTGAGCCTTTGGTTAATTCCTCTTCCTGGTGGGAAATGAGAGTTAAATTTGCCCGTCCAGACACCTCCAGCTAGTCTCTCATTGGTTCTCCCTATTCCTGTTCATTTCCCGCAGAAATTGCAAACTGGGCCAAACAGGAGGTTAAAGGCACTGACTCTCCAAGTGGGGAGAGTGTTAGTAAAGCGTCTGGAATGTTGCACCCGAGTACCAGGGGACGAAAACTGAGACACATTTGAACACGTTTCCCGATCACTCGGTGGATCATACTCTGGGTTCCACATGCATGTTTTAGCTGAAGGAGGAATCCCTTAAACCTGCAGAGTTGTGACCCATGGAATGGGTACCATGCAATATGACTTCAAAGGGTCTGCATTTGCTCACCGAACCTCACCAATCCTATCACTGCTGCGTTTATGCTGCTGTACACATGCTTGATTCCCTTTCGGAGACATGTAAATCCATAGGTTTTAAGATTCTTACTAGTCAGGTATATTCTTAGGCGTTTAATATGGGGTGTTGAGTCCACTTCGTTGAGGAAGGAGTAGCTCTTGTCTATTACATATTTGGCTTATGGAACGGTATCTGTGCTAATTTCAATCTCTGGTTTTATGCAGCACCCCAACTCACCTTTCCCCTTAAGCAAGCATAAGTTGGTTTTCTACATTTGAGACCCTGTTCTGTTTTGTAATTCTGTTCCTGGGTAGCCAAGTTTACATTCCGTGTATTAGTGATACCTTATGATATTTCTTTTTCTGTGTGACTTATTTCTCTTAGAATCATCGTACCCTGAGTCCACTCATTATGCTGCTATGGGCCTGATGACATAGATTTCATTGCTGAGTGATATTGCATTGTACGTAAGTACCACAAATTCTTTATTCATTTTTCGCTTTCTGTGATATTGAACTTGTACCATAAACGAGGTTCTTGTAAACAGAGCCGTCCCAAACTTTGGGGTGGCTGTGTCTTTTTGATTTGAATTTCCCTAAGCTATAGGAGCATAAGTGGAAGTGCCCTAGGCTCTGTTGCTTTGTTTTTTAGATGTTTCAGGAAACACCATACACTTCTCCAGAGTGGCTGTTGGCAATTTACATCCCGCCCATCAGCATAACAAGGCTCCCAGTTCTCCATGGCCTGTCCTGCCTTTCTGGATTTTACACTTTTTTCAGATGGCCCTTTTGCCCGGGGGGCAGTGAGACTTCATTGTAGTGCAGATTTCCTTTGCAAGCTTGCTTGGTTGGCCAAAAAGGGCGTATGCGTTTTTTCCTGAATATATTCAGGAAAAAACGCATACGCCCTTTTTGGCCAAGTGCATCATTGTGGACGTTCTGCCTCTTTTCCTATGCTTTTCATGCAATTCCAGTCTACCTCCTGAAATCGGTGTCCTGCAATTCTGCCCCGCTTTCAAGTGCTCTTGGCAGCCTTACTTCAATATATTTTTGGACGATAGCTGTCATTTATAACTCTGCAGGTTTGTGAATGACAGTGCCCCTGAGCTCCTTTCTTCAGCTCTCTTTATTGTGAGCTGGCCGCAACACTGCAGGATTGCTTCAGGCCCTAGTGTGGTTCCGGCACGGCAAGCTGAGCCTTTGGTTAATTCCTCTTCCTGGTGGGAAATGAGAGTTAAATTTGCCCGTCCAGACACCTCCAGCTAGTCTCTCATTGGTTCTCCCTATTCCTGTTCATTTCCCGCAGAAATTGCAAACTGGGCCAAACAGGAGGTTAAAGGCACTGACTCTCCAAGTGGGGAGAGTGTTAGTAAAGCGTCTGGAATGTTGCACCCGAGTACCAGGGGACGAAAACTGAGACACATTTGAACACGTTTCCCGATCACACGGTAGATCATACTCTGGGTTCCACATGCATGTTTTAGCTGAAGGAAGAATCCCTTAAACCTGGAGATTTGTGACCCATGGAATGGGTACCATGCAATATGACTTCAAAGGGTCTGCATTTGCTCACCGAACCTCACCAATCCTATCACTGCTGCGTTTATGCTGCTGTACACATGCTTGATTCCCTTTCGGAGACATGTAAATCCATAGGTTTTAAGATTCTTACTAGTCAGGTATATTCTTAGGCGTTTAATATGGGGTGTTGAGTCCACTTCGTTGAGGAAGGAGTAGCTCTTGTCTATTACATATTTGGCTTATGGAACGGTATCTGTGCTAATTTCAATCTCTGGTTTTATGCAGCACCCCAACTCACCTTTCCCCTTAAGCAAGCATAAGTTGGTTTTCTACATTTGAGACCCTGTTCTGTTTTGTAATTCAGTTCCTGGGTAGCCAAGTTTACATTCCGTGTATTAGTGATACCTTATGATATTTCTTTTTCTGTGTGACTTATTTCTCTTAGAATCATCGTACCTGAGTCCACTCATTATGCTGCTATGGGCCTGATGACATAGATTTCATAGCTGAGTGATATTGCATTGTACGTAAGTACCACAAATTCTTTATTCATTTTTCGCTTTCTGTGATATTGAACTTGTACCATAAACGAGGTTCTTGTAAACAGAGCCGTCCCAAACTTTGGGGTGGCTGTGTCTTTTTGATTTTAATTTCCCTAAGCTATAGGAGCATAAGTGGAAGTGCCCTAGGCTCTGTTGCTTTGTTTTTTAGATGTTTCAGGAAACACCATACACTTCTCCAGAGTGGCTGTTGGCAATTTACATCCCGCCCATCAGCATAACAAGGCTCCCAGTTCTCCATGGCCTGTCCTGCCTTTCTGGATTTTACACTTTTTTCAGATGGCCCTTTTGCCTGGGGGGCAGTGAGACTTCATTGTAGTGCAGATTTCCTTTGCAAGCTTGCTTGGTTGGCCAAAAAGGGCGTATGCGTTTTTTCCTGAATATATTCAGGAAAAAACGCATACCCCCTTTTTGGCCAAGTGCATCATTGTGGACGTTCTGCCTCTTTTCCTATGCTTTTCATGCAATTCCAGTCTACCTCCTGAAATCGGTGTCCTGCAATTCTGCCCCACTTTCAAGTGCTCTTGGCAGCCTTACTTCAATATATTTTTGGACGATAGCTGTCATTTATAACTCTGCAGGTTTGTGAATGACAGTGCCCCTGAGCTCCTTTCTTCAACTCTCTTTATTGTGAGCTGGCCGCAACACCGCAGGATTGCTTCAGGCCCTAGTGTGGTTTTGGCATGGCAAGCTGAGCCTTTGGTTAATTCCTCTTCCTGGTGGGAAATGAGAGTTAAATTTGCCCGTCCAGACACCTCCAGCTAGTCTCTCATTGGTTCTCCCTATTCCTGTTCATTTCCCGCAGAAATTGCAAACTGGGCCAAACAGGAGGTTAAAGGCACTGACTCTCCAAGTGGGGAGAGTGTTAGTAAAGCGTCTGGAATGTTGCACCCGAGTACCAGGGGACTTAAACTGAGACATATTTGAACACGTTTCCCGATCACACGGTGGATCATACTCTGGGTTCCACATGCATATTTTAGCTGAAGGAAGAATCCCTTAAACCTGGAGAGATGAGACCCATGGAATGGGTACCATGCAATATGACTTCAAAGTGTCTGCATTTGCTCACCGAACCTCACCAATCCTATCACTGCTGCGTTTATGCTGCTGTACACACGCTTGATTCTCTTTTGGAGACATGAAAATCCATAGATTTTTAGATTCTTACTAGTCAGGTATATTCTTAGGCGTTTAATATGGGGTGTTGAGTCCACTTCGTTGAGGAAGGAGTAGCTCTTGTCTATTATATATTTGGCTTATGGAATGGTATCTGTGCTAATTTCAATCTCTGGTTTTATGCAGCACCCCAACTCACCTTTCCCCTTAAGCAAGCATAAGTTGGTTTTCTACATTTGAGACCCTGTTCTGTTTTGTAATTCTGTTCCTGGGTAGCCAAGTTTACATTCCGTGTATTAGTGATACCTTATGATATTTCTTTTTCTGTGTGACTTATTTCTCTTAGAATCATCGTACCTGAGTCCACTCATTATGCTGCTATGGGCCTGATGACATAGATTTCATTGCTGAGTGATATTGCATTGTACGTAAGTACCACAAATTCTTTATTCATTTTTCGCTTTCTGTGATATTGAACTTGTACCATAAACGAGGTTCTTGTAAACAGAGCCGTCCCAAACTTTGGGGTGGCTGTGTCTTTTTGATTTTAATTTCCCTAAGCTATAGGAGCATAAGTGGAAGTGCCCTAGGCTCTGTTGCTTTGTTTTTTAGATGTTTCAGGAAACACCATACACTTCTCCAGAGTGGCTGTTGGCAATTTACATCCCGCCCATCAGCATAACAAGGCTCCCAGTTCTCCATGGCCTGTCCTGCCTTTCTGGATTTTACACTTTTTTCAGATGGCCCTTTTGCCCGGGGGGCAGTGAGACTTCATTGTAGTGCAGATTTCCTTTGCAAGCTTGCTTGGTTGGCCAAAAAGTGCGTATGCGTTTTTTCCTGAATATATTCAGGAAAAAACGCATACGCCCTTTTTGGCCAAGTGCATCATTGTGGACGTTCTGCCTCTTTTCCTATGCTTTTCATGCAATTCCAGTCTACCTCCTGAAATCGGTGTCCTGCAATTCTGCCCCGCTTTCAAGTGCTCTTGGCAGCCTTACTTCAATATATTTTTGGACGATAGCTGTCATTTATAACTCTGCAGGTTTGTGAATGACAGTGCCCCTGAGCTCCTTTCTTCAGCTCTCTTTATTGTGAGCTGGCCGCAACACTGCAGGATTGCTTCAGGCCCTAGTGTGGTTCCGGCACGGCAAGCTGAGCCTTTGGTTAATTCCTCTTCCTGGTGGGAAATGAGAGTTAAATTTGCCCGTCCAGACACCTCCAGCTAGTCTCTCATTGGTTCTCCCTATTCCTGTTCATTTCCCGCAGAAATTGCAAACTGGGCCAAACAGGAGGTTAAAGGCACTGACTCTCCAAGTGGGGAGAGTGTTAGTAAAGCGTCTGGAATGTTGCACCCGAGTACCAGGGGACGAAAACTGAGACACATTTGAACACGTTTCCCGATCACACGGTGGATCATACTCTGGGTTCCACATGCATGTTTTAGCTGAAGGAGGAATCCCTTAAACCTGCAGAGTTGTGACCCATGGAATGGGTACCATGCAATATGACTTCAAAGGGTCTGCATTTGCTCACCGAAACTCACCAATCCTATCACTGCTGCGTTTATGCTGCTGTACACATGCTTGATTCCCTTTCGGAGACATGTAAATCCATAGGTTTTAAGATTCTTACTAGTCAGGTATATTCTTAGGCGTTTAATATGGGGTGTTGAGTCCACTTCGTTGAGGAAGGAGTAGCTCTTGTCTATTACATATTTGGCTTATGGAACGGTATCTGTGCTAATTTCAATCTCTGGTTTTATGCAGCACCCCAACTCACCTTTCCCCTTAAGCAAGCATAAGTTGGTTTTCTACATTTGAGACCCTGTTCTGTTTTGTAATTCTGTTCCTGGGTAGCCAAGTTTACATTCCGTGTATTAGTGATACCTTATGATATTTCTTTTTCTGTGTGACTTATTTCTCTTAGAATCATCGTACCTGAGTCCACTCATTATGCTGCTATGGGCCTGATGACATAGATTTCATTGCTGAGTGATATTGCATTGTACGTAAGTACCACAAATTCTTTATTCATTTTTCGCTTTCTGTGATATTGAACTTGTACCATAAACGAGGTTCTTGTAAACAGAGCCGTCCCAAACTTTGGGGTGGCTGTGTCTTTTTGATTTGAATTTCCCTAAGCTATAGGAGCATAAGTGGAAGTGCCCTAGGCTCTGTTGCTTTGTTTTTTAGATGTTTCAGGAAACACCATACACTTCTCCAGAGTGGCTGTTGGCAATTTACATCCCGCCCATCAGCATAACAAGGCTCCCAGTTCTCCATGGCCTGTCCTGCCTTTCTGGATTTTACACTTTTTTCAGATGGCCCTTTTGCCCGGGGGGCAGTGAGACTTCATTGTAGTGCAGATTTCCTTTGCAAGCTTGCTTGGTTGGCCAAAAAGGGCGTATGCGTTTTTTCCTGAATATATTCAGGAAAAAACGCATACGCCCTTTTTGGCCAAGTGCATCATTGTGGACGTTCTGCCTCTTTTCCTATGCTTTTCATGCAATTCCAGTCTACCTCCTGAAATCGGTGTCCTGCAATTCTGCCCCGCTTTCAAGTGCTCTTGGCAGCCTTACTTCAATATATTTTTGGACGATAGCTGTCATTTATAACTCTGCAGGTTTGTGAATGACAGTGCCCCTGAGCTCCTTTCTTCAGCTCTCTTTATTGTGAGCTGGCCGCAACACTGCAGGATTGCTTCAGGCCCTAGTGTGGTTCCGGCACGGCAAGCTGAGCCTTTGGTTAATTCCTCTTCCTGGTGGGAAATGAGAGTTAAATTTGCCCGTCCAGACACCTCCAGCTAGTCTCTCATTGGTTCTCCCTATTCCTGTTCATTTCCCGCAGAAATTGCAAACTGGGCCAAACAGGAGGTTAAAGGCACTGACTCTCCAAGTGGGGAGAGTGTTAGTAAAGCGTCTGGAATGTTGCACCCGAGTACCAGGGGACGAAAACTGAGACACATTTGAACACGTTTCCCGATCACACGGTGGATCATACTCTGGGTTCCACATGCATGTTTTAGCTGAAGGAGGAATCCCTTAAACCTGCAGAGTTGTGACCCATGGAATGGGTACCATGCAATATGACTTCAAAGGGTCTGCATTTGCTCACCGAACCTCACCAATCCTATCACTGCTGCGTTTATGCTGCTGTACACATGCTTGATTCCCTTTCGGAGACATGTAAATCCATAGGTTTTAAGATTCTTACTAGTCAGGTATATTCTTAGGCGTTTAATATGGGGTGTTGAGTCCACTTCGTTGAGGAAGGAGTAGCTCTTGTCTATTACATATTTGGCTTATGGAACGGTATCTGTGCTAATTTCAATCTCTGGTTTTATGCAGCACCCCAACTCACCTTTCCCCTTAAGCAAGCATAAGTTGGTTTTCTACATTTGAGACCCTGTTCTGTTTTGTAATTCAGTTCCTGGGTAGCCAAGTTTACATTCCGTGTATTAGTGATACCTTATGATATTTCTTTTTCTGTGTGACTTATTTCTCTTAGAATCATCGTACCTGAGTCCACTCATTATGCTGCTATGGGCCTGATGACATAGATTTCATAGCTGAGTGATATTGCATTGTACGTAAGTACCACAAATTCTTTATTCATTTTTCGCTTTCTGTGATATTGAACTTGTACCATAAACGAGGTTCTTGTAAACAGAGCCGTCCCAAACTTTGGGGTGGCTGTGTCTTTTTGATTTTAATTTCCCTAAGCTATAGGAGCATAAGTGGAAGTGCCCTAGGCTCTGTTGCTTTGTTTTTTAGATGTTTCAGGAAACACCATACACTTCTCCAGAGTGGCTGTTGGCAATTTACATCCCGCCCATCAGCATAACAAGGCTCCCAGTTCTCCATGGCCTGTCCTGCCTTTCTGGATTTTACACTTTTTTCAGATGGCCCTTTTGCCCGGGGGGCAGTGAGACTTCATTGTAGTGCAGATTTCCTTTGCAAGCTTGCTTGGTTGGCCAAAAAGGGCGTATGCGTTTTTTCCTGAATATATTCAGGAAAAAACGCATACCCCCTTTTTGGCCAAGTGCATCATTGTGGACGTTCTGCCTCTTTTCCTATGCTTTTCATGCAATTCCAGTCTACCTCCTGAAATCGGTGTCCTGCAATTCTGCCCCGCTTTCAAGTGCTCTTGGCAGCCTTACTTCAATATATTTTTGGACGATAGCTGTCATTTATAACTCTGCAGGTTTGTGAATGACAGTGCCCCTGAGCTCCTTTCTTCAACTCTCTTTATTGTGAGCTGGCCGCAACAGCGCAGGATTGCTTCAGGCCCTAGTGTGGTTTTGGCATGGCAAGCTGAGCCTTTGGTTAATTCCTCTTCCTGGTGGGAAATGAGAGTTAAATTTGCCCGTCCAGACACCTCCAGCTAGTCTCTCATTGGTTCTCCCTATTCCTGTTCATTTCCCGCAGAAATTGCAAACTGGGCCAAACAGGAGGTTAAAGGCACTGACTCTCCAAGTGGGGAGAGTGTTAGTAAAGCGTCTGGAATGTTGCACCCGAGTACCAGGGGACTTAAACTGAGACATATTTGAACACGTTTCCCGATCACACGGTGGATCATACTCTGGGTTCCACATGCATGTTTTAGCTGAAGGAAGAATCCCTTAAACCTGGAGAGATGAGACCCATGGAATGGGTACCATGCAATATGACTTCAAAGTGTCTGCATTTGCTCACCGAACCTCACCAATCCTATCACTGCTGCGTTTATGCTGCTGTACACACGCTTGATTCTCTTTTGGAGACACGAAAATCCATAGATTTTTAGATTCTTACTAGTCAGGTATATTCTTAGGCGTTTAATATGGGGTGTTGAGTCCACTTCGTTGAGGAAGGAGTAGCTCTTGTCTATTATATATTTGGCTTATGGAATGGTATCTGTGCTAATTTCAATCTCTGGTTTTATGCAGCACCCCAACTCACCTTTCCCCTTAAGCAAGCATAAGTTGGTTTTCTACATTTGAGACCCTGTTCTGTTTTGTAATTCTGTTCCTGGGTAGCCAAGTTTACATTCCGTGTATTAGTGATACCTTATGATATTTCTTTTTCTGTGTGACTTATTTCTCTTAGAATCATCGTACCTGAGTCCACTCATTATGCTGCTATGGGCCTGATGACATAGATTTCATAGCTGAGTGATATTGCATTGTACGTAAGTACCACAAATTCTTTATTCATTTTTCGCTTTCTGTGATATTGAACTTGTACCATAAACGAGGTTCTTGTAAACAGAGCCGTCCCAAACTTTGGGGTGGCTGTGTCTTTTTGATTTGAATTTCCCTAAGCTATAGGAGCATAAGTGGAAGTGCCCTAGGCTCTGTTGCTTTGTTTTTTAGATGTTTCAGGAAACACCATACACTTCTCCAGAGTGGCTGTTGGCAATTTACATCCCGCCCATCAGCATAACAAGGCTCCCAGTTCTCCATGGCCTGTCCTGCCTTTCTGGATTTTACACTTTTTTCAGATGGCCCTTTTGCCCGGGGGGCAGTGAGACTTCATTGTAGTGCAGATTTCCTTTGCAAGCTTGCTTGGTTGGCCAAAAAGGGCGTATGCGTTTTTTCCTGAATATATTCAGGAAAAAACGCATACGCCCTTTTTGGCCAAGTGCATCATTGTGGACGTTCTGCCTCTTTTCCTATGCTTTTCATGCAATTCCAGTCTACCTCCTGAAATCGGTGTCCTGCAATTCTGCCCCGCTTTCAAGTGCTCTTGGCAGCCTTACTTCAATATATTTTTGGACGATAGCTGTCATTTATAACTCTGCAGGTTTGTGAATGACAGTGCCCCTGAGCTCCTTTCTTCAGCTCTCTTTATTGTGAGCTGGCCGCAACACTGCAGGATTGCTTCAGGCCCTAGTGTGGTTCCGGCACGGCAAGCTGAGCCTTTGGTTAATTCCTCTTCCTGGTGGGAAATGAGAGTTAAATTTGCCCGTCCAGACACCTCCAGCTAGTCTCTCATTGGTTCTCCCTATTCCTGTTCATTTCCCGCAGAAATTGCAAACTGGGCCAAACAGGAGGTTAAAGGCACTGACTCTCCAAGTGGGGAGAGTGTTAGTAAAGCGTCTGGAATGTTGCACCCGAGTACCAGGGGACGAAAACTGAGACACATTTGAACACGTTTCCCGATCACACGGTGGATCATACTCTGGGTTCCACATGCATGTTTTAGCTGAAGGAGGAATCCCTTAAACCTGCAGAGTTGTGACCCATGGAATGGGTACCATGCAATATGACTTCAAAGGGTCTGCATTTGCTCACCGAACCTCAACAATCCTATCACTGCTGCGTTTATGCTGCTGTACACACGCTTGATTCTCTTTCGGAGACATGTAAATCCATAGGTTTTAAGATTCTTACTAGTCAGGTATATTCTTAGGCGTTTAATATGGGGTGTTGAGTCCACTTCGTTGAGCAAGGAGTAGCTCTTGTCTATTACATATTTGGCTTATGGAACGGTATCTGTGCTAATTTCAATCTCTGGTTTTATGCAGCACCCCAACTCACCTTTCCCCTTAAGCAAGCATAAGTTGGTTTTCTACATTTGAGACCCTGTTCTGTTTTGTAATTCTGTTCCTGGGTAGCCAAGTTTACATTCCGTGTATTAGTGATACCTTATGATATTTCTTTTTCTGTGTGACTTATTTCTCTTAGAATCATCGTACCTGAGTCCACTCATTATGCTGCTATGGGCCTGATGACATAGATTTCATTGCTGAGTGATATTGCATTGTACGTAAGTACCACAAATTCTTTATTCATTTTTCGCTTTCTGTGATATTGAACTTGTACCATAAACGAGGTTCTTGTAAACAGAGCCGTCCCAAACTTTGGGGTGGCTGTGTCTTTTTGATTTTAATTTCCCTAAGCTATAGGAGCATAAGTGGAAGTGCCCTAGGCTCTGTTGCTTTGTTTTTTAGATGTTTCAGGAAACACCATACACTTCTCCAGAGTGGCTGTAGGCAATTTACATCCCGCCCATCAGCATAACAAGGCTCCCAGTTCTCCATGGCCTGTCCTGCCTTTCTGGATTTTACACTTTTTTCAGATGGCCCTTTTGCCCGGGGGGCAGTGAGACTTCATTGTAGTGCAGATTTCCTTTGCAAGCTTGCTTGGTTGGCCAAAAAGGGCGTATGCGTTTTTTCCTGAATATATTCAGGAAAAAACGCATACGCCCTTTTTGGCCAAGTGCATCATTGTGGACGTTCTGCCTCTTTTCCTATGCTTTTCATGCAATTCCAGTCTACCTCCTGAAATCGGTGTCCTGCAATTCTGCCCCGCTTTCAAGTGCTCTTGGCAGCCTTACTTCAATATATTTTTGGACGATAGCTGTCATTTATAACTCTGCAGGTTTGTGAATTACAGTGCCCCTGAGCTCCTTTCTTCAGCTCTCTTTATTGTGAGCTGGCCGCA
This sequence comes from Lagenorhynchus albirostris, assembly GCF_949774975.1. Taxonomy (NCBI): domain Eukaryota; kingdom Metazoa; phylum Chordata; class Mammalia; order Artiodactyla; family Delphinidae; genus Lagenorhynchus; species Lagenorhynchus albirostris. The sequence goes on along the minus strand of NC_083095.1, from coordinate 108,951,198 downwards.
ACACTGCAGGATTGCTTCAGGCCCTAGTGTGGTTCCGGCACGGCAAGCTGAGCCTTTGGTTAATTCCTCTTCCTGGTGGGAAATGAGAGTTAAATTTGCCCGTCCAGACACCTCCAGCTAGTCTCTCATTGGTTCTCCCTATTCCTGTTCATTTCCCGCAGAAATTGCAAACTGGGCCAAACAGGAGGTTAAAGGCACTGACTCTCCAAGTGGGGAGAGTGTTAGTAAAGCGTCTGGAATGTTGCACCCGAGTACCAGGGGACGAAAACTGAGACACATTTGAACACGTTTCCCGATCACACGGTGGATCATACTCTGGGTTCCACATGCATGTTTTAGCTGAAGGAGGAATCCCTTAAACCTGCAGAGTTGTGACCCATGGAATGGGTACCATGCAATATGACTTCAAAGGGTCTGCATTTGCTCACCGAACCTCAACAATCCTATCACTGCTGTGTTTATGCTGCTGTACACACGCTTGATTCTCTTTCGGAGACATGTAAATCCATAGGTTTTAAGATTCTTACTAGTCAGGTATATTCTTAGGCGTTTAATATGGGGTGTTGAGTCCACTTCGTTGAGCAAGGAGTAGCTCTTGTCTATTACATATTTGGCTTATGGAACGGTATCTGTGCTAATTTCAATCTCTGGTTTTATGCAGCACCCCAACTCACCTTTCCCCTTAAGCAAGCATAAGTTGGTTTTCTACATTTGAGACCCTGTTCTGTTTTGTAATTCTGTTCCTGGGTAGCCAAGTTTACATTCCGTGTATTAGTGATACCTTATGATATTTCTTTTTCTGTGTGACTTATTTCTCTTAGAATCATCATACCTGAGTCCACTCATTATGCTGCTATGGGCCTGATGACATAGATTTCATTGCTGAGTGATATTGCATTGTACGTAAGTACCACAAATTCTTTATTCATTTTTCGCTTTCTGTGATATTGAACTTGTACCATAAACGAGGTTCTTGTAAACAGAGCCGTCCCAAACTTTGGGGTGGCTGTGTCTTTTTGATTTTAATTTCCCTAAGCTATAGGAGCATAAGTGGAAGTGCCCTAGGCTCTGTTGCTTTGTTTTTTAGATGTTTCAGGAAACACCATACACTTCTCCAGAGTGGCTGTTGGCAATTTACATCCCGCCCATCAGCATAACAAGGCTCCCAGTTCTCCATGGCCTGTCCTGCCTTTCTGGATTTTACACTTTTTTCAGATGGCCCTTTTGCCCGGGGGGCAGTGAGACTTCATTGTAGTGCAGATTTCCTTTGCAAGCTTGCTTGGTTGGCCAAAAAGGGCGTATGCGTTTTTTCCTGAATATATTCAGGAAAAAACGCATACGCCCTTTTTGGCCAAGTGCATCATTGTGGACGTTCTGCCTCTTTTCCTATGCTTTTCATGCAATTCCAGTCTACCTCCTGAAATCGGTGTCCTGCAATTCTGCCCCGCTTTCAAGTGCTCTTGGCAGCCTTACTTCAATATATTTTTGGACGATAGCTGTCATTTATAACTCTGCAGGTTTGTGAATTACAGTGCCCCTGAGCTCCTTTCTTCAGCTCTCTTTATTGTGAGCTGGCCGCAACACTGCAGGATTGCTTCAGGCCCTAGTGTGGTTCCGGCACGGCAAGCTGAGCCTTTGGTTAATTCCTCTTCCTGGTGGGAAATGAGAGTTAAATTTGCCCGTCCAGACACCTCCAGCTAGTCTCTCATTGGTTCTCCCTATTCCTGTTCATTTCCCGCAGAAATTGCAAACTGGGCCAAACAGGAGGTTAAAGGCACTGACTCTCCAAGTGGGGAGAGTGTTAGTAAAGCGTCTGGAATGTTGCACCCGAGTACCAGGGGACGAAAACTGAGACACATTTGAACACGTTTCCCGATCACACGGTGGATCATACTCTGGGTTCCACATGCATGTTTTAGCTGAAGGAAGAATCCCTTAAACCTGGAGATTTGTGACCCATGGAATGGGTACCATGCAATATGACTTCAAAGGGTCTGCATTTGCTCACCGAACCTCACCAATCCTATCACTGCTGCGTTTATGCTGCTGTACACATGCTTGATTCCCTTTCGGAGACATGTAAATCCATAGGTTTTAAGATTCTTACTAGTCAGGTATATTCTTAGGCGTTTAATATGGGGTGTTGAGTCCACTTCGTTGAGGAAGGAGTAGCTCTTGTCTATTACATATTTGGCTTATGGAACGGTATCTGTGCTAATTTCAATCTCTGGTTTTATGCAGCACCCCAACTCACCTTTCCCCTTAAGCAAGCATAAGTTGGTTTTCTACATTTGAGACCCTGTTCTGTTTTGTAATTCTGTTCCTGGGTAGCCAAGTTTACATTCCGTGTATTAGTGATACCTTATGATATTTCTTTTTCTGTGTGACTTATTTCTCTTAGAATCATCGTACCTGAGTCCACTCATTATGCTGCTATGGGCCTGATGACATAGATTTCATTGCTGAGTGATATTGCATTGTACGTAAGTACCACAAATTCTTTATTCATTTTTCGCTTTCTGTGATATTGAACTTGTACCATAAACGAGGTTCTTGTAAACAGAGCCGTCCCAAACTTTGGGGTGGCTGTGTCTTTTTGATTTGAATTTCCCTAAGCTATAGGAGCATAAGTGGAAGTGCCCTAGGCTCTGTTGCTTTGTTTTTTAGATGTTTCAGGAAACACCATACACTTCTCCAGAGTGGCTGTTGGCAATTTACATCCCGCCCATCAGCATAACAAGGCTCCCAGTTCTCCATGGCCTGTCCTGCCTTTCTGGATTTTACACTTTTTTCAGATGGCCCTTTTGCCCGGGGGGCAGTGAGACTTCATTGTAGTGCAGATTTCCTTTGCAAGCTTGCTTGGTTGGCCAAAAAGGGCGTATGCGTTTTTTCCTGAATATATTCAGGAAAAAACGCATACGCCCTTTTTGGCCAAGTGCATCATTGTGGACGTTCTGCCTCTTTTCCTATGCTTTTCATGCAATTCCAGTCTACCTCCTGAAATCGGTGTCCTGCAATTCTGCCCCGCTTTCAAGTGCTCTTGGCAGCCTTACTTCAATATATTTTTGGACGATAGCTGTCATTTATAACTCTGCAGGTTTGTGAATGACAGTGCCCCTGAGCTCCTTTCTTCAGCTCTCTTTATTGTGAGCTGGCCGCAACACTGCAGGATTGCTTCAGGCCCTAGTGTGGTTCCGGCACGGCAAGCTGAGCCTTTGGTTAATTCCTCTTCCTGGTGGGAAATGAGAGTTAAATTTGCCCGTCCAGACACCTCCAGCTAGTCTCTCATTGGTTCTCCCTATTCCTGTTCATTTCCCGCAGAAATTGCAAACTGGGCCAAACAGGAGGTTAAAGGCACTGACTCTCCAAGTGGGGAGAGTGTTAGTAAAGCGTCTGGAATGTTGCACCCGAGTACCAGGGAACGAAAACTGAGACACATTTGAACACGTTTCCCGATCACACGGTGGATCATACTCTGGGTTCCACATGCATGTTTTAGCTGAAGGAAGAATCCCTTAAACCTGGAGATTTGTGACCCATGGAATGGGTACCATGCAATATGACTTCAAAGGGTCTGCATTTGCTCACCGAACCTCACCAATCCTATCACTGCTGCGTTTATGCTGCTGTACACATGCTTGATTCCCTTTCGGAGACATGTAAATCCATAGGTTTTAAGATTCTTACTAGTCAGGTATATTCTTAGGCGTTTAATATGGGGTGTTGAGTCCACTTCGTTGAGGAAGGAGTAGCTCTTGTCTATTACATATTTGGCTTATGGAACGGTATCTGTGCTAATTTCAATCTCTGGTTTTATGCAGCACCCCAACTCACCTTTCCCCTTAAGCAAGCATAAGTTGGTTTTCTACATTTGAGACCCTGTTCTGTTTTGTAATTCAGTTCCTGGGTAGCCAAGTTTACATTCCGTGTATTAGTGATACCTTATGATATTTCTTTTTCTGTGTGACTTATTTCTCTTAGAATCATCGTACCTGAGTCCACTCATTATGCTGCTATGGGCCTGATGACATAGATTTCATAGCTGAGTGATATTGCATTGTACGTAAGTACCACAAATTCTTTATTCATTTTTCGCTTTCTGTGATATTGAACTTGTACCATAAACGAGGTTCTTGTAAACAGAGCCGTCCCAAACTTTGGGGTGGCTGTGTCTTTTTGATTTTAATTTCCCTAAGCTATAGGAGCATAAGTGGAAGTGCCCTAGGCTCTGTTGCTTTGTTTTTTAGATGTTTCAGGAAACACCATACACTTCTCCAGAGTGGCTGTTGGCAATTTACATCCCGCCCATCAGCATAACAAGGCTCCCAGTTCTCCATGGCCTGTCCTGCCTTTCTGGATTTTACACTTTTTTCAGATGGCCCTTTTGCCCGGGGGGCAGTGAGACTTCATTGTAGTGCAGATTTCCTTTGCAAGCTTGCTTGGTTGGCCAAAAAGGGCGTATGCGTTTTTTCCTGAATATATTCAGGAAAAAACGCATACCCCCTTTTTGGCCAAGTGCATCATTGTGGACGTTCTGCCTCTTTTCCTATGCTTTTCATGCAATTCCAGTCTACCTCCTGAAATCGGTGTCCTGCAATTCTGCCCCGCTTTCAAGTGCTCTTGGCAGCCTTACTTCAATATATTTTTGGACGATAGCTGTCATTTATAACTCTGCAGGTTTGTGAATGACAGTGCCCCTGAGCTCCTTTCTTCAACTCTCTTTATTGTGAGCTGGCCGCAACACCGCAGGATTGCTTCAGGCCCTAGTGTGGTTTTGGCATGGCAAGCTGAGCCTTTGGTTAATTCCTCTTCCTGGTGGGAAATGAGAGTTAAATTTGCCCGTCCAGACACCTCCAGCTAGTCTCTCATTGGTTCTCCCTATTCCTGTTCATTTCCCGCAGAAATTGCAAACTGGGCCAAACAGGAGTTTAAAGGCACTGACTCTCCAAGTGGGGAGAGTGTTAGTAAAGCGTCTGGAATGTTGCACCCGAGTACCAGGGGACTTAAACTGAGACATATTTGAACACGTTTCCCGATCACACGGTGGATCATACTCTGGGTTCCACATGCATGTTTTAGCTGAAGGAAGAATCCCTTAAACCTGGAGAGTTGAGACCCATGGAATGGGTACCATGCAATATGACTTCAAAGGGTCTGCATTTGCTCACCGAACCTCACCAATCCTATCACTGCTGCGTTTATGCTGCTGTACACACGCTTGATTCTCTTTTGGAGACATGAAAATCCATAGATTTTTAGATTCTTACTAGTCAGGTATATTCTTAGGCGTTTAATGTGGGGTGTTGAGTCCACTTCGTTGAGGAAGGAGTAGCTCTTGTCTATTATATATTTGGCTTATGGAATGGTATCTGTGCTAATTTCAATCTCTGGTTTTATGCAGCACCCCAACTCACCTTTCCCCTTAAGCAAGCATAAGTTGGTTTTCTACATTTGAGACCCTGTTCTGTTTTGTAATTCTGTTCCTGGGTAGCCAAGTTTACATTCCGTGTATTAGTGATACCTTATGATATTTCTTTTTCTGTGTGACTTATTTCTCTTAGAATCATCGTACCTGAGTCCACTCATTATGCTGCTATGGGCCTGATGACATAGATTTCATTGCTGAGTGATATTGCATTGTACGTAAGTACCACAAATTCTTTATTCATTTTTCGCTTTCTGTGATATTGAACTTGTACCATAAACGAGGTTCTTGTAAACAGAGCCGTCCCAAACTTTGGGGTGGCTGTGTCTTTTTGATTTGAATTTCCCTAAGCTATAGGAGCATAAGTGGAAGTGCCCTAGGCTCTGTTGCTTTGTTTTTTAGATGTTTCAGGAAACACCATACACTTCTCCAGAGTGGCTGTTGGCAATTTACATCCCGCCCATCAGCATAACAAGGCTCCCAGTTCTCCATGGCCTGTCCTGCCTTTCTGGATTTTACACTTTTTTCAGATGGCCCTTTTGCCCGGGGGGCAGTGAGACTTCATTGTAGTGCAGATTTCCTTTGCAAGCTTGCTTGGTTGGCCAAAAAGGGCGTATGCGTTTTTTCCTGAATATATTCAGGAAAAAACGCATACGCCCTTTTTGGCCAAGTGCATCATTGTGGACGTTCTGCCTCTTTTCCTATGCTTTTCATGCAATTCCAGTCTACCTCCTGAAATCGGTGTCCTGCAATTCTGCCCCGCTTTCAAGTGCTCTTGGCAGCCTTACTTCAATATATTTTTGGACGATAGCTGTCATTTATAACTCTGCAGGTTTGTGAATGACAGTGCCCCTGAGCTCCTTTCTTCAGCTCTCTTTATTGTGAGCTGGCCGCAACACTGCAGGATTGCTTCAGGCCCTAGTGTGGTTCCGGCACGGCAAGCTGAGCCTTTGGTTAATTCCTCTTCCTGGTGGGAAATGAGAGTTAAATTTGCCCGTCCAGACACCTCCAGCTAGTCTCTCATTGGTTCTCCCTATTCCTGTTCATTTCCCGCAGAAATTGCAAACTGGGCCAAACAGGAGGTTAAAGGCACTGACTCTCCAAGTGGGGAGAGTGTTAGTAAAGCGTCTGGAATGTTGCACCCGAGTACCAGGGGACGAAAACTGAGACACATTTGAACACGTTTCCCGATCACACGGTGGATCATACTCTGGGTTCCACATGCATGTTTTAGCTGAAGGAGGAATCCCTTAAACCTGCAGAGTTGTGACCCATGGAATGGGTACCATGCAATATGACTTCAAAGGGTCTGCATTTGCTCACCGAACCTCACCAATCCTATCACTGCTGCGTTTATGCTGCTGTACACATGCTTGATTCCCTTTCGGAGACATGTAAATCCATAGGTTTTAAGATTCTTACTAGTCAGGTATATTCTTAGGCGTTTAATATGGGGTGTTGAGTCCACTTCGTTGAGGAAGGAGTAGCTCTTGTCTATTACATATTTGGCTTATGGAACGGTATCTGTGCTAATTTCAATCTCTGGTTTTATGCAGCACCCCAACTCACCTTTCCCCTTAAGCAAGCATAAGTTGGTTTTCTACATTTGAGACCCTGTTCTGTTTTGTAATTCTGTTCCTGGGTAGCCAAGTTTACATTCCGTGTATTAGTGATACCTTATGATATTTCTTTTTCTGTGTGACTTATTTCTCTTAGAATCATCGTACCTGAGTCCACTCATTATGCTGCTATGGGCCTGATGACATAGATTTCATTGCTGAGTGATACTGCATTGTACGTAAGTACCACAAATTCTTTATTCATTTTTCGCTTTCTGTGATATTGAACTTGTACCATAAACGAGGTTCTTGTAAACAGAGCCGTCCCAAACTTTGGGGTGGCTGTGTCTTTTTGATTTTAATTTCCCTAAGCTATAGGAGCATAAGTGGAAGTGCCCTAGGCTCTGTTGCTTTGTTTTTTAGATGTTTCAGGAAACACCATACACTTCTCCAGAGTGGCTGTTGGCAATTTACATCCCGCCCATCAGCATAACAAGGCTCCCAGTTCTCCATGGCCTGTCCTGCCTTTCTGGATTTTACACTTTTTTCAGATGGCCCTTTTGCCCGGGGGGCAGTGAGACTTCATTGTAGTGCAGATTTCCTTTGCAAGCTTGCTTGGTTGGCCAAAAAGGGCGTATGCGTTTTTTCCTGAATATATTCAGGAAAAAACGCATACGCCCTTTTTGGCCAAGTGCATCATTGTGGACGTTCTGCCTCTTTTCCTATGCTTTTCATGCAATTCCAGTCTACCTCCTGAAATCGGTGTCCTGCAATTCTGCCCCGCTTTCAAGTGCTCTTGGCAGCCTTACTTCAATATATTTTTGGACGATAGCTGTCATTTATAACTCTGCAGGTTTGTGAATGACAGTGCCCCTGAGCTCCTTTCTTCAGCTCTCTTTATTGTGAGCTGGCCGCAACACTGCAGGATTGCTTCAGGCCCTAGTGTGGTTCCGGCACGGCAAGCTGAGCCTTTGGTTAATTCCTCTTCCTGGTGGGAAATGAGAGTTAAATTTGCCCGTCCAGACACCTCCAGCTAGTCTCTCATTGGTTCTCCCTATTCCTGTTCATTTCCCGCAGAAATTACAAACTGGGCCAAACAGGAGGTTAAAGGCACTGACTCTCCAAGTGGGGAGAGTGTTAGTAAAGCGTCTGGAATGTTGCACCCGAGTACCAGGGGACGAAAACTGAGACACATTTGAACACGTTTCACGATCACACGGTGGATCATACTCTGGGTTCCACATGCATGTTTTAGCTGAAGGAAGAATCCCTTAAACCTGGAGAGTTGAGACCCATGGAATGGGTACCATGCAATATGACTTCAAAGGGTCTGCATTTGCTCACCGAACCTCACCAATCCTATCACTGCTGCGTTTATGCTGCTGTACACATGCTTGATTCCCTTTCGGAGACATGTAAATCCATAGGTTTTAAGATTCTTACTAGTCAGGTATATTCTTAGGCGTTTAATATGGGGTGTTGAGTCCACTTCGTTGAGGAAGGAGTAGCTCTTGTCTATTATATATTTGGCTTATGGAACGGTATCTGTGCTAATTTCAATCTCTGGTTTTATGCAGCACCCCAACTCACCTTTCCCCTTAAGCAAGCATAAGTTGGTTTTCTACATTTGAGACCCTGTTCTGTTTTGTAATTCAGTTCCTGGGTAGCCAAGTTTACATTCCGTGTATTAGTGATACCTTATGATATTTCTTTTTCTGTGTGACTTATTTCTCTTAGAATCATCGTACCTGAGTCCACTCATTATGCTGCTATGGGCCTGATGACATAGATTTCATAGCTGAGTGATATTGCATTGTACGTAAGTACCACAAATTCTTTATTCATTTTTCGCTTTCTGTGATATTGAACTTGTACCATAAACGAGGTTCTTGTAAACAGAGCCGTCCCAAACTTTGGGGTGGCTGTGTCTTTTTGATTTTAATTTCCCTAAGCTATAGGAGCATAAGTGGAAGTGCCCTAGGCTCTGTTGCTTTGTTTTTTAGATGTTTCAGGAAACACCATACACTTCTCCAGAGTGGCTGTTGGCAATTTACATCCCGCCCATCAGCATAACAAGGCTCCCAGTTCTCCATGGCCTGTCCTGCCTTTCTGGATTTTACACTTTTTTCAGATGGCCCTTTTGCCTGGGGGGCAGTGAGACTTCATTGTAGTGCAGATTTCCTTTGCAAGCTTGCTTGGTTGGCCAAAAAGGGCGTATGCGTTTTTTCCTGAATATATTCAGGAAAAAACGCATACCCCCTTTTTGGCCAAGTGCATCATTGTGGACGTTCTGCCTCTTTTCCTATGCTTTTCATGCAATTCCAGTCTACCTCCTGAAATCGGTGTCCTGCAATTCTGCCCCGCTTTCAAGTGCTCTTGGCAGCCTTACTTCAATATATTTTTGGACGATAGCTGTCATTTATAACTCTGCAGGTTTGTGAATGACAGTGCCCCTGAGCTCCTTTCTTCAACTCTCTTTATTGTGAGCTGGCCGCAACACCGCAGGATTGCTTCAGGCCCTAGTGTGGTTTTGGCATGGCAAGCTGAGCCTTTGGTTAATTCCTCTTCCTGGTGGGAAATGAGAGTTAAATTTGCCCGTCCAGACACCTCCAGCTAGTCTCTCATTGGTTCTCCCTATTCCTGTTCATTTCCCGCAGAAATTGCAAACTGGGCCAAACAGGAGGTTAAAGGCACTGACTCTCCAAGTGGGGAGAGTGTTAGTAAAGCATCTGGAATGTTGCACCCGAGTACCAGGGGACTTAAACTGAGACATATTTGAACACGTTTCCCGATCACACGGTGGATCATACTCTGGGTTCCACATGCATGTTTTAGCTGAAGGAAGAATCCCTTAAACCTGGAGAGATGAGACCCATGGAATGGGTACCATGCAATATGACTTCAAAGTGTCTGCATTTGCTCACCGAACCTCACCAATCCTATCACTGCTGCGTTTATGCTGCTGTACACATGCTTGATTCTCTTTTGGAGACATGAAAATCCATAGATTTTTAGATTCTTACTAGTCAGGTATATTCTTAGGCGTTTAATATGGGGTGTTGAGTCCACTTCGTTGAGGAAGGAGTAGCTCTTGTCTATTATATATTTGGCTTATGGAATGGTATCTGTGCTAATTTCAATCTCTGGTTTTATGCAGCACCCCAACTCACCTTTCCCCTTAAGCAAGCATAAGTTTGTTTTCTACATTTGAGACCCTGTTCTGTTTTGTAATTCTGTTCCTGGGTAGCCAAGTTTACATTCCGTGTATTAGTGATACCTTATGATATTTCTTTTTCTGTGTGACTTATTTCTCTTAGAATCATCGTACCTGAGTCCACTCATTATGCTGCTATGGGCCTGATGACATAGATTTCATTGCTGAGTGATATTGCATTGTACGTAAGTACCACAAATTCTTTATTCATTTTTCGCTTTCTGTGATATTGAACTTGTACCATAAACGAGGTTCTTGTAAACAGAGCCGTCCCAAACTTTGGGGTGGCTGTGTCTTTTTGATTTTAATTTCCCTAAGCTATAGGAGCATAAGTGGAAGTGCCCTAGGCTCTGTTGCTTTGTTTTTTAGATGTTTCAGGAAACACCATACACTTCTCCAGAGTGGCTGTTGGCAATTTACATCCCGCCCATCAGCATAACAAGGCTCCCAGTTCTCCATGGCCTGTCCTGCCTTTCTGGATTTTACACTTTTTTCAGATGGCCCTTTTGCCCGGGGGGCAGTGAGACTTCATTGTAGTGCAGATTTCCTTTGCAAGCTTGCTTGGTTGGCCAAAAAGGGCGTATGCGTTTTTTCCTGAATATATTCAGGAAAAAACGCATACGCCCTTTTTGGCCAAGTGCATCATTGTGGACGTTCTGCCTCTTTTCCTATGCTTTTCATGCAATTCCAGTCTACCTCCTGAAATCGGTGTCCTGCAATTCTGCCCCGCTTTCAAGTGCTCTTGGCAGCCTTACTTCAATATATTTTTGGACGATAGCTGTCATTTATAACTCTGCAGGTTTGTGAATGACAGTGCCCCTGAGCTCCTTTCTTCAGCTCTCTTTATTGTGAGCTGGCCGCAACACTGCAGGATTGCTTCAGGCCCTAGTGTGGTTCTGGCACGGCAAGCTGAGCCTTTGGTTAATTCCTCTTCCTGGTGGGAAATGAGAGTTAAATTTGCCCGTCCAGACACCTCCAGCTAGTCTCTCATTGGTTCTCCCTATTCCTGTTCATTTCCCGCAGAAATTGCAAACTGGGCCAAACAGGAGGTTAAAGGCACTGACTCTCCAAGTGGGGAGAGTGTTAGTAAAGCGTCTGGAATGTTGCACCCGAGTACCAGGGGACGAAAACTGAGACACATTTGAACACGTTTCCCGATCACACGGTGGATCATACTCTGGGTTCCACATGCATGTTTTAGCTGAAGGAGGAATCCCTTAAACCTGCAGAGTTGTGACCCATGGAATGGGTACCATGCAATATGACTTCAAAGGGTCTGCATTTGCTCACCGAACCTCACCAATCCTATCACTGCTGCGTTTATGCTGCTGTACACATGCTTGATTCCCTTTCGGAGACATGTAAATCCATAGGTTTTAAGATTCTTACTAGTCAGGTATATTCTTAGGCGTTTAATATGGGGTGTTGAGTCCACTTCGTTGAGGAAGGAGTAGCTCTTGTCTATTACATATTTGGCTTATGGAACGGTATCTGTGCTAATTTCAATCTCTGGTTTTATGCAGCACCCCAACTCACCTTTCCCCTTAAGCAAGCATAAGTTGGTTTTCTACATTTGAGACCCTGTTCTGTTTTGTAATTCTGTTCCTGGGTAGCCAAGTTTACATTCCGTGTATTAGTGATACCTTATGATATTTCTTTTTCTGTGTGACTTATTTCTCTTAGAATCATCGTACCTGAGTCCACTCATTATGCTGCTATGGGCCTGATGACATAGATTTCATTGCTGAGTGATATTGCATTGTACGTAAGTACCACAAATTCTTTATTCATTTTTCGCTTTCTGTGATATTGAACTTGTACCATAAACGAGGTTCTTGTAAACAGAGCCGTCCCAAACTTTGGGGTGGCTGTGTCTTTTTGATTTGAATTTCCCTAAGCTATAGGAGCATAAGTGGAAGTGCCCTAGGCTCTGTTGCTTTGTTTTTTAGATGTTTCAGGAAACACCATACACTTCTCCAGAGTGGCTGTTGGCAATTTACATCCCGCCCATCAGCATAACAAGGCTCCCAGTTCTCCATGGCCTGTCCTGCCTTTCTGGATTTTACACTTTTTTCAGATGGCCCTTTTGCCCGGGGGGCAGTGAGACTTCATTGTAGTGCAGATTTCCTTTGCAAGCTTGCTTGGTTGGCCAAAAAGGGCGTATGCGTTTTATCCTGAATATATTCAGGAAAAAACGCATACGCCCTTTTTGGCCAAGTGCATCATTGTGGACGTTCTGCCTCTTTTCCTATGCTTTTCATGCAATTCCAGTCTACCTCCTGAAATCGGTGTCCTGCAATTCTGCCCCGCTTTCAAGTGCTCTTGGCAGCCTTACTTCAATATATTTTTGGACGATAGCTGTCATTTATAACTCTGCAGGTTTGTGAATGACAGTGCCCCTGAGCTCCTTTCTTCAGCTCTCTTTATTGTGAGCTGGCCGCAACACTGCAGGATTGCTTCAGGCCCTAGTGTGGTTCCGGCACGGCAAGCTGAGCCTTTGGTTAATTCCTCTTCCTGGTGGGAAATGAGAGTTAAATTTGCCCGTCCAGACACCTCCAGCTAGTCTCTCATTGGTTCTCCCTATTCCTGTTCATTTCCCGCAGAAATTGCAATCTGGGCCAAACAGGAGGTTAAAGGCACTGACTCTCCAAGTGGGGAGAGTGTTAGTAAAGCGTCTGGAATGTTGCACCCGAGTACCAGGGGACGAAAACTGAGACACATTTGAACACGTTTCCCGATCACATGGTGGATCATACTCTGGGTTCCACATGCATGTTTTAGCTGAAGGAGGAATCCCTTAAACCTGCAGAGTTGTGACCCATGGAATGGGTACCATGCAATATGACTTCAAAGGGTCTGCATTTGCTCACCGAACCTCACCAATCCTATCACTGCTGCGTTTATGCTGCTGTACACATGCTTGATTCCCTTTCGGAGACATGTAAATCCATAGGTTTTAAGATTCTTACTAGTCAGGTATATTCTTAGGCGTTTAATATGGGGTGTTGAGTCCACTTCGTTGAGGAAGGAGTAGCTCTTGTCTATTACATATTTGGCTTATGGAACGGTATCTGTGCTAATTTCAATCTCTGGTTTTATGCAGCACCCCAACTCACCTTTCCCCTTAAGCAAGCATAAGTTGGTTTTCTACATTTGAGACCCTGTTCTGTTTTGTAATTCAGTTCCTGGGTAGCCAAGTTTACATTCCGTGTATTAGTGATACCTTATGATATTTCTTTTTCTGTGTGACTTATTTCTCTTAGAATCATCGTACGAGTCCACTCATTATGCTGCTATGGGCCCTGATGACATAGATTTCATTGCTGAGTGATATTGCATTGTACGTAAGTACCACAAATTCTTTATTCATTTTTCGCTTTCTGTGATATTGAACTTGTACCATAAACGAGGTTCTTGTAAACAGAGCCGTCCCAAACTTTGGGGTGGCTGTGTCTTTTTGATTTGAATTTCCCTAAGCTATAGGAGCATAAGTGGAAGTGCCCTAGGCTCTGTTGCTTTGTTTTTAGATGTTTCAGGAAACACCATACACTTCTCCAGAGTGGCTGTTGGCAATTTACATCCCGCCCATCAGCATAACAAGGCTCCCAGTTCTCCATGGCCTGTCCTGCCTTTCTGGATTTTACACTTTTTTCAGATGGCCCTTTTGCCCGGGGGGCAGTGAGACTTCATTGTAGTGCAGATTTCCTTTGCAAGCTTGCTTGGTTGGCCAAAAAGGGCGTATGCGTTTTTTCCTGAATATATTCAGGTAAAAATGCATACGCCCTTTTTGGCCAAGTGCATCATTGTGGACGTTCTGCCTCTTTTCCTATGCTTTTCATGCAATTCCAGTCTACCTCCTGAAATCGGTGTCCTGCAATTCTGCCCCGCTTTCAAGTGCTCTTGGCAGCCTTACTTCAATATATTTTTGGACGATAGCTGTCATTTATAACTCTGCAGGTTTGTGAATGACAGTTCCCCTGAGCTCCTTTGTTCAACTCGCTTTCTTGTGAGCTGGCCGCAACACCGCAGGATTGCTTCAGGCCCTAGTGTGGTTCCGGCACGGCAAGCTGAGCCTTTTGGTTAATTCCTCTTCCTGGTGGGAAATGAGAGTTAAATTTGCCCGTCCAGACACCTCCAGCTAGTCTCTCATTGGTTCTCCCTATTCCTGTTCATTTCCCGCAGAAATTGCAAACTGGGCCAAACAGGAGGTTAAAGGCACTGACTCTCCAAGTGGGGAGAGTGTTAGTAAAGCGTCTGGAATGTTGCACCCGAGTACCAGGGGACGAAAACTGAGACACATTTGAACACGTTTCCCGATCACATGGTGGATCATACTCTGGGTTCCACATGCATGTTTTAGCTGAAGGAGGAATCCCCTTAAACCTGCAGAGTTGTGACCCATGGAATGGGTACCATGCAATATGACTTCAAAGGGTCTGCATTTGCTCACCGAACCTCACCAATCCTATCACTGCTGCGTTTATGCTGCTGTACACATGCTTGATTCCCTTTCGGAGACATGTAAATCCATAGGTTTTAAGATTCTTACTAGTCAGGTATATTCTTAGGCGTTTAATATGGGGTGTTGAGTCCACTTCGTTGAGGAAGGAGTAGCTCTTGTCTATTACATATTTGGCTTATGGAACGGTATCTGTGCTAATTTCAATCTCTGGTTTTATGCAGCACCCCAACTCACCTTTCCCCTTAAGCAAGCATAAGTTGGTTTTCTACATTTGAGACCCTGTTCTGTTTTGTAATTCAGTTCCTGGGTAGCCAAGTTTACATTCCGTGTATTAGTGATACCTTATGATATTTCTTTTTCTGTGTGACTTATTTCTCTTAGAATCATCGTACCTGAGTCCACTCATTATGCTGCTATGGGCCTGATGACATAGATTTCATTGCTGAGTGATATTGCATTGTACGTAAGTACCACAAATTCTTTATTCATTTTTCGCTTTCTGTGATATTGAACTTGTACCATAAACGAGGTTCTTGTAAACAGAGCCGTCCCAAACTTTGGGGTGGCTGTGTCTTTTTGATTTGAATTTCCCTAAGCTATAGGAGCATAAGTGGAAGTGCCCTAGGCTCTGTTGCTTTGTTTTTTAGATGTTTCAGGAAACACCATACACTTCTCCAGAGTGGCTGTTGGCAATTTACATCCCGCCCATCAGCATAACAAGGCTCCCAGTTCTCCATGGCCTGTCCTGCCTTTCTGGATTTTACACTTTTTTCAGATGGCCCTTTTGCCCGGGGGGCAGTGAGACTTCATTGTAGTGCAGATTTCCTTTGCAAGCTTGCTTGGTTGGCCAAAAAGGGCGTATGCGTTTTTTCCTGAATATATTCAGGAAAAAACGCATACGCCCTTTTTGGCCAAGTGCATCATTGTGGACGTTCTGCCTCTTTTCCTATGCTTTTCATGCAATTCCAGTCTACCTCCTGAAATCGGTGTCCTGCAATTCTGCCCCGCTTTCAAGTGCTCTTGGCAGCCTTACTTCAATATATTTTTGGACGATAGCTGTCATTTATAACTCTGCAGGTTTGTGAATGACAGTGCCCCTGAGCTCCTTTCTTCAGCTCTCTTTATTGTGAGCTGGCCGCAACACTGCAGGATTGCTTCAGGCCCTAGTGTGGTTCCGGCACGGCAAGCTGAGCCTTTGGTTAATTCCTCTTCCTGGTGGGAAATGAGAGTTAAATTTGCCCGTCCAGACACCTCCAGCTAGTCTCTCATTGGTTCTCCCTATTCCTGTTCATTTCCCGCAGAAATTGCAAACTGGGCCAAACAGGAGGTTAAAGGCACTGACTCTCCAAGTGGGGAGAGTGTTAGTAAAGCGTCTGGAATGTTGCACCCGAGTACCAGGGGACGAAAACTGAGACACATTTGAACACGTTTCCCGATCACACGGTGGATCATACTCTGGGTTCCAAATGCATGTTTTAGCTGAAGGAAGAATCCCTTAAACCTGGAGATTTGTGACCCATGGAATGGGTACCATGCAATATGACTTCAAAGGGTCTGCATTTGCTCACCGAACCTCACCAATCCTATCACTGCTGCGTTTATGCTGCTGTACACATGCTTGATTCCCTTTCGGAGACATGTAAATCCATAGGTTTTAAGATTCTTACTAGTCAGGTATATTCTTAGGCGTTTAATATGGGGTGTTGAGTCCACTTCGTTGAGGAAGGAGTAGCTCTTGTCTATTACATATTTGGCTTATGGAACGGTATCTGTGCTAATTTCAATCTCTGGTTTTATGCAGCACCCCAACTCACCTTTCCCCTTAAGCAAGCATAAGTTGGTTTTCTACATTTGAGACCCTGTTCTGTTTTGTAATTCAGTTCCTGGGTAGCCAAGTTTACATTCCGTGTATTAGTGATACCTTATGATATTTCTTTTTCTGTGTGACATATTTCACTTAGAATCATCGTACCTGAATCCACTCATTATGCTGCTACGGGCCTGATGACATAGATTTCATTGCTGAGTGATATTGCATTGTACGTAAGTACCACAAATTCTTTATTCATTTTTCGCTTTCTGTGATAATGAACTTGTACCATAAACGAGGTTCTTGTAAACAGAGCCGTCCCAAACTTTGGGGTGGCTGTGTCTTTTTGATTTTAATTTCGCTAAGCTATAGGAGCATAAGTGGAAGTGCCCTAGGCTCTGTTGCTTTGTTTTTTAGATGTTTCAGGAAACACCATACACTTCTTCAGAGTGGCTGTTGGCAATTTACATCCCGCCCATCAGCATAACAAGGCTCCCAGTTCTCCATGGCCTGTCCTGCCTTTCTGGATTTTACACTTTTTTCAGATGGCCCTTTTGCCCGTGGGGCAGTGAGACTTCATTGTAGTGCAGATTTCCTTTGCAAGCTTGCTTGGTTGGCCAAAAAGGGCGTATGCGTTTTTTCCTGAATATATTCAGGAAAAAACGCATACGCCCTTTTTGGCCAAGTGCATCATTGTGGACGTTCTGCCTCTTTTCCTATGCTTTTCATGCAATTCCAGTCTACCTCCTGAAATCGGTTTCCTGCAATTCTGCCCCGCTTTCAAGTGCTCTTGGCAGCCTTACTTCAATATATTTTTGGACGATAGCTGTCATTTATAACTCTGCAGGTTTGTGAATGACAGTGCCCCTGAGCTCCTTTCTTCAACTCGCTTTCTTGTGAGCTGGCCGCAACACCGCAAGATTGCTTCAGGCCCTAGTGTGGTTCTGGCACGGCAAGCTGAGCCTTTGGTTAATTCCTCTTCCTGGTGGGAAATGAGAGTTAAATTTGCCCGTCCAGACACCTCCAGCTAATCTCTCATTGGTTCTCCCTATTCCTGTTCATTTCCCGCAGAAATTGCAAACTCGGCAAAACACGACGTTAAAGGCACTGACTCTCCAAGTGGGGAGAGTGTTAGTAAAGCGTCTGGAATGTTGCACCCGAGTACCAGGGGACTTAAACTGAGACATATTTGAACACGTTTCCCGATCACACGGTGGATCATACTCTGGGTTCCACATGCATGTTTTAGCTGAAGGAAGAATCCCTTAAACCTGGAGAGTTGAGACCCATGGAATGGGTACCATGCAATATGATTTCAAAGGGTCTGCATTTGCTCACCGAACCTCACCAATCCTATCACTGCTGCGTTTATGCTGCTGTACACACGCTTGATTCTCTTTCAGAAACATATAAATCCATAGGTTTTAAGATTCTTACTAGTCAGGTATATTCTTAGGCGTTTAATATGGGGTGTTGAGTCCACTTCGTTGAGGAAGGAGTAGCTCTTGTCTATTACATATTTGGCTTATGGAACGGTATCTGTGCTAATTTCAATCTCTGGTTTTATGCAGCACCCCAACTCACCTTTCCCCTTAAGCAAGCATAAGTTGGTTTTCTACATTTGATACCCTGTTCTGTTTTGTAATTCAGTTCCTGGGTAGCCAAGTTTACATTCCGTGTATTAGTGATACCTTATGATATTTCTTTTTCTGTGTGACATATTTCACTTAGAATCATCGTACCTGAATCCACTCATTATGCTGCTACAGGCCTGATGACATAGATTTCATTGCTGAGTGATATTGCATTGTACGTAAGTACCACAAATTCTTTATTCATTTTTCGCTTTCTGTGATAATGAACTTGTACCATAAACGAGGTTCTTGTAAACAGAGCCGTCCCAAACTTTGGGGTGGCTGTGTCTTTTTGATTTTAATTTCGCTAAGCTATAGGAGCATAAATGGAAGTGCCCTAGGCTCTGTTGCTTTGTGTTTTAGATGTTTCAGGAAACACCATACACTTCTTCAGAGTGGCTGTTGGCAATTTACATCCCGCCCATCAGCATAACAAGGCTCCCAGTTCTCCATGGCCTGTCCTGTCTTTCTGGATTTTACACTGTTTTCAGATGGCCCTTTTGCCCGTGGGGCAGTGAGACTTCATTGTAGTGCAGATTTCCTTTGCAAGCTTGCTTGGTTGGCCAAAAAGGGCGTATGCGTTTTTTCCTGAATATATTCAGGAAAAAACGCATACGCCCTTTTTGGCCAAGTGCATCATTGTGGACGTTCTGCCTCTTTTCCTATGCTTTTCATGCAATTCCAGTCTACCTCCTGAAATCGGTTTCCTGCAATTCTGCCCCGCTTTCAAGTGCTCTTGGCAGCCTTACTTCAATATATTTTTGGACGATAGCTGTCATTTATAACTCTGCAGGTTTGTGAATGACAGTGCCCCTGAGCTCCTTTCTTCAACTCGCTTTCTTGTGAGCTGGCCGCAACACCGCAAGATTGCTTCAGGCCCTAGTGTGGTTCTGGCACGGCAAGCTGAGCCTTTGGTTAATTCCTCTTCCTGGTGGGAAATGAGAGTTAAATTTGCCCGTCCAGACACCTCCAGCTAGTCTCTCATTGGTTCTCCCTATTCCTGTTCATTTCCCGCAGAAATTGCAAACTCGGCAAAACACGACGTTAAAGGCACTGACTCTCCAAGTGGGGAGAGTGTTAGTAAAGCGTCTGGAATGTTGCACCCGAGTACCAGGGGACGAAAACTGAGACATATTTGAACACGTTTCCCGATCACACGGTGGATCATACTCTGGGTTCCACATGCATGTTTTAGCTGAAGGAAGAATCCCTTAAACCTGGAGAGTTGAGACCCATGGAATGGGTACCATGCAATATGACTTCAAAGGGTCTGCATTTGCTCACCGAACCTCAACAATCCTATCACTGCTGCATTTATGCTGCTGTACACATGCTTGATTCTCTTTCAGAGACATGTAAATCCATAGGTTTTAAGATTCTTACTAGTCAGGTATATTCTTAGGCGTTTAATATGGGGTGTTGAGTCCACTTCGTTGAGGAAGGAGTAGCTCTTGTCTATTACATATTTGGCTTATGGAACGGTATCTGTGCTAATTTCAATCTCTGGTTTTATGCAGCACCCCAACTCACCTTTCCCCTTAAGCAAGCATAAGTTGGTTTTCTACATTGGAGACCCTGTTCTGTTTTGTAATTCAGTTCCTGGGTAGCCAAGTTTACATTCCGTGTATTAGTGATACCTTATGATATTTCTTTTTCTGTGTTACTTATTTCTCTTAGAATCATCGTACCTGAGTCCACTCATTATGCTGCTACGGGCCTGATGACATAGATTTCATTGCTGAGTGATATTGCATTGTACGTAAGTACCACAAATTCTTTATTCATTTTTCGCTTTCTGTGATATTGAACTTGTACCATAAACGAGGTTCTTGTAAACAGAGCCGTCCCAAATTTTGGGGTGGCTGTGTCTTTTTGATTTGAATTTCCCTAAGCTATAGGAGCATAAGTGGAAGTGCCCTAGGCTCTGTTGCTTTGTTTTTTAGATGTTTCAGGAAACACCATACACTTCTCCAGAGTGGCTGTTGGCAATTTACATCCCGCCCATCAGCATAACAAGGCTCCCAGTTCTCCATGGCCTGTCCTGCCTTTCTGGATTTTACACCTTTCTCAGATGGCCCTTTTGCCCGGGGGGCAGTGAGACTTCATTGTAGTGCAGATTTCCTTTGCAAGCTTGCTTGGTTGGCCAAAAAGGGCGTATGCGTTTTTTCCTGAATATATTCAGGAAAAAACGCATACGCCCTTTTTGGCCAAGTGCATCATTGTGGACGTTCTGCCTCTTTTCCTATGCTTTTCATGCAATTCCAGTCTACCTCCTGAAATCGGTTTCCTGCAATTCTGCCCCGCTTTCAAGTGCTCTTGGCAGCCTTACTTCAATATATTTTTGGACGATAGCTGTCATTTATAACTCTGCAGGTTTGTGAATGACAGTGCCCCTGAGCTCCTTCGTTCAACTCGCTTTCTTGTGAGCTGGCCGCAACACCGCAAGATTGCTTCAGGCCCTAGTGTGGTTCCGGCACGGCAAGCTGAGCCTTTGGTTAATTCCTCTTCCTGGTGGGAAATGAGAGTTAAATTTGCCCGTCCAGACACCTCCAGCTAGTCTCTCATTGGTTTTCCCTATTCCTGTTCATTTCCCGAAGAAATTGCAAACTGGGCCAAACAGGACGTTAAAGGCACTGACTCTCCAAGTGGGGAGAGTGTTAGTAAAGCGTCTGGAGTGTTGTACCCGAGTAGCAGGGGACGAAAACTGAGACACATTTGAACACGTTTCCCAATCACACGGTGGATCATACTCTGGGTTCCACATGCATGTTTTAGCTGAAGGAAGAATCCCTTAAACCTGGAGAGTTGTGACCCATGGAATGGGTACCATGCAATATGACTTCAAAGGGTCTGCATTTGCTCACCGAAACTCACCAATTCTATCACTGCTGCATTTATGCTGCTGTACACACGCTTGACTCTCTTTCAGAGACATGTAAATCCATAGGTTTTAAGATTCTTACTAGTCAGGTATATTCTTAGGCGTTTAATATGGGGTGTTGAGTCCACTTCGTTGAGGAAGGTGTAGCTCTTGTCTATTACATATTTGGCTTATGGAACGGTATCTGTGCTAATTTCAATCTCTTGTTTTATGCAGCACCCCAACTCACCTTTCCCCTTAAGCAAGCATAAGTTGGTTTTCTACATCTGAGACCCTGTTCTGTTTTGTAATTCAGTTCCTGGGTAGCCAAGTTTACATTCCGTGTATTAGTGATACCTTATGATATTTCTTTTTCTGTGTGACATATTTCACTTAGAATCATCGTATCTGAATCCACTCATTATGCTGCTATGGGCCTGATGACATAGATTTCATTGCTGAGTGGTATTGCATTGTACGTAAGTACCACAAATTCTTTATTCATTTTTCGCTTTCTGTGATATTGAACTTGTACCATAAACGAGGTTCTTGTAAACAGAGCCGTCCCAAACTTTGGGGTGGCTGTGTCTTTTTGATTTTAACTTCCCTAAGCTATAGGAGCATAAGTGGAAGTGCCCTAGGCTCTGTTGCTTTGTTTTTTAGATGTTTCAGGAAACACCATACACTTCTCCAGAGTGGCTGTTGGCAATTTACATCCCGCCCATCAGCATAACAAGGCTCCCAGTTCTCCATGGCCTGTCCTGTCTTTCTGGATTTTACACTTTTTTCAGATGGCCCTTTTGCCCGTGGGGCAGTGAGACTTCATTGTAGTGCAGATTTCCTTTGCAAGCTTGCTTGGTTGGCCAAAAAGGGCGTATGCGTTTTTTCCTGAATATATTCAGGAAAAAACGCATACGCCCTTTTTGGCCAAGTGCATCATTGTGGACGTTCTGCCTCTTTTCCTATGCTTTTCATGCAATTCCAGTCTACCTCCTGAAATCGGTTTCCTGCAATTCTGCCCCGCTTTCAAGTGCTCTTGGCAGCCTTACTTCAATATATTTTTGGACGATAGCTGTCATTTATAACTCTGCAGGTTTGTGAATGACAGTGCCCCTGAGCTCCTTCGTTCAACTCGCTTTCTTGTGAGCTGGCCGCAACACCGCAAGATTGCTTCAGGCCCTAGTGTGGTTCCGGCACGGCAAGCTGAGCCTTTGGTTAATTCCTCTTCCTGGTGGGAAATGAGAGTTAAATTTGCCCGTCCAGACACCTCCAGCTAGTCTCTCATTGGTTTTCCCTATTCCTGTTCATTTCCCGAAGAAATTGCAAACTGGGCCAAACAGGACGTTAAAGGCACTGACTCTCCAAGTGGGGAGAGTGTTAGTAAAGCGTCTGGAGTGTTGTACCCGAGTAGCAGGGGACGAAAACTGAGACACATTTGAACACGTTTCCCAATGACACGGTGGATCATACTCTGGGTTCCACATGCATGTTTTAGCTGAAGGAAGAATCCCTTAAACCTGGAGAGTTGTGACCCATGGAATGGGTACCATGCAATATGACTTCAAAGGGTCTGCATTTGCTTACCGAAACTCACCAATTCTATCACTGCTGCATTTATGCTGCTGTACACACGCTTGACTCTCTTTCAGAGACATGTAAATCCATAGGTTTTAAGATTCTTACTAGTCAGGTATATTCTTAGGCGTTTAATATGGGGTGTTGAGTCCACTTCGTTGAGGAAGGAGTAGCTCTTGTCTATTACATATTTGGCTTATGGAACGGTATCTGTGCTAATTTCAATCTCTGGTTTTATGCAGCACCCCAACTCACCTTTCCCCTTAAGCAAGCATAAGTTGGTTTTCTACATTGGAGACCCTGTTCTGTTTTGTAATTCAGTTCCTGGGTAGCCAAGTTTACATTCCGTGTATTAGTGATACCTTATGATATTTCTTTTTCTGTGTGACTTATTTCTCTTAGAATCATCGTACCTGAGTCCACTCATTATGCTGCTACGTGTCTGATGACATAGATTTCATTGCTGAGTGATATTGCATTGTACGTAAGTACCACAAATTCTTTATTCATTTTTCGCTTTCTGTGATATTGAACTTGTACCATAAACGAGGTTCTTGTAAACAGAGCCGTCCCAAACTTTGGGGTGGCTGTGTCTTTTTGATTTTAATTTCCCTAAGCTATAGGAGCATAAGTCGAAGTGCCCTAGGCTCTGTTGCTTTGTTTTTTAGATGTTTCAGGAAACACCATACACTTCTCCAGAGTGGCTGTTGGCAATTTACATCCCGCCCATCAGCATAACAAGGCTCCCAGTTCTCCATGGCCTGTCCTGCCTTTCTGGATTTTACACTTTTTTCAGATGGCCCTTTTGACCTGGGGGCAGTGAGACTTCATTGTAGTGCAGATTTCCTTTGCAAGCTTGCTTGGTTGGCCAAAAAGGGCGTATGCGTTTTCTCCTGAATATATTCAGGAAAAAACGCATACGCCCTTTTTGGCCAAGTGCATCATTGTGGACGTTCTGTCTCTTTTCCTATGCTCTTCATGCAATTCCAGTCTACCTCCTGAAATTCGTTTCCTGCAATTCTGCCCCGCTTTCAAGTGCTCTTGGCAGCCTTACTTCAATATATTTTTGGACGATAGCTGTCATTTATAACTCTGCAGGTTTGTGAATTACAGTGCCCCTGAGCTCCTTTCTTCAACTCGCTTTCTTGTGAGCTGACTGCAACACCGCAAGATTGATTCAGGCCCTAGTGTGGTTCCGGCATGGCAAGCTGAGCCTTTGGTTAATTCCTCTTCCTGGTGGGAAATGAGAGTTAAATTTGCCCGTCCAGACACCTCCAGCTAGTCTCTCATTGGTTCTCCCTATTCCTGTTCATCTTCCACAGAAATTTTAGCTCTGTTTTTTAGATGATTTAGGAACCATCATACACTTCTCCAGAGTGGCTCTCAGCAGTTCACACACTGTCCATCAGCATATAAAGTCTCCCTGTTCTCCATGGCCTGTCCTGCATTTCTGGTTTTTATAAATTTTTCGTATGGCCCTTTTGACCGGTGGGAAATGAGACTTCTTTGTTGTGCACATTTGCATTGCTTGGTTGCCCATAAAGTGCGTATGCGTTTTTTTCCTGGATATATTCAGGAAAAAACGCATACTCCCTTTTGGGCTAAGTGCATCATTGTCGAAATTCTGCCGCTTTTCATGTGCTTTAAAGACGAGTCCTATCTATCTCTTGAAATCTGTTTCTTGCAATTCTGTCTTGCATTCAGATCCTCTTCTTTGCCTTACCTCAACATATTTTTGGACGTTAGTTTTCATTTATAACTCTGCAGGTTTGTGAATTGCAGTGACCCTGAGCTCCATTTTTTAAGTTGCTCTTTTGTGAGCTGGCCTCAAAGCCGCAGGATTGCTTCAGGCCCTATTTTGGTTCCGGCGAGGTGGGCTGAGCCTTTTATTAATTCTTATTCTTAATGGGAAATTAGAGTGACATGTGCCCGTCCAAACCCCTACAACTATTCTCTCATTGGTTCCCCCTCTTCCCGTTCATCCTCCTCACAATTTGCAAAATGTGTGAAACAGAAGTTTAAATGTGCTGATTCTCTAAGTGGGGGAGATTCTAAGTAACGTAGCTAGAATGATGAACAGGAGCACCAGGAGAGGATAAATGAGGTGCATTTTAGACACATCTCCCGATCACATGGTGTACAGTCCTCTGGGTTTTCCATGCATGTTTTAGCTGTAGGAAGATTCCTTGAATCTGCAGATTTGGGACCCATTCAATGGGTACCAGGTAGTATTACTTTAAAGGGTGTGCATTTCCTCACCCAACCTCACATTTCTCTTAGCGCGAACAGTTTCCAGCCTTATGTCTCATCCTGCTGTGGGTCTAGATGTGTTCAATCCATGTTGCATCACCGTCCCTGAGGAAAAGTTGTAAGAGGTTTTCTCTGTCTCTCTGTCGTTTACTTTTTTCAATTTATTACTATATTGGTTACAGCTGATTTTCAAAGCACTGTTTCTTGCTGCTGTACATCCACTTGATTCACATACAGAGAGACATCAATAAATTCTTCTTCAGATTCTTACCAGTCATAGATATTCTTTTCCGGTCACTTGAGTGTGCTGAGTGCAGTTCTTTTAGCTACCGTGTAGGCCTTGTTGATTATCAGTTTGGTATTTGGAATGGTATCTTTGCTAATTTCAACCTCCTGGATGATGCCTCACCCCTCCCCACCTTTCCCGTTTAGCAGCCTTATGCGTGTTTTCTACATATTTGACTATGTTTTTGTTTTGTAATTTATTTCATGTGTAGCCATTTTGGATTCCACATTTAAGTGATATCTTATGATATGTGTCTTTTTCTTTTTGAATTATGTCACTTAGAATGATCATACATAACTCCTCCGGAGTTGTTACACCTGGCCATATTTCATTGATTTCTAGGCTGAGTAATATTCCACTCTACATAAGTACCACATCTCTATCCATTTTTTCCCTCCAGAGACATTTAAGTTATATCCTAGTCGAGGATCTTTTAAACAGAGAGGCAGTAAACATTGGGGTGCCTGTGTCCTCTCGATTTTTGTTTTTCCCAAGATATACGCCCATGAGTGCAAGTGCCCTATGCTCTGTAGCTCATTTGTTAGATGCTTTAGTAAACACAATACACTTCTCCAGAATGGCCGTTGGCAATATACATTTCCACTATAAGCCTCACAGGGCTCCCTCTTCTCCTTGCCCTGTCCTGCATTTCTGGTGTTTACACTTTATGACGATGGCTCTTCTGACTGATGCGAAGTGATATCTTTTGTAGTATTGATTTCCAGTGCCCACCTGTTTGGTTGGCTAAAAAAGTGTATGCCCTTTTCTTGAATATATACAGAAAAAAACGCATACAGCCTTTTTGGCCAACTGCAATGTTGGCAATGTTCAGCCCCTTTTTTGTGCTTAATGGCGAGTCCTTTCTACCTCCTCAAATCCCTTTCCTGCCATTCTCCCTTGCTTACCAATCCTTTTCTCTGACTTTCCTCAAGACATTTTTCAGTGATAGATATTTTCAACTCTGCAGTTTTGTGAATGTTACTGCCCCTGAGTTCCATTGTTCAACTTGTGTTTATGGGAACTGGCCACAAAGCAGTGGGATTTCCTCAAGCCCTATACTGTTTCCATGGGCAACCCTAGCCTTTGGTCAATTCGTCTTCCTGATTGGAAATTAGAGTGACATGTGCCTGTCTGAACACTTAGGACTTGTCTCTCATTGTTCTTCAAACTTCCGCTTCATCCACTGGACAAATTCCAAACTGTACGCAACAGGATGTTGACAGTGCTGACATCTCCAAGTGGGGAGACTGTTAGTAAAGACGCTGGAGGGGTGAACCCGAGCACCAGGAGATGAGGAGATGAGATGCCTTTTCCAAACTCTTCCTGATCAGATTGTATACCATCCTCTGGGTGTGACAGACATGTTTTAGCAGTAGGAAGAGTCCCATTCATGTAAGGAGAACACCAGGGCTTTTTCAAAATCAGTGTCTCCCCGAAACCCAAACTGGGGAATTTTTTAAGCTACGGCTACACATATGTTCATTAAGGGCCTTGGGAAGTAGGCAGAGTCCAAACTTTAGATGATTGAAGTCTTCAGGGTCAGAAGCACTCACCACCGGCTTCCCTTAGGTTACACTTTAACTGTCATTGATAGATGATGTCAATAAAAATATCTATTCTTTTTCCGATTATTTCCCCTTATAGGTTATTGCAAAATATTGAGTGTAGTTCCCTGTGCTATACAGTAGTTCCTTGTTGATGATCTATTTTATACATAGCAGTGTGTATGTGTTAATTCCAAACTGTTAATTTATCCCTCCTCCCACCTTTCCCCTTTGGTAATAATAAATTATAAGATTTTATACTTCCCAGAAATGGAGGAGCTGAAAGAGAGGTATCATTTTCAATGGAAAAGCATTTAAAACAAGATTGAAGCTTTAACCAAGATTATTAGATGTACATCCTTGGAAAGAAATCACTTCATTTCTCTAATATTGACCTGACAAATAAGACAAACCTTTTCACTGAACTTGCTTATAATAAAGTGATGGAAATATCAAACGGAAGTGTTAGAATCATCTTATTTTACCCGAGCCTTATAAACTGTTCTATGTTAACGACAGTTTGGCTCACACATCTGTTCATTGAAGTTACAATAGTCTCAATTTCTGTTACTGATCCTCCAGAGTGGACCCCAACAAGTGTCCCCCTGCCCAGTGTCATTGGGGCCAACAGATCGAGACTGAGTTTGGTTCACAAGCAAAGGAAGCTTTATATTTTGATCAGAGAATGGAGAGGTGAGAGCATGCACTACCCCGTGGGCTGTGGGCTGGGCTGCTGTGTAGAGATCCTGTCAGAGTCAGTGGGAGGGAGGGGGCGGAGCTCTCGAGGGCCAGGTTGGCTGCAGCTCAGGCTCTATATCTCGGAGTCTGCACTGGGCCCCAGGAGCTGAGGTGTCGACCCAGCCATTCTGCACTAGGAAATCTGGTCTGAAGTGCCGGGTGTGGAACCTCTGCATGCGGGACCCTAGGAGCACGTGAAATTAGACAAAGCACAAAGGATAAAAAAAGTCAGACTTGACTTTATTGCCCAGATTCTATTTTTATCTCCCAGGGATTTTTAATGGGCTTTGCTGGGGACAAACCCCTCCTCTGCCTTTTGTCCCGTTCCTCATTCTTGGAGTGCTGAGGGTGCAGACCCTTCTTCTGTAACTGCTGAGTGCTGAGTTGGGAGCCCTCATACCAGGGGACGAGGGTCAGAACTTCTCCCCAGCAGCCTCCAGGTGACGTTGATTGGCCCCAGGACCCCTGCCTCCCTGCTCGTCCGCCTGAGCACCAGCATTGGAAGTGTTATAGATTCTAATGACCTTTAAGGGTCCAGGAAAGAGATGTGCAGAGACGCTGTGGGGGCCGGTTTCACCCCGCCCCACATTTGTTCGGCCACCTTAGGCTGACCGTTTCTGCCAGCCTAGATGCTCTGACCAGTAGTCTGCTCTTTCTTCAATTAGGCCCCTGAATTAACGTAAAAACAGCACCAGGTGTCAGAGCCCTGCCCGCTCGACTCCCAGACAGTCCAGGGTCAGTGGTGATCAAGGACCATGATGGCCACTGAGTCAACAGCCTTTTGAAGTAAACAGGAGTCCAGCCGGTCTTATTGGCCACCATCATCACGGTGTCTGTAGGCTTTTCTATGGTGACAGTGTGATATACGGTTCCCCCGCCAAGTTTATTAGCTCCCCTCCGGGTGCAGTAAGTCCTGCAAGCAGTAGTCTACTCCTTCGGGACACACTATTGTTGATTTATGAGAGAAACTCCAGGTCAAGTGATGTTCACACGAGTCGTCATGGTGCCCTGTTGCCCCCGGTTATCTCTCTGGATGTTGGAGTTGGAGGGCCTCCTCACTCGAGGTCGGTGTGCCCACGGAGCGAACCCTGCAACTTCAGGGCATGGTTGGTGATTAGGATCACCACGTGGGGTCCTTTTCCCTTAGGAGGGAGGTGGCCTTTTGGGCTGCTGATTTCCAGGTTTTTAGATACCGCCAGTATCTTGGCCAGATGTGGCAGTGGGCCAAGCCCCTTGGTGGCAATGAGCCAAGCCCCTTGGTGACTGTAGTTTATCCTACTTGGATGGCATTCTTGCATTGTTCCATTTCAAGTGGTCCCAGTTTTTGCACTAATTCTGCAATGGCGATTCACCTTTCACCGGGAATGTAAAGGTCAAAGGGTTTAGCTCAATTAGGGAGTTCCAGGGCAAGGGTCTGAATTGACTGCTCTTTCCATTCTTGAAAGGCCACTTCTGGATTCTGTTCAAAAGGATCATCATCTTTTCCTTTCAGTGTTTCATATAGAGGCCCAGCTAGTAGACTGTAGTTAGGGATCCAGAAGCAGCAAACCCTGGCCTCCCCAGGAACACCTAAGCTGTCTTCTCGTTTTAGAAAGGGGTAAGGCTGCAAATGGTTTCTTCCCTTTCCTGGGATGGGCTTCTCTGACCTTGTGTGAGAATGAAGCCCAGGCAGGTCACCGCAGTCTGTGATATTTGAGCTTTTTCTTGGACAACTTCTATCCTTTATTGGCTTGGTAGTTCAGAGGCCTCCTTAGTAGGGCTGGCGATCAGAATGTCATCTGCATATTGAAGGAGGGTTTCCTTTTCCAGAGGTAGAACTTTTCGGTCTTTAGCTAAGCTTTCCCCAAAGATGGTGTGGGAATTTTTGAACCCTTGGGGCAAGACGGCCCGGAAGTATTGTTTTAGTTGTATGTTGAGTCCTGCCACTCACAAGCCAAAATTTCTTGTGACTCTGGGACTAATGGAATACAAAAGAAGGCATCATTGAAGACTAATACAGAATACCATGTCCTGGTGGTTGGTAGAATGACCAGCAGGGTGTAGGAATCAGGAGCAACTGGAGGTATATCCTCGGTGGCTTCACTGACTGTCCTGACATCGTTTACCAGGTCCCCAGCAGCCCATGGGGCTCTCGTGGTCAGGTCAATCCCAGGATATGGAGCTCTCCTGGGCAGGTATCCCACCCCCAACCCAGCCCAAGGGGCTCTCAGGGTCAGGCCCCTCCCAGGATACAGAGCTACCCTTGCAGGTACCGTGGCAGGGCTGGGCACACAGGAACCGTGCACATAGCCCTCATTGAAGAGCACCCCCAGCTCACCTGTCGCTCAGAGCTGACACAGAGCACCTCAGAGCAGGACTTGAACTAACAGACAGCAGCTCTGACAGGTCTGTGACCCTGGGCATCACTCTGTGTGGCCTCCCTCCACCTGGTCTTCCAGAGACTTCCACTGCACCCAGGGCGCCAGGCCTCTGTCTCCAACCACCACCCACTCCTCCTCTCCCTGACTCCTGGGTTCCTCTCATTAGGAGAGGGTTTTCTTGAAGTTGTCTCCCACTCATGGGCCAGATAAAATGATTAGAAAACAAGCCAAAGCTGCAGCCCCTTGTCTATCCTGACTCTCAGGAGCCCACACCTGTTCCTTGGACCTGGCCGGTTCAGCAAGTTCCATTTTCTGCAACTGTGAGCCCCTGAGGGGTGATGATTGGCTGACCTGGCAGTGCCGGCCAGCCCTCCCCAGGTGTGCCTGGGTTGAGATCAATATAAATACCACTCCAGGCAGCAAAAGCCCGTGCAGCTGTGCCTGACGCCATTTTCTCTGCCCTTTCAGCAGTCTCGGGGCTGGGCTGGTGGGAGGGAGTGAGAGGCCATGGCTTTGTGGGTGGCCCAGTGTGAGTGTGGCTCTGCTGGACTTTCTGCAGCAGTTGCCAGGCTGCCACCTGCTAAAGAAGAGGATGTGTCACCCATGCCTGCTGCTGGAATTTCTCCCTGGGCAGAGGTGAGGAAGGAAAAAAGCAGTGGGGGCAGGGACAGGACGGGTATCTCAGGCAGGGAAATGGAAATCTTCCAGAAGAGCACCCAGGGCCAGGACCATCCTGGCTGGCCTGCAGGCACCAAGTCAGCTGGCATGCTGTCACTCGTGTGGCTCCATGGCCCTTCCTCTAGTCTTTCAAGTCCTTGTATATATTCAGGTGTTTTACCTGGGAAGGGTGGGAACAGTTCAGCAGCAACTGGCCTGGGGCTCAGCTCACGTTTACTCACAGATGCCTCGGCACGGTGCCCCAGCTTTGCAATGAGGAAGCTTGTTGTGTGGGGGCTTCTGGCTGAATGGGAGACGATTCCCCACCACTGACCAACTTCAGAATTGTTTACAACTGGAGCAAGTGCCCTGATACGGTTTTCCTCTGAGTAACTGGTGGGTTCTGTTTTTTTTTTCTCTTTTTCGTTTTTGGTTCAAGGTAGATTTTATTCCTCTTTTTTGTATTTACAGATATAAGCATGGAAATAATTTATTCATATAAATACATGTATGTGAAGGGAATAATTGTTTTTTCTGTTTTATTTTTTAAATTTTATTTCTTTTTAATTTTGAATTTTATTTTATATTTTTATACAGCAGGTTCTTATTGGTTATCTATTTTATACATATAAATGTTTACATGCCAATCCCAATCGCTCAACTCCTCCCACCACCACCCCTCCAAGAGCTTTCCCCCCTTGTTGTCCATACGATTGTTGTCTACATCTGTTGCTCTATTTATGCCTTGCAAAATGGTTAATCTGTACAGTTTTTCTTTCCACATAGATGCATGAATATACAAGATTTGTTTTTCTCTTTCTGACTTACTTCACTCTGTATGACAGTCTCTAGATCCATCGACGTCTCTACAAATGACCCAATTTCATTCCTTTCATGGCTTAGTAATATTCCATTTTATATATGTACCACATCTTTATGCATTCGTCTGTCTGTGGGCATTTAGGTTGCTTCCATTACCTCGATATTGTAAATAGTGATGCAATGAACATTGCGGTGAATGTCTCTTTTTGATTTATGGTTTTGTCTGGGTATATGTCCAGTACTGGGATTGCTGTATCATATGGTAATTCTATTATTAGTTTCTTAAGAAACTCCATATTGTTCTCCATAGTGACTGTATCAATTTATATTCCCAACAATAGTGGAAGAGGCTTCCTTTTCTCCACACCCTTTCCAGCATTTGTTGTTTGTAGATTTTCAGATGATGCCCATTCTAACAGGTGTGAGGTGATACCTCATTGTTGAGTCCATTTCGTTGAGCAAGGGGTAGGTCTTGTCTATTACATATTTGGCTTATGGAACGGTATCTGTGCTAATTTCAAACTCTGGTTTTATGCAGCACCCCAACTCACCTTTCCCCTTAAGCAAGCATAAGTTGGTTTTCTACACTTGAGACCCTGTTCTGTTTTGTAATTCAGTTCATGTGTAGCCAAGTTTACATTCCGTGCATTAGTGATACCTTATGATGTTTCTTTTTCTGTGTGACTTATTTCACTTAGAATCATCGTGCCTCAATCCACTCATTATGCTGGTACAGGCCTGGTGACACAGATTTCATTGCTGAGTGGTATTCTGTTGTACGTAAGTACCGCAACTTCTTTATCAATTATTTGTTCTCTGGGATATTTAACTTGTACCATAGAAGAGGTTCCTGTAAACAGAGCCGTCCCAAATTTTGGGGTGGCTGTGTCTTTTTGATTTTAATTTCCCTAAGCTATAGGACCATAAGTGGAAATGCCCTAGACTCTGTTGCTTTGTTTTTGAGATGTATCAGGAAACACCATACACTTCTCCAGAGTGGCTGTTGGCAATTTACATCCCGCCCATCAGCATAACAAGGCTCCTTTTTCCCCATGGCCTGTCTTGCCTTTCTGGATTTTACACTTTTCACAGATGGCCCTTTAGACCGGGGGGAAGTGACACTTCATAGTAGTTCGGATTTCCATTGCAAGCTTGCTTGGTTTGCCAAAAAGGGTGTATGTGTTTCTTCCTGAATATATTCAGGAAAAAACTCATATGCCGTTTTTTGCCAAGTGCATCATTGTCGATGTTCTGCCTCTTTTCCTATGCTTTAAATGCAAATCCAGTCTACCTCCTGAAATTGGTTTCCTGCAATTCTGCCCCGCTTTCAAGTCCTCTTCGCAGCCTTATTTCAATATATTTTTGGAAGTTATCTGACATTTATAACTCTGCAGGCTTGTGAATTACAGGGCCACTGAGCTCCTTTCTTCAACTCGCTTTCTTGTGAGCTGGCCGCAAACCGGCAAGACTGCTTCAGGCCCTAATCTGCTTCTGGCAGGGCACGCTGAGCCTTTGTTTAATTCCTCTTCCTGGTGGGAAATGAGTGTTAAATATGCCCGTCCAGACACCTACCTCACTCTCAACCCCTTGGTGATGTGGGTCCTCTGGTTTGTGGCCACCTTTGTTGGGTTCCTCACCTTTCGATGATGTGGCCCCACTAGTGTGAGGACACTCCTGCCTGGTTCTCATCCACGTGGTTATGTGGAACCCCTGGTGAGAGTCTGTTCCTGGCTGTGTTCCTCACCCTTCTGTGAGGAAGACCCTCTGCTGATAGGTCACTCCTGCATGGCTGGCACACATTGCCTTGGTGAAGTCAGCCTTGTGGTGGCAGTTGGAGCGTGCTGGGAATCACCTCCCCCCGGTGATGAGGGCCCTCTTGCGTCAGGCCCTAACTGCTGGGCTCACCAACTTTTCTTAGTGAGCCCAGTGATGCTTTGGCACTCCTCTTAGGATCCCATCTCCATGGGGATGTGGGCCTTCTGCTCTGAGGTCCCAACGGCTGGGTTGTTCACATTTTCATCATGTGGGCTCTCTGGTGTTAGTTCACAGAGGCCTGGATCCCATAGCCTCTGTGCTCTTGGCCGCCTGCTGGGAGGTTCCAACTGCTGGATTCCTCACTTTTTTAATTTTTTGGGCCCTCTGTTGTGAGGATCCTCCTGCCTGCCTCACTCCCAGCCCCTTCGTGATGTGTGTCGTCTGGTTTGAGGCCACATGTGCTGGGTTCCTCACCTTTCGATGATGTGGGACCAATGGTCTTAGGAGACTCCTGCCTGGTTCACATCCCCTTGGTGATGTGGGCCCTCTGTTGAGAGTCTGATCCTGGCTGGGTTCCTCACCCTTCTGTGAGGTGGGCCTTCTGCTGTGAGGTCACTCCTGCCTGGCTTGCTCACCTCGCCTTGTGGACATGAGCCCTCTGGTGGCACTTGGAGCCTGCTGGGAGCCTCCTCCCCTCAGTGATGAGGGCCCTCTGGCGTCAGGCCCTAACTGCTGGGCTCCCCACATTTTGTGATGTGCGCCCAGTGGTGCGAGGACACTCCAGCCAGGTTCACATCCCCATTGGGATGTGGGCCTTCTGCTCTGAGGTCCCAACGCCTGGGTTGCTCACAGTTTCATGATGTGGGCTCTCTGCTGTTAGTTCACTCCTGCCTGCATCCCATAGCTTCTGTGCTCTCGGCCGCCTGCTGGGAGGTTCCAACTGCTGGATTCCTCACCTTTTATTCTTTGGGCCCTCTGTTTTTAGGCTACTCCTGCCTGCCTCACTCCCATTCCCTTTGTGATATGTGTCCTCTGATTTGAGGCCACATGTGCTGGGTTCCGCACCTTTCGATGATGTGACCCCACTGGAGGGAAGACAGTCCTGACTGGTTCCCATCCCCTTGCTGATGTGGGCCCTCAGATGAGAGTCTGATCCTGGCTGGGTTCCTCACCCTTCTGTGAGGTGGGCCCTCTGCTGTGAGGTCAATCATGCCTGTCTGGCGCACGTCACCTTGGTGACGTGGGCCCTCTGGTGGCAGTTGGAGTGTGCTGGGATCTTCCTCCCCTCGGTGATGAGGGCCCTCTTGCCTTAGGCCATAACTGCTGGGCTCCCCACATTTTCTGATGTGCGCCAAGTGAGTGAGGACACTCTTGCCAGGTTCCCATCCCCATGGGGATATGGGCCTTCTGCTCTGAGGTCAAAACGGCTCGCTTGCTCACAGTACCATGATGTGGGCCCTCTACTATGAGTTCACTCTGGCAAGGATCCCTTATCATCGGTGCTCTGAGCCGCCTGCTGGGAGGTTCCAACTGCTGGATTCCTCAACTTTTTTATTCTATGTGCCCTCTGTTGTGAGGCTCCTCCTGCCTGCCTCACTGCCAGCCCCTTGGTGATGACTGTCCTATGGCTTGAGGCCACATGTGCTGCGTTCCTCACCTTTCGATGATGTGGCCCCACTCGTGTGAGGACACTCCTGCCTGGTTCCCATCCCCTTGGTGAGGTGGGCCCTCTGGCAAGAGTCTAATGCTGGCTGGGTTCCTCAACGTTCTGTGAGGTAGGCCCTCTGCTGTGAGGTCACTCCTGCCTGGCTGGCACACATCACCTTGGAGACGTGAGCCCTCTGGTGGCAGTTGGAGCATGCAGGGTGCCTCCTCCTCTCGGTGATGATGGCCCTCTGGCGTCAGGCCCTAAATGGTGGGCTCCCCACATTTTCTCATGTGCTCCCAGTGGTGCGAGGACACTCCAGCCAGGTTCCCATTCCCATGGGGATGTCGGCCTTCTGCGCTGAGGTCCCAACGCCTGGGTTGCTCACAGTTATATGATGTGGGCCCTCTGATGTGAGTTCACTGTGGCCTGAATCCCATAGCCTCGGTGTTCTGGCCCGCCTGCTGGAAGGTCTAAATGCTGGAATCCTCACGTTTTTTATATTATGTGCCCTGTGTTGTGAGGCTACTCCTGCCTGCCTCACTCCAAGGCCCTTGGTGATGTGGGTCCTCTGGTTTGAGGACACATGTGCTGGGTTCCTCACCTTAAGATGATGAGACCCCACTGGTGTGAGGATAATCCTGACTGGTTCCCATCCCCTTTGTGATGTGGGCCCTCTGGTGAGAGTCTGATCCTGGCTGGGTTCCTCACCCATCTGTGAGGTGGGCCCTCTACTATCAGGTAACTCTTGCCTGGCTTGCTCACCTCGCCTTGTTGACATGAGCCCTCTGGTGGCACTTGGACCCTGCTGGGAGCCTCCTCACCTCTGTGATGAGGGCCCTCTGACGTCAGGCCCTAACTGCTGGGCTCCCCAACATTTCTTAGTGAGCCCAGTGATGCTCAGGCACTCCTCTTAGGTTCCCATCTCCATGGGGATGTGGGCCTTCTGCTCTGAGGTTCCAACGGCTGGGTTGATCACAATTTCATGATGTGGGCTCTCTGGTGTTAGTTGACTGTGGCCTGGATCCCATAGCCTCTGTGCTCTGGGCCGCCTGCTGGGAGGTTCCAACTGCTCGATTCCTCAACTTTTGTATTCTATGGGTCCTGTGTTGTGATGCTCCTCCTGCCTGCCTCACTCGCAACCCCTTCGTGATGTGGGTCTTCTGGTTTGAGGCTACATGTGCTGGGTTCCGCAACTTTCAATGATGTGGCCCCACTGGTGTGAGGACACTCCTGCCTGGTTCCCATCCCCTTGGTGATGTGGGCCTTCTGGTGAAGTCTTATCATGGCTGGGCTCCTCACTCTTCTGTGAGGTAGGCCCTCTGCTGTGAGGTCAATCCTGCCTGACTTGCACACATCACCTTGGCGACGTGGGCCCTCTGTTGGCACATGGAACCTGCTGGGAGCCTCCTGTCCTCGGTGATGACGGCCCTCTAGCATCAGGCTCTAACTGCTGGGCTCCCCACGTTTTCTGATGTGAGCCCAGTGATGCCAGGACACTCCTGTCAGGTTCCCATCCCCATGGGGATGTGGGCTTTCTGCTCTGAGGTCCCAACGCCTGGGTTGCTCACAGTTTCATGATGTGGGCTCTCTGGTGTTAGTTCACTCCTGCCTGCATCCCATAGCTTCTGTGCTCTCGGCCGCCTGCTGGGAGGTTCCAAATGCTGGATTCCTCACCTTTTTTATTCTTTGGGCCCTCTGTTTTTAGGCTACTCCTACCTGCCTCACTCCCATCCCCTTTGTGATGTATGTCCTCTGATCTGAGGCCGCATGTGCTGGGTTCCTCACCTTTCGATGATGTGGCCCCACTGGTGGGAGGACAGTCCTGACTGGTTCCCATCCCCTTGTTGTTGTGGGCCCTCTGGTGAGAGTCTCATCCTGCCTCGGTTCCTCACCCTTCTGTGAGATAGGCCCTCTGCTGTGAGGTCACTACTGCCTGGCTGGCGCATGCCACCTTGTAGACGTGGGCCCTCTGTTGGCAGTTGGAACCTGCTGGGAGTCTCCTCCCCTCAGTTATGAGGGCCCCCTGGCGTCAGGCCCTAACTGCTGGGCTCCTAACATTTTCTGATATGTGCTAAGTGGTGCGAAGCCACACCTGCCAGGTTCCCATCCCAATGGGGATGTGGGCCTTCTGTTCTGAGGTCCCAACGGCTGGGCTGCTCACAGGTTCATGATGTGGGCCCTCTGCTGTGAGTTCACTGCGGCCTGGATCCCATAGCCTCGGTGCTCTGGGCCACTTGCTGGGAGGTTCCAACTGCTCGATTCCTCAACTTTTATATTCTATGGACCCTGTGTTGTGAGGCCGGTTCTGCCAGCCTCATTCCGACCCCTTGGTGATGTGGTTCCTCTATTTGAGGACACATGTGCTGGGATCCTCACCTTTCAATGATGTTGTCCCACTGGTGTGGGGACACTCCTGCCTGGTTCCCATCCCCTTGGTGATGTGGGCCCTCTGGTGAGAGTCTGATCCTGGCTGTGTTCCTCACCCTTCTGTGAGGTGGGCCCTCTGCTGTGAGGTCACTCCTGCCAGGCTGGCACACATCGCCTTGGCGACGTTGGCCCTCTGGTGGCAGCTGGAGCCTGCTGGGAGCCTCCTCCTCTTGGTGATGAGTGCCCTCTAGCGTCAGGCCCTAACTTCTGAGCACCCCACGTTTTCTGATGTGAGCCCAGTGATGCCAGGACACTTCTGTCATGTTCCCATCACCATGGGGATGTGGGCCTTCTGCTCTGAGGTCCCAATGTCTGGGTTCATGATGTGGGCTGTCTGGTGTTAGTTCACTCTGGCCTGGATCCCCTAGCCTCTGTGCTCTGGGCCGCCTGCTGGGAGGTTCCAACTGCTGGATTCCTCACCTTTCTTATTTTTGGGCCCTCTGTTATGAGGCTCCTCCTGCCTGCCTCACTCCCAGCCCCTTGGTGATGTGTGTCCTATGGTTTGAAGCCACATGTTCTGGGTTCCTCACCTTTAGATGATGTGGCCCTACTCATGTGAGGACACTCCTGCCTGGTTCAATTCAGTTTGGTGATGTGGGCCCTCTGGTGTGAGTCTGATCCTGACTGGGTTCGTCACACTTCTCTGAGGTGGGCCCTCTGCTGTGAGGTCATTCGTGCCTGGTTGGCACACAGCGCCTTGGCGACGTCAGCCCTCTGGTGGCAGTTGGAGCCTGCTGGGAGCCTCCTTCCCTTGGTGATGAGGGTCCTCTGGCATCAGGCCCTAACTGCTGGTCGCCCAAAATTTTCTGATACGTTCTCAGTGGTGCGAGGACACTCCTACCAGATTTCCATCCCCATGGGGATGTGGGCCTCCTGCTCTGAGGTCCCAATGGCTGGGTTGCTCAGTTTCATGACATGGGCCCTCTTCTGTGAGTTCACTGTGGCCTGGATCCCATAGCCTCAGCGCTCTGGGCCACCTGCTGGGAGGTTCCAAATGCTGGATTCCTCACTTTTTTATTCTATGGGCCCAGTGTTGTGAGGCTATTCCTGCCTGCCTCACTCCGAGGCCTTTGGTGATGTGGGTCCTCTGGTTGGAGGACACATGTGCTGAGTACCTCACCTTTCGATGATGTGGCCCCACTGGTGTGAAGACACTCCTGCCTGGTTCCCATCCCCTTGGTGATGTGGGCCCTCTGGTGAGAGTCTGAAGTTGGCTGGGTTTCTCACCCTTCTGTGAGGTGGGACCTCTGCTGTTGGGTAACTCCTGCCTGGCTTGCTCACGTTGCCTTGGCAATGTGAGCCCTCAGGTGGCAGTTGGAGCCTGCTGGGAATCTCCGCCCCTCAGTTATGAGAGCTCTGGATAAAACACATATGCCCTTTTTTGCCAAGTGCATTATTTTCCAAGTTCTGTCTCTTTTCCTATGCTTTAAGAGCGACTCCCGTGTACCTTCTGAAATCGGTTTCC
The DNA here is from genome assembly GCF_949774975.1 of Lagenorhynchus albirostris. Classification (NCBI taxonomy): domain Eukaryota; kingdom Metazoa; phylum Chordata; class Mammalia; order Artiodactyla; family Delphinidae; genus Lagenorhynchus; species Lagenorhynchus albirostris. The sequence continues at coordinate 108,912,707 of NC_083095.1, read as the reverse complement.
AGCAATCTGCCGCGCATTCAAGTCCTCTTCGCAGCCTTACTTCAGTATAATTTTGGATGATAGCTGTCATTTATAACTCCGCAGGTTTGTGAATTACAGTGGCCCTGAGCTCCTTTCTTCAACTCGCTTTCTTGTGAGCTGGCCGCAAAACCGCAGGATCTCTTCAGGCCCTAATCTAGTTCCAGCACGGCACGTGGAGCCTTTGCTTCATTCGTCTTCCTGGTGGGAAATGAGAGTTAAATTTGCCCGTCCAGACACCTATAGATAGTCTCCCATTGCTTCTCCTTATTCCTGTTCATCTTCCAAAGAAATTGCAAACTTGGCCAAACAGGAGGTTAAAGGCACTGATTCTCCAAGTGGGGAGAGTGTTAGTAAAGCGTCTGGAATGTTGCACCTGAGTACCAGGGGACGAAAACTGAGACACATTTGAACACGTTTCCCGATCACACGGTGGATCATACTCTGGGTTCCACATGCATGTTTTAGGTGAAGGAAGAATCCCTTAAACCTGGAGAGTTGAGACCCATGGAATGGGTACCATGCAATATGACTTCAAAGGGTCTGCATTTGCTCACCGAACCTCACCAATCCTATCACTGCTGCGCTTATGTCATTGTACACACGCTTGATTCCCTTTCGGAGACATGTAAATCCATAGGTTTTAAGATTCTTACTAGTCAGGTATATTCTTAGGCGTTTAATATGGCGTCTTGAGTCCACTTCGTTGAGCAAGGGGTAGCTCTGCACTATTACATATTTGCCTTATGGAACGGTATCTGTGCCCATTTCAATCTCTGGTTTCATGCAGCACCCCAACTCAGCATTCCCCTTAAGCAAGCATAATTTGGTTTTCTACCTTTGAGACCCTGTTCTGTTTTGTAATTCAGTTCCTGTGTAGCCAAGTTTACATTCCGTGTAGTAGTGATATCTTATGATGTTTCTTTTTCTGTGTGACTTATTTCACTTAGAATCAGCGTATCTGAATCCACTCATTATGCTGCTACAGGCCTGATGACATATTTTTCATTGCTGAGTGATATTGCATTGTATGTAAGTACCACAACTTCTTTATACATTGTTCACTTTCTGCGATATTGAACTTGTACCGTAAACGAGGTTCTTGTAAACAGAGCTGTCCCAAAATTTGGGCTGGCTGTGTCTTTTTATTTTAATTTCCCTAAGCTATAGGACCATAAGTGGAAGTGCCCTAAGCTCTGTTGCTTTGTTTTTTGGATATTTCAGGAAACACCATACAGTTCTCCAGAATGGTGTTTGCAATTTACATCCCGCCCATCAGCATAACAAGGCTCCCAGTTCTTCATGGCCTGTCCTGCCTTTCTGGATTTTACACTTTTTTCAGATGGCCCTTTTGACTGGGGGGCAGTGAGACTTCATTGTAGTGCAGATTTCCTTTGCAAGCTTGCTTGGTTGGCCAAAAAGGGCGTATGCGTTTTTTCCTGAATATATTCAGGAAAAAACGCATACGCCCCTTTTGGCCAAGTGCATCATTGTTGACATTCTGAGTCTTTTCATATGTTTTCAATGCAGTTCCAGTCTACCTCCTGAAATCGGTTTCCTGCAATTCTTCCTTGCTGTCAGTGCCTCTTCATAGCCTTACCTCAATATACTTTTGGAAAATAGTTGGCCTTTATAACTCTGCAGGTTTTTGAATTGCAGTGGCCCTTAGCTCTATTTTTCAGCTCTTATTTTTGTGATCTTGCCTCATATCCACAGAATTTCTTCAGGCCCTATTCTTCTTCTGGGACGCCTTGCTCGGCCTTTGGTTAATTCTTCTTCCTGATGTGAAATTAGAGTGACATGTGCCCATTGAAACCGCTACATCTATTTTCTCACTGGTTCCCCCTATTTCTATTCATCCTCCACACTAACTGCAGACTGTGCAATACCAGAACTTAAAGGCATTGACTCTCCATGTGGAGATGTTGTTAGTAAAGTGGCTGGAATGTTGATCCGGAGCCCCAGGAGAGGAAAATGAGGTGCGTTTTAGAAACCTTTCCCAATCATATGGTATACCATCCGCTGGATTTCCCATGCATGGTTTAGCTGTAGGAAGATTCCCTTCAACCTGGAGTGTTGGGACCCTTGGAATGAGTAGCATGAAGTATTGCATTAAACTTTCGGCAGTTGCTCACCAAAGCTCACCAATCCTCTCAGCCCCAAGTGTCCAGCCTTATGTCTTATCCAGCTGTGGGTTTATATGTGGTCATTCCAGGTTGCATCACAGCCCCTGAGTGAATTTTGTAAGAATTTTTCTCTCTTTCATTGTTTCTGCGTTTTGGTTTTAAAATTTATTTCTATAATGGGGTTTAGCTCATTTTCACTGCTGTGTTTGTGCCACTCTGCGCACACTTGATTCCCTTATGGAGATATATCAATACATGGGTTTTAAGATTCTTATTACTCAGATATATTTCTCTGTGATGTATAGGGTGTGTTGAGGCCAGTTCATTGAGCAAGGTGTAGATCTTGTCTAATACCTATTTGGTTTATTGAACGGTATCTGTGCTAATTTCAAACTCTGGTTTTATGCATCACCCCACCTCTCCTTTCCCCTTAAGCTGACATAAGTGTGTTTTCTAAATGTGAGACACTGTTCTGTTTTGTAATTCATTTTTTGTGCAGCCATATTTATCCTCCCTCTATAAGTGATATCTTATGATATGTTTCTTTTTCTGTTTGACTTATTTCAAGTAGTATTATCGGAGCTAAATCCACTCTTTATCCTTCTACTAGCCTTATTACATTGATTTCATGGTGAAGAGATATTCCATTGTACATAAGTACCACATTTTCTTTATCCATTGTTCTCTTTCCTGGGATATTTAAGGTGTACTGAAGTTGAGGTTCTTGTAAACAGAGTAGCCCTAAACTGTGGTGTGCTTGTGTCTTGTTGATTTTTAGACTTCCCTAGATATACTTCCATGATTGGAAGTGCCCTATGCTCTGTAGCTCTGTTTTTTAGATGATTTAGGAACCACCATACACTTCTCCAGAGTGGCTCTCGGCAGTTCACACACTGTCCATCAGCGTATAAAGGCTCCCTGTTCTCCATGGCCTGTCCTGCATTTCTGGTTTTTACAATTTTTTCGGATGGCCCTTTTGACCGGTGGGAAATGAGACTTCTTTGTTGTGCACATTTGCATTGCTTGCTTGCTTGGTTGCCCATAAAGTGCGTATGCGTTTTTTCCTGGATATATTCAGGAAAAAACGCATACTCCCTTTTGGGCCAACTGCATCATTGTCGAAATTCTGCCGCTTTTCATGTGCTTTAAAGACGAGTCCAATCTATCTCTTGAAATCTGTTTCTTGCAATTCTGTCTTGCATTCAGATCCTCTTCTTTGCCTTACCTCAACATATTTTTGGACGTTAGTTTTCATTTATAACTCTGCAGGTTTGTGAATTGCAGTGACCCTGAGCTCCATTTTTTAAGTTGCTCTTTTGTGAGCTGGCCTCAAAGCCGCAGGATTGCTTCAGGCCCTATTTTGGCTCTGGCGAGGCAGGCTGAGCCTTCTTTTAATTCTTATTCTTAATGGGAAATTAGAGTGACATGTGCCCGTCCAAACCCCTACAACTATTCTCTCATTGGTTCCCCCTCTTCCCATTCATCCTCCTCACAATTTGCAAAATGTGTGAAACAGAAGTTTAAATGTGCTGATTCTCTAAGTGGGGAGATTCTAAGTAACGTGGCTGGAATGATGAACAGGAGCACCAGGAGAGGATAAATGAGGTGCATTTTAGACACATCTCCCGATCACATTGTGTACAGTCCTCTGGGTTTTCCATGCATGTTTTAGCTGTAGGAAGATTCCTTGAACCTGCAGATTTGGGACCCATTGAATGGGTACCAGGTAGTATTACTTTAAAGGGTGTGCATTTCCTCACCCAACCTCACATTTCTCTTAGCACGAACAGTTTCCAGCCTTATGTCTCATCCTGCTGTGGGTCTAGATGTGTTCAATGCATGTTGCATCACCGTCCCTGAGGAAAAGTTGTAAGAGGTTTTCTCTGTCTCTCTGTCGTTTATTTTTTTCAATTTATTACTATATTGGTTACAGCTGATTTTCAAAGCTCTGTTTCTTGCTGCTGTACATCCACTTGATTCACGTACAGAGAGACATCAATAAATTCTTTTTCAGATTCTTACCAGTCATAGATATTCTTATCGGTGACTTGAGTGTGCTGAGTGCAGTTCTTTTAGCTACCGTGTAGGCCTTGTTGATTATCAGTTTGGTATTTGGAATGGTATCTTTGCTAATTTCAACCTCCTGGATGATGCCTCACCCCTCCCCACCTTTCCCGTTTAGCAGCCTTACGCATGTTTTCTACATATTTGACTATGTTTTTGTTTTGTAATTTATTTCATGTGTAGCCATTTTGGATTCCACCTTTAAGTGATATCTTATGATATGTGTCTTTTTCTTTTTGAATTATGTCACTTAGAATGATCATACGTAACTCCTCCGGAGTTGTTACAACTGGCCCTATTTCATTGATTTCCAGGCTGAGTAATATTCCACTCTACATAAGTACCACATCTCTATCCATTTTTTCCCTCCAGAGACATTTAAGTTATATCCTATTCGAGGATCTTTTAAACAGAGAGGCAGTAAACATTGGGGTGCCTGTGTCCTCTCGATTTTTGTTTTTCCCAAGATATACGCCCATGAGTGCAAGTGCCCTATGCTCTGTAGCTCATTTGTTAGATGCTTTAGTAAACACAATACACTTCTCCAGAATGGCCGTTGGCAATATACATTTCCACTATAAGCCTCACAGGGCTCCCTCTTCTCCTTGCCCTGTCCTGCATTTCTGGTGTTTACACTTTATGACGATGGCTCTTCTGACTGATGTGAAGTGATATCTTTTGTAGTATTGATTTCCAGTGCCCACCTGTTTGGTTGGCTAAAAAAGTGTATGCCCTTTTCTTGAATATATACAGAAAAAAAACGCATACAGCCTTTTTGGCCAACTGCAATGTTGGCAATGTTCAGCCCTTTTTCTTGTGCTTAATGGCGAGTCCTTTCTACCTCCTCAAATCCCTTTCCTGCCATTCTCCCTTGCTTACCAATCCTTTTCTCTGACTTTCCTCAAGACATTTTTCAGTGATAGATATTTTCAACTCTGCAGTTTTGTGAATGTTACTGCCCCTGAGTTCCATTGTTCAACTTGTGTTTATGGGAACTGGCCACAAAGCAGTGGGATTTCCTCAAGCCCTATACTGTTTCCATGGGCAACCCTAGCCTTTGGTCAGTTCGTCTTCCTGATTGGAAATTAGAGTGACATGTGCCTGTCTGAACACCTAGGACTTGTCTCTCATTGTTCCTCATCCTTCCGCTTCATCCACTGGACAAATTCCAAACTGTACGCAACAGGATGTTGGCAGTGCTGACATCTCCAAGTGGGGAGACTGTTAGTAAAGACGCTGGAGGGGTGAACCCAAGCACCAGGAGATGAGGAGATGAGATGCCTTTTCCAAACTCTTCCCGATCAGACGGTATACCATCCTCTGGGTGTGACAGACATGTTTTAGCAGTAGGAAGAGTCCCATTCATTTAAGGAGAACACCAGGGCTTTTTCAAAATCAGTGTCTCCCCGAAACCCAAACTGGGGAATTTTTTAAGCTACGGCTACACATATGTTCATTAAGGACCTTGGGAAGTAGGCAGAGTCCAAACTTTAGATGATTGAAGTCTTCAGGGTCAGAAGCACTCACCACCGGCTTCCCTTAGGTTACACTTTAACTGTCATTGATAGATGATGTCAATAAAAATATCTATTCTTTTTCCGATTATTTCCCCTTATAGGTTATTGCAAAATATTGAGTGTAGTTCCCTGTGCTATACAGTAGTTCCTTGTTGATGATCTATTTTATACATAGCAGTGTGTATGTGTTAATTCCAAACTGTTAATTTATCCCTCCTCCCACCTTTCCCCTTTGGTAATAATAAATTATAAGATTTTATACTTCTCAGAAATGGGGGAGCTGAAAGAGAGGTATCATTTTCAATGGAAAAGCATTTAAAACAAGATTGAAGCTTTAACCAAGATTATTAGATGTACATCCTTGGAAAGAAATCACTTCATTTCTCTAATATTGACCTGACAAATAAGACAAACCTTTTCACTGAACTTGCTTATAATAAAGTGATGGAAATATCAAATGGAAGTGTTAGAAACATCTTATTTTACCTGAGCCTTATAAACTGTTCTATGTTAACGACAGTTTGGCTCACACATCTGTTCATTGAAGTTACAATAGTCTCAATTTCTGTTACTGATCCTCCAGAGTGGACCCCAACAAGTGTCCCCCTGCCCAGTGTCATTGGGGCCAACAGATCGAGACTGAGTTTGGTTCACAAGCAAAGGAAACTTTATATTTTGATCAGAGAATGGAGAGGTGAGAGCATGCACTACCCCGTGGGCTGTGGGCTGGGCTGCTGTGTAGAGATCCTGTCAGAGTCAGTGGGAGGGAGGGGGCGGAGCTCTCGAGGGCCGGGTTGGCTGCAGCTCAGGCTCTATATCTCGGAGTCTGCACTGGGCCCCAGGAGCTGAGGTGTCGACCCAGCCATTCTGCACTAGGAAATCTGGTCTGAAGTGCCGGGTGTGGAACCTCTGCATGCGGGACCCTAGAAGCACGTGAAATTAGACAAAGCACAAAGGATAAAAAAAGTCAGACTTGACTTTATTGCCCAGATTCTATTTTTATCTCCCAGGGATTTTTAATGGGCTTTGCTGGGGACAAACCCCTCCTCTGCCTTTTGTCCCGTTCCTCATTCTTGGAGTGCTGAGGGTGCAGACCCTTCTTCTGTAACTGCTGAGTGCTGAGTTGGGAGCCCTCATACCAGGGGACGAGGGTCAGAACTTCTCCCCAGCAGCCTCCAGGTGACGTTGATTGGCCCCAGGACCCCTGCCTCCCTGCTCGTCCGCCTGAGCACCAGCATTGGAAGTGTTATAGACTCTAATGACCTTTAAGGGTCCAGGAAAGAGATGTGCAGAGACGCTGTGGGGGCCGGTTTCACCCCGCCCCACATTTGTTCGGCCACCTTAGGCTGACCGTTTCTGCCAGCCTAGATGCTCTGACCAGTAGTCTGCTCTTTCTTCAATTAGGCCCCTGAATTAACGTAAAAACAGCACCAGGTGTCAGAGCCCTGCCCGCTCGACTCCCAGACAGTCCAGGGTCAGTGGTGATCAAGGACCATGATGGCCACTGAGTCAACAGCCTTTTGAAGTAAACAGGAGTCCAGCCGGTCTTATTGGCCACCATCATCACGGTGTCTGTA